>NC_044366.1:31732620-32432787 GCF_007364275.1 Archocentrus centrarchus
AATGCATCTTTATAAACTGTGGTAACAGTAACCAGGACACAAACTAGTATGTGTAAGTAAAGATAAACCAGTGCTGGTTGTGTGGGTGAGCTAGGATATTATTGTATGGTCTTTACATATATCAGATTTTGGGGTGATCAGCAATGGTTTTGCATTTTTAGTCAGGCCTACATCATATTTACTTGGGCCTACAGTGTCTTAGGGACTACAGCTGTTCCTGTAGGACTTGATACATACAAAATGTTGGGTAGATGAGATAAGATGAGATGAGATGAGATGAGATGAGATTAGACTTTAATGATCCCACGATGGGGAAATTTGCGCATTACAGCAGAGTACAGAGAAGAAGGATGAATAAAACTAATGAAATGAAATAGAAGATAAAACACTATATACATAAAATATATATCAATACACATATACATATACACTCATATACATCAAAACACTTTATACATTTGTAGCCAGTGAAAACATTTGTATACAGCATACAAAGTATGCATTATGGTTAGTGTAATAAATCAAATGTATATGTACTGTATGGATAAAGTGATAGCAGCAGAGTAAAGTGTCCAGGTGACTCATGACATCATGATGTGTTATACAGTCTAACTACTGTTGGGATGAATGACCTGTGAAAGCGCTCCTTCCTGCAGCGAGGATGTTTCAGTCTCTGACTGAAGGAGCTGCTCGGGGCACCCACGGTCTCATGGAGAGGGTGATGGGGGTTGTCCATGTTGGATGTCAGCTTTGCTAACATCCTCTTCTCACCCAGCACCATCACAGACTCCAGAGGACATCCCAACACAGAGCTCGACCTCTGCACCAGTTTGTCAATGCTGCTCCTGTCCCTTTCAGTGCATCCAACCCCCCAGCAGACCACTACATAGAAAAGGGCCGATGCTACCACTGAGCCATAAAAAGTCTTTAACAAAGTCCTGCAGACACCAAGGGACCCCAGTCTCCTCAGCAGGTGGAGTCGACTCTGGCCCTTCTTATACAGGACGTCTGTATGTGTAGTCCAGTCCAGTTGTTGTTGAGACCACTGTCAAGTACCTCCCAGGTACTTGTAAGAGTCCACTGTCTCGATGTCCTTTCCCTTGATGTTCACTGGTGCTGTAGGGGGGTGACTTCCTTCTGAAGTCTATGACCGTCTCCTTCATCTTGCTGGCGTTGATTTAGCTGTACATGCATGCATTTGTTGTACAGAACAAGTGTGCGATACTAAAACATTCATTATTGAATTCATCCTTGCATGCACCGCACATGTGTGTGTGTGTGTGTGTGTGTGTGTGTGTGTGTGTGTGTGTGTGTGTGTGTGTGTGTGTGTGGTGTGATTTTGCTTGCCTCCTCCAAAAGTGGGTTACTTATATTTTCAGCTGGCGCTCTCCACTGATAAGACCATAACAGCTGTTCAGGCTCAAACCCTTCAGTTTGAACTACTTTGAGGCAGATTTTCTCTCACTACTTGTCCTGATGCCCTGACAGAGTTGCCCCTAACTTTAGGAGGTATTGTTTTTTTTTGTCAACAAGAAAGGTGTCAAGTCATACTGAGGGCCTAAATTTGTCTTCAAATGTGTGCACAGGCTGTATGCCATCATACGTATGTGCTGTAGGTGTGGTACCTAAAACCTGGCCACCGCCTGGCCATGCCTGTCACCAGCAGCGTTGACCTTACTGAGGACAGTCATTAGCTCAATGCCCCCTTTGACTGCACAGAAAACAGACATGTAGAGTGGTCAGAGAGCTGTGGGAGCTGCAGTTGTGAAATGATGACACCTAGGATGGAGCTGAGGCTTGTTTTCCGCAACTTCTCAACATCTCCTGGAAGATATGTCTGTGTAGATTCTCAGTTATCCAGGTCATAGTAGTCTCTGGAGCTTGAAAAAGGCGACTGGACTTCTTTTTGTTTCTTGAAGACGTTTCACCTCTCATCCGAAAGGCTTCTTCAGTTCTCAACCAAATGGTGGAGAGACCCAGGTATTTAAACCCCTGTGGGCGTAGTCCCCTGGAGGTGGTTATGACCCTCTATTGATCATGTGCTTGAACACATGTGCCCAGGTGTGAAGGGGGCGTGGGTCATATTTAATCACAAACTACAGAGAATGGGAAGGACAAGAGGAACAACATTGTCATCCCATATGTGTCAGGCTTGTCAGAGAAACTCAGAAGAATTTTCTCCAAGCATGACATCTCAGTATACTTCAAACCAAGTCACACCCTAAGACAAAAACTGGTTCATCCCAAGGACAAACCCGCCAAACACAAGATCAGCGATGTAGTGTAGGCTGTTCAGTGCAGTGAAGAGTGCTCGGACCTCTACATTGGTGAAACCAAACAGCCTCTTCACAAACGAATGGCACAACATAGAAGAGCCACCTCGACAGGACAAGATTCAGCAGTACATCTGCATCTGAAGGAAAAAGGGCACTCTTTTGAGGATGCCAATATCCACATTTTGGACAGGGAAAACAGATGGTTTGAAAGAGGAGTGAAAGAAGCCATCTATGTCCACTGTGAACAACCATCATTGAACAGAGGAGGTGGATTACGTCACCAACTTTCCCCCGCTTACAGTGCTGTCCTGAGCTCCCTTCCCAGACGTCTCAACCCCCATTCACACCTTTGTTCCAGTGACCTCAATAGGCCACAGGAAACAATGGAGCGGAGTCCTAAATTGGTTTCAACTGAAACCACTGATTAAATATGACCCACGCCCCCTTCACACCTGGGCACATGTGTTCAAGCACATGATCAATAGAGGGTCATAACCACCTCCAGGGGACTACGCCCACAGGGGTTTAAATACCTGGGTCTCTCCACCATTTGGTTGAGAACTGAAGAAGCCTTTCGGATGAGAGGTGAAACGTCTTCAAGAAACAAAAAGAAGTCCAGTCGCCTTTTTCAAGCTCCAGAGATCTCCTGGAAGAAGCAGAGACTTTGCTCATTTAAATTTGTGCTCCTCAACATTCTGCTGTTATCCATGTCTTTGCTCACTGTAACGCTCAATCTGCTCGTCACCATTTCCGTCTCTCACTTAAGGCAAATATTATTGTCTCTCCTTTTTTTGCAAACTACTAGCAATACTCTACATTACATTTGAATTGTAACATTTTGACTGTGTATATTGACACTTATATGTTGACCTTGTTTATGAGATTTATATGATATTAACATGAGACATTTTGAAATGTCACAGTGGTAAAAATATGCTGAGTTTAGGGTCATATCATCAGTACGTGCACCCTTAATCTGATTAAAGACATGTATAATTTCATTATTAACCTATTTGTAAATTTTCTGCATTGACACAGCTGCTGTGACAAAGGCCAGTTGTGGAGGCAAATCAAACTGTTTTTTTGTCACTGAGATGTGAGTCATAAAATTTTTTGTTTCCTTACAGGTGGCTCCATACAGCCACTAATATCATCCTCTCTCTGGCTGCCTCAGACTTTCTTCTCGGTCTCCTTTTGCTGCCAGGAGAAAATGCTGCATACAGTATATCTACATTCCTTGTCTATATCATATCAGCTTTTTACCAGTCATAATCTCTACATTTAAAATCTGCACTCTTACCTCACACTGCTGCCTTTCCTTCTCTCCCACTGCCTCCTAACAGTGCTTCAGAATCAGAATCAGAATCAGAATCAGGCTTTATTGACCAAGTATCGCTCACACAAACAAGGAATTTGTTTTTGGTTACGCTTGCAGTGCACGAAAAATACAGTAAAAACAATCTTATTCACACAGTTCACTCTCTCCTTACACACACATTCATACCCGTAAATCTAGAAAACATTAAAATATTTAGCATGTAGAATTTACCTTGTAATTTTTTAAAAGGTGCAGTTTGTGCAGTATAAAAACTATATAAAATATATAAATAAAAAATTGAAGTAAAGGTGAGAATCCTGTGAATGCCCTTACATAAATTAAATAGGTAATTTTTGATATGCAAGTGTCCCAGGTATTAACAGTTCAGTAGTGTACAATTGTTAATGAGAATAATGGAAGTTGGAAAAAAGCTTCTCTGTAGCCTGGTCGTTCGGGTCTTCATATGGCTGAAACGTCGGCCTGATGGAAGGCACCGAAACAGGTGATGGCCAGGGTGAAACGGGTCAGTGATGATTTTCTCTGCACGCTTCCTGGTTCTGGAGGCATGCAGGTCCAGCAGTGTGGGCAGCTTTACACCGATGGTCCTCTCTGCAGACTTGATAATACGCTGCAGTCTCTTGGTGTCATGTTTTGTGATAGCGCTGCCCCACACTGTGATGGATGTGGTGATGATGGACTCTATGATGGCTGTGTAGAACTGCACCATCAGCTCTTTGGGTAGGTTGAACTTCCTCAGCTGGTACAGAAAGTACATCCTCTGTTGTGCCCTCTTGATGATGGAGTTGATGTTGCTGTCCCACTTCAGGTCCTTGGAGATTATTGTGCCCAGGAACATGTAGGACTCCACAGCCATCACAGTCCTGTCTAGAATGGTGAGTGCTGGCAGGGTTGGGGGGCCCCTCTTGAAGTCCACGGTCATCTCCACTGTTTTTGCTGTGTTCAGCTCCAGATTGTTCTGACTGCTCCAGAGGACAACCTGATCAACCACCCGTCTGTAAGCAGACTCATCACTGTCACTGATGAGACCAATGACTCTTGTGTCATCTGCAAACTTCAGGATTTTAACAGAGGAGTCCATGGAGGTACAGTCATTTGTGTACAGCAAGAAGAGCAGTGGGGAGAGTACACAACCCTGTGGGGCACCCGTGCTGATGGTTCGGGTCCCTGAAGTACACTTTCCCAGCCTCACCTGCTGTTTTCTGCCAGTAAGAAAGTCAGTTATCCACTGGCAGGTGGAGGCTGGTACGCTGAGTTCAGTCAGTTTGCTGTGTAATTGTCCTGGAATAATTGTGTTGAAGGCTGAACTAAAGTCCAGGAACAGAATTCTTGCATAAGTTCCTGGGTGATCAAGGTGTTGGAGGATGAAGTGGAGACCCATGCTCACTGCATCGTCCACCGACCGGATGGCCCGATAGGCAAATTGCAGGGGGTCTAGCAGGGGGTCCGTGATTTCCTTAATTTGGTTGAGAACCAGTCTTTCAAAGGACTTCATGACCACAGAGGTCAGGGCAACAGGTCTGTAGTCATTTAGTCCTGTGGTAGTTGTCTTTTTAAGAATGGGTATTATTGTGGAGCTTTTAAAACAAGACGGAACAACACACAGCTCCAGTGATCTGTTGAAGATCTTAGTAAAGACAGGTGCAAGCTGGTCTGTACAGGTCCTCAGGCAGGAGGGAGAGATTCCATCAGGACCTGGGGCCTTCTTGTCTTTCTGTTTTTTAAAAAGTCTCAGCACGTCTTCCTCGCAGATCTTCAGAGCAGGCTGGATGGGTGGCTGATAGTCAAGTGGGTGTGAGGTGGTGTTGGATGGGAGCTCGTTGCTGGGCTGTTCAAACCTGCGGTAGAATCCGTTAAGGTCATCGGCCAGCTGACGATCTCCCATTGTCTGTGTAGATGGCCTCTCCCCTTCCTCTTCCTTTGTCTTCAACCAACAGTAGCCCCCACCACCACCCTTTCATTTTTCATGATCCACATGTTTGATATGGCAAAGATTTTATGCTGGAAACCCTTCCTGATGCAATCTTTCCCATTTGTCAAGGCTTGGGAACAGCACTAAGAGTACACTGGGATGTGGCCTCCCTGTGGCTGGGTTACCCCACCCCACCATCATGTGAGCTATTGAGGTCACTTGAGTCAAGGTATGAGTGGGGGTTAAAATGCCTGGGAAGGGATCTCTAGACTGCATTGAAGGTGGCTGACAGCTGGTATAGGTTAAGAGAGTATTGGGGAGTAAACAGCATCATGAAGTCCAAATAACACAGCAGACAGGTCAGAAATAAGGTTGTGGAGAAGTTTAAAGCAGGCTTAGGCTATTAAAAGATTTCCCAAGCTTTGAACATCTCATGGAGGACTTTTCAATCCATTATCTGGAAATGGAAAGAGTATGACACAACTGTAAACCTACCAAGACAAGGCCATCCACATAAACTTACAGAGAATTAACACTGCACATCACTCTAAACACACCATCCCCACTGTCAGATATGGTGGTGGCAGCATCATGCTCTGGGGCTGCTTCTCTTCAGCAGGGACAGGGAAGTGGGCCACCAGTTGATGTTCATTGATATAGATTAACATCCATCCATCCATCCATTTTCTTCCGCTTATCCGGAGCCGGGTCGCGGGGGCAGGAGCCTAAGCAGAGAAGCCCAGGCTTCCCTCTCCCCAGCCACCTCCTCTAGCTCATCCGGGGGGACCCCAAGACATTCCCAGGCCAGCCGAGAGATATAATCTCTCCAGCGTGTCCTGGGTCTGCCGCGGGGCCTCCTCCCGGTAGGACATGCCCGGAACACCTCACCCAAGAGGCGGCCAGGAGGCATCCTAATCAGATGCCCGAGCCACCTCAACTGGCTCCTTTCGATGTGGAGGAGCAGCGGCTCTACTCTGAGCCCCTCCCAGGATAGCTGCACTCCTCACCCTATCTCTAAGGGAGAGACCAGCCACCCTTCGAAGGAAACTCATTTCTGCCACTTGTATTCGCGATCTTATTCTTTCGGTCACTACCCAAAGCTCGTGACCATAGGTGAGGGTAGGAACGTAGATCGACCAGTAAATCGAGAGCTTCGCTTTTACACTAAGCTCCCTCTTCACCATGACAGACCGGTGCAGCGTCCGCATTACTGCAGAAGCAGCCCCGATCCGTCTGTCGATCTCCCGCTCCCTTCTCCCGTCACTCGTGAACAAGACCCCGAGATACTTGAACTCCTCCACTTGGGGCAAGAACTCGTTCCTGAGCCGGAGAGGGCACTCCATCCTTTTCCGGCTGAGGACCATGGCCTCAGACTTAGAGGTGCTGATTCTCATGCCGGCTGCTTCACACTCGGCTGCGAACCATTCCACTGTGAGCTGGAGGCCACCCCTGATGAAGCCAACAGGACCGCATCATCTGCAAAGAGCAGAGATGAGACTCTGAGGCCACCAAGGAAGAAGCCTTCTGCCACCTGGCTACGCCTAGAAATTCTGTCCATAAAAGTTATGAACAGAATCGGTGACAAAGGGCAGCCCTGGCGGAGTCCAACACCCACAGGAAACGAATCCGACTTATTACCGGCTATACGGACCAAGCTCTCACTGCGGTTGTACAGAGACTGAATGGCCCGCAACAACGGTCCAGACACCCCAAGGGACACGGTCGAATGCCTTCTCCAAGTCCACAAAGCACATGTAGACTGGTTGGGCAAACTCCCATGCGCACTCGAATATCCTTGAGAGGATAAAGAGCTGGTCCAGCGTTCCGCGACCAGGACGAAAACTGCATTGTTCCTCCTGGTTCCGAGGTTCGACTAACAGACGGACCCTCCTTTCCAGCACCCTGGCGTAGACCTTTCCGGGGAGGCTGAGGAGTGTGATCCCTCGAAAGTTGGAGCACACCCTCCGGTCTCCCTTCTTAAAGATGGGGACCACGACCCCGGTCTGCCAATCCAGTGGCACTGCCCCAGATCTCCACGCGATATTGAAGAGGCGTGTCAACCAAGACAGCCCTACAACATCCAGAGCCTTCAGGAACTCAGGGCGAATCTCGTCCACCCCAGGGGCCTTGCCACCAAGGAGTTGTTTAACTGCCTCAGTGACCTCACCCCCAGTGATCCCCCTGGTCCCCAGACTCTGCTTCCACTACAGAAGGCGTGTCAGTGGAATTCAGGAGGTCCTTGAAGTATTCCTTCCACCGCCCGACTATAGCCTCAGTTGAGGTCAGCAGCACCCCACCCGCACTATAAACCGTGTGAGTGGAGCACTGCTTTTCCCTCCTGAGTCGCCTGATGGTTTGCCAGAATCGCTTCGATGCCTTCCGAATGTCTTGTTCCATAGCCTCACCGAACTCCTCCCACACCCGAGTTTTTGCGTCGGCCACTGCCCGAGCTGCTTTCCGCTTGGCCTGTCGATACCTGTCAGCTGCCTCCGGAGTCCCACAGGCTAACCAAGCCCGATAGGACTCTTTCTTCAGCTTGATGGCTCCCTTCACCTCCGGTGACCACCATCTGGTTCGGGGGTTACCAGCACGACAGGCACCAACCACCTTGCAGCTATAGCTCTGAGCAGCAGCCTCAACAATGGAGGTGCGGAACATGGTCCATTCGGACTCAATGTCCTCAGCCTCCTTCGGAATGCTGTCGAAGTTCTGCCGGAGGTGGGAGTTGAATATCTCCCGGACTGGGGCTTCTGCCAGGCGTTCCCAGCGCACCCTCACAATGTGTTTAGGTGCACCAGGTCTGTCCAGCATCTTCCCCCGCCACCTGATCCCACTCACCACCAGGTGGTGATCAGTTGACAGCTCAGCTCCTCTCTTCACCCGAGTGTCCAAAACATACGGCCGCAGATCTGATGATACGATTACAAAATCGATCATCGACCTGCGACCTAGGGTGTCCTGGTGCCATGTGCACTTATGGACATCCTTATGTTCGAACATGGTGTTTTTTATAGACAAACTGTGGTTTGCACAGAAGTCCAATAACAAGACACCCTTCGGGTTCAGATCGGGCAGGCCGTTCCTCCCAATCACACCCCTCCAGGTCTCACTGTCATTGCCCACGTGAGCGTTGAAGTCTCCCAGCAAGACTATGGGGTCACCAGATGGAGCACTCTCCAGCACCCCGCCCAGTGACTCCAAAAAGGGTGGGTACTCTGAACTGTCATTCGGCGCATAAGCGCAAACAACAGTCAGGACCCGTTCCCCGGCCCGAAGGCGCAGGGAAACTACCCTCTCGTCCACCGGTGAAAACTCCGATGTACAGGCAGCAAGCCGGGGGGATACAAGAATACCCACCCCAGCTCGCCAACTCTCACCGAGGGCAACTCCAGACTGGAACAGAGTCCAGCCCTTCTCCGGGAGACTGGTTCCAGAGCCCAGGCCATGTGTTGAGGTGAGCCCAACTATATCTAGCTGGTATCTCTCAACCTCACGCACTAGCTCAGGCTCCTTCCCCACCAGAGAGGTGACATTCCATGTCCCAATAGCCAGTCTTAATAACCGGGGATCGGTCCGCCAGGGCCTCCGCCCTCGGCCACCGCCCGACACACACTGCACCCGACCCCTACGACACCTCCTGCGGGTGGTGGGCCTACAGGAGGGTTAACATTTAATCCTAAAATCAAATCCCAAAGCCTTCCCAGCAATCCTTTGACTCAGCTCCTCAGTGTTCTTAACCTCTTACCGTTCACCAGGTCACCAAACTGCATGTTAGCCACATGCTAAACGCATACAGCTTCAGAAACTAGAATATATCATTTTTCAAATATCTTGAATGCTTTAAGAATTTTGTTACACCATTTGGACCAAAGTTACAGTTACAGTGAAACCAAACAAAATGATGACACTGATGATAGAACAACTGTAACATAGATGTCCTGATCATAACTGAAATGGTTTATACCAGGGAATTTTATGGTAAATGCATCATAATTACACAAAAATACTTTTCTGTTTATACAGCTTAGGTGTTGCATGAATATGTTCAGATGCACATGAACTTCATATAAAACATGGAAATAACCACAATGATCTCACCAAGTTGTTTCCATATTACTGTTTTTAATCCTACAGTTTGCCATTGAGGCTCTTGCTCTTGGTTATGACTACATCTGGAAGAGAAACTAGTACACTGTGAGCCACCATGTCACATAAGAAATGCATAAGTGTGACAGTGAGGAACACAGTCATATATCATGAAAACTTTAAAGCCATCACCATATTCGATAATTCAGTTAATGAAAAACAGTGCAAGAGGTTGTGGAGAGAGAAATAGTATTCTACAGAGAGTGAATACTCTCTGTAGAAGTATTCACTCTACAGAGATGAATACAGAGTTCAACTCCATTCTGCCTGATAATGGAGATCCAGAATGGAGTTGAACTCTGTTTTCCACAATTCCTCAATAGTTCCTGTAGGAAACCAACACTTAACTGGTCCAAAAGGGTGCTTCTGAACCCTGTGCTTTCATTTATCTCTCTGATGACTGCTGTTCTCAACCTGCTTGTCATCATTTCAGTCTCCCACTTCAGGCAGAGATCACCTTTTCAATTGTTTCTACAGTTTAAGTTTTAGAAATTTGAAAACTTAATTTACATCATAGGAATTAGCTATGAATGAATGATGTGCAACTGATATATTTCCTTGGTGTAGTTCAACTATGACCCCTAAGCTGCCTAAGCTTAGCCATACCTTAATAATGTTAGCACTGACATTTTATCATTATTAACATGTAATAAATCATTTTCTGTCTCCCTGCAGGCAGCTCCACACACCCAGTAACATCATCCTCCTCTCTCTGGCTGTCTCGGACTTTCTCGTGGGTCTCCTGTTGATGCCAGGTGAAATTTATAGGAACTCGACTTGCTGGGTACTTGGTGATTCCATGTGTTCTCTTTATAGCTATCTGAACTGTAATATTGTAACTGCTTCTATAGGAAACATAGGGCTGATATCAGTTGACCGCTATGTGGCTATTTGTGACCCTCTGCATTACCCTACCAGAATCACTGCGGTGAGAACCAAACTCAGTGTCTGTCTTTGCTGGCTGTATGCTGTTTTCTACAGCAGCTTCTATACCAAGGATGTACTGATTGAACCAGGCAGGTATAATTCCTGCGATGGAGAGTGTGTGTTTGTTGTCAGTGAAATTGCAGGGATTGTTGATCTTGTTTTATTCTTTATTGTTCCAGTTTCTATCATCATAGTTCTGTATATGAGAGTGTTTGTGGTGGCTGTGTCTCAGGCTCGTGCCATGCGCTCTCATGTTACAGCTGTCACACTTTAGCTTTCACTGAATCAAACAAAGCTGAAAGCAGCCAGGACTCTCGGGGTCCTTGTAGTTGTGTTTCTGGCAAGTTTCTGTCCATTTTACTGCTACAATGTTGTTGAAGGCAATGTGATTAATGCTTTATCTGCATCTTTTGTGGTACTTGCATTTTATTTGAACTCTTGTCTCAACCCACTGATCTATAGTTTGTTTTACCCCTGGTTAAAAATGCTGTTAAACTTATCATCACTTTGAGGATATTTAAGTGTGAGAGCAGTGAGACAAACATACACCAGAGTCAATAATTATTGAAATCCTGCTCTACGATGATTTTAAATCAGTAAAACAATAATAAACAATTGTCTGGAAATGTAAAACTGTTTTCTTATGTATAGAGAATTGATGGGTTTTCAGTTTTGTGCAAAGGATACAACTCAGTATTTCTAGTATTGAATTCAGTACTTAAATTGTGAGACTCTAATTAGTGTAAACATACTTATCTCAAAGTATTCACTTTTTTGTCTTAAAGAAAAAATTATTTTGACATTGACTATAACACTGAAAGAAGCTTTGAATTAAGTACTTAGACACTCATGTAGATCAAACCTCTTCAGGTTCAGGATCATCTTTCACCCTTTTGAGAACCTCTTATACTGAAAAAAAAAGAAGGGAAAATATGTACTGCAGAAAAAAGAGCTAGTTAACAATTTCCACACAGAATATAGCTTATAGATTAGTCAGTAAAATTACTAAAGCAAGTATATTACATTACATTATTAATTTTAACACAATTTTAATTTACAAGAAGAATGTTAAAAAAGTTAAAAAAGCAAGAAATGTATTAGAATAGTAGTGCAGGCTAGTGGAGGAGTGTAGGTAGGTAGTAGATGAATTATTATGCATAAATTACCATAATAAATTGATAAAATAAAAAATGTACTTAAATGAATCTAAAAAAACAAACAAGCAATGCAATTAGATGCTATAGTAGTGTAATGAATAAATACTTTTAGAGTAATAAAACTTTAATGTCAGAGAAAAACTTACTTTGGTATTTTTGATCAAAACAATTCTTACTAATAACTATTTTTACTTGAGAAATATCTGTGCAGTGATTACAAAGAACTCATTTTTTCCAAAGTATTTAAGAAAGTTTTATCGTCAGTGGTTTAAGTAGCCTGTTCTGTGATTGCTGTCTATATCTTCCACTAGTACCATATTATCCTACATAATGTTATTTTTGTTGACCATATGAAGATATAAGTAGATTTTTGGGCTCACAGACTAGAGAGGTACTACACCAGTGTGATGTGGAATAAACTAAATAAATATATATCAACAAAGACCACAATTTCTGTAAAGACCAATTTAAAGACTAATATAAAGACTAATAAGGATGTTACAGTTTAACGTGAAGTATGATTAACATTTACATTAAAACTCCTTTTCTTTTTACATGTTTTATACATTGCTGATATTGCAATCAACTATAAACTACAAACGTCTGCAAGGGGACTGAAAATGCAGCTAGGACTGGCAGGTGGATAGTAAAATAAGTGAACTTTAAAAACTTACATTAATCATGATGGATGATTATAAATACCTGTGAGGGCCAATACACCACAGTATGGGTGAACCTATCTGAGGATGAGGTGTCTGTAACACAGCAGAGACCTAACAAATTAACTGCCCTCCTACGCAATCACAACATAGGCTCAGAAGGTAGACCTGGTCATCTACTAATCAGAATGATGGTTTGATTCCTGGCTCTTTCACTCCATGAGTTAAAGTGTTCTTGGCAAGATACTGAATTGCCCCCAATGCACCCAAAGTGTGTGTGTGTGTGTGTGTGTGTGTGTGTGTGTGTGTGTGTGTGTGTGTGTGTGTGTGTGTGTGTGTGTGCGTATGTTTATAATACCTTGTGGGGACAATTTTCCTGATATATACTACGTTGTGGGGACCAATTGCTGCTTGTGGGGACTGGAACCTTGTCCCCACAAGGGGAAACCCTGTTTTTGGGTCAGGGGTCAGAGTTAGGGCTAAGGTATGAATTGAGTTTAGGTTAGGGTTAGGGTTAGGTATGTGATGGTTAGGGTTAGGAAAAGGGTAAAGGTAAGGTTTAGGCTGTAGAAATGAATGGAAGTCAATGGAAATTCCCCACAAAGATAGCAAAACACACTTGTGTGTGTGTGTGTGTGTGTGTGTGTGTGTGTGTGTGTGTGTGTGTGTGTGTGTGTGTGTGTGTGTGTGTGTGTGTGTGTGTGTGCTTAAATGTGTGTGTGTATGAATATGTGAATATGTGTACGCACATGAGTGAATGTACTTTGTAGTGAAAAACAGTTGAAAAGTTTTAAGTAAAAACCATAAACAAGTTACATTTACCATGTGTCTGCTATATTTTTCTGAATATGCCCCACCAGCCTGAGACCCCACCCACTTGCATGCTGACCTTCATTCATAGAAGCATGGTTACCAGTGTAACTGTCCCATCTATTTCATGTTGGGTAAACACACCAACATATGGGTCTATAGTATACTGAATGATGTAAGGAGGGAGATATTTTATTAGCATTTTATTGATAAAGTGAAAACACAAACCCAAATTACTCCAACTATTAGTATTGCTGACAAACCAAAAACATGAGATACCTATGATGGTTGCTGGAACCTATGAATTGAACTTGCTCAGTAAATTGGGCGACTTATAGTAGAGGGTTTCCATTTAAAACTGTTCTGGGGATAGGTGATTGCAGAGAACAGAGCAGTATACAAAACCAACTTCTCATTCGAAAGAAATTCTGCTCAGCACCAGAGTCTACGAGTGTGTGCAAAGGGAGAGCATCTCAGCCCAAGCAGAGTTTTGGAGGCTAGGGAGTTGAGGCAGGCAATCAGTTTGAGAGCTGCCTCTCAGAACTCCATGATCTTTTGGTTTAACTGGGCTGGTTGACTGAAAATGACTCAATTGCATGAAGCCTACACTGACACTCTGCAGGTGTAAATGGAGCCCTCCTCAACTGCATAGTCTCAGCTGAAGTGGAAGTGGTTTGGGCTACAGCAGGGTTGGCCCTCACAGTGAGTGTGGGGGATGGATGGAGCCCTGGTGGCAGATAGAGCTTGGAGCTCTTCCACAGTCTCTTCATAATTTAAAGCCCAATCCAGTACCATTTCCTGTAACAGTCCCACAACGTATGATACTTTTGATTCCTCTGTGATGAAACATCTTGGAAGCCAGTTGAAGATTAGTGCGCACAGAAGAAGAAAGCTGCGCCAGATGACCTAATTTTAAAAAGTCTTGGGTGTGGCATCTTGAAACACTGATTGCAGAAATGGTGACTCAGTAGAGCAGTTAGTGGAGCATGTTGGGGAGGGCTTAAGTGAAGCTCTTGAAGCACAATAGTAATCTGAGATAACTGCTGATTAGTAACATGCTTTTGCTCATCCAGGGATCAAAGAGCCTGCTCATGATTTTCTAGAAGATCCCGGAGTAGCCAGCACCTGATTGGGTTCAGTGCTTAAGCAGTTCATTCTGTCACCAGAACTGTGGATCCAAATGTAGACACTGAAACAGAAAATGGTTTACAGTTTTTATTATGAAGAGAGGGGTTTTCCAGTGGAGACTGGTGAAAAATTGTGATGAGCGGTGAATTGAGCAGGGTTATGGCCAAACCGGGGACCTGTTCCAGGGTCCCCGGTCGACCACTGGTAGGCAGAGGTGGCAAGTAGACCAGCAGGAAAAGCCAGGAGTCATTGCTGAGGAGTCAACATGGGTGTATAAGCACAAAAATTCAAATGCAGTTGTGGGGTAATATTCTTTTATTCTAGCAAACTACTATATCTTGGAATGTTTGTGCTGACAGATGATGCTGAAACACAATGGTTTTTCACTTTTAGGAATATAAACCTAGCACAAAAAGTAAGGAAATTAGTGTTTGGTTGTTAATTTCATTGTTGTAATAATGCTTCTTGGAAATGAATCTTATACTGTTGGAAATCCTGTTTATTTCCTCTTAAATGGAGCCCATTGACATTTTGGTTGAGCAGCAGAGTTGAGTATGTTGGGTGCGCCCATGAAAAGCTTGGCAAGTCTTCTCTGCCAATGCCAAACAGTTTATTCTGCTATTGACTCTTGTTTGGTGTTGTTTATTGGATTGGATGATTGAAGTCTGAAGAAAAAAGACATATTGGCAATTTAACAGTTAACCCATTTAACAAACAAGGGCCTCATCAGTATGTGGAAGAACCATACATAGCCACAACAGCCTGGCACCTCCTCCTCATACTGGTCACCAGCTTGGTCACACACTGCTGTGGGATGGCATCCCATTGTTCACCCAACATTTGTCGCAAATCAGTCTAGTTGTGTTGGTCACACACAAACAGTATGCCTAAACTGATCCCGCAAGTGCTCAGTGGGGTTGAGGTCAGGGCTACAGGCAGGCCATTCCATCCTTTCCACTTCCAAATCCTGGAGGATAATGTCTGATAAACCTGACTCTGTGGGGATGAGTGTTATCATCTTGAAGGATAGAGTTTGTTCCCAGACTCTGGAGATACGGGATTGCCACTGGTTGCAGGATCCCATTTCAATATCTCTCTGCAGTGAGATTGGCTCCAATGGTGACAAGTCTTGTTTTTCCAGTGAGAGAGATGCTGCCCCACACATCACACTGCCTCCCACATAACATTCCTCTACATTGTTCAGGTTCCAGTGCACATGCTGCTGACACCACTTCTTGCAGCCCTATGATCAGGGGTGAAAGTAGTTTTAAATTCTTGCCAGTACTATGATAAAAACATTATATATATATATATATATATATATATATATATATATATATATATATATATATATATATATATATATATATATATAAGGCAGAAAGTAGAATCACATCACAATGTGAAAAATATTTTTGTTGTTAAAAAATTGAGATGTTTGCTCACGCTGTACACTTAACACAATTGATGACCACCTCATTCTGGCTCTCTCCACCAATACAAAAGTAAATAACCACCAAACTTTCTCAAACCCCAATCCCCTTGGCAACCACCGTGTTTTGGAGGTGAATGCACTCTCATGTAGCGTAAATGAAATCTCTGGTCATAAGCAGTGTTTTTGAGCTGTGCTGTATTGTTGAAATTGAGCAGAATAACATGAAACACAATTAGTTAATCTCTCTATGTTTTTAATTGAGAGAGTTTGTAAAAAGCAGACGTCGGTCTGCTTTTTACAAAAAGAAGGGGAAGAAAGGAGAACGACGAAAACACAAAAGACAAATAGAACTTGATGTCCTTCACAAAATCAAATAAAAAAGTTAAAGAATGAAGTAAGTTAAGAATAAAGTAAAATAAGAATTAAAAGAATAAGGGACACGGGTGACGGAGGTGAAAGCCCGAGTGTAGGATTGATCACCTCACTGAGAAACCTCACTGGGTTTACCAGGTTTAGAGGTCCTTGCGGTCTGTTTAGGATATAAAAGCAACCATGTAACGGTTTAGAGGGACCGATGTCTCAGAACACACAGCAAAAAGCTGCCAACCCTTAAAAGTCTGGGATGCAGGGTTTCGAGGCCCCTCAATTAATTCTGAATCATAAAAGCAAGCAGTTTGGGTTTTGAAGTCCTTTGATTTAAGATTAACTGTAAAAGCTGGCCCCCAAAAATAGGGAAGTAGGGTTTCGAGGTCCCTCAACTTATTCTAAAACAGAAGAACAAGTAATTTGGGTCCAGAAGTTCTTTTGCTTCAGAATAAATTGTAAAAGCAGCCCCCTGACAGGGAAGTAGGGTTTAGAGTTCCCTCAGTTTATTCTTAAGATTAAAAGCAGGTAATTTGGGTGTAAAAGTCCTTTTCTTCTTCAGAATAAATTGTAAAAGCTAGCCCCTGTAAAGAAGAAATAAGATGTAAGTGATAAAAGTGTAAATGAGTAATGATGAAAAGGAATAAGAATAAAGTTAGAGAAAGAAAAAGCCGCATTATCTGGAGAGAAGCCCTCTTTTGGAGGCTGCATTAGGCAGGCCTAAATCCTAAGTAAAACATTAGAATTGTTTTATTAGGTCAGTTTTATGAAGGAATAAAAACTGGGGGTGTAGGGAGAAATTCAATAGAGAAGGTTCCCACTCTTACATAGTTGACGAACATGTATGATGCAGCCCTTTTACTTGAATCTACACCTCAGTAAAGGTAGCATAAACTAAAAGGTAGGAAAAGATAGAAATAAAAGAAATAAAAGGAAAGAAGCGGCATTAGTAAAGCATGCTATTGGTATGAATGAAGTCGACTTGAGCTTGTGTGTGTGTGTGTGTGTGCGCTATGTGTGAGGAGAAGCTTATCACCCCCTCCTTTTCATGTCTGTGCATGTTCTTGGGTCTGTCTGTATGTATGTGTGTGTGTGTGTGTGTTTGCCCCTGTTGAGAAAAGTTTTGTCCCTTTTGTCCCCTGAAGAGCAGAGTGGTGTGTGATTAACAAATTAAGTTTAATTGGCTTTAAAGAGAAGTAAAAGGTTGTGTAAAATTGAATAGTGGGAGTAGGAGATTTGATAATTGGTGTTAACATTTGACAAAGTGATAGTTTGGCTGGATTTGTAGGTGTGTATAGTGGTGTTTTGTACATGAGAATAATCATTTGTTGCTGTGAATATTGCTTTTTGGAGTATTTTACATATACTGTTGTAAATCGAACACGTGGTTGTGCAGGATTTGAGCAGGAGGAGAGACAGAGCTGTGAGGCCTCTGTCTACTCAGGGTTGTAAATCATCCACTTGTGGTTTTGTGGGCCTTTTGGCCAGGCGTCCATTTTGGTTTTTGGGTGTGTGTGAATTCACCGTTTTGTCAAGGCGAGGTGTGTGTGAATTTGGGCCTGTCCTTTGTGTGTTTATGAGGAGGAGTTCCCCCTCCTTCCTTTTCATTTTTCCTGCGCTTAGAGGCTGTGTGTTTGGATGTGGCATCTTGCCTTATGCTGGTTGGTAATTAAAGTAGAGGTTATAGATGTTATATTGTTGGTAATGATAAAATACACAACACATGAGTTGTCTGTTATTGTTAGAAATTCAGACATTTCTTTGAGGGATTTATAGTTTACATGTCTTGGGGGTTCCATGTTTCTTTTTGAGGGATTTTGTTAGTTTTATGGTTCCTTAAAAAAGAAAAAGAAATAAATTGGGTTCTAAAGTAATGGGTTTATAGAGAGAGGTTTTTATGAGCCCCACAGTGAAGGACATTCTAAGAGGTAACCAAGCACTAATGGTTAGGGTGTGTGAAATGCTTGACTGTGTAATAAACTTGCTCAGTTGATGTTATACTAAAATGATATGTGGAGGATGGATATTATATGTATGTGTGATTTTATATGTTAATACCTGAACTAATCCTTGTCTTTTCTCTTTGTCCTGCATGAGAGACAAGGGGAGGGACAGCATAGCTACAGCCAGAGGAGACTGACATCTGGCCAGAGCCTGAAGGCCAGTGGATCAACCTCCTTTGAAGGCCAGTGTTCTTCTTATTCACAAACTCTTTCTGATATGTTCTCTAAACATTTATAAGTACATATTTACTTTGTTTTCATTTACACGTTTTATAGATATATATCTCATTTGGCATTTCATATAGAACATCTGCTTGATTTCAATTCTCTGACAATTTGGCAACAGATTGGACACATTTATGGGGTTTATACTTTGTTGATGTTAGTAATTGTGTGTTTTGAAGTGTATTTTGAGCTCTATTCGGGGTTGGACGTTATTGGTGTTATCAAATAGTGAATGATTGTTGGTTTGACAAATTTTGTGTGGACTTTGGACAAATTTGAGTTATATCGTTATACTGGGGTGAATA
This sequence comes from Archocentrus centrarchus, assembly GCF_007364275.1. NCBI lineage: Eukaryota > Metazoa > Chordata > Actinopteri > Cichliformes > Cichlidae > Archocentrus > Archocentrus centrarchus. Next base: position 31,751,303 of record NC_044366.1, read on the forward strand.
GTTTTTGCGTCAGCACGTTTGTATCGCTTCTGGTGTTGGCAATTTAGTGTTTATTGATTGTGGCCTAGTGACTAATAAGTAATTGGTTTAAGATTGAGAAAAAAATCAATTATTGCTAATGATAAACAAATAAACAGGTAAATAAAATTGTCTCATTACAATAAAATTGATTAATTGGAAATAAAACAAGTTAATTGAAAATTTATTGATTATTTGAAAAAAAAAAGGGGGGGGGGGGGTTTGAGAGTTCATTAAAATGTCTGACAATGCTATCAAAGTTTTGAAAGCAATTACCCCAGTAGAGGTAGTTCAACGGAGTAATTCATTAATTAAATTACTCATTGCAAAGACATCAGAAAAATGGCATAAACGATGGCCACATATTGATCAACCCTGGCCTAAAGATGGAACTTTAAATCCAGATGTAATTCAAACCATACCGGTGCTTGTGTCTACATACAAAGCGGAACAAAAGAAGGGGAAGAAAGGAGAACGACGAAAATACAAAAGACAAATAGAACTTGATGTCCTTCAGTTTTTTGAAAAAGAAGGGCAGAAATTGATGCAAGCAACTAAGGACAAGAAAAATAAAAGTCTGGAAGATATTGAGAAGAATACAAAGTCAACACAGAAACTGATGGCTGAAATTAGTGTGACTTTTTCACATCTCAATTCAGTGGACAAGTCCCCTCTTATGAAAAGTAGCTTAAGTTTGAAAAAGTATACCCTCAGCTTCCAGTGGTTAACCAGGATGGCAACTATCACATTAAGGATGACAATGACAGAGTAATTGAAGTGGGACAAGCTGAGACGACTATAAAACTGATTCCAAGCTCTAAAAGTAAAAAGAAGACATCAACCTTGAAGATTAGGTACAGAAGGATGGAGGAACAAGGTGATGAGGGAAGCGACCTGGAAAGAACTGTGAGTGGATATGATCCTCAAATCAGGCGGATACTAATGAAAGCAGAAAAGAAAGGAGGAAAGATGAAGAAAAAAGAAGACTCAGAAGACGACACTTCTGAGGAGAGTGTGGATGGAGATAGTGATGAAGAATGGGAAAGCAAAGGTTCTTCTTCAAGAAGGTTCCTCCCATCTGCATCCAGCACAAGAATTGAAGAGGACAGACAAAGGACATTAAGAGATATTGAAAGAAGTATTGATGAGTGCTTGTCATACTTGGATAAAGATACTGTTTCAACTAGTCAAACCGCTTTGGTGAACCAACTAAAGGAACTGAGGGCTCAGAAAAAAGAGCTTCAAAAGGAAGAATCTCAGAAATCAGCAATGACATTACGTCTAAGAAAGAGAAAAACGCCTGAAAAGATGTGTCCAGTAATTATAAGGGGACAGACAATGGAGTACAAGCCCTGGCAGAAAATGGACTTGTCAGATATACTTGAGAAGCTCCCTACCCTTCAAGATGGCGCTCATCTGTGGATCTCAAAGTTGGAAGAGATAATGGTGGGAACACAACCAGTAATGAGTGACGTTAAGAGACTGTTAGCAAGTCTTCTTGGAATTCCTGCTATGGAGGAGCTTTTGCAGAAAGCAGGACTTAATAGATATATGGGGACAGCTGTGAATGATCCAGAACTTTTTGCTGCAAGCAGAGGACGAATGTGGCGAGCATTGAGGGATACATTCCCAACTAATGTGTATCCTGACAATATTCTTATTGAACCATTGGGACAGGAAGAAAATCCGAGAGCATATGTGTCGAGAGCCCTTCAATTTTGGAGGAATGTCACTGGAAATGATCCTGATTTGAATCAAATGGAACAATCAATTTTGAGAGCTAAGATACAGAAGGGACTACCTTTGCCAGTAAGAAGCAAATTGGCAGAAGTAGTTGGCCTTGGAAGCATGGAGAAAGGAGTATACACGGATCACATTGCCCACCAAGTGGAATTGTATCCCAAAAAGGAGTGTGACCAAAAAGAACAAGATCAAGAGACACTCAGAAAGCTCAACCAGATACAACTAGGAGAGAGTAAGAGGAAGGAAAAGAAGCAAGCTGTTGTCAAGCAGAGCCAGTCCCCATCAGATCAACCAGCAATACAAATGCAGCCCGATCAGGCTGAACCTCAACTGTTTCAGCCATCATCGGTGATTCCAGTGGCCTCTTACCCTCAGTCAGTGTATAATCCAGTGCAACCCTGGAGGGGGTCATTTAGATTGTTGGGTTTTCTCTCCAATTACTGTTTCAATTATTGTAGGGTCTTTAATCTTATATTCTAAGTTGCCTTGAGGCGACTGTTGTGATTTGGCACTAAATAAATAAAACTAGATTGAATTGAATTAAATAAGCAGGAAGACCCAGGACCATGAAAATAATCTAACAATAATAAGCAAGTTATTAACCAACTTTGTTAGTGGCAAAAAGTGAAAGTGTGATAGGTTGTGTTGAGACAAAGAGGAGGGTTATCATGTTGCAGACTGAAAGAGTTTGCTGGGAGGGGGGAAATAAATCAGCTTTGTGAGAAAAAGTTCTGATCAGAGCTGCAGGAGCTGCAGCTGCCTGATGATGGAGATACAGAAAGGAGCTGAGCTCTGTTTCCCACAACTCCTCAACAGTTCCTGCAGGAAGCCGACACTTCACTGGTCCAAAGCTGTGCTCCTGAACATTGTGCTGTCCTTCATCTCTCTGATCACTGCTGCTCTCAACCTGCTGGTCATCATCTCAGTCTCTCATTTCAGGCAGATATAAATTTGAACTACAATTAATTATAACTACAGTTTAAGTTTAAGATAAATGAAAACTTAGATTTACATCATATGATTTACTGATGAAATAAGTGAAGTGAAAGAAGTGAATTCTGCACATTCCTGCTGTATTTTAACTTTAATTGTAATGTTTTATCTATTAGTCTGAATCATCACCTTACTATTGCAGCATTTTTCAATGAAGACATTCTGACAGTATTAATGTGTAATATATTTTTTTCTTGTCTCCTTGCAGGCAGCTTCACACACCCACTAACATCATCCTCCTCTCTCTGGCTGTCTCAGACTTTTTCGTTGGCCTCCTGTTGATGCCGTTAGAAATCATTAGAATCACAGCCTGCTGGGTGCTTGGTGATCGCATGTGTTCTCTTTATGTTTATCTGACATCCAGTCTTGTCTGTACTTCAATAGGGAACATTGCCCTTATATCAGTTGACCGCTATGTGGCTATTTGTGACCCTCTGCATTACCCCACCAGAATTACTGTGCCTAGAGTCAAACACAGTGTTTGTCTGTGTTGGTTTTATTCAACAGTGTACAACATTTTTTACACAAAGGACATTCTGATTGAACCAGACAGATATAATTCCTGCTATGGAGAGTGTGTGTTTGTTGTCACTGAAATTACAGGGATTGTTGATCTTATTTTATTCTTTATTGTTCCAGTTTCTGTCATCATAGTTCTGTATATGAGAGTGTTTGTGGTGGCTGTGTCTCAGGCTCGTGCCATGCGCTCTCATGTTACAGCTGTCACACTTCAGCGTTCACTGAATCAAACAAACAGATCTGAGCTGAAAGCAGCCAGGACTCTTGGGGTTCTTGTAGTTGTGTTTCTGTCAAGTTTCTGTCCATTTTACTGCTACTCACTTGTTGAGGAAAATGTAGTCAATGATCCATCTGCATCTACTGTGATCATTTTCTTTTACTTTAACTCTTGTCTAAACCCGTTGATCTATGCCTTGTTTTACCCCTGGTTCAGGAATGCTGTTAAACTTATCATCACTCTGAAGATCTTGAAGCATGACAGCAGTGAGGCAAAAATACTATAAAAAGACTTTAAAATTTGCTCTCCTAAAGTATAGAGTCAGTGGTGCAGTGTTTAGCACTGTCACCTCACAGCAAGAAAGATGGGGGTTTGAATCCAACCTGGAGCATTTCTGTGTGGAGTTTGCATGTTCTACCCTTTTCTGTGTGGGTACTATGGCTTCCTCACACAGTCCAAATACCTGCATGGGTTTAAGTTAATTGGGTGTTCTAAATTGCACATAGGTGTCAAGGGTTGTCTGTCTCTATGTGCTTGTATTTCATAAGAACCATATTTCAATGGGCTTAGAGGCCCACTGGTCCAGGAAGCAGCCCACACTGTTAGGGCCAATGTTAAAAGAAAAGAAAAGAAAAGAACAAACTGAACAGTTTTATTTTTTTAATGGCATGACAGAGCATAGAGAGCATGGACATTGAAAGACTTGAGCCTACTCAGTAGATACACGTGATTCTTGAAGACACCGTCTGTGTTGTGAAAATAATGAACACATTAATACTGAAAATCTTTCATTATTAAAGAATGGTTAAATGCAGTCAGTTTAACAGGCATTGTTGAGCCAAAAATATTTAACTAATGTACTTAATTCATTCATACCTAATTCTAATGTGGTTCCAAAATTGTAGTTTCATTTTAAAAATTAATCTCTGCTCGAAGTGGGAGACTGAGATGATTACCAGACGGTATAGAACAGCAGTGATCAGAGAGATGAAGGACACAGCTTTGGACCAGTGACGTGTCGACTTCCTACAGGAAGTGTTGAGGAGTTGTGTAAAACAGAGCTCGGCTCCGGTCTGTGTCTCCATCATCAAGTAGCTGCAGCTGCTCCTGCAGCTCTCTGATCAGAGCTTTTCCTCACAGAGCTGCTGTACCACAAATCATTCCCCTTCATCTAAAACATTCTTTCTCATAAACGTCTCTTGTTGCCGTTTGCACGATCCTATAAATTACTGTCATCCTGTGACTTCAGTTGGCTATTGTCTCTGAAAGCGGGATTAATTCAAATCAAGGAAAATTGTAGTTTTAGAAACTGTACATGCTTTTCCTGTGTAAGGAGATGCTGAAACAGTCACAAAAAATTGAGAATCATTTATTCCAAATGAGATTTATTCTGAGCTAATTTAGATGAGACTAAGTGAGAACTAAATGAGTGAGTGTGGGAAATGTGTCCCACACATACAAGATTTCCAACCACTGCTTAGAATGCACGCACTACATTGCAATAGGTTTTGTATTCTAAGTGTTAATGACTATTGCATGTTTTGATGATCTGTACAGCACTTTGGCCAATAGAAGTTTTTTTTCAGGTGCTATAGAAATAAACCTTGACTTGACTCATGTTAAATTAACATTGATCATTATAAAAGGTGGTTTGAGGATATTTTATGATATAGCAGTTAGAAGAGTGTGTAATGCTTCTATTAGCTATGCATGGTCATATAACTAATACCAAAATTTGCAAAATGGTTTGGCCATTTTTACTTTCAATAAAATGTATTTAATTTTTTATTGTGGTTATTTTTCATGTAGGACAAGAAATTGTATGATTTGTGGTGTTTTGAGTACACTGAGTACAAATCTCATAGTCTGAGAAACCCATTTTATTCAACATGCACATGCGTGTGATATAGATTCTGTGCAGAATTTTCTATTGAATTAGTTGTACATTGCTATTTTTTGTCATTGAAAATGTATTTTTACAAATCTGTGTCCAATGATCAGGTTCTAAAGACAGTGGAATGTCTTTTTCCCTTTTAGAGATGGGTAAACATGTTGAGTCCGTGACTGAAATTAATCTGTACAGTTTAGAAATCTAATTTATTTGCTGTGCAAAGAGTTCAGTTCAATTCAATTTTACTTATATAGTGCAAATTCACAAAAAACAGTTGCCTCAAGGAAAACCCAGCAGCTAAAAACGACCCCCTTTGAGGAAGCATTTGGCGACAGTGGGAAGGAAAATCTCCCTTTTAACAGGAAGAAACCTCCAGCAGAACCAGGCTCAGGGAGGGGCAGTCATCTGCTGAGGGGAGAGAGAGACAGGACAAAAGACACACAAGAATTTCACAAATGCATACTGCATGTAATCTTGTGGTTGTGCAATTTAGCTCATATAAACAAATGAAAATACCTTTTCCTCAGGTATAGCATCGGTCATAAGATGTACAATCAACATTTCTATACCTCATTCTGCGCTCCGAGTTTAGACCAAGCGCTGCACTAAGGGGTGTGCGTTTCAGTGCAGTATTCTTAGAAAAAGGGGAAAAAGAGCAAAACAGTAAAGACAATGAAGTAATTGACAATACAAGCTTGTCAACTTATAAGCAATAAATACCACTTTGCTTTCTACATCTTCTACCACACAACATTATCTACACGGAGAGCCAATCCGGAAACCTGCAGAGAGTTAGCATGGCGAATGTAAACATAACCTTTCAAAATAAGAGCGCAACACGGCAAAGAACACGCTGTAAGTTGCAAGCACATACGGTGCCACACATAAACGCTCACTGGAAAGGAGGATATTCATTACATTTAGCAGGCATTTACAAACACATATTCAGGGCCTATTAAAATCTATCTGGGCAAACCCCTGAAGGGTCACCATGGAAACCGCGGAAAAAACCTTATGGGGCCCATAATGTTTGCCCTTACGTATCCCATATGGGGCCCACCTATGTATGCTGGCAGGGAAGAGGTTGTGGAGAGAAAAAGAGTATTCTGCAGAGAGTGAAAGAGAGGAGAAATAAAGCTGTTCTATAACAATCCATAAACAGATCAGAGGACTGCAGGAGCTTCTGCTTCTGTTGATGGAGATCCGGAATGGAGTGAAGCTCTGTTTTCCACAATTCCTCAATAGTTCCTGTAGGAAACCAGCAGTTTACTGATCAAAAATGGTGCTTCTGAACACTGTACTAACATTTATCTCTCTGATCACTGCTGTTCTCAAACTGCTTGTCGTCCTCTCAGTCTCCCACTTCAGGCAGAGATTAATTTAAAAATTGTTTCTGATGTTTAATGTGAAACTTGGAAATTGATTTTACATTATAGGAATGACCTATGAACAAATGATGTGCAACAAATAAATATAGTTGCCGTAGTTCACCTATGACCATTGACCTGCTTTAATAATGTTGATATACACATTTTGTCATGAACGATGTGTAATATAGTCTTTTCTGTCTCCCTACAGGCAGCTCCACACGCCCAGTAACATCCTCCTCCTCTCTCTGGCTGTCAGATTTTCTTGTGGGTCTCCTGTTGATGCCAGTTGAAATTTTTAGGAACTCGACTTGCTGGATACTTAGTAATTATATGTGTTCTCTTTATAGTTATCTGAACTGTAACATCATCATTGCTTCAATAGTAAACATAGCTCTCATATCAGCTGACTGCTGTGTGGCTATTTGTGACCCTCTGCATTAACCTACAAGAATTACGGTGCCTAGAGTTAAACTCATCGTTTGGCTGTGATGGCTGTATGCGGATTTCTACAGTAGCTTATTTACCAAGGATGTACTGATTGAACCAGGCAGGTATAATTCCTGCTATGGAGAGTGTGTGTTTGTCATCAATGATATTGCTAGAACTGCTAATCTTTTTTTAACCTTTGTTGTTCCCATTTCTCTCATCATAATTCTTTATATGGGTGTTTGTGGTGGCTGTTTTGCATGCTTATACTATTCCCTCTCACATTACAGCTGTCACATTTCACACTCAAAAAATGTTATTTAGGTTGTCATTACATTAAAAAAGAATAACATGTTCTTTTAATAAAATAACAAAATAAATGACAGACCGTTTGGCTTACCCGGGAAATCTCCAATGGCAGTTATCACGAGAAGAAGGAAGTTGACTGGTGTGCATTGAGTTAATTTGGAAAAGGTAAGATTCAGTTTTTTTTTCATCCATCTAAATGCAAATGATAATATGTGAATGAAATGAGCAGCAGACTTTTGATTGTTTTCTGCAGTATTTGGTCGCATTTCTATGTAATTGTGCTTAACCGTCTTAATTAGAGGGGAAGTCGAAATGTAACAAAAGTAACTTAAAGGGCCAAATTGTATGTTATTTTTTACATCATGGAGTTTAAAGAGTTTGACACCCCTGCCCAAAACAGAGGATTTCATCCTGTCGCTGCATCGGATTTCCATCATTTGGACAAAACAACCCTTTAACATGAGTGGATCATCACTGACAAGTTTTTCCACGCCCCCACGGCTCTGTGCTGTGAGTGTGTGTGCGCGTTCTTTGTGGTCACTGTGCAAAGAAGGTCAGCTGTTATTTTTTCTTTATGTCACCTGTAGCCACCATTAGCAGCCATGGTGATGGAATGACCCCCCCCCCCCCCCCCCCCCATACCGAGGCGCTGTCAAAATGATTTTTATGCTTTAATCCCTGATTAGAAGCTAAAAAAATAGACCTGCAGTAGAAATGTAATTTGGAGGATACTTGTGAATAAAAAGCATTACAGCATTAAGCTCATGCAGCCCCCAGTTTTCAACAAAAAAACGCAGCTGTTTTACATGCAGTCTGTCTGCAAACACATGCAAGTGCAAAGAGGTGGAGCCGTTACTGAGACGGTGAGCTCAAGTGGTGTTTCTTTTTTTTTTCCTAGCATCCAAAGCAGCAGCGCTTGTTCCTGTAATCACCTTAAAACATTTACTGGAGGTCCTTCATCAACCACCTGATCAGCAACATGAAGAAAAGAGAACTTTTTAGCAGCTCCATCCACTGCTATTTTTTTCATACAGTGAAACATCTGCAGTACAGAAGTTAAAATGTACAGATGAATTATTAATACAAAAAATTCATATCCGATTACTTGATTAATTGATGGCGTAAACCAGTGGTCCCCAACCTTTTTTGAGCCACGGCCCAGGAATATATTTCCACGGACCAGCCTTTAAGGTGTGGAGGATAAATACGCCACACCGCTCTCGGACTTCAGCGTAAATGACCAGTTTCCAAAAGAGATCCTGGAGCGACGCAAGGAAAAAGTACGGAAAAAGAACATGCAAGAAGGCTCTCGGGCTGTTATCACTGTGGATAAACTGTATATAAAAGGACAGCTTTACCGAGACCAGAACACCATGCCATGGCTCTACTAATCTAAAAGTTGATCTGTGTCCAGACCGATGACTTTTCTGATTCTTCTTTTCTCTTTTTTTTGTCGTTTTTTTCTACTCGTGTTCGAAATGTAACAAAAAACACAGATGCACACAGACCAACATGCAGCGCATATACACACACAGACCAGCATTTAGTGCACACAGACACACACACACCTTTAGTGAACACTCCACCAGTTAGTTTAAGCATGAGCACACTGAAACCCCTTTTCCACCGCCAGGGTTCCGGTGCCTGTGCTGTTCCCAAACAAACCAGCGAAAAGCTTAGGAGCAGGCCCGCGTTTCCACCGCACTTGTGAACTGCTCCTTTACGTAGTGTGGGCGGGTCCTTGTCTGGACACAGAAGCCGAATAGCGCAAACGTGGGAGAACACGCTCCCCTTTCTTGTGCTGCAAACACATTTCACGGTCCAAACCAAACTACTGCAGCATCTGTGTGCAGCACAGAGGTAAACACAGACAGCAATTAGAGCAAGACGACAAGCACGCACTTTGCATCCTTTTATCTGTGATATGAACTATTACAAAGCAGCAAGTTCAGCATTAAGACCCAACCTAATTCACAGCTGTGAAAATCGCTTAGCTTTTCTCATGTAATACACATGTAATATGGTAGAAAACTTGATGTTGAGACGGCAGAGTCACGCCCTTCTGCCACTTTTGTCACGCGTTCTTGGTTCCAGACCAGCTAAGCCTCTTTCCCACCAACAGGGTCCCGGAGCCGGTGCCTTTATTTGAACTGTTAGGCGGGTTTTTCCACCGCGGAAGCACTCAGTGCTCGGCCGAAAAACCAGTTCAACTCTGGCCCCGTGAGCTAGCTGGTCTCGAACCAAGAACCCGTGACGAAAGCGGCAGACGGGTGTGACTCTGCCATCTCAACATCAAGTTTTCTAAACATGTGCATTATATGAGCGAAGTGATTTTCACAGCTGTGAATTAGGTTGGGCTCTAAGGCTGAACTTGCTGCTTTGTATCAGTTCATATCACAGATAAGAGGACACAAAGTGCATACTTGCTCTAATGGCTGTCTGTGTTTACCTCTGTGCTGCACACAGATGCTGCAGTAGTTTGGTTTGGACCGTAAAACATATTTGCAGCACAAGAAAGGGGAGCGTGTTCTCCCACGTTTTTGCGCTTGGCTTCCGTGTCCAGATGAGGACCCGCCCACACTCATATGTAAAGGAGCAGTTCACAGAAACGCGATGGGAACGCGGACCCATTCTTAAGTGTTTCACCGGTTCATTGAAACCAGCACCAGCACCAGCACTGGCACAAGCACCAGCTCCTCAGCGGTGGGAAAGTAGCACTAGTTTGCAGGGCCCGAATTGAACCCATTTTTCGGCCGAGCACCGAGTGCGTTCATGGTGGAAAAACTGCTGAATGGTTCAAATATTGGCAACGGCATCAGAATCCCGTCGGTGGAAAAGCGGCTTCAGGTCAGTGTTGCCAGATCTCGCGATAGAAACAAGCAACCAGCTCTATGAAAACAAGCACAAAATAAGCCCAACTGGCAACCCACAACATCTTGTAAAACTGAGGCCGCTTTTAAACAGCAGTATAGCTCATTTCTTTGTTTTGTCTCATTGTGTTTTGGAGCAGTGAAACCTATGTTTCTTAGCCTCATAGAAGAGAAGGCTGCATGGTTTTTTTTGTGTGTGTGTGTGTGCGTGTGTGCTTCTCGGTATTAGCATGTTGAATTAAATCAGCATGGTGAGCACATATTTCACACTTGCAAAATCTGCAGAATGCCTTTGATACGTCTCCTATCAGGACCGCAGACCCCCCGCCCCCTACACACACACCCTCTCAAGGTTAACTGTGTTCATGCGAGCAGATCTCACCTATTCATGGACTTATAAAGTACAAGACATCTTTTACAGGCTTTTATTTTCCATCAATCACAAACAAAGAAAATGTGTGTCTGTGTGCGTGTATAAGGGGGGGTGACAGGAGGAGGGGAGATGAAGGAGCACAGGGGTGCCTAATCAGTGCTGTGCCTCTGTTATTGATCATATCAGATGCACAGCTGTTAAATACAGAAAATGCGACTACAGAAATAATTTCGCCGCATCTTTGGCGCCCCCCCTGTTATGAGGTGCCCCAATGCATTGCATAGTGCATACCCACTTCTTGCGCCACTGTCTCCCATCTGAGCTCGGATCCATTCTTTAAGTGTCCTCTCTTTCTCCCACTCTTTATTATATTTTTTCTATATTTTCACCACTTACTGGAGCTCATTCTTGTGCTGCCTCCTCACTCTGGGCTGTTATCAGTGTTTGTTTGGGTGTGCGGCCGATCAACTTGGGCGGGAACGATAAACAGGAAACGGGGGCTTGAAAGGGACAAACTACCTACCACTCGTCTTTTGCTTTATTATGGGGCACCGAGAGATAATCAAGGAGTTTCACTCGGAAAGAAAGTCAAGCCCAAATAAGCAACTTCAAGTTCAAAAACAAGCCCAAAAAAAACGCAACCCGCGACTCATGAGATTTGCAAGCAACTTTAGAAAAAAACAAGCTCAAAGTCGCTTATAATAAGCGGACTTGGCAACACTTGGCAACTCAGCCTGCTACAACTCCAAAGAAAGACGCGTAGTGATACTGATTAACAGGAAGATAAACTTTAAAATTACAAACACTACAATAGATTCAGAAGGCAGATTTATAATACTTAGTTTATCTATTCAGAATATAGATTGATGCATTCCTAGTATATATGGACCAAATGTTGATGACCTCTCCTTCTTTCATGCTTTCTTCACTTCACTCTCTGATCACTCTGACACCACACTTATAATAGGAGCAGACTTCAACCTGGTGTTTAATTCAGATATTGACAGGCTCAGTACAGCAGTGAGTCAAAGGAACTGGCAGTGTGCAGACTTTCTTAAACAGTACATGAAGGATTTTGGTCTTTGTGATGCCTGGCGTTCATGTCACCCCACTCTGACGGCATATAGTTTTTTTCTCACAGTACTTTGCTCACATTCCTTCTTAGATTACTTTTTAGTTAGCAGCTCCATGATGATCGATATCACAGACACTCAGATTCACCCTATCACGATCAGTGATCATGCACCGGTGTCTATCACTCTAACACAGAAAAGACTCACACCACCAATCAGGAACTGGAGATTTAATACATCATTACTTAAAGAATAAGATTTAATTATTTATTTCAAAAAGGAGTGGTCAGCATATTTAGAACATAATGATCTACCAGGAATATCACCATGTATTCTTTGGGAAGCAGGAAAGGCAGTAATGAGGGACAAAATAATATCTTACTGCTCGCATAAGAAAAATAAAAAAAAAACACTTGTCTTAGAATTAGAACAAAAAATTAAATCTTTAGAAACTGCCTATGCTGCCTGACCACAAGAACATATAATTAACAACCTGAGGAAACTCAAACTGGAATTAAATGAAATAATTCATAAGAAGACACAATTTCTGTTACAGAGGCTGCGTTTGGAGTCACCATTCTGAAAAAAATGGGTGCTAGCTCAAACCAAAGTTCTTTATAAAACTGCTGGAAAACCATCTGGTAAAGTTTCAACTGGTAACATTACTAATGACCCACAACAAATAAAAAACTCTTTTAAAGAATTTTATGAAGCCTTATGCTCATCACAGATCAATTCATCTGATAGTGAAATTGAAGAATATCTCAATAATATTAATCTACCAAAACTAAATGATGAACAGGTGCGACTCTTGATTCACCTTTTTCATCATCTCAATTTTATGAAGCAAATAATAAAGCCTCAGGCTCCGAGTTTAAGCTGGGAGCACCGTCAGGCAGCTGTGCGCGTGTGTATGCACGAGAAAGCGGCAGAGTCGCTCTGAACGGACGTACCCTGATGTTCACTTCTGGTGAACCGTGACTACTCGCCGGGGGCACGCAGCGGCAACGTTGTGATTAACCTGTTCCGTCGTTGTGCGTTTCTGGCTACTTTATCAGTCAGAGAATAACAATCAGGACTAATAATCAAAGCATCAATATAAGGACGCACAAATGCCAGCAAATTCCTGGAGGGAGACTCGGAATGGCCGTGAGGGAATGAAGAAAGTCCCAACCGGCACTGCATATAAAATACCGGCACACGACCACAAGGTAATTAACACACACAATCCAGCTACACAAGCATAAATGCGGACATGAGGTCAGACACTTCTGTAGGTTGTGTACAGAGGCCGCAAAGACCCTGCAAGTCTAATTAGTGATCTAACAAAACAGAAGCAGCATCAGGTGGTGAGAACATCAGGATGCAGCTGGATTTGAGCTTTGACTCCTTCAAAGAGTTTGTTTTTGTCAAACACCACATGTAGGTGTTGTTAATCTACTGCACTGACGCTGGACTTTATTGTGGAGTTTATTGTAGAATTTATTGAGTTTGGGAGTTCATATTTTTCTTTGTTTGTCCCTGTTGATGTTCAGGTGTGTCCGAATTATTACACATTTAGCATGTAGTGCTTCTGTCCTGTGAACTCTTGGTTCTTGAATATATTTCTTTGGTATCTTTTGTTGAGTTTTATTGCACAATAGTCACTCTTGTGCCTTGAATCTTGCACCTGACAAAGTATGAAAAACTAAAACTAATACTGAAACTAATGAAACGAAACTAAAACTAAGCATTAAACCTAAAAAACTAACTAAAACTAAACGATAATGTAAAGTCCAAAACTATTATAACCCTGGTTAGGACAAATGATCTTATTTCCCCAAGCTTCAGTCTGCAGAGGGGTACCAGGCAGGGCTGCCCACTTTCTCCTTCACTTTTTGTCATTTTCATTGAACCACTAACAGCAACAATCGACAAAATGTGGATATTAAAGGAATTCAAACAGAAAATACAGACCATAAGATAAGCCTTTATGCTGATGATGTATTACTTTTCCTTGGAAACTCACAAACGACTCTTCTGAAGACAATCACACTTACAGAAAAGTTCTCATCTATATCAGACTACTCCAGCAACTGGAGTAAATCAACAGTTTTGCTTCTGAATTGTAACTTTCAGAAGGCCATCACTACCTCACTACAGTCCGGCAACATTTGATATTTAGGTATAAATTTTACCCCCAGGCTGTCAGACCTGGTCCAATTGAATCATATTCCTCTACTACAAACAACAGAGGATGATCTCACACGTTGGAACTCTCTACCTAAATCTGTCATGGGGAGAGTTGCCACAGTAAAAATGATGATTCTACCTAAAATCAATTATCTGTTTTCACTGATCCCTAATAAACCTTCTGTTGCTTGGTTTTAGTCACTAGACTCATACATTTAATAAAACCTCAAGAATAAGTTTGAAGACATTACAAACGCTAAAATGCAATGGTTGTCATGTCCTGGGCCGTTGGCCCAGCGTTTTGTGTTAATAGTTTATTTCCTGAGTTTGTCCTCCCTGTATGTTTGTCATGTTCCCAGTGTTGGGACTTGTCTGCGTGTTCCTTGGTTTATCACTTCCTGTTTTATTTTGCCAATGTGATTTCCTTGTGCTTTGTGTTTAGCTTTGCTTCCCCTGTGTAATTAGTTTCATTTGCCTCACCTGTTGTTCCCTGCTGTTTCCTCTTGCCCTAATTACCCATTGTGTATTTAAGCCCTCAGTTTTCATTTGTTCTCTGTCGCGTCGTTGATGTTTTGTGCCCGCATGTTCCTGTGTTCCCTGTGCCTGCCCTTCGTCTCCCTGTGCCTCCCTTCCAAGGTTTTTGTATTTGTGTTTCCCCGTTGAAATAAATCCCCTTTTTAGTTATGTTTGCTTCTGGAGTCCTTCATGTGAGTCCTTCCTCGTCCGTTTCCTCCCCGGCCATGACAGAACGACGCGACCATTACAAAACCCCCTCCGGCTCCAATTTTTTCGACGGCACTCATCTAGCGCTGGGGGGCCCGGCGTCTTTGAACAGTCCCCGTCATCGTCACTCACCTGCCTCCCCTTTCGCTGATCCCTCCCTTCCTCGGCAGCCGCGGAGGAGAGGGAGTTCCCGGCAGCAACGGCGGAAGGCACCCCGAGACCCGAGCGGTATAACGCCGCGGACCGCTTCACCACTTCACACCCAATCCTCCGTTTCCGTGAGTAACACTGGCTTCAACGCTACTATGCCTGCGGACAATTATTCCCGTCACCCCCCTGCCTTTCCCCTCCCTGAGGTGGCAAAGCAGACCATTATCTGTTGGGTGGATTCACTGGTTATGGACCTTCTGGCTGACCCATGTGAGCAGGAACAGCAACAGCTCACGGCCCAGCTGCAAGGGCTAGTCGATGATTACCCTTGGTTATTTGGCTCTCTGCATGGGTTAGTGCAGGATTTCTTAACCTCCACCCTTCACCTACAGCAGTCCCCAGTGTCAGCTCATTCTCAGTCCCCAGTGTCAGCGCATTCTCAGTGCCCGGTGTCAGCTGTGTCTCAGTCTCCCCAGTCAGCTGTGCCTCAGGCTGCTTCCACGCAGTCAGCTCCTCTCCCTAGCTCACAGTCAGTCTCCTCGCAGTCAGTCTCCTCGCAGTCAGTCTCCTCGCAGTCAGTCTCCTCGCAGTCAGTCTCCTCGCAGTCAGTCTCCTCGCAGTCAGTCTCCTCGCAGTCAGCTCTAACGCCCTTAGCTCCTGCTCTCTCTAGCTCGCAGTCTGCTCTTTCTGTCTCCCGGCCTGCTTCCACGCGGCCAGTTTTGACGTACTCAGGCCCCTCTAGCCTTCAGTCGGTTTCCCTAATGTCTGTTCACCCTAGCACTCTGTCAGTTCCTCCAGTGTCAGTTCCTCCAGTGTCAGCTCCTCCTCAGTCGCAGTGTTCCCAGTCAGCTGTAGCTCCAGCTCCTCCTCAGTCGCAGTGTTCCCAGTCAGCTGTAGCTCCAGCTCCTCCTCAGTCGCAGTGTTCCCAGTCAGCTGTAGCTCCAGCTCCTCCTCAGTCGCAGTGTTCCCAGTCAGCTGTAGCTCCAGCTCCTCCTCAGTCGCAGTGTTCCCAGTCAGCTGTAGCTCCAGCTCCTCCTCAGTCGCAGTGTTCCCAGTCAGCTGTAGCTCCAGCTCCTCCTCAGTCGCAGTGTTCCCAGTCAGCTGTAGCTCCAGCTCCTCCTCAGTCGCAGTCTCAGACCCCTCAGTTAGCTCCAGCTCCCTCTGCTCACCCTGCTCCCGCTCCCTTGGCTCCAGCTCCCCCTGCACCCGTACCTGTTCCGCGGGTGGGGGCAGCCACGGACGGGCTGACCTCTGCACCCGTACCTGTTCCGCGGGTGGGGGCAGCCACGGACGGGCTGACCTCTGCACCCGTTCCTGTTCCGCGGGTGGGGGCAACCAGGTCCAAGCCTTCGCATCGGTTTTCTGTGTTAGCTGCAGCAGCAGGGTCTCTGTCAGCTCTAGCTCCAGTCGCTCTCCCTCGCCTTCAGTCAGCTCCAGTAACTCTTCCTCGGTCCCCAGTGTCAGCTGTTTCAGTGCCCTCTCAGTCAGTTCCCTCGGCCCCTGTCTTAGTTCCTTCGGTTTTGGTCCCAGTTCCCTCAGCTCCTGCTCCTTCTGTAGCTCCAGTAGTGTCAGCTCCCTCTCAGGCCCCAGTGTCAGCGAGCTCTCGGTCTGTCTCCACGCAGCCAGATCTCCCTAGCTCTCGGTCTGTCTCCACGCAGCCAGATCTCCCTAGCTCTCGGTCTGTTTCCACGCAGCCAGATCTCCCTAGCTCTCGGTCTGTCTCCACGCAGCCAGATCTCCCTAGCTCTCGGTCTGTTTCCACGCAGCCAGATCTCCCTAGCTCTCGGTCTGTTTCCACGCAGCCAGATCTCCCTAGCTCTCGGTCTGTTTCCACGCAGCCAGATCTCCCTAGCTCTCGGTCTGTTTCCACGCAGCCAGATCTCCCTAGCTCACAGCCCGCTCTCTCTGGCTCCCGGCCTGCTTCCACGCAGCCAGTCGTCTCCCGGCCTGCTTCCACGCAGCCAGTCGTCTCCCGGCCTGCTTCCACGCAGCCAGTCGTCTCCCGGCCTGCTTCCACGCAGCCAGTCGTCTCCCGGCCTGCTTCCACGCAGCCAGTCGTCTCCCGGCCTGCTTCCACGCAGTCCCCTGCACCTCTGCTATTCCTCGAGCAGCCCCTGCTGCTCAATAAAGCAGCAGTGTGCCCTGTTCCGCGGTCCCAGCCTACGCATCCGGTGCCTCACTATGTAGGCCCCGTTCAGCCCATGGGCTCAGCTCACTCCAAGCCGATGGGGGTCTCCGCTCATTCCGAGCCGATGGGGGTCTCCGCTCAGTCCGAGCACTCCGCGCCAGAGGGCCCCGCTCAGTCCGAGCCGATGGGGGTCTCCGCTCAGTCCGAGCCAGGGGGTCCCTCTCAGTCCGAGCCGATGGGGGTCTCCGCTCAGTCCGAGCGCTCCGCGCCAGAGGGTCCCGCTCAGTCCGAGCGCTCCGCGCCAGAGGGTCCCGCTCAGTCCGAGCCGATGGGGGTCTCCGCTCAGTCCGAGCGCTCCGCGCCAGAGGGTCCCGCTCAGTCCGAGCCGATGGGGGTCTCCGCTCAGTCCGAGCCAGGGGGTCCCGCTCAGTCCGAGCACTCCGCGCCAGAGGGTCCCGCTCAGTCCGAGCCGATGGGGGTCTCCGCTCAGTCCGAGCGCTCCGCGCACGAGGGTCCCGCTCAGTCCGAGCCGATGGGGGTCTCCGCTCAGTCCGAGCGCTCCGAGCCAGGGGGTCCCGCTCAGTCCGAGCCGGTGGGGGTCTCTGCTCAGTCCGAGCACTCCACGTCACCCGAGGGTTCCCCACCAGAGCCCGGGGTCGCCCTTCTCCGCCGCCGCATGCCCCGCGGTCGGCCTCCAGTGTCTGCTCCCCGTCGCCGCCGCCGCACGCCCCGCGGTCGGCCTCCGGTGACCCCTCCTCGTCGCCGCCACCGCTGGGAGCGCGGTCGGCCTCCAGTGACTCCCCCTCGTCGTCGCCGCCGCCGCTGGGAGCGCGGTCGGCCTCCAGTGACTCCCCCTCGTCGTCGCCGCCGCCGCTGGGAGCGCGGTCGGCCTCCAGTGACTCCCCCTCGTCCTCGTCGCCGCCGCCGCTGGGAGCGCGGTCGGCCTCCAGTGATTCCTTCTCGTCCTCGTCGCCGCCGCCGCTGGGAGCGCGGTCGGCCTCCAGTGATTCCTTCTCGTCCTCGTCGCCGCCGCCGCTGGGAGCGCGGGCGGCCTCCAGTGATTCCTTCTCGTCCTCGTCGCCGCCGCCGCTGGGAGCGCGGTCGGCCTCCAGTGATTCCTTCTCGTCCTCGTCGCCGCCGCCGCTGGGAGCGCGGTCGGCCTCCCTCGTTGGGATTTTGCTTTGTGGCCCCTTGGCCTCTGCGGCCTCCTGAACTGTGTGTTTTTTGTTTTTGGATTTCCCACTGACTCCCCTGAACTGTGGACTGTTTTTTCCCCTGCTGTTTTTTGTTTTGTCATAGCTCCTGGACTGTTCCTTGTTTCGGCCCCCTGTTTTGGACATTGGAGCTCTCCGGCCTTGTGCCGTCGCTTTTTGTTTCTTCCGGTTGTTTTTTTTTTGCTTCTCGTCCCCGTGTTTTGTTCTTGTTTGGACTGTGTTGCCTCTGCTCTGCCTCATTTTGATGCCCCCTGTTGGACTGTCTCCGGCCTTGTGCCGTCGCCTTTTGTTCTGGTCCTGTGTTTTTGTTTTCTTCCTGTCCGGGTTTGCTTTGTTTTGTTCACGCCCTGTGATTTCTGTTTTGCTCCCTGTCTTTGTTTTTGTTTCGGGCCCTCCCTCCTGGTCCCCCGCCTCCCGCCCATGTCTGGTTTTGTTTCTGGTTTTTGCCGTCGGGAGCCGGCCTTTGAGGGGGGGGGTACTGTCATGTCCTGGGCCGTTGGCCCAGCGTTTTGTGTTAATAGTTTATTTCCTGAGTTTGTCCTCCCTGTATGTTTGTCATGTTCCCAGTGTTGGGACTTGTCTGCGTGTTCCTTGGTTTATCACTTCCTGTTTTATTTTGCCAATGTGATTTCCTTGTGCTTTGTGTTTAGCTTTGCTTCCCCTGTGTAATTAGTTTCATTTGCCTCACCTGTTGTTCCCTGCTGTTTCCTCTTGCCCTAATTACCCATTGTGTATTTAAGCCCTCAGTTTTCATTTGTTCTCTGTCGCGTCGTTGATGTTTTGTGCCCGCATGTTCCTGTGTTCCCTGTGCCTGCCCTTCGTCTCCCTGTGCCTCCCTTCCAAGGTTTTTGTATTTGTGTTTCCCCGTTGAAATAAATCCCCTTTTTAGTTATGTTTGCTTCTGGAGTCCTTCATGTGAGTCCTTCCTCGTCCGTTTCCTCCCCGGCCATGACAATGGTGGTCTAGAACTTCCAAACTTCTATCACTATTTCTTAGCCAATAGATTACAGTATGTTTCAAGGTGGATCAAATCAAGCCCTTTAGACAACCCATGGCTGGATCTAGAACAAACACTCTGTGGAAAAGTGAAAATGTCTGACTTACCTTTCATAAGCTCCAATATTAAACATTATAACTGCTTTAAAAGCCTTAACATAAACACCACCCTGACAGCCTGGTGGGAACTTTTAAAGATATCCCATGTAAACTGACACCCATTTGGAACAATCCAGATATATGTCAGAAAAAGACAGTACTGAATTTTTCAGCATGGCAAGAGAAAGGAATAAAGAATTTAGAACGTTATTCATGATGGGACCTTTATCTCATTTGAAGAACTTATTTCAAAATATGAAATTAGCAATAGCAAATTTCTTGAATATCAGCAATTGAGGTCCATCATACAGGGAAGGTTTAACTTAAATAATCTAAAATTAGAAATCCCTGTAATGGTAACAGATTTTCTAAATCTTTATACCCCTAAATTGTCATCAAAAATATATGTTATTGTTAAAAATTAATGATTCAGTATCCCTCCAAACTGCAAAATGGGAGCAAAATCTTTCCATCAACTTCTGGACTTCTGGACACAGATATATGTTTAACCCCTTAACTGGCAGCAAAAAAATCACCTGACAAAAACTACATAACACCCTCTGGTTATTATTGGCTCTGAACAACCTATTTCATAGCCTATTAACTGGCTGCGTCTGGTCCGCCGGCCGAATGAAGTGCATTTATATGGCAGGCTAGACCCGCCCATTTTGACTGACACCTCATTCGGCCAATCATGTTAAGAAATGGGTTTCCCAGAGCCAATAATACTCAGAGGGCGTCACGTAGCTTTGTCAGGTGATTTGGTGCAGCCAGTTACATGATTGGCCGAATGACGTGTCAATAAAAATGGGAGGGTCTAGCCTGCCATATAAAAGGGACTACAAACGGCCCGTCACCGGGCCCTTGCCAGTTAAGGGGTTAAACACTTTCAAAATGACTAAAAGTCCAAATTTACAGCTTAAACAATACAAAACTCTCCATAGAATACATCATACAGGACACAGGATGTTCTAAATGGGCCCCAGAGACACAAATATATGCACCCACTGTTCAGGCAATCAGGCTGAAAACTATATGCATGCTATTTGGTCTTGTATGCCTGTTCAGATATTCTGGCAGACAATATGTGAAGACTTATCTACATGGTTTAAATGTGATAACCCAGCTTCACCAAAACTGTGCATTTTAGGTGATGTAAGTGAATTACACATGGAAACAAATATATCACGCATAGTTCTTCCTGCTTTATGCATCGCTAAGAAAACTATTAGAGATATCTTAATTTACTAATACGTCTAGTCATAAATCAGTTTCAGATATCTGGAATGTAAGTGTGGTGAAATGGATTTTATGTTAAAACAGCCTGCCATATGCGCAGCGTTTCAACGTGATTTAAAAGTGATATAACCATCAAAATGTCTGGCTGCTGTGTGTTTGGCTATCAACATTTCTACTCTGCCGAAGTTGTACCGAATCCAATGTTTGGATTCGTGTCTGTGGTTGCAAGCCATCAAATGTATTGATAAAAATTGGACTGAGGACACGATCGGAAATGCTCACATTTGAAGTGCCTATTTTATATCAGGTAAAGTTATTTATCTACTCTGGTTATACTGGGATGTCAGGTATCTAAAGTAATCAGCATTAGCTGGTAGGCTATTTGGCTTTTAAACTGTAGTGTGGCTGGCTATTTACAGGTGAGGTATCGCTGGACTCAGAGAGTCTTGATTTTTAAATTAATATTTAATCGCACTATAGATATAGATATGCAGTGCCAGTCAAAAGTTTGAGCAGACTCACATATGAATGGTTGAGTGTGTCCAGACTTTTGACTGGAACAGTATATATATATTTTCCTTTGTAAATCAATAATATCTGCAGCTGGAAAACTCTTAGCAAGCTAGGAAAGCAATTTGACAAAGTACTCACGCTGCCATGCAGGTACAATTTGCTGTGAGGACGTAGCTCACTGAGTTGTTTACAATGACCCGAGCCTTGCGGCGATCCTGTTTCCTTATCTTTGACTTGGAAGAACTTCTGCCTTCAAGACACAAAACTCCGAGTCTGTATCATGATATTTGGACATTTGTACATGGCCGCAAACAACATATTTGTAAGCATCCAGTCACTTGTATGTGCGCAACTTCTCTCGGTTGTATACGCTGGGTTTCTCCACCAAATACACGTATATCTCCGCCCACAGATATTGAGCAACTTGCTAACGTACCACATCGATCGGAGTCGGTTGCCGGTGGTCAAAGTTAATTTTTGTATTTAGTTTTCACGATCCTTCATTGATAATTCCTTCTCGTAGATTGAAATGCTATTGAACTAGACAAAATTTTGACTAGATAAAATACCTATTTGAGATATCTCTAATTACATTCTGACTTGTCGAAATGACGTCAAATTTACCATTGAGTTGTATGGTGGCTTCAATTCAAGATACAGTGTATCACAAAAGTGAGTACACCCGTCACATGTATGCATGGGTTTATATCTTTTCATGGGACAACACTGACAAAATGACACTTTGACACAATGAAAAGTAGTCTGTGTGCAGCTTATATAACAGTCTTCATGTAGAGCAACAGTTCATCTTTTAAGATCCTCAGAGTTCTTTGCCATGAGGTGCCATGTTGGAACTTTCAGTGACCAGTATGAGAGAGTGTGAGAGCTGTACTACAAAATTGAACACACCTGCTCCCTATGCACACCTGAGACCTAGTAACACTGAGTCACGTGACATTTTGGAGGGGAAATGACAAGCAGTGCTCAATTTGGACATTTACGGGTGTAGTGTCTTAGGGGTGTACTCACTTTTGTTGCCACTGGTTTAGACATTAATGACTGTATATTGAGTTATTTTGAGGAAAGAATAAATTTACACCGTTATATAAGCTGCACACAGACTACTTTTCATTGTGTCAAAGTGTCATTTTGTCAGTGCTGTCCCATGAAAAGTTATATTTAAATATCTGCAGAAATGTGAGGGGTGTACTCACTTTTGTGATACACTGTATCTTCAACGAATTACTATCTGAAACACCTATTTCAGATATCTACAATTGAATTATGACTAGTCAGAAAGTTAATTCGAGATACTGTATCGCGTTTGTTATTCTGACTAGTCACAATTATAATTAAAGATATCTTAAATGACACCACAATTCAAGATATCTTAAATGTATTTTTAGATAGGCGATAAATAGTTTTGACTAGTGCAAATTAAATTCTAGATATCTTGAAAGCAAATAACAACTAGGCAAAACTAAATTAGAGATATCTTGAACTGTAATTTTGAGTAGTCAAAATGCCTTTTAAGATATCTCAAAATGAATTACAGATAGCTTGAATTAGACGGCTTTTCTATTTAAGATATCTTAAATTAACATTCTGACTAGTCAGAATGACATTAGATATCTTGAATTACGGAGCATTTTGGTGGAATGTTTATAGGGCAGTTTGTTAAAACAGCCTGCCATAAAATCAGAGATTCTGTGCAGATTTCTTAAGCAGTCTTTAAGTACACCATTTTCACGCTCTCCACATATTCCATACTGATGAGCTCTTTCTATATTGTTGCATTTTAGCGCCATTGCAGCCACCTGAAATTTTACACAGCACAGCAATTGTTTGGACAGCTCACTACAGCACAAGGGGGCTTACCCACAATCGCTTAATTCGGCTATCTAAAACGTAATGTTGACTAGTCATAATTACGTTTGAGATATCTTAAATTTAAATTAGGGATGTGTGACCCGTCAAATGATGAATCCCGTGACCTCATTGGAGATATCTTGAAAGGACTTTTGACTCGTCAAAATGTAATTGAAGATATCTTGAATTATTATTCTTACTAGTCAGAATGTAATTGCAGATATCTTAAATTGCCATTCTGGATAGTCAAAATGTAGTTTTGTCTAGTCAAAATGCAGTTTTAGGTATCTTAAATGCAATTATGGATAGTCAAATGGATTTTGTTAAAACGGCCTGCCATATATAACTGATGTGGATTTACTGAAGGCCAGCAACTGTAGCCTAAGGCTACATTCACACTGCAGCCAGAAGTGACCCAATTTTTTTTTTTTTGCCCTTATGCGTCCTGTATCTGATCTTTTCATGACAGTTTGAACAACAAAACTGAATTTCACAAAAAAATCAGACTTGAGCATAAATGCCTGCAGTGTGAATGTAGCTTTATTTGGCCTTCTGACGAAGAAAGCTCATGTATAGATATATACATGTATTATGTATTTACATTTCTTAAACAAAACTGCCATCTCAAATGTGTACCAAAGGTGATGGCACAGTGCCATAGTTTTGTCTACCTTTTTTTTTTTGTAGGTGATTGCAGAGTTCAAGAAAATCACAACAATCCATTTGCAGTCAATATTCTTCTCCGGGCTTGATGTTCAATCTGCAAAACTAATGAAAACGTATGCCAAAAAAGGAGTAGTTAAAGGGAGAAAAATCAAGATCATCATAGCACCCATAACCCAGGTATGATACCAATGTAAAAGATACATTACTGAAAACCTGTCTATTGTAGAAATGACTTTGAGCACCACATCCTTTGTTAAACTAGAACAATGTAAACTGTTTTGGAATGGTCTACTTTTCACATATTTCAGGCATAAATATTACTTACATGGCATCTTCAACTAGGTGTTAAAATAAAATGTTAAAATAATTCATTTTAATCATGGCGTGATGAAAGGAAAACACAAAGTAGTAAATAATAGTTAAGGAATCAGAATCGTACTCAGAATCAGGTTTATTTCAGCCAACTATGTTTACACACACAAGGAATTTGGTTCCAGTTGATGGTGTCTCTCTAGTACTATACGGTGTTACAGTATATAATTCAACTTAAATGATATACAGTATATACAATACAATACAATATACAAATACAAATCTAGGAAAGGAAGGTGCAGTGTAATTTAAGAAGATTTTCCCAGCAGTTCTAATAGTTCTCTGCAGTCTGTTCCTGTCTTGTTTTGTTGCTGCTCCAAACCATGATAGAAGAGCACAACACAGGTTCAATGATCGTGGAGTAGAACTGCCTCAACAGCTCCTGTGGTAGACCATAATTCCTCAGTTGGTGCAGAAAGTACATCCTCTGTTGGGCCTTTTTGAGAATGGAGCGGATGTTGAGCTCCCATTTCAGGTCCTGAGAGATGGTGGTTCCCAGAAACTTGAAGGTCTCCACAGTTATCACAGTTACAGTGAGGGGAATCACTGATGAAGAGCATCTCCTAAAGTCTACTGTCATCTCCACAGTCTTAAGCGTGTTTAGCTCCAGATGGTTCTGACTGCACCAAAGCACCAGCCCTTCAACCTCCTGCTGATATGCAGACTCATCACCATCATGTATTAGTCCGATGACTGTTGTGTCATCCACAAACTTAAGTAATTTAACAGTCGGGTCTTTCGATGTGCAGTCGTTGGTATAGAGGGAGAAGAGCAGTGGGGACAGGAGACATCCTTGTGGAGCTCCAGTGCTGATTGACAGTGTATCTGAAGTGATTTCCCCCAGCCTCACTTGCTGTGTTCTGTCCGTTCGGAAGCCGGTGATCCACTGACAGATGGCAGGAGGTAAAGTAAGCTTAGAGAGTTTGGAGGAGAGGATATCAGGTTTTATGGTGTTAAACACAGAGCTGAAGTCAACAAACAGGATCCTAGCATATGTCCCTGGGCTGTCAAGGTGTTGTAGGATGTAGTGCAGTCCCATGTTAACAGCATCATCCACTGACCTGTTTGCTTGGTAGGCAAACTGCAGAGGGTCCAGTAGGTGTCCTGTGATATTCTTCAGGTAAGCCAACACCAGATGTTCAAAGGACTTCATTGCCTCACACGTCAGTGCAACAGGCCTGTAGTCATTTAGTCCTGTGATGGAGGGTTTCTTGGGTACTGGGATGATGGTGGATTTTTTGAAGCAGGAGGGGACTTCATGCAGTTCTAAGGGTTTATTGACGATCTGCGTGAAGACCGGAGCTAACTGGTTAGCGCAGGTTTTGAGGCAGGAGGGAGGGACACCATCTGGACCTGGTGCACAGTAAAAATTCCAGTGTTAATTTCACACCCACAGTGTTAATTTCAACACCGACAAAGTGTCTATATGTGTCCACACTACCTGGTGTTAAAATAACATTTGTGAAAGTGTTAAAAGATTGACACCCATTTTTTTGTTAAATTAACACCAGACATTGTTTACTATTCAACAATACCAGGTGTCACATTAACATTACAGTGGTGTTGGTGTTAAAACGTAATGTTAAAAGTAACACCAGTATAGTGTTACTCACAAAACAAAATGTGGTGTTAAAAAGGTAAATTATGCACACCACAAGGTGTCAATACAAACCAAATCCAGTGGAAAAATATATAATAAATATTCAAAACATTACACAGAAATGGAAAGTTTAACTTTTATTAAACCCATTTAAATATTAAAGACCTTCAATGCACAGCTCATATAAAACAGCAGCGGGGCACAATATATGTTATTTCATCACTGTCAGCTGAAAACTGCCTGTCGTAAGGCTGATAATATATCAGATCAGAGATACAGATAACAGCAAACACATCATCCACAATCTCTATTCTGAAAGCATTCAGATGATCATCAAATACTCTGTAATGACTTTAGCAGTCAAAAGAAATGCTTCATCATCCTTGACTATGATGTTAACAATTTTTTGAAAAACAGGCATTTCATTTTCAGTACTTGTACAGACAATCATTCCAATATGGTATTCTGTTCCAAAGTTTTTCACCCATGAAGCTGTGGATACACAAGGCA
Source organism: Archocentrus centrarchus (assembly GCF_007364275.1). Lineage (NCBI taxonomy): Eukaryota > Metazoa > Chordata > Actinopteri > Cichliformes > Cichlidae > Archocentrus > Archocentrus centrarchus. The sequence goes on from NC_044366.1 coordinate 31,777,356, forward strand.
CATTCAACCTGGGGCAAGACCTTAAGACCTCACTGAAATCTAGTTCACTTATTGGGTAATCTTTAAGAGGACCAAACTGAAACCTTTGAAAGTAAAAATTCTCCCAATGAAAAGCCAGCTGCCTCTGGTGCTTCTTTACCAGTGTTTTGGTTATGTTCTTAAAGTTCTTCACAGATTTCTTGAAGAAATTGTGTTTACCTTCAAATCTCATACACCACACATGGATGAGTGGTCCTATTTTTCTGATGCATCTGGGGTAATGAATCATCAGATGATGTTTTGGAATCAGCTTCTTGTCTGTAAATACAGACTTAAAGAGTTTATGATGGTCAGAAATCAAATGCTTTAAGAAATAAGTCATACCATCTGTGATTTTTGGTGAGAACACAATATTGACGATTTGAATCAAGAGAAGAATTACCCTCCAGTAGCTGTTATTCCTATTAATTATATCTCCAAAAATCAAGGGTGTATTGTGTAAGAGGCACCATGACTGAATAGCATTGAGGCCAAGGTCATTGCTACCATCAATTTTGACTGCACTAGGTCTGTTGTTTCTCTCAAGGTATCCATAGTTAAAGCTCTGTATCCTTTCTGAAAGGGTGTTTAAATCTATGGAAGTCCTAACCATGTACTGAAAAAGAAGCTGAAGTTCATACTGCACAACACCTTCCAAAAGGTCATGCATAATATCAACTGCGTAATTGTTTGAACAATGAAAATACTGCAGTGCATTAAGAGGACATTCTCTTTTTACACCAAAAGAATGGACAAGAATGGGATTTTGTGCCACAGCATTGAAATGTTCTGAATAGAGCTCTTTTGTGCGAAAAATTAGGTCTTGGTCATCCTCACTGAATACTGACTGAAGCTTTGTTTTATCAGTTAAACAAAATCGACAACAGTAAGTTGCACTGAACGATTCAACCAAGCCAAAAAGGCTATGCAATGCCAAATTATCACCAGTAACCTGAACAATTGAACCCCTTAATGGTGTATCAGAAAATGGGACCTTAATACCTTCTGTCTCGAGACATTTCAAGTCATTAACAAGAGGCTGCAAGACTGGACCAAAACCGTACTTCTTTAAGTCCTCGGCATGGAAAAGAGAAACTAGATGAATGTTCATCAAAACTGAATTGAGTTTAGCTGGCAAATTTCTTAAAATAAAATAAATACAGCCAAGTTTATGTGAACCCCTTTTGGGTCCCAGTGGATTTGCCGTTTCAAAATCATCGTAATACAGCTGTATTTGGAGTGCATGTTCTTGCTCTGAAAATAATGAGTGATTTCTGAGATAGGAACCATCATTGATGTCTCTATATATCCCATCTTCATGACACTTTACCTGTTGAAAGCAGGTACTGAGTTCTTGGTTGGTGAACAATGAATCAAGAGTTCCTAAAATAGGTACATACATAAATTTGTCATTAACAGGAATTTGACTGTATACACCTGTGGTTTTATCCAAACGTGTATCATAACGTACTCCAAGAACATGCTCTACTGGTTCAACAATTTACCATTTTTTTTCAAAATACTTTTGCCTCTTTCTTTCAGTGTTAAGGTGTGTGAATGGATTTTCTATGTTCTCAAAACATTCTCTGACTTTGTTTAAGGTTTGTTCATTCACCTCAGATGAAAGACACTTAAGAACGGCATCTTGTGCTTGAATATGAACATCATTAACAACCTCCTCCATTGAACAAGTTAAAGACTGCACAATATTTTCAGAAACTCCAGCTGCTTGAACTTGGGCAATAACAGAGCTACACATATCCATTAACTGCTTCTTTTTAGCATGACTTTGTTGACCAACAGAAGAGCTACTCAATGGGTCATGAGCAGAAACATCATCTGTCTCAACACTATCTGTACCAACATTGCCCTTATAAACAGAATCTGTGGCAAATGTGTCTCCATGTGCTTTCAGCAAGTGCTTCTTGAACCCAGAATACGTGTAAAAAACAGATGAACAGCCATGTTCCCCACATTTCAAACGCAATTTGTGCCCTGGATACAAAGCATGACTAAATTTCAAATGCTGGAAAAGAGTTGAACAATTTCTGTGCTGAACCTTACAAATGTAACATGTTAGCATATTCAAGTGTTGTTAATCCTCACTCTAATTTCCTTGACTCTGGGGCTCTCCTTTGTTGTTGCAACATCAATGCCATAAACCGTTGTTTGGATGAATGTGTAGAAGTTGAGGAGGGTTGCATCATAGGACACAGCAAACACAAAGTGTGCCTTAAACAGTTCATCGAAGGCAGCCACTGCAGTCTGTGCCACACAGGGAATGGGCTTCTGATCCAGGATGATGTAGAATTTCTGTATCCTGCTCTTCTTTTCTCCAACGCAGAGGAGGAAGGGCTGTGCAGATCCAACTTTGGCAAGGAAGGTCGCCATGCTTGTCCCCACCTAAGATTGAGAGACAGCATGTTAGAAATGATTGCTCTTATTCCCTCACAAGCAACAAATTAAGGACATTTTATTATTTGGTTTTTTTTTTTGGGGGGGGGGGGGGCACAGTGGTTAGCACTGCTGCCTCAGTTAGAATACCATCTGGAAGGCCTGGGTTTGATTCCACCTTGGCCCAGGCCCCTCCCTCTCTCCCTGTGTGGAGTTTGCATGTTCTCCCCGTGTCTGCGTGGGTTTCCTCCGGGTACTCCGGTTTCCTCCCACAGTCCAAACACATGCACTTACTGGGGTTAGGTTAATTGGAAACTCTAAATTACCCATAGGTGTGAATGTGAGTGTGGATGTTGTCTGTCTCCCTGTTTTGGCCCTGCAACAGGCTGGCGACCTGTACAGGGTGTACCCTGCCTCTCGCCCTATGTCAGCTGGGATAGACTCCAGCCCCTCCCCCCCCGCAACCCTGAATAGGATAAGCAGAAGTGAATGGATGGGTGGATATTTCACTTTTTAAATTTAGTTTTAGAAAAGTGAGACCTATTTACTGTAAGTGAAGCAAAGTAATTCATGCCAAAAACATACCTTCATGAACTTGATAACACGGTCAGCAGCCTCAGGTGCACTAATTTTTCCCTGTCTTTTCCCCTTCGCGGTTGGAGGCAAGAGATGAACCAGCAGGAGAATAGCTGCCAGGTCACTATCCCATTCTAATGAAATAACACACACCATCTTAAGAATCACAGCATGCAAATGCATATGTAGAGAGATCTATTAATACCTACCATAATCACTTGATTCCTCCTGAGTGGACAGAAGGTCATCCAGATGAGCACTCTGTCGAAGGCTTTTGCTGACAGTGGTGACCCTCGGTTTATAGAATGTTGGCCATCTTGCGATGAACTTCCCCGAGATGTCTTCTCCAAAGAGCATGATGAAGTCCTGCTCAATCTAGCACAGAGAAAAAAAATGCCATCACAATCCAATTCAACAAATCAATCAGTTAATTAAATCTGTCTGAGTTTCTTACTAAGCCTGGTGTATCCAAGAATCTTGGGAAGTGATCCAAGATGAGTGATGACTGGTCCAGATCATGAAGCATATTCTGTCTATGCTTAAATGTTGCCTTCATTTTCTCCCTGACAACTTCCTGGTCTGATGAATGTTTCATCATGGACATTGCTTCTTTGCATCCATCACCAAACAGCTGTTCAGATGTTAAGGTCTCCCTCAGAGTTCTCGGACCGCCTTGATGAGCAGACTTGGAGCTCCTCTTGAAGTCACTTGCAGTGTTACGCTGAACTGTTTTCAATCGATAGGCCAGATAGCCCTGTCCACTGAGAGGATCATAGTAATGCTCCTATCACAGAACAGAACAGACAAGACAAACTGTCTATTACATTCCATTCAAAAGGACAATTACAGCTGGGCTGCAACGGTTAATCGACACCCCCCCCCCCCCCCCCCCCCCAAAATTAATAAAAGTCCAAACAGATTTTGACCCAAGAAGAGAACATTCAGGGTTCCTGCAAATTAATACTCACATAGCCAGTCGGTGAGCCATTATCTTTCAAACTGGGGAAGAGGGTGACAATTCCCAGGGCGTAGGTAATGCGAATGTTGACAGGAGGGACTCTCCTAAAAAACAATTCAATAAAAATATTGCCATTTCACATAGGGATTAAACAAACACACCAACTGTGCAAAGGGTTATGAATAGAAATTATATATTTAATGTATTCAATAAGTAAACTTAAAACCTCTTAAGCCCCTTCTCAGCAATTACAAACTATTTGAATAATCATTATGTTAATTGTTTTTCAAATAATTCTGACATTTCTGTGGATTTCATACATGTATGTGTTTAACTAAGATGAAATTACAGTGCAACCAGTTGAAAAAATAAAGGTTAAATTCCGCCCCCATACAGATGGCTGAGACTTATTGATTACATACCCATGACTTTCAATCATATCCGCCACTAAAATGTTGACAAGTTTCTTTCTTGTTGGATCAGAGAGACTTCTGGTCTTGTTGTACTCTTTTATTACATCTTCTCCTCCTGGTTTTTGGTGCAGAGCTACATAGACAATCTGCAACAGATTTCACATGTCATCCTGCTATGAATTTTAAAAATGGATCAACGTTCTATTTCCAACCTTGAACCAACTCACATTTTTTGCCATCTCACTGTCAGGTGGTCCTTCAACCAGTCGTCTTCTCTGTGCTTTGGTGTTCTCTGTAATCACTGTAGAAGATGAGCTTGCTGAGCTTGGAGACTCGACTGACGAGAATGAGCCATCTTCAGAACTGAAGGAAGCATCTGTGACCTCACTCTGATCAACAGGGGCCACTGTATAAAATTTAGAAACTTCATTAGTAAACAAATTAAAATAACTTTCGCTTTATATATATTTTTAAATGCATTAGAAGTAACACTTGTTTTAATGCTTTTATGTCTTACCAAAGCGCTCAGTGACTACTTTGAAAGATACTGTAGCAGACCTCAGGAGTTCATCAAAAATATCAGCATCCACATCGACTCCAGATGAGTCCTTCAGGTCTACAGAGACTCCACTTGCCAAGTTGAATTTAGCATGAACTGGAAGGGAACAAAAATACTCATCTTAACCTGCTAATTTAAAACATGGTTAGAACTGTAAAGGGACAATCACATTTATATCCATCCATCCATCCATCCATTCACTTCCGCTTATCCTGTTCAGGGTCGCGGGGGGGCTGGAGCCTATCCCAGCTGTCATAGGGCGAGAGGCAGGGTACACCCTGTACAGGTCGCCAGCCTGTCGCAGGGCCAACACAGAGAGACAAACAACCTTTCACACTCACATTCACACTCACATTCACACCTATGGGCAATTTAGATCAGCCAATGAACCTAACCCCAGTAAGTGCATGTCTTTGGAATGTGGGAGGAAACCGGAGTACCCGGAGGAAACCCACGCAAGCACGGGGAGAACATGCAAACTCCACACAGAGAGAGGGAGAGGCCTGGGCCAAGGTGGAATCGAACCCAGGCCTTCCAGATGGTATTCTAACTGTGAGGCAGCAGTGCTAACCACTGCGCCACCGTGCTGCCCAATCACATTTATAATTAAAATATATTTCAAATAACATTTTCAGACAATGAGCTGCTGGTTAAAATAGTAAATTTTATCATGAAGTGTTGCCTCTATTGTTGAACACAGTTCACCAAAATTTTACATAACCATTTTTATGAACAATAATGAATGAATTATTACTCCAACAAAGCTCATTACTTCAATAAAGAGAGGGGAATTAATAAACAGGCTGGACATGAGGAACACATAGATGGGCCTAAATCTTTCTACTAAGAATTGTTAGACAAATCCACATCTTCTTTTTTGGGCAACATAAATTATCCCTGTCCAAGTTTTGACATGCCATCCTCCAAACCAATAATTATTTATGCAGTGACCACATTTTATCCTTTAGGTCCAACATGCAATTACACTTAGCAGAACCCACCAACATATTTTGAAATTGGTTAAGAGTTGTTCATTTTTCAACTCCATTACATGACTTCCCAGAGTTTATGTCGCAGACTGTTGGCAAAGGCACGGCACTGGTGCTGATTAAAATGCAGATTCCTAAAGGCCAAAAACTATCTTTATGATGGGGAAAGACATTTGAGTTAGAAAAACTAAGCTTGCTTTATTTTATGGCAGCTGCCATATCAACATAATTAGCACTGAACTTACCCTCTTGAATGAATTTCAAGTAATCATAGCAGTCATCTGTCACTGGCACCCGAACCCATTTCTGGACTGCCTGATGCTCCACCTGCACCAGCATTTCTCCAGAACAAAAATGGACACATTCCAAGCTTTGACAACACATTACAGATATTTTAAAGAAGCACTGGTGCTGAAAACTAATGTTTGACTATAGCTTTCTGAACACAAGTAGCGCTGCAACTATGGATTATTTTTGTAATCAAGTATTTTATTGATTACTTCATCCATTAATCAAGTAATCGGATAAGAAATTATTTTTCATATTAACAGTTCATCTGCATATTTTAACTTCCATACTGCTCATTTTTCTCTGTCTCTGTAAGTCTGTAACTGTGTTTACAGGAACAAGCCCTGCTGTTTTGGACTAGAAAAACGTTTCCTTTCAGGCCACCTGAGCTCACCATCTCAGTAATGGCTGCGCAAGTGCAGACAGCAATTAAAACACCTGCTGAAAATAAAAAAAAAAAAAAAAAAGAAACTAACATTCTCTGCACAGCAAGTACAACGCACATGCGCACACCCACAGCACAGCGCAGTGGGGGCGTGGAAAAACCTGTCAGCGAATATCCACTCCAGTTAAAGGGTCCCTAATGTGAATGAAATGCTCCGCTTACACGGAGACACCTAAGCTGCAGCATTAAAAGGAAACATCGAAGCAACAAATTTGTATCGAAGATTTTTAGGATTATTTGAGTTACTCGAGGAATTGTTGCAGCCCTAAATTTTGCATTAAATGTTCAATTTGTGTATCAAAATACATGAAGGTTGGTATTTACCTTTCATGCTTTGATTTTTTTTTTTTTAAATAGAAAGCCTGAAATTTTCCTTTGCTCTTCCCTTTTCCTCTAACTTATCCCGTTTATGCCGGTTGTCATTTTGATTTCTGTAGCCCACGAAATCAAGTGTGCGCACACCCGTTGTGAATGAAACTGCCCCTGCTCTGTGGTAGATGGCAAATTTTGTTTAAATGATATAAGCGCAAACGGCGATGATAGCGAGCTAGCCCAGACGGAGTCAGCTCCTGTTTGTTAAATGCAATGACAGCAGAGGTCCAAAAGTAAAACTATGAAATCCTCAGCCGTGCGCGAGGGCGCCTCAGCAAGGTTCAGAGCCTGGCGATCAATGGCTAGCTAGCATGGTTTTTGGAGGGAACGTCCCCCACGTCCTCTTGAAGGCTCATTAGCAGTTTGTATTGCTAGCTTTGTAAATGCACACATCGACAATATTTAAGGCCATACCGCCAGACGTGTCATATTTACGCTGTAAAATGACTACTAGAACTGACCAAATATAACATTAGAATTCAAATTTACCGCTCCCTAGATTTGGTAAAATGGCGGGACCTTGAATTTGGTGAACTTTCCATTCAAAATAGGTTAAATATAGTATATTTTTTGATGTCACAAACTAAAAAGCACATTTCTATCAAAACATCAAGTCTGGACATTTAGCTTACCTTTAGGAAGTAATTTTGTCTTCTGCGGGTTAAAAGAAACGGTAATGTCCGACCGAGCGACTGCTGGAAACCGACAGAAAGCAGACGGCACTTTGCAGCCGTAAAGCGAAGGCGTGGCTTAAGCAACACCAACTAATTAACGCTTGAATTTAACAACTTAAATATGTAAGAACTTACACCGGCAGTGTTATTTTACAGCTGTGTGTTGTTAATACAACACCAACACTTTTTATTTAACACTACACCTAAGATTTTAACACTGGCATTTTTACTGTGTGCCTTCCTGATCTTTTGTCACTTGAAGAGCTGTCTCACCTCCTCTTCATGTATTGTCATTCCAGTAGATCATGGGATCCTCACATCCAGGTCTCGAGAGCCAGTGTCCTGCAGGTTTTAGATGTGTCTCTGCTTCAACACACCGTTTCAAAATGAAAATGGCGTTGTTTTGATGCATTTCGGCCTTACGTTTACACGACAACGGTGTCGTTTTGATGCGTTTCGCCCTTCCATTTACACAACAACGGAGTGAAAACGACGTGTTTTGGAAACGCATCATAAATTCAAAAGTTAAAAGTTACTACTGAGTCAGCACTCACTTTTGGCTGTCCCAGTTCAGGCTTAAAAATGAAAATAAAGCTTGCTGTGGTATGATCTGAACACATATATATACATAACTGAAAGACAAGTCCTTTAAGTCCTTTTTTGAAACTGGTCAATAAATATTGAAAGTCTTTTAATAATTATTTACCTGCCCCAAGGTGTGATTTAAATCATTTAATCATAACAAAAATGTAGGCATAATTTGCAATACCATATCAACAAATAAATGGTATCATAAATCCAGATAAACAAAGGAAATTTGATAGACTGTAAATGAGATAGTGAGTTTAACAGGTTCCGTAGAGAGAAGGAAGAAAGCTTTTGGGGGGGGTGGGGGTAGTAGTTAAATAATTCACCTCTATGACAAAAAGCAGTGATCAGAGAGCTGTAAGAGCTTGTGATGGAGATACAGAAAGGAGCTGAGCTCTGTTTTCCACAACTCCTCAACACTTCCTGCAGGAAGCCGACACTTCACTGGTCCAAAGCTGTGCTCCTGAACATTGTGCTGTGCTTCATCTCTCTAATCACTGCTGGACTAAACCTTCTCGTCATCATCTCAGTCTCTCACTTCAGGCAGAGATTAACTTTTCATTTTAAACTACAGTTTATGTTGTAGAAATGCGAGAACTTAGATTTACATCATATTAACTACTGATGAAAGAATTAAGTGATTTTTGCACATCTTGGTGTATTTTAATGATGACTATAGGGTTTATGTGCCTAGACTGTATCATGCCTCACTAGTGCAAAATTTTCACTGAACAGCTTTTGAAATGATCAGTGTTACATCATTGGAAATGGACATGAATGTATTAAGTCCAACAAGTCTTAGCTCAAATTACACTTGAAGTGTTGAATGAAGTGAATTTGACAAATTCTTTTTGTCTTTTAGCCATAATTATTTTCATTTCCCTAGAACTAATTATGTCTTAATATTGGAACTTTTTAATGGAATTTTCACTGAAGGCAGTTTGATATTATTAATGTGTAATATGTTCTTTTCTTGTCTCCCCGCAGGCAGCTCCACACACCCACAAACATCCTCCTCCTCTCTCTGGCAGTTTCAGACTTTCTCATGGGTTTCCTGTTGTTACCATCAGAAATCATTAGATACACAACCTGCTGGGTACTTGGTGATGTTATGTGTTCCATTTATACTTATCTGACAGCCAGTCTTTTCTGTGCTTCAACTGGTACCATTGTCCTTATATCAGCTGACCGCTATGTAGCTATTTGTGACCCTCTACATTACCCCACCAGAATCACTGTGGCGAGAGTCAAACTCAGTGTTTGTCTGTGTTGGTTTTATTCAACTTTCTACAGCAGTATTCATACAAAGGATGTACTGATTGAACCAGGCAGGTATAATTCCTGCTATGGAGAGTGTGTATTTGTCATCAGTAAAATTGCAGGGATTGTTGACCTTGTTTTATCCTTTATTGTTCCAGTTACTGTCATCGTAGTTCTGTATATGAGAGTGTTTGTGGTGGCTGTGTCTCAGGCTCGTGCCATGCGCTCTCATGTTACAGCTGTCACACTTCAGCGTTCACTGAATCAAAAAGAGCTGAAAGCAGCCAGGACTCTTGGGGTTCTTGTAGTTGTGTTTCTCACATGCTACTGTCCATTTTACTGCTACTTTCTTCTTAAAGAAAATGTGGTTAATGATTCATCTATATTTTCTTTGATCATTGTCTTTTATTTTAACTCTTGTCTAAACCCACTGATATACTCCCTGTTTTACCCCTGGTTTAGAAATGCTGTCAAAATTATCATCACTCTGAAGATCTTGAAGCATGACAGCAGTGAGTCAAACATACTATAAAAAGATTCAAAGCTGCTCCACTAAGATTTCGAATTAGTAAACACTGTAACACACTGTAAACCTGAATAAGTTGAATCTACTTAAAAAAAAAAAAAATCAAGGTAACTCATTGCCTTAAATTTTTTAAGTAATGAAGCATTAGTTGAATAAGTGCAGTGGACTATGTTCAGTTGAGGCCCTTTTGGAATGGAATAAAAGATTTAAGTTGAATGTACTAATAACAGAGTTTCAGTAACTGAAGATACTTAGTTTAAGAAATCATTCACAACCCATTTATTTAACTCAGTTTGTTAAGTAATCATTACTTTATTACCGATTGAACTAAATTGTATATTCTAATTAACCAAATTTACCTTTTATAGTTATTAAAAATCAAAATATGTAACAACAGTCCATTCGTCCATTTTCTTCTGCTTATCCTGTTCAGGGTCCTGGGGGGGAGGGGGCTGGAACCTATCCCAGCTATCATAGGGCGAGAGGCAGGTACACCCCATACAGGTCACCCGCCTGTTGCAGGGCTAACACAGAGAGACAGACAACCACTCATACTCACATTCACACCTATGGGCAATTTAGAGTGACCAATTAACCTAACCCCAGTAACTGCATGTCTTTGGACTGTGCGAGGAAACTGGAGGAAACCCACACTGACACAGGGAGAACATGCAAACTCTACACAGCGAGAGGCGCAGCCTTCTAGATGTTATTCCAGCTGTGAGGCAGCAGTGCTAACCACAATGCTGCCCAGTAACAAATATTTTTTACAATGTTGAACTGTGTCTGTTTAAATTTGGTAAATGAACAAACATGATAAAACTCAGCCCTGCTGAACACTGGTACATTAGCATTTACAAATTACATTTGTCCAGGGAACAATAAAGAACTGTACAAGTAGAGAACCAGAGGATGAAGAAAAAACAAACAAAAAGGCCAAATATCTAGTCTTTCCTCCACCTCCTCTCACACCCCACCTCCCTTCCTTCTCTCCTGTCTCTGCTCTGTCACACAATGTTCAACACTCATCAATCCAGTCTCTTAAAACTGGTATAAACTAGATTTTTAGCGGGTGCAAAACCTGATGATATTAAGTTGTTTGAATTCAAACATATAAATACAATAAGATAGACCATTAAAAAGTACAGTCTACTCAGAATCAGTAATTAATGTTGCAAAACGACAGATGTTTAAGTAATAGAAACAGTTTATTTCAGTAGGAGCTTTGTTTGTACTTAAAAACACAATTACAATAAAAAAAGGGACATAAAACAGTTCAGCTTACTCAGCAAAAACAAGTAATGTTGACATATTAGGCAATTTTAAGTAATATGAACTCAATATTTTTAAGTCGAATCAAAATCTGGTTTACAGTAAACAATCTGGAAATGGAAAATTACTTTGAGTATGTTGATTATTCACATGATTTAATTTGTTTACATTCTGACAGTTTAATTCAGTTCAATACACGCTGCTCAATTCAATTTTATTCATATAGCACCAAATCACAACAGTCATCTCAAGGTGCTTTTTATTATAATGATAAATTAATGAAATAAATAAATGAAATGAATTTGAACATCCAGGGTTTTTTGCATTTTGTTGGATTAAGCATGAATTTAATGTCACAGATTTATTTCTGTGATAGGAAAAAAAATTAATTGTGACTACATTGTGTCTCTTTGATAGAAACTTACCAGTACTTTTTTAAAATTACTGCTAAAGAATTTCTATTTGGAAATTGTTACTAAGTAAATTTTTCTCTCTCTCTGTCTCTCTTTTTAAAGTGTGCCCAGCACTTCTCTCACTGCAATTAAAACATGCTAGCTTCAGTTCTCTGTGTCCCTATTTCTTATGTACAATAATCCCTCACTTATCGCGGGTGTTACATTCTAGGACCACCCGTGATAAGTGAAAATCCACGAAGTACGCACGCTATATTTATTTTAATACTTATACATTATTTTAGTAGTTATACACTATTTTTAATTTTTTATAAACCCTCCCCACACACTTATACACCAAATATATACATTACTGTACAACACGTACTACGCATGTGAAGAATGAGTACCGCAAAAACCCGTGAAAAAGCGAAAATACCGCAATAAATATTTTACACTAATACTGATTGAAAACCCGTGAAACAGCGAGTCTGCGAAAAGCGAACTGCAAAGTAGTGAGGGATTACTGTAATGCCATTTTTTTTTTTTTTCACCCATGTCATTTTTGCAGCCCTATACCACATAATGATACAAAGAGGCCCGCAGCAAAAGTTCAAGTACAACACAGAAGACACCTGGTGCCACACTCTAATCAGCTAATTAACTCAAAACACCTGCAAAGGCCTTTAAATGGTCTCTCAGTCTAGTTCTGTAGGCTACACAATAATGGGGAAGACTGCTGACTTGACAGTTGTCCAAAAGACGACCTTTGACACCTTGCACAAGGAGGGTGTGACGGTTTTCAGTTGTCTAGGGGTGCCAGCCAGGTGTCTCTCCTGACATGTTAGATTTATTTTTTTCTTAACCCTCACAAAGGATGCAAAGCACAGCGACTTAACACCCTCTAGCACTGAATAAAACAAAACACATTTAAAGGTACTTATGCACACAATGAGTATATTAAATACAGGAAAAAACACACAAAATCATTTAGCACAGGTAACACAGTTCAACAGACACAGCTCAGCAGAGTCCTCCAGGTCATTCATTCACAAGAACAAAACCAAAACAAAAATACACCCGTTCTCCCCAATGTCTCTCAGTTCGTTTCAACAGAAAACCAAACAAAAGAAGTCCACTCTGGGTTTTACTCAGTTCTAGTTCATAAGCAAAAAGAAAGAGGAAAACAAACCAAATCCACTCAGGGTTATCCCTTAGTTCAGTTCAGTTCAAAACGGATGCAACAAAAGGCAAAGAAAGATCCCACTCCGGGTTTTCCGACAACATCCACAACAAGACAAGGAAGCACACTCCCGACTTCCTACAGGCAGCGTATACCAGCTGCTGCTGTCAACAGCTCAAAAACAAAAGAAATCCAGTGCGTCTGACCAGCTGGAGACTTACGACACCGCGGCACGTAGGAGAATGTCCGGTCCCGGGTCGTTCCCATCAAATGATCCTGGCTGTTCCTTGCCGATAAGGTCCAGTCGCGAGGCTAAGCTACTCGCGGTGCCACTTAGCGAAGGCTAAGTGTGTTTGGCCGAGGTCGCGGATAACTCACATCCGTCTTCCATGCTCTCTCCCATCTACACTGCGCCCTGGCCCATTAGTAAAGTAGTATGGGCGGCGTTGGACGCTACAGCGCCAAATCTGTGTCATCCCATTGGTCAGCATCCAGAGGGTGTGTGGGTGAGTAAAAAAACAACAACACAGGTGGCCATAATTTAAGGGACAGCCATCCGGCTGTTACACTCCTTCCCCCCTGAAAAAAGCCGGAACCTATGGAGGCTTAATCAAGTCCCAAGCTGAGAGTCTGAGAATCCTAGGAAGTCCTCCTCGTCACTTTCTTCCTCAAAGATCTCCAGGACTCTCTTCCGTTGTTCTCTGTCCACCTCACTCGCAGTAGGGTAACACTGCTTCATCTGGGCCACATTGACGATGCGCAGGTCCTCACCGGAGTCCTCCAAAACGATCTCATAGTTCAGAGGTCCTATCCTCCGGGTGATCCTATACGGACCTTTCCATCGTGGGGCAAGTTTGGCTGAATAAGACAGGTCTGCTCGGGAGCTAGGATGAGTTCGAAGCCAAACCCTGTCATGTATGGCAAAGTTTGCTTCCCTCCATTTTTTATCATAATGCTGCTTTTGTTTTTTCCTGGCTTTTTCCATGTTATAGGTTGCCAAATGCTGCAGCTCGGTTAGCTGTCTGGCTGTAGGATATGCAGGTGAGTCTGGATCACATAGGTGTGGACAGAGCTCGCTGTCAAGGGGTCCTCTTAAAGGTCGTCCCAGGTTGAGCTCCGCAGGGGTAACGCCTGTGGATTCATGAATGGCAGTGTTGAGGGCAAACCGGAACTCTGGTAAGTATTTATCCCAGGTTTTGTGTTTCTCACCAACATAAGAAGCAACCATGGTTTTAATATTGCGGTTTATCCTTTCTGTCAGGTTAGTTTGGGGATGGTAGGGAGAAGTTCTTTTCGGCTGCACATTCCAACGTTTGCAAGTCTCTTCAAATACGGAGGAAACGAACTGTGGGCCCTGGTCCGAAAGAATGTAGGATGGCATTCCCCAGCGAGTCAGTATTTCTTTAGTGAAGATGTGGGATATGATTTCTGCGGTCGCTTTGCGAAGAGGGAACATTTCTATCCAGCGGGTATAGTAATCTACGAACACAATCAAATACACATTCCCAAGTGTGCTACGAGGAAAAGGTCCCATAAGATCCACTCCTAACATTTCCCAAGCCCTGCTTACCAGGGTTTGTTGGAGTTTCCCAGGTGGTTTCCGGGTCTCTGGTTTGTAAAGCTGACACACCCTACAGCGTTGTACATGATTCTTCATATCCAAACTCATTTTTGGCCAATACACAAGAGCTTGTAGCCGTTTGTAGGATTTGTATCTTCCAAGGTGGCCAGATAAGGGGTGGTCATGACAGTAGTGGAGTAACTGCTGGCGGAGAGAGGCTGGAACGTAAATCTGATAGACTGTTTTATGCGGTAGTTGCGATACTCTGTAGACCTTGTTTTCCACAACAGTGAATTTGGTTGTGGTATCCACAATGATGTCTCCGGTCTCCATGATTCTGTCATAGAGGCATTGTATTTCTGGGTCCTCTCGTTGTCCCTTCCAAATATCTTCATCTGTGATCTGGAGGGGCTCGTAGGCATCCTTCTCTGAGCGCAGTACAACAGCGCAGGTGAGAGACTGAAAAGGTTCTACTGGGGCTCTAGACAGGGCATCTGGCACTGTATTATATCGGCCTTTTCGGTATTCTACGGTGAAAAAGAACTCTTGGAGTCGGAGAGCCCACCGGATCAGCCTTGTACTGGGCTTTTGAGTTTTAAATACCCAGATGAGGGAAGAATGATCTGTCACAACTGTAAAATGCCTCCCCTCTAGGTAATACCGCCATTTTTCCAGAGCCCATACCACAGCCAAACACTCCTGCTCAGTGGTGGAGTAGTTCCTTTCTGCCGGGTTTAAAGTGCGGCTGGCAAAAGCTAGGACTTGTTCCGTCCCAAGTCCCGTCTGTTGAGCCAGAACGGCACCCAATCCCACGTCGCTGGCATCTGTATATACAACGAATGGGAGGCTGAAGTCTGGATGACCTAGAATGGGTGGCGAAACTAGGTGTTGCTTTAGAGTTTCAAAAGCAGCCTGACACTGGGGAGTCCAACTGAACCTAGCTCCTTTGCGTTTAAGGGCGTTTAGTGGTTCCGTGATCTGGGAAAACCTGGGCACAAACCGATGGTACCAGCCAGCCATCCCTAGAAACCACTGCAATTCCTTGATATTCTGCAGAACAGGAAAGTTCTGAACTGCCTTGGTTTTCTCAGCATCGACTTCCACACCAGCAGAGGAGACGATGTGACCCAGAAACCTGAGTGAGGTACGACAAAACTGACATTTCTTCATGTTGACCGTTAGGTTAGCCTCACGCAGTTTATCCAGGACTGCTTGTATATCTGCTGTGTGTTGTTCCAGCGAAGGTGAGTAGATAATTATGTCGTCCAAGTACACAAAACAGATGGTTCCTCGTAGGTTTCCCAAGACACACTCTATCAATCGCTGGAAAGTGGCCGGTGCATTCTTGAGCCCAAATGGCATAACTTTAAACTGGTACAGGCCAAAAGGACAGATGAAGGCAGTTTTGTCTCGGCTCTCCATATCCATTTCGACTTGCCAGTAGCCACTGTTTAGATCCAGGGTGGTGAAGATGGTGGCTCCAGCCAGGGATTCCAATATTTCTTGGATGTTAGGTAACGGGTAGGCATCTGTATGTGTGGCTGCATTTATCTTTCTATAATCCACACAGAATCTTGGTTTTGGATCCCGTTTTTTCGGAACCAAAACCACTGGGGCAGCATAGGCAGAAGTGGAAGGCTCAATGAGTCCCTTCTCCAACATCTCATCCACATGCTCTTTGATTATCTGCAACTTGGCCGGTGATACACGGTATGGCTTCTGCCTAATAGGTACATTATGAGTAAGGTAGATTTTATGGGTAAGGACCTTAGTGTGTCCTAAGGTTGGGGTACAGACATGTGAATTACTTTGGAGCTGGTGCAGTAACTGCTTTTGTCCGAACTCATCCAGTTGCGCGCTATTGACAGCTCTCTCCAGAAGATCCACACGGGATGGTTGTGACAATAAGTCGGATGGTGCTATCGCAGAGAAAAAGGCAAGCTGTGTAGGTGGGTGGTTGTTTGATTCAAAGTGGCCCTCTCCAATGAACTGATATTGCTGTTTTTTGTCTGACTTGAACCAGTATTTGTTCCCAGCAATATCAACCTGCAAACCAGAGAAACAAATGAAGTCTAGACCCACAACTGCAGGAAATGCAAGGCTGTGCCTTGGCGGGATCACACAAGGTAAGGATACCTGCCCAGTTTCGATAGTTAGAGTTAGCTCACACCATCCTAATGGTTTCCTCTCCTCTCCATCGGCTAAATACAGGGGTCCTCTCACCCATGGTTTCAGCTCCTCCTGGGGCCCTTTCAGTCTTGACCATATGGTTTCATTTAGGAGCGTATATGATGAGCCGGTGTCCAGAATGGCCGTGCCTTGCCATTGCCTGATTTTCAGCGGCACCATTAACTGGCAAGGATGTCCTCCTCCCATAAGAGACGGTTGTGCGAAGGAGGGGCCCCCAAAGGAACCAGGGTGTGAGAGAGAGCCAATAGTAGCTCGTTCCTCTGCAGGTGGTTGAGTTTCTTTCATCTGGGCAGTTTGTTGGGCGTTTGATTTACCCCTGCCTGGCTTCCACTGTGGACAAGAAGCTGGTGGATGACTACTCTTGCAGCGCCAGCAGTAGGCTTGCGGCGGTCTGGGACTGGGCTGGTCCAGTCGGGTGGTGGGGTTAGCAGCAGGCACAGCTGGGTGTTGAAAAGATTTTACCTGTAGTGTCCTTCTCTGCTCGTATTGTAGCTGGTTTTCCCGGTCCTTCTCCAGTTGCTGACCAAGACGAACAAGACCATCTACGGTCGTAAGTCTACCACTCCTCAGCTGACTGGCTAGTTGTGGGTTGATATTCTTCAAGATCAGTTTTATGATTTCATGCTCTTGTATCTCTGGTTTCCAGCGTTTGCAAAGAGACTGGTACATATAAACAAAGTCTCTGATGCTTTCACCCTCTTCCTGTATTCTGGTGCGTACTCTTTCAGCTAACTCATCTTCATAATCCTCTGAGAGGAAGGCAGCCCGAAAGTGAACATGGAAGTCCTTCCAGGTCTGGACTTTATACCGGGCAACATCCCACCAATCCCTCGCAGTCGCATGAAGAACATTGCAAAGGGTGGCAATGAGCTCCTCATCAGTGAGTGGATGTAAAGCCAAGAAATCCTCACAGCGCTCCAAATACTTGAGTGGATCAGAGATGTCATCTATTATTCCAAAGGTAGGGAACTGTAGTTTGATAGGGCTCTTTCCCATAATCCTGCTTCTTGTCTCCCCGTGAAGTGTAAGGCTGCCAGGTGAATCAAAAGGGCCATCAGGCACCCCATCCCTGACAGTGGACTGCAACCTGGGTCGTCCTGCCGTCTCTAGACGACCCCCTCCAGGCATGTCCTCTGGGCATGTCTGCACACATGCATTACCCATGGTAGTGTTTAATCTAACAGTTGTCATGCCTTCTGACATTGAATGCAGTGAGTTTTTGCAGTGAGTGAGCTCCTCCTGTAGGTGCTTCATAACATCCCGGATTGGAGTAAGCACTGAGCCCAAATTCATCAGTATTTCAGTTTGCTGGTGTTTCAACCTCCATCCCAGAGAGGCTTCGAACTGTGTTCTCGAATACTCCAGTTGTTTATTGACGTGACTGAACACTTGCTGTTGTTGATCCTGGATAAGGCAGATCAGTCCTTTACCCATCCTTTCCATTTCAGAAGTAATGGCTTTTGTCATCTGTCCCATGCTCTCTTTCAGCTCCTCCTGATGGTGACGTTGGGCATCCATAAGCCTCTGTATTTGCTCCAGAACGAGCTGGTTCTGGGTATTTGGCATGGGGGAGGAAGACCCAGCCATATTCAATGTGGGTATCTCATCCACTTGCCCATTTCCAGGGCTAGAACTCCAGGGGGTCAGTGGAACAGCAAGCTCAGGGACACCAGTAAGCTCCATGTCCAAAAGAGAATATGCCGTGTGAGGGGAGTCTGGTACAGGAGTTGGTTTTCCTGAGACTTACTCCAGTCCTAGGAATGATTCACAGTTGGCAGCCATTTCTCTTTAATCCTGTCGTTTTATACAATAAACTTGGATTTATCCACAAAAGCCTGTTTTTACATTGGTTCTTTTTCCCATTTTAAGGTTTTGGTGCTCTAGTAGTCAAGTCGTTCTATTCGATGCTAGTCAGTATTATTAGGGTCCCATCTGGGGTGCCACTTTTTTATGTGACAGTTTTCAGTTGTCTAGGGGTGCCAGCCAGGTATCTCTCTTGACATGTTAGATTTATTTTTTTCTTAACCCTCACAAAGGATGCAAAGCACAGCGACTTAACACCCTCTAGCACTGAATAAAACAAAACAAATTTAAAGGTACTCATGCACACAATGAGTATATTAAATACAGGAAAAAACACACAAAATCATTTAGCACAGGTAACACAGTTCAACAGTTCCCACATGCCCTACAGCTCAGCAGAGTCCTCCAGGTCATTCATTCACAAGAACAAAACCAAAACAAAAATACACCCGTTCTCCCCAATGTCTCTCAGTTCGTTTCAACAGAAAACCAAACAAAAGAAGTCCACTCTGGGTTTTACTCAGTTCTAGTTCATAAGCAAAAAGAAAGAGGAAAACAAACCAAATCCACTCAGGGTTATCCCTTAGTTCAGTTCAGTTCAAAACGGATGCAACAAAAGGCAAAGAAAGATCCCACTCCGGGTTTTCCGACAACATCCACAACAAGACAAGGAAGCACACTCCCGACTTCCTACAGGCAGCGTATACCAGCTGCTGCTGTCAACAGCTCAAAAACAAAAGAAATCCAGTGCGTCTGACCAGCTGGAGACTTACGACACCGCGGCACGTAGGAGAATGTCCGGTCCCGGGTCGTTCCCATCAAATGATCCTGGCTGTTCCTTGCCGATAAGGTCCAGTCGCGAGGCTAAGCTACTCGCGGTGCCACTTAGCGAAGGCTAACTTTGCCGTGTGTTTGGCCGAGGTCGCGGATAACTCACATCCGTCTTCCATGCTCTCTCCCATCTACACTGAGCCCTGGCCCATAAGTAAAGTAGTATGGGCGGCGTTGGACGCTACAGCGCCAAATCTGTGTCATCCCATTGGTCAGCATCCAGAGGGTGTGTGGGTGAGTAAAAAAACAACAACACGGGTGGCCATAATTTAAGGGACAGCCATCCGGCTGTTACAAGGGCAAGACACAAAAGGTCATTGCTAAAGAGGCTGGCTGTTCACAGAGCTCTGTGTCCAAGCACATTAATAGAGAGGCGAAGGGAAGGAAAAGCTGTGGTAGAAAAAAAGTGTCCAAGCAATAGTGATAACTGCACCCTGGAGAGGATTGTGAAACAAAACCCATTCAGAAATGTGGGGGAGATTCACAAAGATTGGACTGCAGCTGGAGTCAGTGCTTCAAAAACTACCACGCACAGACGTATGCAGACATGGGTTTCAGCTGTCGCAGTCCTTGTGTCGAGTCACTCTTGAACAAGAGACGGGTCAGAAGCGTCTCGCCTGGGCTAAAGACAAAAAGGACCGGACTGCTGCTGAGTGCTTCAAAGTTATGTTCTCTGATCAAAGTCAATTTTGCATTTCCTTTGGAAATCAAGGTCCCAGAGTCTGGAGGAAGAGAGGAGAGGCACAGAATCCACATTGGCTGAGGTCCAGTGTAAAGTTTCCACAGTCAGTGATGGTTTGGGGTGCCATGTCATCTGCTGCTGTTGGTCCACTGTGTTTTCTGAGGTCCAAGGTCAACGCAGCCGTCTACCAGGAAGTTTTAGAGCACTTCATGCTTCCTGCTGCTGACCAACTTTATGGAGATGCAGATTTCATTTTACAACAGGACTTGGCACCTGCACACAGTGCCAAAGCTATCAGTACCTGGTTTAAGGACCATGGTATCCCTGTTCCAAATTTGCCAGCAAACTCACCTGACCTTAATCCCAGAGAAAATCTATGGGCTATTGTGAAGAGGAAGATGTGATACGCCAGACCCAACAATTCCAAAGAGCTGAAGGCCACTATCAGAGCAACCTGAGCTCTCATAACACCTGAGCAGTGCCACAGACTGATAGACTCCATGCCACGCCGCATTGCTGCAGTAATCCAGGAGAAAGGAGCCACAACTAAGTATTGAGTGCTGCACATGCTCATACTTTTCAGTTGGCCAGCATTTCTAAAAATCATTTTCTTGTATTGGTCTTCAGTAATATTCTAATTTTCTGAGATACTGAATTTGGGGTTTTTATTAGTTGTCAGTTATAATGATCAAAATTAAAAGAAACAAACATTTGAAATATATCAGTCTGTGTGTAATGAATGAACATAATGTACAAATTTACGAATACGAATAAGAATGCCTTTATTAGTCCCACAATGGGGAAATTACAGTTAACAGAACACCCATCTAAATACAAACACAGAGACAAACACAAACAGGGGGACAGGTGTCTGAGGTCATGCAGCCGTTTTACCGGCGCTACCTTTAGCAGAAAAACAGAGATACACTGGGATAGGTAGGTTCAAAAAAATCATCTCGTACTGTGTTCATTATGAACACCTCACGAGGTTCCAAAAAACACCTCAGCAAAGCAGCAGCACATTTAAAGCCTGGAGAGCACTAGGGTGGGTAGGGCAGGGGCTGCCAGTGGAGATGAGCAGGATACTGTGATGGCCACACAGCTTCCAGACCAGCAGTTCATGATAATGTTCATGATAAGATGGTACAGTCAGCCTTGGTTGCCAGGATACCAGTTCATACAGGTCACAACACAGGGCGGGGGTGAAGAGCATCTATTTTCAAACATCTCCAGGAGACGATTTAGATAGACAGCCATCCAAGGCCATCTGGGACCCAAATTCCAAATAGTGCAATTGTTTTGGTTCAGGCCATCATAACTATTTGCTGATGGACCTTACAGTTTTCTGGTTACCTCTCAGAAATCCAGTCATCTGAATTTGGTTCTACTCCGCCACACAGAACAGACACTCCAACACTCCTCCAGATGTAATCCACTTCGATTCAGCTCTACTGAGTCTGAGTTCATACTGTTTCTGCATTCCTCATAGGCAGCCTTACTAGGGCCTGAACAGCTGCCCAGAAACCAGGTATCCCCCGGTCCAATTCGGGAAAAATCCTGGTATCAATATAAATGCCACGTCCACATAGTGCAGCCAGGAACGTTATCTTCCATCCCCACGGGAATCCATAACATAACCAGCCGGGTATGTAGCCGGGCCAGAGGAAAGAGGGTTCCCGTTCTCCCAATCTCCCCGTGATGAGAATTTGATCATCAATAGTGTTGAGAGACCAGCTGACCAGATCCATAATTTAAATTCCAGTTTGGGGATGTGTAAAGGGACGCTCTAAGCAGCGAAGCAGCAAAAAGCAGGGGTAGATAGGGAAGGCTGGGGCGAAGAGAAAAATGCGTCCATCTCCACCGAGAGCAGGGAAAAAAAATTTTAAAAATTCACTTTTTCAATGGAATTACTGAAATAAATCAACTTTTTCATGATATTCTAATTTTATGACCAGTGTCATGGATTGCCGCTGTGGAGACAGGAAGGAGGACCCCAAATACAAAACTCCAGAAAGGTGTATCTTAGTCATAGGTTTTATTGTACACATGCCCAACAAAACAAAAAAAGGAACTCTCTCCAAATAAGACCTGACAGGGAGAGACGTGAAATAAACTTGACTTGACAAAAAGTGCATGTGAGACAGCGGAAGCACAACTAATGATGCAACAAGGATCTAGAAGACATGCAGACACTAAATACACAAAGGGATAATGAGGGGAGGGGAAATGTGAGGAGCACAGCTGAACACAATGACACTGATGAGACAAGGGGAAGCAAAACCAAACACAAAGCACAAGGAACACAAGACTGTCAAAATAAAACAGGAAGTGACTAATCATGACGCACACGTAAACTTAACACAAACAACAAAACACAGACTACTGGAAAGACAACATGAGAGAACAGGAACTCAAACTCCAACTCAAACAGCAACCATGTGTGGATCTATCTGCATCTCACGTCAAATATAGTACATAATACTCGATGAAAGAAAATTTGGCAATTAAATTTTGAGTCACCTGCAAAGACCGACAACGCCACCCTGGGAATTTCACCAAGGGAAATATACCTTCAGCAGATACCAGTTCACCAAAACAAGAAGGACTCGTTTCACTTAAGACAGAGACGTTGTAAGATATAAAAAAAAAAAAAAAAGTTTTTATAACAGACAATAAAACAACGATCGCATAAAAGTGTAAAATGAACTTGGAGCTGAGGCTTACCCGTGGCAAATGGGGTGCTTGAAGAAAGGCTGAAAATCACCAACGCACACATGAATACTTGGTACCCGCCACCAGCACGCACACACACAAAACCTAAGTGCCACACGAAGTATGGAGTCAGTCACGGCACACAAAAATAGATCCCACCACCAGGGGGCACCCAGATACGTTCACAGCAGCTGTCAGCTCCTAAATAAAAGAAACAAATTACAATTTAATCAAACTTAATAAAAGAGTTCATCAACTAAATAAAACAACATGTATTAAAATAGGCAGCACGGTGGCGCAGTGGTTAGCACTGCTGCCTCACAGATAGAATACCATCTGGAAGGCCTGGGTTCGATTCCACCTTGGCCCAGGCCTCTCCCTCTCTCTGTGTGGAGTTTGCATGTTCTCCCCGTGCTTGCGTGGGTTTCCTCCGGGTACTCCGGTTTCCTCCCACATTCCAAAGACATGCACTTACTGGGGTTAGGTTAATTGGCTAATCTAAATTGCCCATAGGTGTGAATGAGAGCATGAATGTGAGTGTGAAAGGTTGTTTGTCTCTCTGTGTTGGCCCTGCGACAGGCTGGCGACCTGTACAGGGTGTACCCTGCCTCTCGCCCTATGACAGCTGGGATAGGCTCCAGCCCCCCCGCGACCCTGAACAGGATAAGCGGAAGTGAATGGATGGATGGATGTATTAAAATAATAAAGCAGTGTGGGTGAGGGGTGACTCACCACACACGCACATGGTTAAAACCCAGGTTCTCAAATAAAATCCCCACAACCCGCTGTTCAAAACCAGCAGGCGTGCGACAAAACAAAATAAAAGCACGCCTGCGTATAATAGTGCTAAAACTCTTCAGTGTTCAGTCTTCCTGCCGGCACAACATCAAAGTTATCACACTAATAAGAAAGGGCAGCAGGCATAAATAACCAGAAATGAAACACTTGTATAAAAGAAAAGGGGAAGGCAAACCAGCAGCACGCTGTAGAGTTATCTTGAGGAAGCGATGTAGGCACTGCGGTAAGCAATACGCCGCCGACCCAGGCCCAAACACCCTAAAACACACAATAGATATTAAAATGGTGACTGGCAGAGACATTGAGTATAAACAGAAACCCACAGAATTACATACCAATCAGTCAATGCCTGCGGGAACCGAATTGGCCGGTACAGGGCTTCCCCAGCTACTACCTACAAGTTAAATATCAATAAGCTACAGGGTAAAATCACATTACAATAAAAAGAGGTATACCATACCTGAAGCTTATGGAGGGAGGGCTCCTAACAGGGTTACCACCAGCGTATTCTGTAACGCGAAGTATCCGTCAGGACCAGAGCGAGCAGACCTAAAGCAGCAACAATATGGACTCAACCCTTACCTGCTACAGCTAGCAGAAAGCATGAATGAGAACCCGTAAGTGTGTGTGTCACCGGAAGCAAGATCACAATATACTGGTGAACGCCACCTTTTATACCACGGCTTCCCAATCATAGCAGCAAGGGCGGGCTGGGGTTGAAATTCAGCCCGGGAGCTTGGTTTGGCGAGGCCTTTTAGCCAATTTGCGGACCATAAGGTGGTCAATCAATGAACAGGTCTATTTTCATACATAAGGCACACCAGGTTATAAAGCACATGATAAAACATATGTAAGGGAAACAAAAGCATCAGATAAGTCCAACTTTATTCAACTTATTCACAATAACTCAGAATATTGTTCAGTTGTAACAAATACAGAAAAATAGACTCACATTTTAAATTATTCATCTTCAACAAGTTTATCAAATTCCTCATCTTCAGTGTCTGAGTTGAACAGTTGGGCGATTTCAGCATCAAGCATGCTGGGTTCCTTCTCATTATTATCCGGGTCAGTCACGTTGTTGTTACTGTTTTGTTTTGGTTGCGGCACACAGCAGCCATTTAATTGTTAACAAAAGGGCAACTTTTGCTGGCAATCTCTCGCCATCTTCTTCAACGGCTTAACAGATGCAGCAATATGTTCTTTATTAATGAGGGTAAGAACAAGTCATTTCTGCATTTTATATAAGCCCTTCATAAATCCTGTGCACCAGTATATTTACCAATATAAGCAAAGAAAAAACAAAACAAAACAAAAAAAACCTGAAAACTCCGCTGTCACCGTGTTTTGTGTACATACAGTGCTCGTACTGCTCGTACGCTGTGGTATCACCTGGACCCGGACCCGGACCTAGTCATTATACACACTTACACAAAATTAAACATTTATTCAAAGTTATGGAAAATTATTAATAATATTAACATTAGCGTTTCACCTGCTTCCCACACACCTGATCATTAACACCACCTTACTGAGATAATACAAGCGTTTTACAGCAGGACACGCTCTGAAAGGTACAGGGCAGTGTTCAGGACTAAGATTAGGAAAGGCTAATCCACCGCGGTGTGGAGATTTTCTCTAAACACAAAAACACTTTACCCTGCATGACATTAAAATGCTTACCTTTGCATGGAGATCTGGGTGACTGGTTTGCAGATGTTTAAGATTTGTCGTGTTTTTACCCGAGATAGTCGCCCCACATGGTTTACACATCGTTTTGTTTGTCACAACGTCAAAGGACAAATGTGTCCATACATCGGCTCTTCTCTTTCTCCCTGCTGACATTGTTTACATAACTTAGTTCTATCGGAAGTAAAGACAAATCACAGGCTAGTTTGGTCTTCCTGGGTTTAGAGCAAATTTGCGCAACTGTGCGTTTGATTGGATATTTTCCTAACTTGTCCCGCCCTGTCACAAAATTAAATCAGTTATGATTGGACGTCCTCCCCGACAAGCATTTTCATCGCATTTTCATTCATTGACAAAAGTGTCAATTAATTTCATCATCATTTTTATCCTTTTAGGTAGTTTTTATTTAGTTATCATCTCTTTTTCGTCATGAAAAAAAGGGCCGTTGACGAAAACTAATATTTATTTTAAAAAAACACACTCAGCTGTCATTTTACCGATGAGAAAGAGAAGCAGAAATAGCTGCAGTTGATAAGATATGTTACAATCATCTTTAATAGTGAACAGTCATTGGTTATGCCATTGCTGTTTATTTAGGAGCATTTGGACCTGGAAATGACGTCAGACTTAAAGACCAGATTAACACTGCTGGCCTGTTGTTTTTGTAGCCCCTCCTGACGAAAAAAGTGCCAGCTCCTGTCATTTACTTCAAAGAGCCAGCTCTTAAAGCCGAAACGTTCGCGACCGACCATCACTGTCTGCGCCTGTGGCTGCATGAGCGCTTAATTGGGTAAAAAAAATAAATAAATAAAAAACTTCTGATCACTGGCCGGTTCGGCCTGGAAACGACCGGCCGTTCGGGAAACCTCCCGAACCTCCCGATGGCCACCACGTCCCTGCATAGCAGCCAGCCAATTAGAGTCCCTTCTGCTACACATGCTTATTGCCCCTTAAAGCTTCACATTTCCTTTCTCTGTACCTCGATAGTACCTGCCTCCAACACCAAAGGAATCCGACAGAGACATCTGTCCTGCCCTAACAGCAGCACCTGACCTTTGGCTCACCTCCTCGGGCCGTGTCATCGTGTATGCCTCGTATTCAGTATTGTGGTGTATTCTGAGGTGTTTAACAAGGTTTGTTGTGTTGTCACAATTTATCACTGTTTTCCCACAAACATCACAGATTGCGTCTTGGCTATTTGTGGAGCTAAAATAGCTCCACGCATGACTTCTTTTATGTTTTGACATTGTGTATGTTTGGGTGAGAGAGTGAGCAGCGTTTGGGTATTACGTCCTTACACATTACACACTTACCAGGCAGAAGAAAAGGTAGTACCCATCAACTCTGTCTCATTTAAGCAAGATCTCAATAATTTAGTTACTTTCTAACGTGTTCTTGATTAGCTACATTATCTCAAATGACTGAAGTATATAAAGTATTGATATTTGGATTTGATAATCGATTTTAAAGCATGAAGGTCTGGTACTGGAAGTACATTATTGGGATGACAGGAATCCTCCGTCCCATTTCCCTCCCGGGTTCGTTAATAAAGGAAGGTAAAAGTCAGACTTTCAGTTTCATTCTTAAAATTTATTAATCACCACACATAATACATGAGGGCCAAAAATAATGCAGAATTAAACAAGCATGCTTGGAGATTGCAGATCAATATTCCCTTACTGAATTTATGCTGTTCTCCCCCTATGCGCACTGCAAATCTGACTGTGTGTCCGCGCGTCCCTTCTTTATGGTTCAGGCCCTAATACCTTATAAGGAACTGTTTTTCCCACAGGGCCAACTCTCCTCTCTCAGTTATGCGACCCCCACTCCTCTCCTGCCTGCTGTAAGCAGTGGGAGAAATACTCCCCCTCCGACTTATTAACCTTCTTTCCCTGATCAGAATAGTGCACCTCCACAATGAGCCTTGCATTTCATAAATCTGCAATAATCAATTCCCTCAACATGTATCAATATTTCAGTATCAATCTGCACATCACTAACGACAACCGCGGAAAGATGTCACTGACAGGTCAGAAACGTATAATTGACAATGAAAATTGCCGTTTTAACTAGGGATGCGCAGATCCAATATTCAGTATCGGTATCAGTCCGATCCTGGCCTATATTACTTGTTCGGATATCGTAAAGAAATAAAAAATCCAATCCGATCCGACCCACGTTAGCTAAATTACAGTTTTCAACAACAGTTGAAAACTGTATTGCTGTTGTTGCAACAACAACAGCAATCAGCGGTTTTACATGTAGTCAGTCTGCACAAGCGGAAAGAGGTGTAGCCGGTGAGCTCAGATGGAGTGGACGAAATGTTTTTCTAGCGTCCAGATGAAGCTTTTCCCTCTGTAACCTCCATTAAACCTTTACTGGGAAACAGCTGGAGGTCCTTCATCAATCAACTGATCAGTAAGTGAAGAAAAGAGAACTTTGTAGCTGCTTCATCCATTCTGTTTGTTTCGCACAGGGAGAAACTGCAGTACGGAAGTTAAAATATGCAGATGAACTGTTAATATGAAAAAAGTATTTATCCAGTTACTTGGGTAATCGATGGAATAATTGAAAGAATACTCGATTGCTAAAATAATCAATAGTTGCAGCCCTAATGAAATTTGCAGCATACCATAAGCCAATGCATCACTTTCTCACATAGGAGCAACAGAATTCAGGTGATAGTGCGATTGTTGTAAGAAAAGTGTATTTATTTATTGCTTTTCACAGACAAAAAGTCACAAAGTGCTGTACAATAATTGACCTGCCATTAAGGTACATTTGAGTTTCTGGGGTAATTGCACTTTATTAAAATTATTATTTACTTAAAACTCCATACCTCCACCATCCATTGCTAATATTGCACAAAGTGACTAACTGTTACAAGTTTGTGTTAAATCCTTTGCTCTTATTGTTAAAGTATCAAAGGAGCAGGCAGTGACATTTGGCAGGACAGTGGTTTCCTGGTTGAAAGGCTATCCCAGTTCAGGCTTCAAGAGGAAGAAAAGTCTTCTTCCTCTGGTATCGTCTGAGGACGTGTTAAAAATAACTGAACGTGCTGTGTAGAGGGTTAGGGGTGGGGGGATGGGAGTGTATAAAATCAGTGCTTTGAGAAAAAGTTCTGATCAGAGCTGCAGAAGCTGCAGCTGCCTGATCATGGAGATACAGAAAGGAGCTGAACTCTGTTTTCCACAACTCCTCAACAGTTCCTGCAGGAAGCCGACACTTCACTGGTCCAGAGCTGTGCTCCTGAACACTGTGCTGTCCTTCATCTCTCTGATCACTGCTGCATTAAACCTGCTCGTCATCATCTCAGTCTCACACTTCAGGCACAGATGAACTTCTCAACTCAAATTACAGTTCAACTCTTTGAAACTTTAACACCATGATTTAGTAATGAATGAAGTGAATATTACACATTCTTGGTGCATTTTAACCATGACTGTAAAGTTTCATTTTCCTAAACTGAATCATGCCTTACTAATGGAACGTTTTTACTCATGGAATTTACACTAAAGACATTCTGACATTGATGTGTAAAACATTATTTTCTTGTCTCCTTGCAGGCAGCTTCACACACCCAGTAACATCCTCCTCCTCTCTCTGGCTGCCTCAGACTTTCTCGTTGGTCTCCTGTTGATGCCATTAGAAATGATTAGAAACACAACCTGCTGGGTACTTGGTGATCTTATGTGTTCTGTTTATTGGTATCTGTCTACCATTCTTATCTGTACTTCAATAGGGAACGTAGTTCTCATATCAGTTGACCGCTATGTGGCTATTTGTGACCCCCTGCATTACCACACCAGAATTACAGTAGCAAGAGTCAAACTCAGTGTTTGTCTGTGTTGGTTTTATGCTATTTTGTACAGCATTCTTTATACAAAGGATTTGCTACTTAAACCAGGCAGGTATAATTCCTGCTATGGAGAGTGTCTGATTGTTATCACTGACATTGCAGGGATTGTTGACAGCGTTGTAACATTTATTGTTCCAGTTTCTGTCATCATAGTTCTGTATATGAGAGTGTTTGTGGTGGCTGTGTCTCAGGCTCGTGCCATGCGCTCTCATGTTACAGCTGTCACACTTCAGCGTTCACTGAATCAAACAAACAGATCTGAGCTGAAAGCAGCCAGGACTCTTGGGGTTCTTGTAGTTGTGTTTCTCACATGTTACTGTCCATCTTATTGCTATGCTTTTGTTGTACAAGACATGGCCAGTAATCCATCTACATTTTTGTTTATCGTAGTCTTTTATTTTAACTCATGTCTAAATCCTTTGATCTATGCTCTGTTTTACCCCTGGTTTAGAAATGCTGTTAAACTTATAATCACTCTGCAGATACTGTATGATAGCAGCAGTGAGGCCAACATAGTATAAAAAAGACCAGGAAACCTACTCCAGAATATTTCAGATGTTTTACTTTGTTTAAATTATTACAGTTAAATGAATGTATACATTATAAAAATGTATTCATACAATTTAAAAGATAAGTGAAATGCCACTGATGTTAACACACTTTTATTGAATAAGGTCAAAACACTGATTTTTTTACATTAACATAAGTATATTATGCATCTGAGGAGGAAGAAAATTATCATTAAAATTATTGAAGTACTAATTTCTGATGTCCTGAGTAATTAAAGAATGTTGATTTCTGTGCTTTCCATTTGTTTGTTTTTATTATTATTTACCGCTGTTATATTTGTTTCATAAGCACTGAAGTATGTTAACAGAAAAGAAAAAAAAAATAACCAGGTTAAAAGAAAAAAGTGACAATGCCATCTGTACAAAAGTAGAGATAGGAATAACACTTATTTGTCATTTTAAATAATGTTCTAAATACATTAATAATTAGCCATAAAATCAATATAATATAATACGAAAAAAGTTATCTGTACCATTGACAAGTCTTTAGCGTTCAGACAGAAGTGGGTCCAACTTCAAAAATGATCTCAACAAAGAAAACAGTTTATTTTAGGACTATTGGATTATTTGCTTTCAAGCCATGCTTGGTGCATGTGGAACAAAAAGGTCTATCTAGGGCCTAATGTTCACACATCCTAATTTTGACAGCGTGATTTTTTTTCTTTTTTTCCTGAGCTCAACAGCTGTATAAAACAACTGCTTCAGGCAGTGTTCATGATGTCATCATAGAGAGAAAGAAGACCATCAGTTATTTTGTTTTCGTTGCCATATTCTGCATGTCACGGTTAGACTGTGTGGCAGGCAGGGCTGGGCCCCAATGCAGGACACGTGAGAATAGAATGGAACTCGAAAGCAGCTTTATTGCTCAAATTCTTTTGACAATGTCTAAAATACCAAATCCCTCAAAACCAAGGTCAGGCATCAATCCTTATTGTGATACACTTGGAAGACAAAAGGGAAGGCACACCCAGCAGGCAGGGAACACAGATGCCTGAAAAACAGACACCGGAAGGACAAGAATAATAACTATAACCAAAGCAGTATACAAAAGTACAACAAACTGAGAATTTAAACTCTAAGAATAACTAAGAAACACAATCAGAGAGAACAAAAAATAGAACTTCACCAAAAGAACTCAAAACACTGGGCCACTGGCCCAGGACCATGACAGTACCCCTCCCTCAAGGGCTGGCTCCCAACGGCCCAATCCAAAACAAAGTCAGAACCCAGGCAGGTGGAGGTGGGCCAGTACGGAGGGCCCGAGACAAAATCAAACAAACAAACAAACAAAACAAGGGCCCAACAGAGTCCAAAAATCAGCAGCGCAGAGGTTGCCTACACCAAGGAACAAAAACAAAAGGCCATGGCACAAGGCTGGAGAAAGAGTCCAAAACAGAACACTGAGGGCGAGTCTAAACAAAAGGCAGGTGGCCTGCAAGGGAAGCCACAATGGACCCCTTCAGACACCAGTGACTCGAAAGGCCCAGGACACTCGAACTGAATGGGACCCATCAGCTCAAGGCAATCTGGAGAATCGGACTGAGTGGGACCCACTGGAGGCTCGGTCTGAGCGGGACCCTCTGGTTCAAGACGTGCAAGCTGGGACTGCTGAGCAGCCATCACCTCTGATGTCTGGGCCTGCAGGACCTCATACTCGTCAGGGCACGCAGCCGTCACCTGCGATGACTGGGGCTGCTGAGCAGTGTGCGTAGGTGAGGACAAAGACTCTGGCACAGCAGGCGGGGAAGAAGACTCTGGTGCAGCAGGCGAGGCAGATGACTCAGGTGGCGGACGAGTTGTAGGTGGCAAGGCAAATGACTCAGACGGCGGACCAGATGAACCGGATGTGGGGAGCGGTGGGCTCAGATACAGATGGCTCAAAAGACTCAGGTAACTGAAGAGGGATTGATGAGGATGATTGTTCAGACAGCGCAGGATGGCGCAGACTCTGAAGCAGGCCAAGAAGCTGATGACTCTGAAGATGGATGAGGTAGAGATGATGACGATGCAGGACCACATCAAGCAGGTCATGGGGCAGATGCCTCCAAAGACTGAAGTGACGCTGACTGCAGAGGATGTACTAGATGCAAAGGCTGGGGCTGCGCAGGACTTCCAGCCGACTCCAGTGACGGCTGAGGCTGCGCAGAGCTCATAGCTGACTCCACAGGTTCAGACTTACAAATTGGGAAATGGTTGCCAGTCAGGCATCCTTTCACTCCCACACAGACATTGAGAACTACACTTCCACAGTACTGGACTATATCTCCAACAACATAAACAATCTCCCCACCCAGAAACAAATCACTGTGTACCCAAATCAGAAGCCCTGGATGAACAGGGATATCAGTCTCCTGCTGAGGACCTGCAATGCTGCCTTCAGATCGGCTGATGGACAAGTCTACAGCACAGCAAGGGCTAACCTGAAGCGGGGCATCAAGAAGGCCAAGCACCACTATAAGCTGAATGTTGAGGAGCGTTTCACCTAAGCATGTCTTCTCCAACTCCAACCCCAACTCCTGGCATATGTGGCAAGGCATTCAGGTCATCAGTGACTACAAGCCCACCAACCCCTCTCTCCCCTTCTCTGATATCTCCTTCCTCAATGAGCTTAACAACTTCAACTCTTGCTTTGAGAAGAAGGACCAAGAACCTCCAATCAAGGGAGAACTGACCACCAATCCCTAATATTCTCCCCCACCAATGTCAAAGCAGTGTAGAGAAGGATCAACACAACCAAAGCTGCAGGTCTCCGGACGTGTGCTCAGAGCATGTGCAGGGGAGCTGGCGGGCATCCTGATGGACTTATCTTCTTCTGTGGTATGACAACAACAATCTGCTCCTTAGCCCTTTTATGCATAGTGGTCACTACAGTGGACAGCTATTCAAAAGCTGCCTGCATTTTGTTATTGTTGCATATCAGCCTATGCGGTGGATGCTTGTGCATCATCCCATACACTTCTACTAATTGGCCAGTCGTGGGAAGTTGTTTTTGTTATTTTTATTTGTTATTTAACAAATTAACAGGATCAGAATTAGTCAATGCTAGCAATAGTGACAGTGGATCTGATGATACAATATCATTTTGGGATTGGTTTGTTAAATAAATATTTCTATGATTAAAAAGTCAAATGTATGGTGTCCAGCTGAATGGGCATGTTTGTAACTCCATGAAAAATCGGTTCATAAACAAAATTTCAATTGCATTGTTTTTTTGTTTTTTTGTTTAAAATGCCCAAAGAGTAATAAAAACACTCAAAAAACCAAAGAGCTCATTATGGACTTCAGGAGGAATGTGGACACTCAATCACCCATCCACATCAATGGTGCAGCAGTGGAGCATGTGCCCAGCTTCAGATTCCTGGGGATCCACATTTCACAGAACCTCACCTGAACACCCAACTGCTCAAGCTTGGTCTAGAAGGCTCACCAGCACCTGTTCTTCCTGAGGAGTCTGAAGAAAAAGGTGGTTAAAACTGCACCCAAAGGCACATTGTAATGTAAGGTAAAGATCCTACAATAATTACAGAGAAGACTCAACAGTCAAAATGATCCCCTATGAGCAAGCACTTGGTGACAGTGGGAAGGAAAAAACAGGGTTAAAGAGGTGAATGAAAAGAAACACTCAGTGGATCATGATCATGGAGCCTATTCCAGCTGCCATAGGGCGAGAGGCAGGGTGTACCCTGAACAGGTTGCCAACCTGTCGCAGGGCTAACAAACAGAGACAAACAACCTTTCACACTCACATTCATACCTATGGGCAATTTAGAGGGACCAGTTAACCTAACCCCAGTAAGTGCATGTCTTTGGACTGTGGGGGGAAACCCACGCAGTGGTGAGTGGGCTCCTTTACATTTTGAAAGAAGCTAATTGAATCTAATAATAGGTTAAATGCAGTGTTGAGGCTGTCATTTTCAGCATCTACACGGATGTTAAAATAACCCACTATAATTATTTTATCTGAACTGAGCACTAAATTAAATAAAAAAGTCTGAGAAATCAGACAGAAGGACCAGGTGGACGATAGAGATTAACAAATAAAACAGGTTTTTTGAATTTCCCAATTAGGGTGGACAAGACTAGAGTCAGGCTTTCAAAAGAATTAAAACTTTGTCTGGGTCTTTGATTAATTAATAAGCTGGAATTGAAGATTGCTGCTACTCCTCCTCCTCGACCTGTGCTTCAAGCATTCTGACAGTTAGTGTGACTCGGGGGTGTTGATTCATTTAAACTAACATATTCATCCTGCTGTAACCAGGTTTCTGTAAGGCAGAATAAATCAATATGTTGATCAATTATTAAATCATTTACTAACAGGGACTTGGAAGAGAGAGACCTAATGTTTAATAATCCACATTTAATTGTTTCATTCTTTGGTCCAGCTGAGGAAGTTATATTGTTTATTGCTTTTGAATTTTTATGCTTAAATAGTTTTTTGCTGATTTTAGGTTTGTTTTTTGGTGGTCTGGGAGCAGGCACCAACTCTATGGGGATGGGGTTTTGGGGGGATGGCAGGAGGAGAGAAGCTGCCGAAAGGCGTGTAAGACTGCAACTCTGCTTTCTGGTCTCAACCCTGGGTAGTCAGGTTTTAGGAGGGTTAATAAATTTGGCCAGATTTCTAGAAATGAGAGCTGCTCCATCCAAAGTGGGATGGATGCCGTCTCTCCTAACCAGACCTGGTGTTTCCCAGAAACCTTTCAATTACCTATGAAACCCAGGTCGTGTTTTGGACACCACTCAGACAGACAGCGATTCAAGGAGAACATGCGGCTAAACATGTCGCTCCGAGTCTGATTGGGGAGGGGCCCAGAGAAAACTACAGAGCCTACATAACAGCCTAGGTCGATAGCAGCATGACTAAGAGATGGTTCAGGGTCCGGAGTATAAGCTTGATCAAAAAGGAAAGTTTTAAACCTAATCTTAAAATTAGAGAGGGTGTCTGTCTCCTAAATCCAAAACTTGGAGCTGGTTCCATATAAGAGTGGTTTGGAGTTACTGAGTAATCTCCATCTCGTTATAGGAAAAAGTGCCCTACTCAATTGCATTAAGGTTCAGCCCAATCTACTGTGATCTACAGTGACCCATCTCCTCACTAGTAGGACAAGAGAGATTGGATCTGACAGACCATGTCAGATATGGGCAAAATTAACATCATGAGTTCAGTTTTAAAAGGTCAGAACCTTCATGTATATCAAATTTATGCAGGTCTTGACAAAGAAGGGGCACTATTGCTCAGACTGCTTATGTAATCAGAAGTAATTTCCTGGTCAGATTTATGTAGATGGCTGTGTATTCACGGTTGGGGGAGTATTGGTTGCATCTCACGGACTCTCCTGGATGTGACCTTTGGAGCCTTGGTGACCCCACAATATATGTCCTGGGGCAGCTGACGTCCCCATGCAGAAATATTAAAACAATGGATACTATGCTTGGCAGAAAGGTCAGAGCAGTCATTAAGCAAGAGAGTCTCCGGGATGCTGATGGCTGACTTTTGGCTATCCCAGTCTAGGCTTAAAGGTGAAGATGAGACTTGTCTGCTCAAACTGTTGTGGTATCATCTGAGGACATGTGTTAGAAATAACTGAGAGTCTACTCCTTTCAGAATTGTCAAAAAAAGAAGAAGGTTTGAAACTGGTTAATAATTGTTAAAAGAGTCTTTTAGTAATTATCAACCAGACCAAAACCATGCTTTTAAGTAATCATTTAACCATAATCTACCAATGACTGGCATCATGAACCCAGGTAAATAAAAGATGTTTCATCAACCATGTGTAAGATAGTGAGTAAAAGTGAAAGCTCAACAGTTTGTGTAGCGAGAACGAGGAGAGCTGGGGGTGTTGGCGGTGTGGGTGGGAGGGGGCAGATAAATCAGCTCTATGACAGAAAGCAGTGATCAGAGAGCTGCAGGAGCAGTGGGGTGCAAAAAGGAGCTGCAGCAGCCTGATGATGGAGATACACAAAAATGCTGAGCTCTGTTTTCCACAACTCTTCAACAGTTCCTGCAGGAAGCCGACACTTCACTGGTCCAAAGCTGTGCTGCTGAACATTGTGCTGTACTTCATCTCTCTGATCACTGCTGCACTAAACCTTCTTGTCATCATCTCAGTCTCACACTTCAGGCAGAGATTTTTATTCTAAACTATAGCTTAATTTTTAGAAATGTGAAAACTTTGATCTACAACATATCAATTACTGATGAAAGAATTAAGTGAATTTTGCACATTCTTGGTGTATTTTGTTATATTAAATTAATTAAGTGCAACAGATAAATATATTTGGTGTATTTGACTGTGACTTTGAAACTGACTAAACTTCAGTGTGCCTTAATAATGAAACTTTCACAACGGACATTTGGACAAGATCACTGCTGTTGTCAACCATCTTATCATCATCTCAGTCTCTTACGTCAGGCACAGATGAACTTCTCATCTCCAATTACATCATTCAGTTTTTGCCCAGTCTGAATAATGCCTTAATAATGGAACGTTTTAACAAATGGAATTTTCACTGAAGACATTTTGACATTACTAATGTGTATTTTCTTCTTTTCTGTCTCCCTGTAGGCAGCTTCACACACCCAGTAACAGCATCCTCCTCTCTCTGGCTGTTTCAGACTTTCTCGTGGGTCTCCTGTTGATGCCGTTAGAAATCATCAGAAACACAACCTGCTGGGTACTTGGTGATCTTATGTGTTCTTTTTGTTGTTATCTGGCCACTAGTCTTTTCTGTGCCACAACAGGAAACATAGTTCTCATATCAGTTGACCGCTATGTGGCTATTTGTGACCCTCTGCATTACCCCACCAGAATCACTATGGCGAGAGTCAAACTCTTTGTTTGTCTGTGTTGGTTTTATTCAACTTTCTACAGCAGTCTTTATACAAAGGACATCCTGATTGAACCAGGCAGGTTTAATTCCTGCTATGGAGAGTGTGTGTTTGTTATCAGTGATATTGTAGGGATTGTTGATGTTGTTTTATCCTTTATTGTTCCAGTTTCTGTCATCATAGTTCTGTATATGAGAGTGTTTGTGGTGGCTGTGTCTCAGGCTCGTGCCATGCGCTCTCATGTTACAGCTGTCACACTTCAGCGTTCACTGAATCAAACAAACAGATCTGAGCTGAAAGCAGCCAGGACTCTTGGGGTTCTTGTAGTTGTGTTTCTCACATGCTACTGTCCATTTTACTGCTACTCTCTTGTTAAAGGTAATGTGGTCAGTGATTCATCTATATATTTTTTGATCATTGCCTTTCATTTCAACTCTTGTTTCAACCCACTGATCTATAGTTTGTTTTATCCCTGGTTTAGAAATGCTGTTAAACTTCTCATCACTCTGCAGATATTCAAGCCTGGCAGCAGTGAAGCAAGCATACTATAAAAAAGACTATGAAACCTGCTCCAGTAAGATTTACTGAAGTACTTTCTCTAATTTCTGATTTCCTGAGCAAAAATCCTAAATTTCTCTGTGGAAATTGTTACCAAGTAAATTTCTCCTTCTCTCTCATTTGGGTCAGTCTAATTAAAGTTAATGTTAAATGTTAGCTTCAGTACTTCATGTTGAGCTACTGTCATTATTATCTAACACTGTTCTCTTTGTTTCACCCATCTTTAGAGGCCTATATTACATAACATAACAAAGAGGCACCAGAGGCCCACAGCAACCATTTTTGCACAACACAGAAACTGCTTTATATACAAATATAACGGTTTCTCCAAAGCATGTTAGCATTAGAGGGAGATTTCAGAAAGTAAAAGAAAAATAAACAATAACAAAGACAAAAATATAGAGTGGCTCAAGCTTTTATTTCTCACTGTATATAGTTCTCTATATGTATTAATAATCAGCCACAATATTAATAAAGTGTGATATTAAAAAAAAGGCATTTGTGTTTTTGACAGTGCTTTGTCAAAGCACTGTGGTGTGCTTTCAACTAAAAAACAAACTAAAAAAGGACATAAACAATATAAAGTGTGCTGTCCACACTTCACCATGCTCCACCAGCAGCTGGGCTACTGTGGGAAGAATCCCCTGGCACAGATCACCCTAGCAATGCTTTGGGCCTCTTAAACATTTAGAGTGATAATCTTTACAGATCACAATCCTCTTGTGTTTTAAAATCAGATGTACAACCACAATCAGCTTTTGTGTTGGGCCTTTTCAGTTCAAAACTTTAATCCAGAAACACTCACAAATTGAACTTGACATTATTGTGGCTGATGCACTTTCACATGTACCTGCATTGCCATATTCTATGTCTGGGCCAGACAGAAGCTTGGTTCAACAGCAAACTCAGAAGACCTGCTGTGCTTGGGAAACATCAGTGTTGCTCCAAGTAAGGCCATGGGGAGCCTGCACTGATGACACCACAGGCTGGGCAGCCACATTGTCCTCAGATGACCTCAGAGTTTGGTTGGTAGCATGAAAAAGTCTCATGGTCCCCAGAAGCCCTGATGTTTACAGGACCCAGCCACTGTTTCTCCTTCTTAGTACAAATAAAGTCCTAAGATAACCTGAATTGCCAAGAACTCTCTCCACAATGCTATAGAAGTCTAACGCACAGGGAGGTCTTTGCGAAATACTTCTGCTAGGTTATGATACTCGGAGGGCACTGAGGAGCTGAGAGCTGTGACCTGGAGATCTGCAGGGAGAGACTCAAGTGTTAATTCGAGTCGGGCTGAGGTTTGACAGTCTAGAAAGCTCTGTTCAGTTTTTGAATTGATTAAGGCTGAGAAGGAAAGAAGTGAGGGTGGTTAGTAGGGCTGCAACGATTCATCGATTAACTCAATTAATTCGATTCTAAGAAATTATCGACACAAATTTACTGTGTCGATGCTTCGTTTAAACTCTGCAGCACTCAGTTGTCTCCGTGTAAGTGGCGCTCTTCACTAGCATTAGCAGCATTATACTGCTCCGTCATCTTTTTGTGGGTTTATTGGTGGCTGGTAAACCAACATAGAACTGCATTACCACCACCTATTGGACTGGAGTGTGAATCAGGCACGCGCGCACACACACACAGATTCTACAAAGCTCTCCGTCGCTGTGATGGATTTCCTTTAACACAAATTGGATCATCGCAAGAGTTGCCACCTGTCTCGTAAAATACAGAACCCTGATTATAGATTATAGATCATAGGTTCTTGTACTTTTGTTTCTTGTGTGCTACTGTCCATTTTACTGCTGTTCCTTTGCTGTAAAAGACATGGTCAATAATCCATCAACATTTTTTGTGGTCATGTTCTTTTATTTTAACTCATGTCTAAACCCGTTGATCTATGCCCTGTTTTACCCCTGGTTTAGAAATGCTGTTAAACTTATCATCACTCAGCAGATATTCAAACATGACAGCAGGGATGCCAACATACTATGAAAGACTTTGAAACCTGCTTCACTAAGATTATCAGAAAATTGATCCATCCAGTAATCAGGAAATGTCAAATTGTTTTTGACTGGGCCAAGAGAATTTGAACATCAAGAGGACTTAAATAATTAATTATTAAAATTTAAATTCAATGCCCAAGAATTTAACACTGTTTTATTGAAATTAAAAATACTTCTTTATTTTATTGAGAGAAAAAAATTAATTAACGCTGAGTATGCGGAAGAAAATTACCAGTAAAATGTACTTAAGTACTTTTTCTAATTTCTGATTTACTGTGTTATTCTTTAATAACACAGGAAATCAGAAATTGATTGAAACTTGAATATATTGAATGAAAACTGATGTCAGAGAAGCTCTTCCACCATGTAGTGTTTTCATTACATAAACCAAATAATGTTGCTACAAGAAGTGGCACTATGAGTCAGTCTGCAGGGAATTTAGGGACTCTTAAATAATAAGTAGCAATTTAACACCCTGGCAAATGCATGTATTGGCCAAGCTAATACTAGCAGTAGTGCTCTGTATTGTACTACTGATTTTAACATTAATTAACATTTATTTTTTTATTTTTATTCTTTATTTGTTTTTTTGGAATTTGTGATAGTGTCATTTGTACAAAAGTACAACACGACAGATGGGATTAACCTTTAATCTCTGTCATGGTCCTGGGCCATTTGTGCAGTGTTTTGTATTTTTGTCATTGAAGTTCTGGCATTGTTTAATTTTTCTAGTTGTGTTTCTTAGTTTGCTTTTGTCTCAACTTCATTATGGTCTTGCAGTTAGAGCCATGTTCTTGAGTATAGTTTATTTATATTCGATTCCCTGTTTTCCTGTGTTTCACTCTCCAGCTCGGTGTCCCTGTGTGTTTTTGCCTTCATGTCCTGTCCCCATGTGATACCTTCCTGTTCTTCCTGTTTTATTTTGCCACTCTCCTTTTCCCTGTACATAACTGGGTAACTGCAGAATTGTAGGCCTCCAGCTGTGATTGCAGAAACTGCAGGATGGCCTGTGGTGTGGCTTCATGGGTGTAGATCTGGTGGACTGCATGCCAGGAGGCAAACAGCCCCTAGTGGTACGAGCAGGCAGCCCTAGTGGATGGTGCACAAGACTCTGTTGGGTTTTATTCTTTACTCTATGAACAAAATAATAATGCTTAAAGGCAAATTGCAGGAACATAAGAGAAATTAATTAATAAGCAGTGGCTGAAGCAAATAATAGATAAATTAAATAAATAAATTAGATAGAGAGCAGACAAATAGTGGGCCAGTAGACGCCAGGCTGACTTCACAGCCTTTGGGAGGTGTGTTTATCTTATTTATGGCCTTCCCGGTCTTGGGGAAAAAAATGTTTATGTTATCCTTGAAGGTTTTGCCAAAACATGTACGTCTGTATCTAAGGAGGGTGAGTACAGGTCACTGCGCCCTGTTACTGGGTAGCATAAAATTGCCTTGTCATGATTTGGGAGATGTGAGAGAAGGAAGGCATGTGCTTTTTTTACAGAGCTTTTATCGCTGATGGAAGAAATCTGTGCCATGAGGACCCGCCACTGGATGGACCAATGATGAAGGGCAAACCACGGCTGTCCTTATCTGTTTTGCTTGGAGATAGTGGTAATATAAAGTGTTATGTTTGACCTAGTATTACTACTCTTCTTGGAAGAGGAGTCACAGCCAGCTTCTTATGGCCAGTGATTTCCTGAACCAAGAGTGCCCATGTACATGTATAATCTACTGATTCTTTAATATTAAATGTGAACTAATGTGATATCTTCCTTCACAAAAAAAGAACATTTAAGAACTCCTGAATAGTTCTCACCACTGGCTAGGACAAGGAGCCATTCCCTCTCAGGGGCCAGGCCATCAGTCTGAGCCCTGCAGGAAAGGGGTGGACTCGTGTTCCACTTATCTGAGATTGGAGGTCCATTCGACCTAGGAGCTCTCATGGTGTTTCACTCAAGAGCAGTAGGATCACTGAAGACCAAGGCATGTGTGGCCAAACAGGGGCACCAGGATCAGTCTCATCTCTTTGGTCTGGACCTGGTCAGAGGACTGCCTGGAGGAGAGTGAATGGAGGGAAGGCATAGAGGAGAGTCTGGGGCCAAGGGTGTGCTAGAGTATCCCACCCCAGAGGTGGATTGTCATTCTACAGGAAAAAGAACAGATGGCTTTGAGTTCCTGGATGTGAAAAGGTTGACTTCTGCCCTTCCAAAAAGATGCCAGATCCACTCGACCACCTGAAGGATGTCTCAGCTCTCCTGGACTCAACCCCTCTCTCAACATGATGTCTATTGCCACGCTCAAAAGCCCTGGCACATGAACTGCTCTGAGTAAGCAGATGAGGGGATGACCCCACCGCCATAATTTGATTGCCAGCTTGTAAAGGAGGAGAGAACCTATAGGCCCTCCTGCCAGTTGATATAGTCCTCACAATACCATGATAGCCTCTCAGGTTCAGCAGGAACTGCTAGAATGAAAGAAGGACAGCTCTCACCTGCAACAAATTTATGTGCTGGATGGCCCAATGGCTGGTCCAATGGCCATTGACCATGCAGCCCTTGTGGACAGTGCCCCAGGGGATAGGTGTCTATGAAGACCAGCAGGCAGTTACTCACTGGCCCCACTGTATGTCCCTGCTCTAAATTGGTGGAGTACCCATGAAACCGAAATTAGTGCATGATGAGACTGCTGTGAACAGGTTGCATGTAAAAAAAAGTGCCGGAGGGACCACCTGCACCAGCCATGAGGCCCATGAAGCAGAGGCACTGTCCCCGAGAGTGTAGCCTGAAGCAGTCGACGCAAGGCCTGTTGCTGCTGTGGGGTAAGGGACGTGTTGGCCCTGTTGGGTCCAGAGTCATACCCAGGAAAGTTGTAACCTGGTATGCCTAGAACCTGCTTGTGGTTCAAGCACAGACCCAGAGGCTGAACATGTTCTAAGAGCAGGGCCATTTGGCTATGTTCTTCCAAGACTGCACAGACAAGCCAGTTGTCCAGATAATTCAGAATTCTGAGACCACGCAGCCTCATAGGTGCAAAGACTGCATCCATACATGAAGGGAAAGTCTGGGGAGCCAGAGAACTGTTGAAAAGTAGAGCTTGGAATTTTAATATTCTGCCCTTGAAGCCAAACATCAGGAACCAACAGTGTCCCTGCCAAATGGGTATCTAGAAATAGGCATCCTTGACATCGATAGTGGCAAACCAATCACCTGGGTTGACAGCCTGCCTCACCCTGGGTACCATTAACATCTTGCACCTCAGGGGGTGAATATAACTTTTGAGGACTCAGAGGTTCAGAATGGGGTAACGTCAACTGTCTCACTTCGAAACTAAAATATGGCGGCGTTGGCGATCTCTGGCTTCCACCTCCCTTATGGCAGTTTTCCTCATCAGGGTGGAAAGTTCTTCCCACAGTATCTGTGTATGCTGGTGGTCACTCACAGATGTAAAAGTGGGAGAAGTTGTTACACGGGGTCTGCATGCAAACTCTAGGCGGGAGCCATGGGTCATGGTGGACACCACCCACCTAAAGCCAATCATATCACCCTGTACTGAGCTATTCAATTCAATTCAGTTTTATTTATATATGGCCAAATCAGAACAAACAGTTGCCTCAAGGCACTTTGTATTCTAAGGTAAAGACCCTACAATAATTACAGAGAAAACCCAACAGTTAAAATCATCCCCTATTGGCAAGCACTTGGCGACAGTGGGAAGGAAAAACTTCCTTTTAATAGGTAGAAACCTCTGTCAGAACAAGGCTCAGGGAGGGGCAGTCATCTGCCGTGACTGGTTGTGAGGGGAGAGAGACAGGACAATGAAAAGAAACATTCAGTGCATCATGGGAACTGCCCAGCAGGCTTAGGCCTATTGCAGCATAGCTAAGGGATGGTTTAAGGTCACATGATCCAGCCTTAACTATAAGCTTGATCAAAATGGAAAGTTTTAAGTCTAATCTTAGAAATAGAGAGGGTGTCTGTCTCCTGAATCCAAGTTGGGAGCTGGTTCCACAGAATCAGAATCAGAATCAGAAGGTTTTTATTGCCATATGGGTGAACAGGTTCACAGCATTAGGAAATTGCTGCGGTACTTCGTGCTTACAGAAAAAAAACAAATAAGTATAAAAACTATAAGACAATATACAAGTATACAAATTGCAAATATACAGAGATATTAGAGCTATAACTATAGCACAATATTACAAAATTACAAAATATACAGTGCAGAGACTAATTAAAAGATAGAAGAATGTAGACTATATACACAGAAGAGGGGCCTGAAAGCTGAAGGCTCTGCCTCTCATTCTACTCTTAAGTATCCACAAGTAAGCCAGCAGTCTGAGAGTGAAGTGCTCTTTTCTGGTGATAGGGTACTATGAGTCCTTTGAGATAAGATGGGACCTGATTATTGAAGACCTTGTATGTGAGAAGAAGAATTTTAAATTCTATTGTGGATTTAACAGGGAGCCAATGAAGAGAAGCCAATATGGGAGAAATCTGCTCTCTTTCTAGTCCCTGTCAGTACTCTAGCTGCAGCATTTTGGATCAGCTGAAGACTTTTCAGGGAGCTTTTAGGACAGCCTGATGATAATGAATTACAATAATCGAGCCTAGAAGGAATGAATATACAAATTAGCTTTTCAGCATCACTCTGAGACAGGATGTTTCTAATTTTAGAAATATTGCGCAAATGCAAAAAAGCAGTCTTACATATTTGCTTCATATGCACATTGAAGGACATATCCTGGTCAAAAATGACTCCAAGATTTTTCACAGTGTTACTGGAGGCCAAAGTAATGCCAAGTATCTGATTAGACACCATGTTTCTAAGATTTGTGGGGTGGAGTACAAGAACTTCAGTTTTATCTGAATTTAGAAGCAGGAAATTAGAGGTCATCCAGGCCTTTATGCCTTTAAGACATTCAGCTGGGCTGAGTTGACAGGGCATGGGTTTGTCTAACCTGGCTCCAGACAGAACAGTCAGAAGGGAGGAGTTTGCTTGGAGAACCTCTGAGCCTTAGCTGCATACCCTCCTCCCCTCCCTTTTTGTGTGATCGTTATGCCTGAGAAAATCCTCTGGCTGAGGCCTAAGGTCCCATGGGCCCCATGCCTGGACCTCAGGTGCTGGATGAGATGCAGAAGACTTGGTCCTCCTTGAGGCCCTAGGCTACCTGACATCTCCTGCACACAGTGGTTACTGTCCTCAGCCTATTGCAATAGCTGAGCTCCTCCTAAGCTGAACATAGATGAAATGTCAACTGGCAGCTTCAACAAGCAGTCCTGGTCA
This sequence comes from Archocentrus centrarchus, assembly GCF_007364275.1. NCBI lineage: Eukaryota > Metazoa > Chordata > Actinopteri > Cichliformes > Cichlidae > Archocentrus > Archocentrus centrarchus. The sequence goes on from NC_044366.1 coordinate 31,821,621, forward strand.
CCCTGCTGGAGCTGAGACTGGGACAGCCATAAATGACGTTACACTACCCAGGACAATGCTAAGGCCATGCCAGCTGCATCTGCCTGCTCCTTCATGATGAAAGAGAGATTTGAGGAAGCAGCCTGGAGCTCACCCAGTCTGCTGGTGTCTCCAGAACCTCCTTGTACCTGATGAGACAGGTGACGAAGGTGGAGGGACATAATGGCCCCAGATGGGTCTGGGTAGCCATGGCACTGTGTAGTTTAGTCAGCAAGCAGTTCCAGCTAGGGCTAGTGGCTTTGCCAAGAAAGGAGCTAGAGGGGGAGACCAACAGAGCGAGACCTTGATCCACAGGGGGAGTGGACAACAGGCAGTCTATTCCCAGTCATTCATATTAGCAAATCTCCTACATGCAGTTGACCACTTGTGTGTTGCAGTGGGTGAGTCAAACTGTCTAAAAGCCAGGTCTTTAAAGTCAGCAAGAAGCAGCACCTGGATTGGTGAGTGCTGTGACTGTACAGTTTCCTCAAACCTTTAAGCAGATACCACAGGGTTCTCAAAGAGGGCAGTATTCAAAGGTCTGATTGCTGTACAAATAACCCCCGAAAAGACCTAAAATCAGGGGGAGGCAAAGACACCTGCCAGGGCTTGAACACGGCCCCCTCACATGTAAGGCAGCCACCTTCTAAATTTTGCTTATAGGAATGTTAGAAAGTAGAGATCCTGCACACTTCACCCCAAAAAAAGCAACAGCGTGCCTCTCTAGATTGTGCAGGCATGATAAAATAGTCCATACAGGACAATGGATTTTCTTGGGTCAGCATAGCATACTGCTGTTCCAAACACAGCACACATTTATCATGCCCATTCTCTAAGGGCAAAGAAACACCACATCCCAAACAAAGTGACCCTCATGGCTTGCCATACTTGCAGGGGCTGAGACAACCACTAGTAACAAAGGAAGCTTGAGCTAACAGCTGACACAGCTCAAGACTTGCTACTAATAAAAACACTCAGTAGAAGTGATTTTGTTTCTGTTTTCACACAGTGTGCAGAGAGTGTGGGTGCTTGGTAGTAAAGGTGACAGAGTGAAATGCAAAGGATGTGCGTCAGTGAGCATTAAGCACTGAAATGAAAAAAGTAACAATCACTAATGACCTACAGCTAAAGAAAATACAAACAAGTTATTTTGAAGGAGATTTTAATGGTACCATTCACAAAATATCTTCTGTCCCTTAGTCTAATGGACAAAAGATATTTCCACTCTGTGTCCTCTCTCAGAGGACAATAGACTAAGTTCACACCCTGGACACGGAGAGGGATCTTTGCGCGAAGGGTTGGAAATAGTGGTCAGTGGCGGCTGGGAGAGCTGTTTGCATGGAGACTGGGTTGAATGCTGATTCTCTCCTACAGTATAGTACCTATCAGCATATACAACTTTTTGCACCTAAAAATAAATAAATGGATAAATACTGCAGTAGGAGGTTGTACACTGGTGGGGACATGTACAATACTGTATTTTGCGGACCATAAGGTGCACCGCATTATAAGGCACAATATCAATGAACTGGTCTATTTTCATACATAATGAGCACCGGGTTATAAGGCGCATGATAAAACATATGTAGAGTGAAGCAAAAGCATCAGGTAAGTCGAACTTTAGAATATTGTTCAGTTGTTACAAATACAGAGAAATATACTCACATTTTAAATACTTCATCGTCCATAAATCCATCAAATTCCTCATCTTCAGTGTCTGAGTTGAACAGTTGGGCGATTTCGGCATCAAGCATGCCGGGTTCCCTCTCGTCATTATCCGAGTCAGTGTCGTTGTTGTTACTGTTTTGTTTTGGTTGCGGCACACAGCAACCATTTAATTGTTAATAAAAGGGCAACTTTTGCTGACAATCTCTCACCATCTTAGTCAACGTCTTAACGGATGCAACAATATATTCTTGCAAGCCAGCATAAGTGAAAACAGGCCAGGAACATGCAGAATAAAATCCATCATCGTTTTCTGCGGTTTACTGCGTATGTTTTCCATTTTTGGAACAATACTTCCACTTCTTGTTGAATTTATCTCTGGCAACTTTGGCTGCTTTCCACACCTGCTGCGCTGCACTCACAGCTTGTTCCTGTCTAATATCATCAGTAGAGTCATTTTGTGACTTGATGATGGCCTATTTTAGAGAATTCAGTGAGGCCTTTGAACTGATCTGCCAGACCAGAGGAAATATCGCTGCAGACCACGCAATGGTGCAGCGGTGTGGATGCCTCAGCCATCGGCAGACGGCAGTGCTCAACTATTTGAAAAGCGTACGCTGGGTGTTACCGCCCTGTCGTGCGCTTTGTACTCTCTGGAAAATGTTGATATTTGTTAACAGTCTCTTACCAATTTCGCACTAAAACTAAAACAGATTTTTGAGCGCAGTGTACCACATAAAATTAGTTCAAGGTCAGTAAGCACAACAAGAATTCATACATAAGGCGCACCGGATTATAAGGCGCACTGCCGATTTTTGAGGAAATCTAAGGATTTTAAGTGCTTTATAGTCCGAAAAATACGGTATATTGTTGCATTTGGAGTATTCCTTTTATAGAGCATTGATTTCAGACTATTAAAATTAATCACACAAAGGAGATACACACTGTACTAAGATTAGCGACAGACATCTTAGTGTACTGAGTAATGCTAAACATGCATGACATTGACTGGTGGAGCTATGGCTGTTGCTGAAATATATCTGGAAAGACAGCGTTTCAGTGTCTGTTTTGCTTGTTTGGTGTGCACTTCCTATACTTTATTTGCTGCAAGCAAGTATCTATATCAAATATCTATATCAGTGTTTTACAGGGAGATTCACCTTAATGATTCTGTTATAATTATAGAACCCCAGAGCAAAAATAAAATGTATGAATATACAGCATAGCAGGCTGTAAATGAATGCACTTCCATTATCACTCCTGCTCATGGTGGATACACAAGACATTACCACCAGTTTTCCTAAAGGCACAGTAGAGCTAGACAGGTGGACTTTGAACCAAGTTCAACATAGCCAGGCTTTCTTTGCATTAGCTGACTTGACTAATTGCTAATAGTTAAGCGGCTAACATTAACATGTTCACCAGCTAGGCTAACATTCATGATCACTGTTCAGTATTTCAATATTTTGTCAGGAGCTGTGTGAATATCTATGTCAACTGGACAAGGCAAAGATGGATGGCACTGTGGGTATTGATACTGCTGCTAATGAGTATCTAATGATTTATCAATTTTTGAAATTGATTAGTATCTGAGAATGGATTTTTCTTTACAATCCTATGATCAAGACTTTAGTCTTACATAGAGTCAGTAGATAATTTCACTAGTTTGAAAAATCTGTTATGTTCACAAGTGTTTCCCACGTCAGTAAAAAGTGCAGTGGCTCACTGAATCCTTGAGAAAAAGAAGGTCCGGGCCCAGGTCATGTTTGTGAATGAGAACTGGTTCTCAAACATTTTACCTGGTAAAATAAAGTTTGTTTGTTTTTTAAGTCACTGTAAGGAAAAAAGCAGCTGAAGTTTAGCACTACCCGCTAGCCACTGTGGTAGTGCACATCATTTTTCAGACAGGTCCAAATGAATGTTTACTTTTCATATGAAGTTCAACCTTTGGCATTGACGTCCCATCAAAGTTAATGCCGAGTTGCTGCGATAGTTTCACTTGATTAAATGATGACAGTTAAAATGATTATTTACATAAAACTCTATATCTCCACCCTCCATTGCTAATATTACACAAAAATGGCTAATTGTTACAAGTTTGTATTTGATTCTTTGCTCTCCTTGTGAAACTATCAAAGGCGAAGGCAGTGACATTTGGCAGGGCCATGGTTTCCTGGATGAAAGGCTATCCCAGTCCAGGCTTCAAGATGAAGATAAGTCTTGTATGCTCAAGCTGCCTCTGGTATCGTCTGAGGACGTGTTAAAAATAACTGAGAGAACAAAGTGAAAGTTCAGCAGGCTGTGTAGAGGGTTAGGGGTGGGGGGATTAGAGTGTATAAAATCAGCGCTTTGAGAAAAAGTTCTGATCAGAGCTGCAGAAGCTGCAGCTGCCTGATGATGGAGATACAGAAAGCAGCTGAACTCTGTTTTCCACAACTCCTCAACAGTTCCTGCAGGAAGCCGACACTTCACTGGTCCAGAGCTGTGCTCCTAAACACTGTGCTGTCCTTCATCTCTCTGATCACTGCTGCATTAAACCTGCTCGTCATCATCTCAGTCTCACACTTCAGGCACAGATGAACTCAACTCAAGTCTTTGAAACTTTAACACCATGATTTAGTAATGAAGTGAATATTACACATTCTTGGTGCATTTTAACCATGACTGTAAAGTTTTATTTTCCTAAACTGAATCATGCCTCACTTATGGACATTTTAACTCATGGAATTTACACTGAAGACATTCTGACATTATGTGTATTATTTTCTTTTCTTGTCTCCTTGCAGGCAGCTTCACACACCCAGTAATATCCTCCTCCTCTCTCTGGCTGCCTCAGACTTTCTCGTGGGTCTCCTGTTGATGCCATTAGAAATGTTTAGAAACACAACCTGCTGGGTACTTGGTGATCTTGTGTGTTCTGTTTATTGGTATCTGTCCGCCATTCTAATCTGCACTTCAGTAGGGAACGTAGTTCTCATATCAGTTGATCGCTATGTGGCTATTTGTGACCCCCTGCATTACCACACCAGAATTACTGTAGCAAGAGTCAAACTCAGTGTTTGTCTGTGTTGGTTTTATGCTATTTTGTACAGCATTCTTTATACAAAGGATTTCCTACTTAAGCCAGGCAGGTATAATTCCTGCCATGGAGAGTGTCTGGTTGTTATCACTGAGATTGCAGGGATTGTTGACCTTGTTTTAACATTTATTGTTCCAGTTTCTGTCATCATAGTTCTGTATATGAGAGTGTTTGTGGTGGCTGTGTCTCAGGCTCGTGCCATGCGCTCTCATGTTACAGCTGTCACACTTCAGCTTTCACTGAATCAAACAAACAGATCTGAGCTGAAAGCAGCCAGGACTCTTGGGGTTCTTGTAGTTGTGTTTCTCACATGTTACTGTCCATCTTATTGCTATGCTTTTGTTGTACAAGACATGGCCAGTAATCCATCTACATTTTTGTTTATCATTGTCTTTTATTTTAACTCTTGTCTAAACCCTTTGATCTATGCCCTGTTTTACCCCTGGTTTAGAAATGCTGTTAAACTTATCATCACTCTGAAGATACTGCATCATAACAGCAGTGAGGCCAACATAGTATAAAAAAGACCATGAAACCTACTCCAGAATATTTCAGATGTTTTACTTTGTTTAAATTATGACAGTTAATTGAATTTGAACATCTAGAGTATTTATAAATTTTTTTGGATTAAAAAATAAATGAAATGCCACTGATTTTAACAGTTTTATTGAATAAATTCAAAATACTGACGTATTTTATTGAGAGAAAAAAATACATTAACATAAGTAAAAGTATATTATGTATCTGAGGAGGAAGGAAATTACCATTAAAATGACTGAAGTACCTTTTCTATTTTCTGATGTCCTGAGTAATTAAAGAATGTTTATTTCTGTGCTTTTCATTTATTTGTTTGTTCTTACTATTATGTACTGCTGTTATATTTGTTTCATAAGCACTGATTTATCATGCATGTAATTTTTGCAGGCCTATATCATGTCATGATAAAAAGAGATGTTAGAGGCCCATAGCAACAGTTCCTGCATAACACAGCAACTGCTTTACAAACAAGGGATGGGCTGTTGGCCCGTTCTCTTGGGGGGTGTTGCCTGGGGGTGGCTTGGGCCTCTTCAGCATGGAGGAGGCTCTGCTGGGTGTCGGGCGGTTCTTGGGCGCCCGGTGCTTTGAGGCCACGTTCTCGGCTTGCGCTGGGGGGGCCGGCCAAAGGGGGAGTGGGCTGCTCATTGCCTCTGGCTCTCTGGGGCTCTTGCCCTTTGGCCATGAGAGCACCTTCTAGGATCTCTCTCCTTCCTCCTCTGGGGTGTGCGCGCACTTATCATTGGGATGTGTGGCCACAGGTCTTCTGAGCTCCTGGTGGGCTGTGGATGGCCTGGATTCCCTGGGTCTTTCCCTATTTACCTCTAGATCCCGGCTTATCACCCTCATTATTGAGTACATTTCATGACAGAGACATGCGCATGCATACATTACAACATAACACAGCAAGATTGTGTGTGTATATATAATATATATATAAATTATATATATATATATATATATATATATATATATATATATATATATATATATATATATATATATATTCCGTGAACAATGACCAAAATGAATGAATAAATAAAAGAAATAGACAAACATTAACAAGAATAGCCTATAGACAACTTATGGAGCTCTTCTTGTAAAAGCAAATACGTTTGGTACAACAATGTATTAGGATCACGATTCTGATTGTGAAAACTGACAGACATGACAGGCTAAAAAAAAAGTATCATGTTCCAACAGTAATGATTGATGCCCCCTGTCACATGAGGATGACCAGTTAGATGGCCGTGTGACAGCACTGCTACAAATGTTGTCAGATAAATACAAAGCTAAAGCAGACAGTGGTACAGTGGTAAACTGCTGCACCCAGGGAAAAAATATTGTTTAGTTATTATTGATGCATTCTCTAAATGGGTAGAAGTTTTTCCATGTGCAAATCCAGATGCACAGACGGTAGCAAAAGTGTTACTTGGAAGTATCAGTCCTCGTTTTGGGATACCAAAATACATCTATTCTGATAATGGTACTCATTTTGTAAATGAAATCATAAAAAATTAGCTACTGCCTTAAAAAAAAAACATGGAAAACATGGATTGACTGCCTCACCTTAGTAACGCTGCACATGAGAATTACACCAACCAAACATAGATTAACACCTATTGAAATCATGTTTGGTAAGCCTTACAGGATACCTGAACTAGGACAATTTAATCCTGATCCTTTAAAGGTAGAGGGGAATATTGCCGAGTACATGAGGAAAGTCTGTGTCAGGGCTGGCTGTGTGGGTAGCAGGACTAGACCCCAGGATGCAGACTCCAAGATCTGAACTTAAAGGTGAGACAACACCAAGAGAAAAACAAAACAAGGCAGGGCGCAACACAGGAACAGGCCCAGGAACACAAAAAAAACGGGCAAAAACAAAAAGCGCCGACACAAGGCCGGAAAAACACAGTCCAAATCTGGGCGCCTGAATGAGGTAGAACAGAGGTGAAACAGTTCAGGGGGGCCTTCTGGCCAAGGGGCCAGAACAGAAACAAAACAAAAACAGCAGCAAAGCTGCTGCCGAGGCAGTGCAAGGCCAGAACAGTCCAAAAGTTCAGGGGGCTGCCCAAGCCAAGGGGCCAGACAGCACAGTCCAAACAGGTCGGGAGGCTGTCCAGGCCAATGGGCCAACTCCAAGAGCTGGGGAACCTCACAGAGGCCGACTGCAGCCCCAGCAGCAGTGCTGACGAGGCAGGAGAGGATGCCAACCGCGATCCCTACCAGTAACATCAGAAAAGTGACTCTTAGGCATATTAGGAAGTGGAGAGTCTGCACCCTTCATCCCAATAAACCAACAGCAGGCCTCTCTAGTTCGTGCTGGCATGATAAAACAGTCCATGCAGGACTGTGGATTTCCTCTGGCCAGCAAAGAGTCCTGCTGTCCAAAACACAGCATGCATTTATCATTCCCATCCTCTAAGGGCATAGACACACTACATTCCACATAAATGGGGAATGTAATGTTCCACGTAAATGGGGAATGGGGCTTCCTGTTGAGTGAATGCTGGCGTTTCTTGCTGCCATTGCTTGCCAGTGTAAACTTATGGTTGTTTTGATGGTTTTTGTGTTTTGTTCTTTGGCCGAATTGAACTTCTACACACGAGCTGCCATTTTCCCCCTAACCCACTCCCACCATCTTTACCACAGTTTACCACCCCCCAAACCCACACAGTGACTTCCTGGATGATTTTGCTGCTCTTCTCTCTCATCTGTCTGCTCTCTCACCTAATGTTATATTACTGGGGGACTTCAATATTCACACTGACAACAATAAACTTTCTCTCACCAAAGACTTCATCCTGCCTTGATAGTTTTGGATTTCATCAGTTCACCAATTTCCCTACTCACACCAAAGGACATACTCTGAATAGTTGTTGCTCTGGCCTCACCCCTTCCAACTGCTCTGCAGATGAACTTCCCTTTAATGATCAATTCTTGCTCTCATTCAATGTTTCACTCAGTCTCTCCCTAACTAAAGCACCATGGCCCATCTCATTCAGGAACATCCATCTCATTCAGGATATCCTCTCTGCTAAAATTGCTAGTGCTCTGATTCCTGACCATTCTTCCACCCCAGATGTACTGGCTGCTCAATATAACACTTGTTTAACTGACAGTCTCAATTCTCTCGCCCCAGTGAAAACAAGGTCTGTTTCCTTCACTCACCCTGCACCCTGGTTTACCCCTGAACTCAGGTCATGGAAAACCAAAGGGTATCAATTAGAGCATCTCCATAAAAAAATGGTCTTGTTGTCTATAAAGACATGTACAAATCTCACATATTGCATTATAAGGACTCAATTACCCAAACCAAATCCACCTACTCCTCCTTATTTCCTCCAATGGAGACAACACCAAGACCCTGTTTTCACTGCTACGTAACATTCTCCACCCCCCTGACTTATTTCCTTCTCATTTTTACTCCACTGTAATCTGTAACTCCCTTAGGTTGTTTTAAAAAAAAAAAAAAAGCTCCCCAGCTGTGGAACTCTCTCCCACCAGACCAATATTGACTCTCTTCAAGTTTTCAAATCACTACTCAAAATGTACTTGTTCAAGATTGCATACCCGCTTTAGTTCCTTTGGTTTGTGCTTTATGTGCTTTGTTTCATTTTAACCCCTGTTAAGTGACCTTGGGTGTCACGAAAGGCGCTTACAAATACAATGTATTATTATTATTATTATTATTATTTAAGGTAATCCTCATGGCTTTCCATATTCACAGGGGGCAGAGACAGCCATGAACAGGACCTCGGCTTCACTGTTTACAAGTAACAGAGGATGCCTGAGCTAACGGCTAACACAGCTCACTACTTTCTACAGTGAATAAGACTTGGTAGTTATTTTCTCTGGAGCTTGAAATGGTCATAGTAGTCTCTGAAGCTTGAAAAAAGGCGAGTGGAGTTATTTTTGTTTTTTGAAGACGTTTCACCTCTCATCCAAAAGACTTCTTCAGTTCAGGTGGAGAGACCCAGGTATTTAAACCTCAGTGGGTGCAGCCCCCTGGAGGTGGTTGGGACCTACTATTGTACATGTGCATAATCACATGCGCCAAGGTATGAAAGAAGGTGTGTGTCATTACAATCAGTGGTTTCAGGTGAAACCAATTTGGGACTTCGCTCCATTGTATCATGTGACCTATTGAGGTTACCAGAACAAAGGTGTGAATGGGGGTTGAGGTGAGGGAGCTCAGGACATTATTGTAGCGTGTGAAAGTTGGTGACGTAATCCACCTCCTCTGTTCAATGGTTGTTCACAGTGGACATAGATGGCTTCTTTTACTCCTCTTTTAAACCATCTGTGTAGAGGCAAGATTAAGCTTGCTAATTTTCCTTTATTTCACTTTCTTCATTCTGACATATTCATCTTGTGGTGTAGTTTCAGGTATTGAAATTTAAGTAAGGGCCTAGTTGATATAAGTGTGTGTGTTTTATTGAATTGTTGTCTGTTATTCTTTTCTGCCTAAAACAGGCTGTTCCATTAAACTTTGTAATTTGGGGTACTGCAGCTTTAAGAAAGCCAAGGCTTGAGACGGGCCCATGAGCAGAGAGAGCCTAGACTAGCTGGGGAGAGACACGGTTTTCTTACCGTGTCCTGTTCTGTTTATTGTGTTTTCTTATCAAAGTCAAGACTGTGGATTTTGTGACACAGGTGGAATAAATGGTTGTTTACACCTTACCAATTGATCTTGATGTCAAGTTGATTTATGAAACACAATAGCAACAGAGCACGTGTAAACCAGGACAACCAGCTAGCGAACAGCCGGGAGCCACAATCTGTTTGTGAACATAGGGCACTCTTTTGAGGATGCCATTCTCCTTCAGATGCAGATGTACAGCTGAGTCTTGTCCTGTCGAGGTGGCTCTTCAATGTTGTGCCATTGGTTTGTGAAGAGGCTGTTTGGTTTCTCCAATGTAGAGTTCTGAGCACTCTTCACTCCACTGGACAGCATACACTACATTGATTATCTTATGTTTGGGTTTTTGTACATGATGGACCAGTTTTTGCCTTAGAGTGTGACTTGTTTTGAAGTATACTGGGATGTCATGCTTGGAGAAAATTCTGTTTTTCTGACAAGCCTGCCAAAAAAGGGATGACAATATTGTTTCTCTTGTTATTCCTATTCTCCCCAGTTTTACTTTGACCTTCTTTCTTGTGCATTTTGGCTGATTTGATGAAGGCCCAGTTGGGGTAACCACATGTTTTGAGGGCTTTTACATGTGTGTGTTCCTTTTGTTTCCCTTCTGCCTTAGAGGGAACACTTTCTGCCCAGTGTTGCAGGGTCCTGATCACCCCAAGTTTGTGTTCCAGTGGGTGGTGGGAGTCAAAGAGTAGGTTCTGGTTCATGTGTATGGGCTTTCAGTAAACATTAATGTTGAGGTTTCCATTTTCCTCAATAAGCACCGCACAGAATGGTAACCTATCATCCCTGGTGTCCTCCCTGGTAAAAGTTATGTATTTATCCACTGAGGCTTCTACTTCTTGGACTTTGATTTTGACTCAGGTGTCATCCACATATCTGTACCAGTGGCTAGGTGCCATCCCTTTGAAAGAACCAAGAGCTTTACTTTCCACTTCCTCCATGTAAAGGTTGGCTACAATGGGTGACACTGGGGAGCCCATGGCACATCCATGCCTCTGTCTGTAGAATCCGTCATTGTATTTGAAATATGTTGTGGTAAGGCAGAGATCTAAAAGTGCACAAATCTGATCTGGGGTAAAACTAGTTCTGTTTTGTAAGGAGTCGTCTTCCTGTAGTCGTCTTCTGATGGTCTCCACTGCCTCACTTGGATTTGCAAGTGAAAAGTGAAACCACATCAAAGGACACCATGGTTTCATCTGGATTCAGTATAAGATTATGGACCTTGTTTGTAAAATCTGTGGAGTTTTCAATGTGGTGGGATGTGTTGCCAACAAGCGGAGATAAGATGGTAGTGAGGAGCTTGGAAATGTTGTAGGTGACCGAGTTTAAACTGCTGATAATGGGTCGGAGTGGGACTTCTTTGTGGCTCTGTCCAGGGTACAGATGTTAGTAAGTGGGGCGTTTTATTCTTTTTGAGCTCTTGTAGGCAACAGATGACTTTTTACTTGTAGTTGCTTGTGGGGTCTCAGCTTAAGACCTCATAAGTATTGTTGTCGCTGAGGAGTGTAGTAATTTTGTTGTGGTAATCAGTTGAATTCAGAACAACGGTGCACCTTCCTTTGGCTGGCAGTATGGTGATGTTTTGATCCTTACTCAGGGCTGTGATGGCCTTCTTTTCTTGAACAGTGAGGTTGCATGGAGGAATTCTTGTACTGGAGAGGGTAGCTGAAACTTTCATCCTGATTTGCTCTACTTCTGATTATGATAGTTTGTTATTTCTTATTGCTGTTTCTGTGGCCATGATGAGGTCATCTATGGGCAGCTGTTGTGGGGATATGGCAAAATTGAACGATTTGGTTAGCACATTTTCTTCTGGTTTAGTGAGGACCCAGTCTGATAGGTTCTTCACCCACTTCATTGATTGTGGTGTCTTCCTGTTTGTTTCCAGATGGTTTGTGTACTGACTCTGAATGGTATGTTTTTGTTTGCAGTGTTTGAAATTTACAGAGTTTTCTTTCCTTGCTTTTGATATGTTGTGCCAGCTGGGCTTTGTCCACAAAGGTAGAAACTTCTTCTATGATGACGGGAGGCAAGAGTGATAAGAGTTTCTGCTGGGTCTGATGGACTTTGTTTTGGAGTGCATCTGTGGTGAAATGGACCTGTCTGATCCTTTCACTCAAAAGGTGGTTCTCGTTAGGATTTGTTCAGCTCTATGTCCTTTGACTGTGGACCCCAGGCGCAAACTCTTGGAAACCAGTCTGGACTGTGTGCATCTCAAGTTGAAATGGAAGTGCTTCCTGTAGTCCGCTAACTTCCTTGATTCCCTTTCATACTCCTGCACCAAGTGAAGGGTGTTCCTCCCAAAGTGCAAGGCAACATGTCTGTGTAGGTTCTCAGTCATCCAGGTCATAGTAGTCTCTGGAGCGTGAAAAAAAGAAAAACTGGACTTCTTTTTGTTTCTTGAAGATGCTTCACCTCCCAACCAAAAGGCTTAATAATTATTAAAAAACACAGAGTCTTTTAATAAATATCAGCCAGCCTAAAAGTGAAAGTTCTGTGTGGAGAGAGAGAGAGAGAGTGAGAGTGTGTGTGGGGAGATAAATGGGCTTTATGAGAAAAAGTCATCATCAGAGCTGCAGCTGCCTGATGATGGAGATACAGAAAGCAGCTGAGCTCTGTTTCCCACAACTCAACAGTTCCTGCAGGAAGCCGACACTTCACTGGTCCAAAGCTGTGCTCCTGAACATTGTGCTGTCCTTCATCTCTCTGATCACTGCTGCTCTCAACCTGCTGGTCATCATCTCAGTCTCCCACTTCAGGTGGAGATCAACTTTTCAACTGAAACTACAGTTTAAGTTTTACATATGTGGACACTCAGATTTACATCATATGATTTAGTGATAACAGGATGAAGTGAATTTTCTACAGTCTTGGTGTATTTTAACCATGACCTTAATGTTTTGTGTATGTAGTCTGCAGGATACATGCAATGCAGCATTTTCACTGAAGACATTTTGAAATTGTTAATGTGTATTATTTTCTTGTCTCTCTGCAGGCAGCTCCAAACACCCACTAACATCCTCCTCCTCTCTCTGGCTGTCTCAGACTTTCTCGTGGGTCTCCTGTTGATGCCGTTAGAAATCATTAGAAACACAGCCTGCTGGGTTCTTGGTGATCTCATGTGTTCTGTTTATGTTTATCTGATGGTCAACATTACCTGTGCTTCAATAGGTAATATAGTTCTAATATCAGCTGACCGTTATGTGGCTATTTGTGACCCTCTGCATTACTCCACCAGAATCACTGTAGGGAGAGTCAAACTCAGTGTTTGTCTGTGTTGGTGTTGTGCTATCGTCTACTGCAGTTTTTATACAAAAGACATAATGACTGAACCAGGCAGGTATAATTCCTGCTATGGAGAATGTCTGTTTATCATCAGCAATATTGTCGGTATAATTGACCTTGTTTTATATTTTATTGTTCCAGTTTCTGTCATCATAGTTCTGTATATGAGAGTGTTTGTGGTGGCTGTGTCTCAGGCTCGTGCCATGCGCTCTCATGTTACAGCTGTCACACTTCAGCGTTCACTGAATCAAACAAACAGATCTGAGCTGAAAGCAGCCAGGACTCTTGGGGTTCTTGTAGTTGTGTTTCTCGCAAGTTACTGTCCATATTACTGCTACTCTCTGGTTGAAGAAAACATTATGAATGATCCATCTGCATCTACTGTGATCATTGTCTTTTATTTTAACTCTTGTCTAAACCCTTTAATCTATGCCTTATTTTACCCCTGGTTTAGGTGCCGTTTACACGAGACCGTTTTCATTTTGAAACGGTGTCGTTTTGATGCGTTTCGGCCTTGCGTTTACACGACAACGGTGTCGTTTTGATGCGTTTCGCCCTTCTGTTTACACGACAACAGAGTGAAAACGATGTGTTTCAGAAACGGGGTCCAGAGTGGAGCGTTTCAGAAACGCACCAGCTTGCGTTTTCGTGTAAACACTTGAAACCGGGGTGATTTGAAAACGCTCGACTCGCACATGCGCACTATGGTTGCGACGGCCAGTTTTTCGCGCACGCGCAAACTGATAAACAGTACTCGCGGATTCACGAGTGCTTCTTATGCTTTTCCTGTGTTTTTACCGTTTTGTAATTCAGCGTTGTGTGCAGCAGCGATCCAACCTCATCATCGGTCCACACAAAACCTCTCACATTGGCCGTTTTGTAAGTAATGAACAATTTGCCGCACTACCTACTGTCACTCCACGCATGCGCGTCTTGCGTAAACAAACTTTGCAAAGAGAAAACCAACGCCAACTTGTGGCCTGGCATGGGAACTACATCGTTTTCATCGTTTCACATGTCCTCGTGTAAACGCGGATCGTTTCTGAAACGCCATCGTGTAAACGAAAGGCTGAAACGCATCATAACGACACCGTTTCCAGTGAAAACGGCTTCGTGTAAACGGCACCTTAGAAATGCTGTTAAACTTATCATCACTCTGCAGATCTTCAAACATGATATCAGTGAGGCAATCATACTATAAAAAGACTTCAAAATTTGCTCTACTATAGTACCAGTGGTGCAATGGTTAGCACTGTTACCTCACAGCAAGAAGCCACTGGGTCTGAATCCAGCCTGTGGTCCTTTCTGTGTGGAGTTTGCATATTCTTCCTTTGTCTTTGCAGGGACTCCAGTTTACTCCCACAGTGGGGTTAAGGTAACTGGGGACTAAAATGAACACAGATGTGAATGTGAATGTGACTGTGAATGGTTGTCTGTGTCTACTTGTTAGCCTTTGACAGATCCACATGTATCCTGCCTCTGCCCCTCAAGAAAAGGACAAGCAGAAGAGGATGGATGAACATATGGAAGAAAACAGATGGATGGATTTTCACTGTGTTACTGAAAGTGACTTTGAATTATGGCTGTATTTAATGATAAGATATAGTAACTGTGACTGGAGCATATATCCAAACAAGGAAATTACCAATAAAATTTTGATAAGTACTTTTTATCATTTGTTAAGCAAAAACTCTTGGAAATGTGGAACTATGTGGAAATTGTTACCTATTAGCTCTCAGTCCAATATTTCCAGTGTATTTGGCTTTTAAGACCACATATCTTTAAAGAGAAAGAAAGAATGAAAGACATAGACACCTTGGTCCTTCAGACTTTGAAAGACACAAGCTTTCTTACTACATACAGGTGATTAGTAATGTTCAGCTGTAGATAGTTTAGCTCACAGCACTCCATAAAACTATCCACCACCCTTCTGTATTCATCCTCCTGCCCATCAATGATATGGGCAAAAATACCAGTTATCTGAAAATCTATTTAAGTGGCATGACTCTGATCTGTACCTGAAGTCTAGAGAATGAAGAGTAAATGTGATAAGACAGTCCCGTGTGATACTCATGTGCTGCTCGATATGCTGTCTGAGCAACAGCTCTTCAGCCTGAAATACTGTGGCCAACCTGTCAGGTAGTCTTTAATACAGGTTATGCGTGGAGCATACACCTGTATGTCTTTGCTTTAATTCCCCAGCACTGATTGTACTGAAAGCACTGTAGAAGTCAAACATGATCCTCACAGGGTTTCCTGTCATGTCCAGGTGGGCCTAATGCAGCAGATAGATGATGGCATCCACTATTCCAATCCAGGCATGGTTGACAAACTGGGATCCAGCCAAGGGTCCACCAGGAAATACAGATACTTCATGACATGTGAAGACAGAGCAACTGGCCTGTAGTCCCTGGTAGTAGTTGGGTGACATTTTTGGGGGACAGGGACAAGACAGGATGTCTTTGAGAGCCGGGACCCTTTGGAGTTTCAGACTCAGGTTGAAGATCAGATACAGAACTCCACACAGCTGAGCAGTAGCAACTCCTGGAAACTCTGGGGTTGATATCAGCAGTTTTGCTACGGTGGAGTTGGTGTAAGTTGGTGTATTAGTAAAACAGCTGGTTAAACTTAGAACATTCCTTCAACCAAAGGATTTCTCATGGATGATAATCTGAAAATGCTGGTTGAGCTTTCACCTGTTTAACTTTCCTGTTTTATCAGACCAGACAAAGGCAAGAGTCTCCATCATCAAGGCTTTCCTGGCTAACATGTTAATGGAGTTATTAAAGGTGTTTTAGATCACACATGTTGGCCAGGGTGGTTAGAAAGAGGAAACTTATCTGTTAAGATAAATTAAAGAGAAGTGTTTAGTTGTGTCTGACCTGTCAGACCCTAGCAGGACCTGCTGTGACTTTTTGACCCACAGGGTGTGGCTTGCTCTCTCCAGCTCTAGGAACTACCCCTTTTGTACAGCTGACTCAACTCAGCAATTAAACTGGTGTACTTTAAGGCCAGAGAGAGGCGAGCTCCAGGGCCAGAGATTGCGAGAGAGTGCCATTGTGAAACAGCTTGGGAACTGTGTCTGTTGCAGCTGCTTACTCCTGCTCTGTGGAGAGGAGGCCTTACCTTGTTGATTTGGTGACTAAGTCCTTTGTTTTGTTTTTCCTTTCTTTTGAAGGTGACAGCAGCCTGTTTGTCTCTTTTTGTTAAATCATCAATAAAAATCTTTTATTTTAACAGTTTTGCCTTGATGTCTCCTTTCTGTCAACCCGGGCACTTTTTGTTACTTCCCCAAATCCCCTGGACTCTTTAGGGGAACGTAGCACTAAACACCTCTCTCTAAT
Source organism: Archocentrus centrarchus (assembly GCF_007364275.1). NCBI lineage: Eukaryota > Metazoa > Chordata > Actinopteri > Cichliformes > Cichlidae > Archocentrus > Archocentrus centrarchus. The sequence continues at coordinate 31,838,194 of NC_044366.1, forward strand.
TTTGTTGTGATGTCAGAGCAATGAATGCAGAGCTAGTGGCTGTCAGGTAAACAGGTTTTTTGTGAAGGAAGACACCTGAAACACTTTAACTAAAAAAGTAAAACATTTAATATATTAAAGGATCAGAAAAAATACACACATGACCATGTGGGGAATCAGAGTAAGAGTGTGCACTCGCTCTCTCTCTGAGCCCGTGTTCCTGTCTAACCAAAACATTTTTATACTCCTGTTATCTAAGCATAAACAATCTCTGGGCGCTATGAGTTGACCTTCATCATCCAGGCTCGTTCCAGCTGGTTTTTATGACTCAGATTCCTCTCAGTCATAGGCACATCTTCTTCCTGATGTTCTAATGTAATCAATACAGAGAAATCTTGTCCAGATTAATGACAGAACATGGTTGGTGATGTTCTAATTGTACGTTCGGTGGCCGGTCCTCAAGATAAGATGCTCTGAAAGAGAGAAGTTAGTCTCGAACTTTCTGATCAGTTGCTCTCTGTCTAATGTATTATTTAATTGTTTATTGTTTGGTTGATCCACTGTTTATTAATTAATTTACTGGAGTTTACCTTTAAGCATTTGTCCTTTTTTCACTGAGTAAAAATAATCCCTAACATGGCAAAGACCATGCGTTTATCTTCAATATACATGCACAGTGCAACCATGACCTCTTGAAAAACTCAAGCTATTTTTAATTAGACACGGACATGCTCATTCAATTAAAAGCTGCTACGGATTCCAGTGGAATCAGAGACAAGTAGAATCAAGCCTTCTTAAGGACCAACTTAGAGCCACAAAGATGGCAGTGATTTAAAGAACAGTGATGGTGCAAACTAATGTTTCTAATAAGCTGTGTGTGTCCCTGCTTCTCTGCAACTGCTGTGTGAATTTGGTATTGATACTGTTGCAAATGAGTATCTAATTGGATAATTAATTTTAGTATTGATTATTAAAAAAAAGTTGCTGATGCTTAGTGTGAGTTGCAGTTCAGTAAAATAAATATTTATTTAAAAGTTCAACGTGGCTAATTGTTATTCAGTGACATTGATAACATTGATTGGCATAAACTCCAGGGGTCTCTGGCTTCCCTTCTCACACCTGTGGCTTGTCGCAGAGGTATGACTTTAGCCTAATCTGATTAGTCAGTCATTGTTATTATTATTATTATCATATTTGTTACTTCTTTTGGCACTTCTGATTTGAAGCTTTCCTTTTCAGAGGAGCCACAGTATCCAAAGTCGTACGCAGTGAGGATGTAAAACTATTGACCAGATAATCGACCTCACTGGGAGCAGAGTTTAGGTAGCTGCTCTGCACGTGGCACTGAAGAGCATAATAATGAAGGAATTAGATCCTTAAACTTAGTTACAGCACTTTCAGAAAGACTTCTACTGTAATAAAACTTATTCCCCACTGCTGTGTAATCCATCAAAGTAAATGTAAATGTTACTAAGAAATGATCAGACAGGAGGGGGCTTTCAGGGAATACTGTTAAGTCTTCAATTTCAATGCCATATGTTAGGACAAGATTCAGAGTATGATTAAAGTGGTGGATGGGCTCCTTAACATTTTGAGAGAAGCCAATTGAATCTAACAATAGATGAAATGCAGTGTTGAGGCTGTCATTTTCAGCATCTACATGGATGTGAAAATCACCCACTATAATTATTTTATCTGAACTGAGCACTAAATCAGATAAAAAGTCTGAGAAATCAGACAGAAACTCTGAGTAAGGACCAGGTGGACGATGGACAATAACAAATAAAAGAGGTTTTTGAGTTTCCCAATTAGGGTGGACAAGACTAAGAGTCAAGCTTTCAAAAGAATTAAAACTTTGTCTGGGTCTGTGATTAATTAATAAGCTGGAATTGAAGATTGCTGTTACTCCTCCTCCTCGACCTGTGCTTCGAGCATTCTGACAGTTACTGTGACTCGGGGGTGTTGATTCATTTAAACTAACATATTCATCCTGCTGAAACCAGGTTTCTGTAAGGCAGAATAAATCAATATGTTGATCAATTATGAAATCATTTACTAATAGGGACTTGGAAGAGAGAGACCTAATGTTTAACAATCCACATTTAATTGTTTTATTTTTTGGTGCAGTTGATGAAGCTGTATTATTTATTGTTTTTGAATTTTTATGCTTAAATAGTTTTTTGCTGATTTTAGCTTTGTTTTTTTGGTGGTCTGGGAGCAGGCACCGACTCTGTGGGGATGGGGTTTTGAGGGGATGGCAGGAGGAGAGAAGCTACAGATGCAGCCACCGAAAATTTCCGGCCGATCCGTGACGCGACCTTGGCCGGTCCTTGGCCGATTCGTGGCCGAACCTTGGCCTAAACATGATCCCCCGCTAATGACGTAGGAATTCCGGCCACTGGTGGGAACGCCCCTAAGCAGCATTTGGGGAAAATGGTGGTAATGTCTTGTTTATCCACCAGGAGGAGCAGTAATAGTGGAAGCGCATTCATTTACAGTCCGCTGTATACTGTACCAAGGATCCTCACACCATTGAACTGTAATTGTAAGCGGAACTGTCCATTAAAACCAATAGAAAGATGAGATTAAAGCGGTCATTATAGTGGAGCGGTGAGTATTGTCTGGAGGGACGGGCTGTGCTTGAAGTTCAGCCCGGGACCTCGGACAGGCTGTGAGCGCTGCACCGCCAGCGACACTGGGTAAAAAAATAAATATAATAATTCTGATCACCAGCTGGTTTGGCCTGGGAATGACCTGGGAAGCCTAATCCTCTCAGCAGTGTCACATTGTTCTTCCAAGTCTTCATAATGTTAAGCTTTTTGTTTGTTTATATTTTCGCTTTTATGTTATAATCAAAACTGCGACCAAAATGACTCTGCTTCTCAAACTAATAATACTGGCAGTCGTCATTGTATGCTGAGCTAGGGTTAGGGTTAGTAATTCAGACTAAATGTCATCCATATTACCTTTGCTGAATCTAACAAAGCATTCTTAGACTCTCCTCCACCTGCTTCATCAAACCTCAGCAGTAAACATATATGAAGGCAGCAGCTGACACAGTAACAGTGAGCGCAGCACACTGTGCAGTCTAAACTCTGCTCTGATTAATTATATGAATGTACAGCGAGTCAATCAGGATTGTGAAAAGTCAGCTGCAGAGCCCCAGTCTCCATCATCAGATCAATGCCCGGTTCATTTTCCATTTTATAAACAATACTTTAGAGGTTTTCGTGAAGTCACACTGTGACAGTGACGTGCATTAGTGTGTGTGTGTGTCATCAGTGGCTATAAAAGGCCTTTTCTTAAAGGATAAAGTGGTGTTTGAGCCACAGTTACGGCGGAGCGGCGGCTCCTTGAAATGGGACGCAGCCTTCCTGCGGCAGACAGCTAGCAGCAGGAACCGGACGCGCCAGGTTAGCCTAAGAAGCTACTGAGGCGTCCATGACAACCACCATAGAAACAGCCTTTTAAGACCGTTTTAAAAACATCCTCAGAGTTCAAACGAACAAAAATATATGATTTGAAACAGTTACAGCTGCAGAGCTGTGGCGGCTTCTTTAAACGTTGTTTACACAGATGATCATGAATGATACGATGTAGCTAGCAGTGAATGACGTGACGTCATTGTGTGCGCATTTCACAGCTTTCTCTGGACCATCTCAGGTCCACCGTTACAATTTCAGCCCACAAAATGATTTAAATATGAACACACACTCTAACATCAGTGCGCTTTATGAAGTCCAATCCTTAAAATAAATATTATGTTTGTAAACATTCGTGTCTCTGAAATAAGTACAGCTGTTCATGTTTGTCATTACCATTTTATTTGTTTAGAGAATTGTGAACTTCACATTGTGTATCTAATCAGAGTCTCAGCAACCTTCAGTCAGAGACTGAGACTGGATCACAGCTTTAACCTCTGCAGAGTCACAGACAGACACAAACCTTCCAAATCACACACAAGCAGCCCAGTCTCATCATTTTTGGATGCCTCTACTGTACACTACACTGTGATCAATATATTAAAAATTATAAATGAAAAGACAACATTCACATAAAGCTGTTTGAAAGTAAAATTTATAGGTACTTTCCAATAATATTTTTAAGGATCTCTGTCAGAGACCAGACAGAGCCATGACTCTCAAGAACCAGAGACTGAAATATGGAAAAAAAAAATCCCTATGAGAAATAAATGTGTAACAGTAAATATTTTGTCCACTGGAAAATAATCGTTTTGAAACAAAAGCTTGGGATATCATCAAACCAGAAAAATAGAACTCATTTTTTTCTTTAATAACACACCTTAGCATGTAGTAATGTGACACATTTCCAAACAACAATACATAGATTTTGTTCAATGTTTTGATTGTGGCAGTGAAAACACATGTTGCTGTGCACTGAGACCATGAAGCCCACTTCTCTGAAGGAGCTTCTTCTTCTTCTTGGCATCAAAACAGAGGTGGGAGAAATCTACCAAAAGGAGAAAGAACATCTGAGGTGAAACCAGTCAGGACAAATGATTAAATTATATATAGTAGTTCAATACAGCCTCTCGGGTAGCTTTGTGTTGATTTCAGCTCACTGCTCCTGTCTGTGGACCCGTGGTTTTTATGTTTGTAACCACTTAACTTCCATTCATCTATTTAACTCAGGGAGGAGAAATGTCAGGTTGGTGCAGGCTGGTGAGTTTAGGAGGGAGGTGCGTTTGGTTCTCTGTTGTCATTATCTGAAAGATTTGGTTCACCCTGTGGCTGGGCTGTATCTGGGGTTACGTTGGACCTGTCACACTTAGCAAGTTTCCCAGGTTGGTGTTTATGGTTTAGAACTTCTAGCTCTGGAGCATCATCTGTGGCTGTGTAGGGTCCCGTTGGTTTTTGCTGTTTCTCCAGATCTGCGTTGGAAATTAGGTTATTGATCTCAGTGCATTCCTAAACAGGGTGAACAAGGTTATATATCGTCACCCTCCTAAAAAAATGGTCAAAGACATTTTTAAAATTTTATTTTTGTCTAAATTAAATTTTCAACATTCGGTTCAGTTTTTTGTGTTTTCTGAAAAGCCTGAAAAAATAAAGTAGACCATAATTTTGGGAGGGTGACGACATGTTTCATGGCTAAATAACATAACTGCTGCAGTCTGATGGTGACAGCAAGATCTGAAGCAGTGGGTGAAGAGGAAGAGGAGGAATACAACAATTTGAAGAGATCCCTCAGTCTACAGTCAGCACAATGGCTACATTAGTGGCTGTTTGAGTTTCCTTCCATCTGCAGTGAACCTGAAGCACGGAGAACACAAAACATCTCTTCCAAATTTGAGATCACAATTACAAATATGTTCTTATTAAAGGTGAAATATGTGTTGTGACCTGGCTTTTTATACACCTGGCAACCCTGGGTCATCAGTGGTAACCCATCCCCACCCCCACACCCATCCCACACACATTCCGATCTACTGGCCCCGTGTACATAACAAAAGGTGGCCTAATGAGATGTAAACTGCCATTTGGAGGCGCTTGGTAGAAAAAGGAGTAGTGTGAAAATGCTGGTAGTTCTAGTGGTCCAAGTTGTTCACCCACTCCTCCAACCTCCTACAACAGTCTCCTAAATCCTTAGGGCTTGGTTTGTGGCCTGAACTTGAGTTCAAGCTTCTCCAAACTCCACTGGTGTTGCTCTGCTGTAGCTGGTCCTCCATCTTCTTTCTGTAGGTGTTTTTTCCATCCCTGATTTTCCTTCTGAGATCCTTCTGCACAGCTCTCAGCTCCTCCTTATTTCCTGATCTAAAGGTTCTCTTCTTCTCCTTTAGGAGAGCCTTTGTTTCAGAGCCACAGTTATGTATAACAAGTAATACTCAAGTGAATGTTAAACATGTATTAAAAGGAAAATGATTCAGCTCAGCTCACAAGAAACTGCTGGATACTATTCTGGAAATGCCTAATGAATACAAGGCCACTGTGAGCAATGACAAACCTTTAAACATGATAATCAAAAAGTACACATTAAGTATCATTGCTCACCTTTATTTATGAGAGTGTCACTTCTCAAAATGATTGCATGCTGTCAGCTCTCATGGGTGAAGTTTGGCTTTGAGGGTTGGAGAAGAAGCTTTCCAGCACCTTTGGATTTCCAATTCAGTTCTGAAAGAGCAAAGACACAAACTACAATGATGTATGAAGCGGAAATGTTTGATTGTTGCTGCAGCACTAAACAGGTTTATAAACTGGTAGCTGATATAGCCTGAAGTATTAAAGATGAACCTCCTCTTCCACAAAAAAAAAAAGATTTAGTGGTTCTTTTTGCTGTTCTCAAATCTGCTCCCTCCACTGATAAACAACAACAATGTAAAACATATTAATGAATCAGTAACAAAATTATGGTGTTGAAAGTAAGTAGCCTGATGCTTCTAGATTAGTGATTCCAAAGCAGGCTGAGTCAAAACCTGAGATGGAGACTGGGTTTGTTTAAAGCTGAGGACAGTGAATCAGTCCCTGCTCACTGACAGGATTCCCAGAGTCTGGAAGCTAATACACTGTAAGTAATACACTGTAATACACTGTAAGTTTCAGCTCATTGTCAGGTGCTGGCAGGTTTCATGGATCCTTAGGTTTGTCACAGAGGATTAAAGGCAGCCAGACTTTCAGTTTTATGTGTATAGTGCCAAATCACAACAGTCACCTCAAGGCTCTTTCCACAGAAGAGCTGAAGGCTCTGCATCCCATTCTACTCTTAAGTATCATAGGAACCACAAGGAAGCCAGCAGTCTGAAGTATAAACAGACTGCTCTTTGTTTAAATAGTGAATATAAGAAACTTGCTAATATAAGGTTTGTTTACAGTGAATATAAAGAAATCACGGGAACCTCCCCAGCAGTCTAGGCCTATAGCAGCATAACTAAGAGAGGCTTCAGGGTCACCTGATCCAGCAACTGTGTTCAGACCAGTATCATTTTATTTTACATTGTGATAACCCTGGGTCAGTTCAGTGCAGATTAAATGAAGCACTGTACTCGCAGATATTGAATATGCACAGCAAATTGTGAAGTGTATATTTTACACTTTAAGAGTAAAGTTTACACCGAACTCGGTGATCATTTGGGTCCAAATTCCGAGTGTTGAAAACACACTGGACATTGGAGTTAAATAAATAACACCAGAATAGTGTAAAATTCTTACACTTTAAGAGTATAAATGAACTCTTTTAATGATATCATTCGACTCTTTCCAGACTGACAGAGAATAAAAATAAACTCTGACAGGGTGTCTAATCTATATGATATGGAGTACAATGTACCATGGAAAAGAGAGCCTATTCATCACCAAAACAGAGTGAATTCTAGCTTTATAGATTTGATCTTTGACACTTGTATCACTGCGTACTATAGCTTTAACCCTTCTACTACCACAGGGGTCACGATGACCCTGACCCCTGCGGTAGTAAAAGGGTTAAAATCCAACAACTCCCTCTTTTTCATTTATGCACACCTACAAAGCTACAATTTAACATTAATTAGAAATATTAACTCTTACTTTAAAGATAATTTTACACATGAATGAGCAACCAACAACAGAAAGTCCAAGTAGACTTTATTTTTAAAACAGGTAACTGAAGTGTTAAAAATAGCATTATGTCATCAGAGTTCAAAATATACAGCAATTTGAGGAAAGTAAGTTTGTACTGAACAAGTTTGTGGAAAGAGTTAGTCTAAAACAAGAACAAATTCTCTGTCAATGTCTTCTACAACAGCACATGTACAAGAACCACATACAGATCATTCCTCTCAAAACCATATGTTGTCTGAAGGTCAAAAGGTTGGAAAAACTGCAACTGGTCAACCCTCAGAAGAGAAGCATCAAACTCATTTCCCTTCGCCACATGGTAGGAGTGAAAATGCTCATCAAATCCAAGCGTCTCAAAGTGTTCAACAACAAGAAAATAATTCCCAGCAAAAACAATAATGTCACTTATTTGACTAAATATTGGCATTCCATCTTCAATCTTGGAACACACAATGAGACCAGGGCGATACTCTGTGCCATAACAGGCAACCCAAGACACCACATCCACCTCACAGTTCATGTCAGCATGCAGGTTATCTGCCACCATGTCCCCATTTGTTAACTCATATACTTTCACTGTCTTTACAGGTCCAGAATCAACGCCTTTCAAAGGCAATGACTCCCAGTGGTACGCTATTGCCATTTGATGTTTTTGGGCTAATGTCTTAGTGATGTTTTTGAAATTTTTTACAGTGTTCTTAAAAAACTTGTGCTTTGCCTCAAATCTGGTTGACCAAAAGTGAAGAATTGGGCCAATTTTTCGTATGATCCTGGGATAATGGATCATGAAGTGGTGTTTGGGTATCAAGTTTTGCTGTGGGTAGAGCTCTTTGAACAGCTGATGATGATCAATAATGAGATGCTTCAAACAAATGGTCATCCCTTCTGTAATGGCTGGTGAAAACACAATATTGAGAATTTGAAGCAGCAGCAGCAATAGTCTCCAATAAGCATTGCCTTCTGGCACGACATCTCCAAATATTAGTGGGACATTTCTAATCAAACAAAATGTCTGAAGAGCATTTAGACCTATGGAATTACTCATCTGCTCCAAGTTTATTCTGTTGGGACGATTCTTTCGTTCAAGATATCCATAGTTGTATGAGTATATTCTTTCAGTGGCCTCATATTTGGATATGATTTTATTGTCCGAGAGGTGACCAAAAAGTAACTTAAACTCCAATTGCCCGACACCCTCCAGTATGTCATGCATAATGTCAACAGCATAGTTGTCAGAGACATTAAAATACTGCAGATCATTGAGTAAGCAAATTCGCTTCACCCCAAATGATGACGCCACTGTCGGGTCCTCTATATCAAGGCAATGCTGAACATGGAGCTCTTTGTTGCGCAGTATCAAGTCTGGTTCATCATCAGTGAAAAGCTTTTGACAGACATCTTTGTTAGCCACACAAAAACGGCAAAAATAGTTAGCACTGAAAGATTCAACATATCCAAGCAGTGTATGCAAACCTAAATTGTCCCCAGTGACTTGTGCTACTGTTCCATGAACTGGATTTTTGGAAAAAGGGACACCGATTCCTGAGGACTCAAGGATTTTCAGATCATGTACCAGGGGCTCCAGGATTGAGTTGATGCCATACTTTTTAACATCCTGACTGTGAAATAGTGCAACAAGATGGATATTCATGAGAGCAGAATTAATTTTTGGACTCAAGTTTCTAAGAACAAAGTAGATGCTTCCAATTTTATGAATTCCATGTTTAGACCAAAGTGGATTAGCAGTTTCAAACTCGTCAAAGAAAATCTGAATTTGAAGAGCATTTTTGTTGTTGGAGAAGAGGGGATGAGATTTAAAATAACTACCATCACAGAAATCTTTGTACACTCCATGTTGACCTGAAGGCTGAACAAAATGGCTACATATCTCTTTGTTGGAAAAAATAAATTTTAAAGTCTCTAATATGGGAATGTAAACAAACTTGTCTGTTACTGGAACCTGATCATATGTACAGGAGGTTTGATTTCTTCGTGCATCATACCGTACGCCAAGGGCAATCTCGACAGGTTCGACCACCCCCCATTTTTCCACAAAATGTTTCTTCCATTTTGTCTCTGTGTTAACATCACTGAATGGATTTCCTACACTTCTGAAATAATCCTCGAATTGGACTTTCAAATTCTCATTGTCAGAACATATGTTTAGAACATCATCTTGTATATTTGTTTGAACTTCATCTACAAGTTCCTCTACAGTTTGTACAACAGACTTTATTACAGTGGTTGCCACACCGCAGCCAAGCAGTTTTCCAATCAGAGATGCACACATCTCTTGAGTATTTTGCCTATTTCTTTCACTGCTTTGCAAACTATGTGGTGGCTCTTCAGAAGAACAAGGTGGCTCTTCAGAAGAACACTCAAATGACTGATCTACTGCTAAATTAGGGCGTGTTACCTCAAAATTATCCACAATACAAGCTCTGTGCCTGTTATGAAGATGTTTTTGAAAGCCTGAAAATGTGCAAAATCTCTGACAACAGCTGTCTTGGTCACATAACAGTTTAAATTTCAAACCGGGGTAAAAGCCATGAGAGAACTTAAGATGGCGAACCAAATCTTTGACATAGCAAAACAAACACTTGCAAACAAAACATTGAAGCATCTTGTTCGATTTGTTAATTTAGTTCACTCCGTTAAGGAGCTTCGCTCTAAGATCCTTCACCCTGGGGCTTTCATGACACAGACCAACATCAATATTGTAAATGGTGGTCTGCACAAATGTGTACATATTGTGCAGGGCCTGATCATAAGAAATGCCAAACACATAGTGTGCTTTGAAAAGTTCATCAAAGGCTGAAATTGAAGACTTAGCCTTGCAGGGAATGAGTTGACGATCCACAACAATGTAGTAGTCATTGATGGTGCGACGCGATGTTCCAACTGCTAAAATGTAGGGCTGCCTCCCCTGGACTGAGCTTGTTGTCTCTTGAAGGTTGCGGCATGACTGAAAGAAAATTTTAAGTGGAACAAAAATAAAAATCAGATAACAGCTTTCCAACTTCACTATAAACACACACTTCACTCAAGGTTGGGGCCACTTACTTTGTGAAACCAGACAACGTGGCTCAGAGCTTCTCGAACAGTGATTTTCACAGCCCTCTTCTTCCCACTAGGAGGTGGAGGCAGAAGGTACACCAGCAGCAACAGTGCTGCCATGTCACTGTTCCAGGCAGACTCTACAAGATTTAAATGAAACACTGTCAGATATGCTATTCATAATTGCTCTATAAAAAAAGACATTTGTTGGTTATTTGCAAAAAATGCATCATTCAACTAAGTTGTGATATTTTGTCAATGTAATGGAAAAAGTGATTCCAATAATCTGCACATTTTAAAAAGAAGTATGCCAAAGCTAGGACTAACCTGATGATTCTTTGTTGTCCTCTGGGTTCTCCTGAGCAGACTGAAGGAGAGACTCCAGCATCGGCGTCCTAGTGAGGTTGTTTGCTTCTTTGATGACTTTCTGCCTCAAAGAGGTTTCCCACTTTTCCATTAGTTTTGATGAGATTTCCTCTCCAAACATCATTTGGAAATCCTGCAGCACCTTAAAGAAAAAAAAAACAAAAAAAGAACAAAGAAAAAAATCTACATTAAACTATAAATTACATGGAACATCAATGCAGGAGAAAACAAGACAAGATACACTGAGTTGAGGTGAAAAGATAACGTTCAGCTAGCCACTATTACTGATGTGACCTAAAGGAGGTAAAATTAAAAGGAACTGCCAAACTTGATTGGCGTGTGCACATGCGTACATGTCAGCATTAAGAAAAGGGAGATGCTTTGCTGGATTTATTAATGTATCAAAGCAGCTGTGAAGAATAAAAAAATTTTAGAGCAAAGCCTTCATCTTAAGATTTTCTGTTCAAAGTGGACTCACCAGGCCTCTTGTATCAAGGAATCTTGGGAACACGCTGAGGAGGGTCTCACACTTCTCAGAATCATGAATCAGTGCTTGTGTGTACTGAAATGTTTGTTCCATTTTCAAGAAGATCTGCCTTTCATCTGTGGTGTGCCTCAGAAGGGAAATGGCCTCTCTGCACTGGTCACCCTCCAACTGATGCTCCGCAGTCACAGCCCTTGCAAACTGTGGTCCTCTCTTGCTCGATGGATCGCGACTGGTGCTGCTGCCCCTCCTGCTGCCACTGCTGAGTTCGCGCTGCATGTTTTTCAGTTTCCAAGCGATGTAGCCTTCATTACTTTTGGAATCAAAAAAGTGCTCCTGCAGTGAATAACATTATTTGCCAGGAAAAAAAAAAAAAAGTTTAATCCTTAAATACTTATCACAATATTTCTCTAAAACTTTTTACTCAATGGGAATACTCACATATCCTTTTTCAGAGTACGGATCTTTCAGACAAGGGAACAGGGTGACAATTCCCAATGCATAACGTGTCCTGACATCCATCGGTGGAGCAGTCCTTAACATGATTTTAATATTAGACTCTGATGAGGATTTCTTTTTTCCATGGCCTGACATTTTTATTTTCATGTGTATCTGAGTATCCTGTCCTTACAAGTGTAACAAAAACAACTTACCATGTTGACCAGTTTTCGTCGTAATGGGTCTTTAACCTCCCCTGTTTGTGTGTATTCTTTGAGTATCTTCTCTCCTCCTGGCTTAGCATCCAGGAATGTTTTGACAAGCTTAAAAGTGTGAAACATCCAAAGTTATTGAAATACAGGTTTATTCAGTCATCCAAATACATTTGTCAACCCACTCACATTTTTTCAGTTTGCAGCTAATATATGCAACTGTGTTAAAATAAGAATGTAAAGTTTAATTTGAAAGGTAAAATAGTGGAGAAATGCAGTATCTGTGTCTCACACAGCTATTAGATTGGCCCCACTCCATTCAGAAACTATTTCCCACATAATTAAACCAAGTAATTTTATATAAATAAAGTGAAAATATCACCTCTTTGGCTTGTAAGGAAATGTCATCACTTGAATCTCTTCTTGGGGACATCATCAAGGTGTCATCAATGCATCTTCGTTTAGGGGACATGAACGAAAGATCACTGTCCGATGAACGTGATGACACAGAGAGAGTGTCTGTGCATGAAGACTGCATTGGAGATTCTAAGGAGAAACCAGCAATACAAAGAGATAGTGGACCACCATTACATAATCTGTGCCTACAATGAGAGAATGATTTTGTCTGTGATGTAATTGAAGTACTAAAAACATAAATAAAAACAAAACCTTCTGAACTTTCTATACTTCAGTTTTAGTTGTATGAAATAATATAGGCCTAATTTTGTAGTGCTACTGTTACCCTCAACAGAAGAGGCATCAGTGAGAGTCCAGACAATGTTGGATTTCTCCTCCAGAACGTCACTGAAGACGTCTTCATCCACCTCCGTCCCAGTTTCATCCACAAGATATACATTTGTTTCTTCAAGGATGTCAAACTTCTCTTTGGCTGTAAATGCACATACATTTTTGGAGATTACTAAATTGTTCAAATATAGAATTCTGTCAGTTCTTTATGTATCACTAATATTCCTGCAAATTTACTTCTATGACAAAAGGTGAACAAATATATAAAAATGCAGGCAAAAATATAATGTAGGATTTTAAGCAGGTCAACTTGAATAAACCAAAAAACATTACCTTGTCTCAAAAATGTTGAGTATGACACTCCATTGAGTTTGATGTAGCGTTTCTTTCCTGCATATTGGACTTTAAAGAGCATTGTCACAGATATCTGAGAAAAAAATATAAGTTCAACATTACTTAAACGGTGACCTGGTCATGTTAACAGTGTCACCACCATACAAGCAGAGCAAAACTGTTATGGGTTTTAACAGTCACTGGTTCATAGAGTGTAAAGGCAGACCCTTGTGGTCATGCCTAATCTAACTAAGAAAAAAAATAAAATTGAGGCAGGGGAGCAGCTATGCCATGTTTGCCCATCCCCAATGAAGGCTGAGAGACAGCTTCCATTAAGTGTTGTTTTTTTGTTTGTTTTTTTCTTGCTGCGTTTAAAATTTTTAAGTTTTATATAGTTTGTGTGTAGCATTAGCCATTCAGCGCCGAATGATATGCTGCTTGGCTACCATGCTGGAGACTAGGTGTGTTTATAGAGTCTGTGGTTATAGCAACCTGTTCTGGTGGCTACAGCTGCAATAAAGAAAAAAAAATAACAGCTGACCTTCTCAGCACAGCCAGCACAACAGTGATGATCCACTCGTGTGAAAGGCTCGTTTTTTTTTTGTTTTTTTTTCAAATAATGGAAATCCGTCACAGCTACAGAGAGTATGGAATGCTCTGCTTACACAGTGATACTCGAGCTGCAGAATTAAAACGAAATGCAGTAATAGCGATAATAGCGTTTCGTCATTAAATTCAGTGACAGCAGAGTTCCGAAAGTGAAGCGTGAAATCCTCAGCCCAGTGCAAGGGCATCTCAGCAAGGTGCCTGGCGATCAACCGCTAGCTAGAACAGTGCAACAGGGTTGGGTCAAAATGGCGTAGCAAGTTTTTCAAAATTGCGGAAGAACTAGGGTGTGGATGGGATAGTGGCTTTCATTGCATTATATCGGCTATGACTGGTACTCTTTAGGCGCCCTAAGTTACGCTACAAGACAAGAAGCCACTAAAGGTGGAAATGCTAATCAGCAGCAGGTGCTAGATCTCGAGAGCAACCGGTGAAGGAGCAGGACAGAAGGGCAAACACAGCGAACAGAACATGGAGGGAACAGAAAGTACAGTTTTTGAGAAAATCAGTGGGAATAATGACATGTCTGTCTCCTTAGTTTAAAAAAAAAAAATTTTCAACTAGCACCGATAAATTGTACATCTGCCTTGAGTTGACATTTAGCACGTCTTGCGATACATTTAATTGTCAGCTGATGCCACTAACATTTGGTGAAAATTAAATGTACATACATAACTGTCAATGTACTTACCTGTATTTTCTGTTGTGTGAAAAGGCATTATATCCAAACTAGTTAATCCCGCCGAAAAATAACCGCCGTCTGCTTGTTTGGCGCATGCGCATTCAGAGTACGTCGCAACAGATACGCACCCGACGTGCACACGCACGGTACGTAAAATGCGAACCGTGAAGACTCAATCACAAATACACACCGTGAGAGTTAGTGAGTTTAATATAAACTCTTCACTAACACTGCAGAAATACCTGACACCAATAGGAGACACTGTTGCAACACTGGAAGTGTATCTAATTACTAATGAACTCCACAGTGTAAAAATAACAACTCTACATACTCGAACTCTGGAAAAGTAACACTTTTGAATTTGCTGTGTGGATGCACTGAAGCTCATCGGGATATTTATTTGGAATCTGTGGCTGAAAATAATCATTTTACTTAACTAGTAAGTCCAGAAGCTCATATTTCTGTCATAACATTGTGTAAATAGTGAACGCTTTCCTACGATATCCGCTAACATTTGCACAGAAAATTTAAGCTAGCGTCTCAAAGATGGCAAAACCCGCAATAATCTCTACAAATGCATCTCAGAGTTGGGATATCAGCGCTCTCTTACACCACATTAATCTAATTCCAAGTGCTTATTGAACTCACTGCCTTAATAATATCACTATATAAACGCTGTCCATTGAAATCCTCTTACCTGAACACTGCAGCATCTGCCGGAAGTCAGCGAGCATGGCTTCTGTAGTCCTTCGTCTGTAGTCCTTCATCCCTCTGTCAGTGATCCTCCGTTAGAACGATAACTACCTTCTCGACTGACTACGAGGTGCAGACGGCCCTTGCTGGCCCATATCTATGGGCCTGAAAACCGCTAATAAAGTCAGTAATTACCTGATAACACCCGAAGCGGGTGAACTAATGCAATTTACCTGGACAGCAACGGGAATACGCGTGACCATGGTTACGGCCGATGGGGTGATGGGTACTGTAGTTCATTTATTTATTCATTGTTGGTTCATGGATTTAACACAGAGGAAAAACGGCTTCAGACCACGGAACTCACAGAAAAAATTGGACACCGAATATAGCACTAACCATAAACACGTAAATATAAATTTAGACCTAAAAAGCCCCACAAATGTCATCGTTACAACCATAAGCAGCACCCCACATTAAATGAAACAAGGAGAAATTCATGTCAAAAGGAAAAGTGGTGGTTAAGGATCGCAATTAAAGGCATAATTCAGCTTCTGAGCTTCCAGTTCAAAAGAAAAGGGGGGAAAAAAGGGGGACAGGGGCAAAAAAAAAAAAAAACTATACTGCAGCTTAGAAGCCGTGCTCAGAGGCACGAACTTTATCCCACTGCCTTTCAGGCAGAATAGAAGTCGTGCCGAGTAACACGAAAAAAGAGGGAATTCGTGTTCATGAGCACGAATCAATAGACTAAATTTCGTGACTACTGCACGAACTGCCGTGAGACCGGGTTGGCTCAGCGCAGCACCGCTTCTTTTTTAACCTACTGTATTTATTTACTTATTTAGTTAAAAGATGAAGTGAAACAAAGGAATCTTTTGGTGATTCGCAATGGAAATGTGTGAAAGGTCATACTGACAAAAATTTTAGGCATCTATTTTAGGTTTTCAAAACTTGATACTTCACCAAAACTTTTTTGAATCACAGAACTCAACGTTTTTGTTAAGAAGGCGCCACCTTTTGGTGACAGTCTACAATTGAGGGAAAGGGGTGTGTTCATGCTGGAAAGTAGATATGCCCAGGAGAAGGAGGGGGACTTCCAGCCCTACGACAGCCGGACGTCGGCCAGCGGGGAGCTGGACTTCAGCTGGCCGACGTCTGGCTGGATGCGGCAACATTAGGTGGCTGCATCTGTACAGAGAGGCGTGTAAGACTGCAACTCTGCTTCCTGGTCTCAACCCTGGGTAGTCAGGTTTTAGGAGGGTTAATAAATTTGGCCAGATTTCTAGAAATGAGAGCTGCTCCATTCAAAGTGGGATGGATGCCGTCTCTCCTAACAAGACCAGGTTTTCCCCAGAAACTTTCCCAATTATCTATAATTGGTTATCTATCTCTGTGTCTTAGCCCTGAGACACATTGGTGACTTTTTTGCGGGTGTACCCTGCCTCTCGCCCTGTGACAGCTGGGATATTTAGATCAATAAATACTTTATTCATCCTCAAGAAGAAATTCAAATATTCAGCAGCTCCATTTTAATCAATACATAAATAATAAATAAATAAAATATAGTTAAAAATAAAGGTCCAAAAACTACAATAAAAACAGGATAAAAGATCATAGTGGGAAGCTAAATGCTTAAAAGTGAGAGATGATTTGAGGGCTGGGGAGAAGTCAGAGGGTGTTAAAAAGTCTGATTGTAGTGGACAGAAAAGGAACCCCTGAACCACTCTGATCTGCAGAGCGAGGACTGTTGCTCCTCTGCCCCAGCCGGAGGATTCGGAGAAGTTGCCTGCTTTTGTCCATAGCTTTCTGTTTTTTCATTGTGCCCCTCTCCTCCACAGTATTCAGTGATTCCCCCCTCCTGCCAAGTACAGAGCTGGCTTTTTTCACTAGCTTGCCCAGTGACTTGGTGGTTTTGCCTGTCAAGCTGCAGCCCCAACATATAGAAGCATAAAAAGACAACGAGCCAAAATATTTGCAGCAGCACATCACACACAACATCTCCTTCCAGCCTCCGCAAGAAGGACACACAGCTCTGCCCCTTTGTGTCAAGAGCATTGGTGTTAAAATGTGCTGCATTCACTTCACTCATCACTAAATCAAAATGTTAAAAGTTGCTAAAACTTAAACTCAAGTTTTCCTTTGTCTGATGTGGAAGACTGATGAGACATCTCATCTCTGCTTTTTGAGGGTGTGTTCCTGTTGGCTTCATCAGGTGGTGGCTGATAGGTTCAGATCTTTTTATAAAACATGGAAGAAAGCACTTAATTTACTTGCAAGGGGGACCGTCCTCCAAGCTCTCTCAGAACGAAGAGGAAAAGATCTCCGAAGGACGGCCTCCTTCGCAGCTGTTTTATTTCACTCGCTCACATGATTAAATCATGTATGTTTACACAAAGCTCAGGTAACAACATCACTCACTTCACATGATGAAATCACATATGTGTATGTGTGTGTCCTCATCAAGATATAAGGGACCACAATATAACATAGAAAACAAATGATCAACTTATAAAAACTGAAGCTATGATAATTCATAACAACCAGAATAAAGTTACATACAACAATTCCAACAGTGGCCTCCAGCTTGCACTGGAACAGTTTGCAGCCAAGTGTGAAGCAGCAGATAGGAGAATTAGCACCTCCGTGGTACTTAACCAGAAAAGGGTGGAGTGGTCACTCCTTGTCAGGGATACATTGCTGGCTCAAGTGGATGATTTTAAATATTTCAGGGTCTTGTTGACTGGGGCTGTGACTGCAGTGATGCAGATGCTGTACCAGTCTGTTGTGTGAAGACAAAGCTGAGCTTTAAAACAAAGCTGCTGAATTACCAATCTATAACCCTACCCTCACCTATGGTCACAAGCTTCAGGTTGTGACTGAAAGAATGAGATCATGGAAACCAGCAGAGGAAATGAACTTTCTCCAAAGAGTGGCTTACCTCTCCCTCAGAGATAGGATCATTTGAGTGCAGTCATTTGAGGGTACAGTCACTTCTCCATATCAAAAGGTTCCAGTTGAGATGGTTTCCACATCTAATTAGGATGCCTCTTGAGTGCCTGAGCACCTCCTGGGTGAGGTGTTCAAGGCATGTCCTACTGGGAAGAAGCCACGAGGTAGATCCATGACATGCTTGAGAGATTTAATCTCTCGACTGGCCTGGGAGATTTAATCCCTCAGTTTATCCCCAGGATAAACTGGAGGAAAACTTTCTCTGCTTAGGCTACTGCCCCCTGATGGAACCCTATCATCATCATTAGATATTAGATTCAACTCATTGTCAATGTGCACACAACAAAATGATCGTTCCAGATCACTCATCCAGAGACGAGCATCTGCGGTCATTCAGCCAGAGACTGGCACTACCGTTAGGCAATGCAGTTTAAGTGTCTTGCCCAAGGACACAACGCAGCACAGGGACAGGGGTTCAAACCCTCTGGCTGCAAGGCAAGCGCCTACCTACTGCGCCACTGCCACATGCCCACATTACCATCTAAGAATCAGTTTTTTGGCAACCCTATCATCAAGACTTTTGTTCTCCATAGAGTCAGTGGCTATTTTGGCTACATTGAAAAGCCTGCCATGTTCACAAGTGTTTCTCACATCAGCTTTTTTTTTTTTTTTAAATGATCAGTGGCTCGGTGAATCCTTGTGAAAAAGAAATGATGGCAAGGAAAAAAATTACTGAAACTTAGCACTACTGACTAGCCAGTTTGCTAGTGCACATCATTTCCATACTGACAAGTCCAAATCCACTTTTTTCTCTACAGATGACTTTCAAGGGTTGGTATCGGCCTGCCATCATAATTAACTTTCAGTTGCTGCAGTAGTTGCAGACTGGTAAAATGATTTATTAATTAAAAATCCATATTTCCACCATCCTTTGCTAATTTTCCAAAAAGTGGCAAACTGTTATTCAGTATTTTTGATAACATGCTATGAATTGATTGGTTAAGGTCAAGAGGTGGTTGGCATCCATTGTACTAATCATAGAATGGCAATGGTATGACCTTGGCCACATCTGATTGGTCTGTTTACCTTGGACACTGGAATACAGTGCTGACCACATAATAACTGCACAATATTCAGAGAGGTGCTATTTCAAAGATTTTGTATTTTTGAAACAATGTATTTGAAAGTGTGGAGTTTGCATGTTCTTCGGTGGTTTGCATGGGTTTGCTCCAGGTTTCCTCCCACAGTCCAAAGACATGCACTAAGTAGGGTTAGGTTAACTGGTGAGTCTAAATTGCCCACAGCTGTGAATGTGAGTGTGACTGGTTGTCTGTCTGTCTGTGTTTGCCCTGCAACAGGCTGGCAACCTATCCAGGGTGTACCCTGCCTCTCGCCTTATGACAGCTGGGATAGACTCCAGCCCCCTACGTCCCCGAAAGGGATAGGTGGAAGAGAATGGATGAATGGATGTATTTGAAAGGGATGTGAGGCCAGCTGTCTACATGCCTATTAATTGTATGAGGTGTGATTAGTGCCACTAAATATTTTCTCTCAGTTTCATAAGCATTATCATGGCAAACCCAATGGCCCACAACTTTTAGGTTGTGGGATAAAGGTGCTTACTGTGTGTATTGCAATGCATGCAGGTTAGCAGGGATCCAGTCACAATGCATGAATTGTTTAATCTTAGACTGAGAGAGGCAAGGACATTTGCATTTTCTTGCAAACATCCAGCCTCTGTCAGACTGCCAAGAATAGTGGATTGGACTCACTGAATGGAATCTCTATCCCTTTATAGGAGAAAGTGCACTAACCAGCACCTTCCTGTTAGGGTTTAATATTTTTCCCGAAAATGGCATGAATCAAATCCCGGGAAAAGACGAGCAATTTCCCGGTAATCCCGGGAAAAAGTGGGTTTTATTTATTTTTATTTTAATTAGGCCTTCTGTAGCCTGTGTCGGGCTTAACCTATTTTGATATTGTAGATATTTTACTCAACTCCATTTTAAAAGCGAAATATGTTTAAGTAATCTATTTCATTCTATTTCATCTATTTCACTCCTCCGTGAATCGCCACCTTATCGTGGTGGAGGGGTTTGTGTGTCCCAGTGATCCCAGGAGCTATGTTGTCTGGGGGCTTGTCCCCCTGGTAGGGTCTCCCATGGCAAACTGGTCCTGGGTGAGGGTCCAGACAAAGAGCGGTTCAGAAGACCCTTATGAGTGAAAAAACAAGGGAACAGTTTACCCTGCCCGGGATAGGGTTACCGGGGCCCCACCCTGGAGCCTGGCCTGGGGAGGGAGCTCGAGGGAGAGCGTCTGGTGGCCAGGCATTAGCCCGTGGTGCTTGGCCGGGCGCAGCCCGAAGAGGTTACACGGGCCCGCCCTCCTGCAGGCCCACCACCCACAGGAGGTGTCGTAGGGGTCGGGTGCAGTGTGTGTCGGGCGGTGGCCGAGGGCGGAGGCCCTGGCGGACCGATCCCCGGCTATCGAAACTGGCTATTGGGACATGGAATGTCACCTCTCTGGTGGGGAAGGAGCCTGAGCTAGTGCGTGAGGTTGAGAGATACCAGCTAGATATAATTGGGCTCACCTCAACGCATGGCCTGGGCTCTGGAACCAGTCTCCTGGAGAAGGGCTGGACTCTGTTCCAGTCTGGAGTTGCCCTCGGTGAGAGGCGGCGAGCTGGGGTGGGTATTCTTGTATCCCCCCGGCTTGCTGCCTGTACGTCGGAGTTTTCACCGGTGGACGAGAGGGTAGTTTCCCTGCGCCTTCGGGCTGGGGAACGGGTCCTGACTGTTGTTTGCGCTTATGCGCCGAATGACAGTTCAGGGTACCCACCCTTTTTGGAGTTGCTGGGTGGGGTGCTGGAGAGTGCTCCATCTGGTGACTCCATAGTCTTGCTGGGAGACTTCAACGCTCACGTGGGCAATGACAGTGAGACCTGGAGGGGCGTGATTGGGAGGAACGTCCTGCCCGATCTGAACCCGAATGGTGTTTTGTTATTGGACTTCTGTGCAAACCACAGTTTGTCCATAACAAACACCGTGTTCGAACACAAGGATGTCCATAAGTGCACATGGCACCAGGACACCCTAGGTCGCAGGTCGATGATCGATTTTGTAATCGTATCATCAGATCTGCGGCCGTATGTTCTGGACACTCGGGTGAAGAGAGGAGCTGAGCTGTCAACTGATCACCACCTGGTGGTGAGTTGGATCAGGTGGCGGGGGAAGATGCTGGACAGACCTGGCACACCTAAACGTATTGTGAGGGTGCGCTGGGAACGCCTGGCAGAAGCCCCAGTCCGGGAGATCTTCAACTCCCACCTCCGGCAGAACTTCGATAGCATTCTGAGGGAGGCTGAGGACATTGAGTCCGAATGGACCATGTTCCGCACCTCCATTGTTGAGGCTGCTGCTCAGAGCTGTTGCTGCAAGGTGGTTGGTGCCTGTCGTGGTGGTAACCCCCGAACCAGATGGTGGTCACCGGAGGTGAAGGGAGCCATCAAGCTGAAGAAAGAGTCCTATCGGGCTTGGTTAGCCTGTGGGACTCCGGAGGCAGCTGACAGGTATCGACAGGCCAAGCAGAATGCAGCTCGGGTAGTGGCCAAAGCAAAAACTCGGGTGTGGGAGGAGTTCGGTGAGGCTATGGAAAAAGACTTTCGGACGGCATCGAAGCGATTCTGGCAAACCGTCAGGCGACTCAGGAGGGGAAAGCAGTGCTTCACTCACACTGTTTATAGTGCGGGGGGGGGGGGTGCTGCTGACTTCAACTGAGGCTATAGTCGGACGGTGGAAGGAATACTTCGAGGACCTTCTGAATCCCACTGACACGCCTTCTGTAGTGGAAGCAGAGTCTGGGGATGAGGGGGATGACTTGACCATCACTGGGGTGAGGTCACTGAGGTAGTTAAACAACTCCTTGGTGGCAGAGCCCCTGGGGTGGACGAGATTCGCCCTGAGTTCCTGAAGGCTCTGGATGTTGTAGGACTGTCTTGGTTGACACGCCTCTGCAACATCGCGTGGAGATCTGGGGCAGTGCCATTGGATTGGCAGACCGGGGTGGTGGTCCCCATCTTTAAGAAGGGAGACCGGAGGGTGTGCTCCAACTTTCGGGGTATCACACTACTCAACCTCCCCGGTAAGGTCTATGCCAGGGTGCTGGAAAGGAGGGTGCGTCCGTTAGTCGAACCTCGGATTCAGGAGGAACAATGCGGTTTTCGTCCTGGTCGTGGAACGCTGGACCAGCTCTTTATCCTCTCAAGGATATTCGAGTGTGCGTGGGAGTTTGCCCAACCAGTCTACATGTGCTTTGTGGACTTGGAGAAGGCATTCGACCGTGTTCCTCGGGGTGTTCTTTGGGAGGTTCTGCGGGAGTATGGGGTGTCTGGCCCATTGTTGCGGGCCATTCAGTCCTTGTACAACCACAGTGAGAGCTTGGTCCGTATAGCCGGTAATAAGTCGGATTTGTTTCCTGTGGGTGTTGGACTCCGTCAGGGCTGCCCTTTGTCACCGATTCTGTTCATAATTTTTATGGACAGAATTTCTAGGCGTAGCCAGGTGGCGGAAGGCTTCTTCCTTGGTGGCCTCAGAGTCTCATCTCTGCTTTTTGCAGATGATGCGGTTCTGTTGGCTTCATCAGGGGGGGGCCTCCAGCTCGCAGTGGAACGGTTCGCAGCCGAGTGTGAAGCGGCTGGCATGAGAATCAGCACCTCTAAGTCTGAGGCCATGGTCCTCAGCCGGAAAAGGGTGGAGTGCCATCTCCGGCTCAGGAACGAGTTCTTGCCTCAAGTGGAGGAGTTTAAGTATCTCGGGGTCTTGTTCACGAGTGATGGGAGAAGGGAACGGGAGATCGACAGGCGGATCGGGGCTGCTTCTGCAGTGATGCGGACGCTGCACCGGTCCGTCGTGGTGAAGAGGGAGCTTAGCGTAAAAGCGAAGCTCTCGATTTACCGGTCGATCTACGTTCCTACCCTCACCTATGGTCACGAGCTTTGGGTAGTGACCGAAAGAATAAGATCGCGAATACAAGCGGCAGAAATGAGTTTCCTTCGAAGGGTGGCTGGCCTCTCCCTTAGAGATAAGGTGAGGAGTGCGGCCATCCGGGAGGGGCTCAGAGTAGAGCCGCTGCTCCTCCACATCGAAAGGAGCCAGTTGAGGTGGCTCGGGCATCTGATTAGGATGCCTCCTGGCCGCCTCCTGGGTGAGGTGTTCCGGGCATGTCCCACCGGGAAGAGGCCCCGTGGTAGACCCAGGACACGCTGGAGAGATTATGTATCTCGGCTGGCCTGGGAACGCCTTGGGGTCCCTCCGGATGAGCTGGAGGAGGTGGCTGGGGAGAGGGAAGCCTGGGCTTCTCTGCTTAGGCTTCTGCCCCCGCGACCCGGCCCCAGATAAGCGGAAGAAAATGGATGGATGGATGGATGGATGGATCTATTTCATGATACCTTCTTCACACATTAGGCCCGTATTCTAATTCATGATTGTTAGTAAGTGGCTGCAAACGAGGAAAAGAAACACTCGAAGTTAAACAGATATTTCTTTATTGTTCAGGCATATATTATAGGCTATATAATGCAAGATAACAATATATAATAATATAAAATTAACAACAAATTAAAGAGGAAAAAAGTACAACTGTGTATTAAAACGCTTGAAACGGAGGCTGAACGTGCCTGAAATGAAAAGTAATGCTTTTCGCATTAAACGAACCCTTCTGTCAATATTTCCTTAACTTTAACATTCGGAAGCTTTCTTTTTTTTCTGAAAGTGTGCTTTTAAGAAGCAGAGAGCATCGAGAGAGTCTGCGCTTAAGCGATTTCGGAGTTTAGTGACAAATTGGCCGCAGATAGAAAATGCTCTCTCCGCCTCCACGGATGTAGCCTGAACAGAACGCAGGGCATCAAACAACTGCTGCAGGTGGGGCGGTCTCCTGTTTGTAGCTTCGAACAGAGAAAACTCTTTGGTCAGAACTTTCATGAGGTCACCCTCTTTGATTTCACCTGACGCCGGCGTAGTGGTCATTGAAATGGCCTGCTGCAGATCCAATGCTAGGTTGAGGTTCCCTTCAGTTGAGACGTCTTCAGTCGGTGATGTAGGTCTGGCATCTGCATCACCCTCACTCGCGCTCTCCTCGGAGAAACGGCCGAGGAAAAGACGCTCCGCAAGTCCGTTAGCCGTTTTGAACATGATGGCCTTTCTTCGTGTTTGTCATGTTTGGACTCTAAATGTCTGCGTAGTCCGCTTGTTGATCCACCAGAACATTTGACGACTCGGTCACACAACATACATTTGGCGCTGTCATTATCTATTTTTGTAAAATGCCCCCACACAAAACTGTTCATAGACATCATTGCCTGTATGCGCCTCGCTTCTGCTGAGTTACCGCAATACCATAAGTACTGTTGACTCATCACCCCATCAATGTTACCGTATGACAACAAATCGACGTGTGCGACTTTTTTCCCGGTTTCCCGTCTTACGTTTCCCGGGAAACGGGAAATGGTTCTGATCGCATTTCCCGGGAATCCCGGATCCCGGGATTAAACCCTACTTCCTGTAGGCCAAGTTTATTCTTTGCTGTCACTGTGAAACTTTCAAAGGCAGTGGCATTTATCAGGATTGTAGTTTCCTGGCTGAGATGGATCATCTTTGGCTATCCTATTCCATACAATTCTTCTTCTTCTATTGTTAAAAAGAAAATAAGTTTTGAAACTGGATAATAATTATTAAAAGACCCAGAGTCTTCTAATAATTATTAAATGTTTTTAAGTAACTGTTAAACTACAATATTGTATAGTCTTTACCTTACAATATAAAGCACCTTGAGGGGACTGTTTGTTGTTCTTTGGTACTATATAAATACAGTTAAATTGAATTAAATTGATTTTAACCATGACAATTCCAGTAAGCATAACTTGTAAGGCATAATCTACTGATATTCAGCGTAGTGAGTCCAGATAAAGAAAAGATTATTAATTCTGTGTAAGTTTGAAAAAGTAAAAGTTCAGCAGGCTGTGTAGAGAAAGATAAGTGGGGGTATAAAATCAGCACTTCATGAAAAAGTTCTGATAGAGTACCCAGTAACATCCTCCTTCTCTCTCTGGCTGTCTCAGACTTTCTTGTGGGTCTCCTGTTGATGCCATTAGAAATCTTTAGAACCACAACCTGCTGGATACTTGGTGACTGTATGTGTTCTGTTTATATTTAGGAAATAGGTAGTCTTATCTGTGCTTCAATAGGGAACATTGTTCTCATATCAGTTGACCACAATGTGGCTATTTGTGACTCTCTGCATTACCCCACCAAAATCACTGTGGGGAGAGTCAAACTCAGTGTTTGTCTGTGTTGGTTTTATTCAACTTTCTACAGCAGTCTTTATACAAAGGATTTCCTCCTTAAGCAAGGCAGGTATAATTCCTGCCATGGAGAGTGTGTGTTTGTTATTACTGATATTACTGGGAATGTTGATCTTGCTTTATCCTTTATTGTTCCAGTTTGTGTCATCATAGTTCTGTATCTGAGAGTGTTTGTGGTGGCTGTGTCTCAGGCTCGTGCCATGCGCTCTCATGTTAAAGCTGTCACACTTCAGCGTTCACTGAATCAAACAAACAAATCTGAGCTGAAAGCAGCCAGGACTCTTGGGGTTCTTGTAGTTGTGTTTCTTGCAAGCTTTACTGCTACACTCTTGTTGAAGAAAACATTATAAATGATCAATCTGCATCTACTGTGGTCATTGTCTTTTACTTTAACTCTTGTCTTAACCCACTGATTTATGCCTTGTTCTACCCCTGGTTTAGAAATGTTGTTAAACTTATCATCACTCTGCAAATATTCAAACATAACATCAGTGAGGCAAACATACTTTAAAAAGACTTTGAAATTGCTCCACTATAACACCAAGGGTGCAGTGGTTAGCACTGTAACCTCACAGCAAGAAGGGCCTGGGTTTGAATTCAGCCCGAGGCCTTTTTCTGTGGAGTTTGCAGTTTCTCTCTGTATCTGTGCAGGGACTCCCAGATTACTCCCACAGAGGGGTTAAGTTAATTGGGAACTCTAAATTGACAGTAGGTGTGAATGGTTGCCTGTCTCTACATGTTGGCCTTAGACAGATCCAGACGTATCCTGCATCTGTCTGCTCAGGACCCTGGATTGGATAAGCAGAAGAAAATGGATGGAAGCATGTTTACTGTATAACTGAAAGTGACTTTGAATTATGGCTGTATTTAGTAATAGGTAAAATATACTAAATGTGACTGGAATATATGTCAGAGGAAGGAAACACAAAAAAATAAATAAGTACTTTTGATCATTTCTTAAGCAAAATTATAAATAATTTCTATGTGGAAATTGTTACACAATATATCTCACTCCATTTTTTTTCAGCATATTCAGCATTTGGCTCAAAGTAATTAAAGAATGTTAACTTTAGCAGTTCATTTTTTTTCTCTGGTTATTACATAGTGTTGTTATCTTTGTATTTTATAAGCACCATATTATCATTCATAGAGTCTGTACTGTTGCACTCAATGTGACCCCGTGTCCTATATTGAGATTCACAGCCAGCTAAACTCTCTCTTACATCACTTCCTCCAAGGAACAGGCGCGTGTTGTAGTTGGACAGGATTTAATGTAAAAAAGTGTGAAACTGAAACAATACAAAATACAGAAAAAGTACTCAGTATACAATTATAATATGATCACTTAAATCAAATTAACATCTCCTTTGATATATAAGGCACATTAAAGGGTTCATTCCAATTTAGCGGTCGCACTGCATGAACTCAGATTGGATTCACTAGATTGACACATATAGCATATCAAACATCTCAAACTTATTTGAATAATCACACGCATAATATCTTACAAACACATACAACCTTGAAACTTACTCATATTGCCACTCAAAGGGATATGAAGGAGCGGATGGCTTTGGATTGTCAGAGATGCACCATGCTTTCTCTACCTTCTGAGAAAACTACTTCCGTTCACTTCTTCTATTTACAAATCAGCCTAACATAGCGCATTGTGAAAACCTGCGCCCCCCACAGGCTCGGAGAGGCAACAACACAAAAACAGTTCCAACACACTCCCCGCCTGGGATTATTGTAAGAATGCCACTATAATCTATTTAAACATTGAACTAATCTCTTAGAGACAAAAGAAGGATACAATCCGAAATAGGTCTATAGAAGATCTTGGTAGTCTTGTCATGCGTAACCTTCACTTCCACTTTCCTCACAACTCCATCTCTGCTTGGAAGGGTCTTCACAATGACTCCCATAGGCCATTCATTTCTTTTTAGTTGCTTGTCTTTTAGAAGGATCACATCCCCTTCCTTCAAGTTTGGTCTGTTGCGCTGCCATTTCTGACGACTCTGGAGCATGTTGAGGTATTCTTTCTGCCATCTGGCCCAGAATGTGTCAGCAAGGGCTTGAACTCTCTTCCACTGATGTTTATACATGTCGGCCATGGTGAAGTCCCCAGGTGGAGTTGGGATTGGACCAAACTTCTGGGTGAGTAGAGTCAAGGGGGTCAGGATCAAAGGGGCCTCTGGATCTGAAGAAACAGGTACCAAGGGCCTCGCATTAACAATAGCCGTGACCTCGGCCATTAATGTTGTCAGGACCTCATGAGTTAGAGTAGGGTTCCCTGCTTGTAGGAGCATTGAGTCTAGGATGCGTCGTGAGATGCCTATCATACGCTCCCAGGTGCCACCCATGTGAGATGAGTGGGGAGTATTGAACACCCAGGAACACCTCTGTTTGTGTAAGTAGTCCTCCACACTCGTCTCACCAGACTTGGGAGGATCCAGCTTCAGTTCCTTGGAGGCACCAATGAAATTGGTGCCACAGTCTGATCTTAACTGCTTAGCGGGGCCTCTGATTGCAAAAAATCTACGAAGAGCATTGATAAAACTGGATGAGCTCAAAGTTTCAATCACTTCAATATGAATGGCCCTTGTAGACATACAAGTGAACAAGACTGCCCATCTCTTGCTGTTAGCTTGACCACCTTTAGTGCGGCGTGTTGTAACATCCCACGGTCCAAATACATCAAGGCCAACAAAAGAAAATGGCGGACTACTCTGTAAGCGTTCAGCAGGCAAGTCTGCCATAATTTGTTGCTCTGTTCTGCCTCGAAGCTTTCTGCAGGTGACACATTTGTGTATTACACTGCTGATGGATCTCTTAGCACCAACTATCCATAAGCCACTTGCTCTCACCGCTCCCTCAGTGAAGTGTCTCCCTTGGTGCTGGACGGCTTCATGGTGATGTCGAATGAACAGTGGAGCAATGTGATGCTTTCCTGGTATCAGAAGAGGGTTGGCTTCATGACTTGGCAAGTTGGACTCTGCAAGTCGTCCTCCCACATGCAGTAAGTTTTCATGATCAATCATTGGATTAAGTTTATGAAGGGAACTGTTACGTGGTATGTCTCGTTTTGCCATGATACACTTTATTTCCTCTGCGTAAACTTCATGCTGGACACACCTGATGATTGTGTGCTCTGCGTGAGTTAAAGCTTCACCTGTGAGACTAGCCTTACAAAGGTGCCAGCCGCTACAACCACCACCATCTTTGGACTTGAAACTGTGAGAGATGTGATGGAGGTAGGCCACTGCTTTGACGAGGGGAGTCCATTTTGAAAACCTTTCAAAGCGGGATGAACCTAAGGCATCTGGAGCAGTTGTGGTCACAAGCACAGTCACATTCTGTCGAATTTCAACATCTAACTCTGGATCAACAAGTTCAAATGGACCTTTTTCTAGGGAAATGCTCTCATGATTAAGAAGAAATGCTGGGCCGTACAACCACGAGGTACTAACAAGTTTCTCTGCTGCTACAGACCGGGAGCCATGATCAGCGGGATTGTGCTCTGTTGGTACATATCTCCACTGGTCTGGTAGGGAAGACAGCTTGATCCTCTGTACACGATTGTTTACATATACATGAAATCTTCTGTTTTGATTGTTAATGTATCCCAACACCACTTTACTGTCACTGTAAAACGTTGTCCTGTCAATCTTTATTTTCAGTTCTTCCTTGAGAACCTCCGACATCTCCACAGCAAGCACTGCTGCGCAAAGCTCCAATCAGGGAATGGTGAGCTCTGGCACAGGAGCCAGTTTGGCCTTACCTATGACAAACCCAACTTCGTTGTGCCGACACAAGGTTTTAGTCACCTCAGTCACAACTGAGGTGACTAAAAGGTCATGTGTGACCTTCAGGTAGGCCACTGCTGCGATGGCTTTCACCGAGGCATCTGAGAACAGACAAAGCTCGATGAAGGTGGCTTGTGAGATGGAGAACGTTACATAGGTACGAGGAATGTGTAGGGTTGTGAGACTCTGTAGTGAATCGTGCCATCTTCTCCAATCATCATACATGTCTTGTGGCAACGGGCTGTCCCACTCAAGGTTGCTGCTGGAGAGCTGTCTGAGAAGAAGTCTGCCTTTGATGGTTACAGGTGCAAGCAAGCCAAGAGGATCGAACAAGCTGTTTACTGTCGAGAGTACACCACGGCGAGTGAAGGGTTTCTGCTCCTGTGGAACATGAAATGTAAATGTGTCCGATACAGGGTTCCAACTCACTCCTAAGCTGCGTTGGACTGGAAGCTCGTCAGTTGTTAAATCGAGATCTTTGATATCTTTGGCCCTATCCTCAGGGGGGAAAGCATTCACAACTTCCACTTTGTTGGAAACAATCTTGTGGAGAAGTAGATTTGAGAGGGCAAGCATTTTTTGAGCTCTCTGTAAAATGTCAATAGCCTCAGCTTCGGTTGAGAAGGACTTTAATGCATCGTCCACAAAGAAGTCTTTCTCTATGAAGTTTCGGGCGTCAGTTCCGTATTCACTTTCTGCCTCCTTTGCTGCCATTCTCAGCCCATAGATCGCCACTGCTGGGGAGGGACTGTTACCAAAGACGTGCACCCTCATTCGATAGTCTACTACATCTTTGGTGAGGTCGTTGTCTTCATACCACAGGAAGCGAAGGTAATCTCTGTGATCTTCCTGGACTACAAAGCAGTAGAACATTTGTTTGATGTCAGCAGTGATGGCAACAGGTTCTTTCCTGAAGCGAAGCAGCACACCCAAAAGTGTGTTGTTCAGGTCCGGGCCAGAAAGCAGTATGTCGTTGAGGGACACTCCATCAAACCGCGCACTCGAATCAAACACCACACGTATCTTTCCTGGCTTTTGCGGATGGTATACACCAAATATCGGGAGGTACCAGTTCTCTTTGTCTTTGTTGTGAGGTGGTGCAAGTTCTGCATGTTGGTTGTCGAGCATTTTCTGCATGAATTCAACGAAGTGTGCTTTCATTTCTGGTTTCTTGTCAAGCATACGTCGCAGGGACATGAGCCGCTGGTAGGCATAGGACCGGTTGTCAGGAAGTTTGCGTCTGGGGGTTCGAAATGGGAGTGGTGCAACCCAGCTGTTAGTGTCGTCTTTGAAGAATGCCTCCATCTTCTTCAGGAAGATCATGTCTTCAACGGAATGAGCGAGCTGGTTATCTTTATTGGTGCGACAAAACACAGCCTCTCCTAAATTCTCAACTGTGAGCTTTTCGTGTGGGTGAACAGGTAGCAACTTATTGGAAATGGTTTTGGCTTGGCTCAGACTAAAGTCCTCCTTCACACTGAAGCGACTGTTGCAGGGAGTGAGATAGCTTGGGCGGCCATTGTCTAATACATGTGTTTTCAGAGCGTTCACTTCACTTGGCTTGTGAGCGTTGCCAAGACACACCTCCCCGATGATGACCCAGCCCAGGTCAAGCTTCTGTGCAAATGGGTCGTTGTGTTTGCCGTTAATTTGCTCCCTCACCTTGTGAACTCTCAGAAGGTTTCGTCCTATTAGCAACAGTATATCTGCACTTGGGTCGAGAGGCGGTATTTCAGCAGCTATTGCTTTCAAATGGCGGTGGTGTAAAGCAGCTTCTACAGTGGGTATCTCTTCTCTATTGTTGGGGATGGCATTGCACTCTATGAGAGTGGGGAGAGAAAAACTAATTTTTCCATCTAATGACTCAACTATGTAGTCACACGCTCTTCTACCAGTCACTTGTGCTATACCACTACAGGTTCTCAGTGTGTATGGTTCAGTTGGGCTTTGTATATCGAATATGTCAAAAAACTCTGTCTTTGCAAGAGACTGGTTGCTTTGATCGTCGATTATCGCATACATTCTTTTGATGTTGTCTCGCTGACCTTTGGGATAGACTTGCACCAAGCAGATCTTAGAACAGGATTTCCCTGCAATCTCATTTCCACATACCTCTGTACATGTGGCAGTAACATCTGAGTCCTGTGCAGTTGTTTGCTCCCCGCCATGCTCTCTATGGAATGAGGGAGGCTTGGACATCTGTGGAGCAGGGCCAGGGTGAAGAGCTGCCAGGTGTTTCTCACTGTCACACTCTTCACACTTAATCGTGACTGTACAGTCTTTGGCTTGGTGGCTGGTGGAAGCAAGGCAGCGATAGCAGATGTTATTGTCTTTGAGCAGCCTTTTCCTGTCATCAAGCAGCATAGTTCTGAAACCCCTGCATCTTTTAAGTGGGTGGGGTTTGTGATGTATAGGACACTGTCTTTTAATGTCTTCACCTGCTTCTTTGGTCCTGCATCCCTCTGATGCTACGTCTGTCTTGTGCACTGTGACTGATAGCTTTTGGTTGTAGTTACCTGTTGATTTCCCTTTTTTGTAGCTGGATGTGTGATTGGCATGCGAGAGAGTCATTGTGTTGAAAGTTGTGGCGAAGCTTGGGTCATTCCTTGCTTTGGCTTGACCTTTCACAAATTCCACAAAGACTGAGAAGGGTGGGAAGCTAACATGGTGGTCTTCTTTAAACTTTGAACCCACCATTGTCCATTTTTCTTGGAGATGAAAGGGCAGCTTCTCCACTATTGGTCCTACTCCCCTGGCTGTGTCAAGGTAACTTAACCCTGGTAAATATCCATCTAGTTTCGCCGCTTGGAGTTCACACAGCAGATCTGACAGATCACGAAGCTTGTGTGGTTCTTTACTGGAGAGCTTTGGAAAACTTTGTATCCTAGCAAACAGGGAGTTTTCTATTGCCTCTGGTGAGCCATAACATTCTTCTAGTCTTGACCATATCATGTTCAAACCGGCAGGTGGATGCTTTATGTTAACTGCTTTCAGTCTCTTGGCATGTTCAGAAGACTCAGGTCCCAACCACTTTATGAGTAGATTCATTTCTTCACTGGCTGTAAGACCAAGGTCCTTGATGGTGCTCTGAAATGTGGCTTTCCAGCTAAGGTAACTCTCTGGCTTATCATCAAATTCCGACAGTCCTCCAGTTACTAGCTGGCTCTTAGCTAGAAATCTGGCTAGGTCACTCGTTGTGCTGTCAGCATTATTGTGTGGGCTTAGTCCCCGTTGTGGCATAAACGGGTATTGCATCAGTTCCTGTTTGGGACTGCGAGGTGTGTACACTACTGGTTGTTCGCATTGTTCATTTCGATAATTGCTGTCATCATGCTGAAATGTATCTCTATTGTCTTGAGCCAGGTCAGTATAATTGTGCTTATTCACGTACTCACTCACTTTTTCCTCTGGGGTTGTTTGTTGAGCCAAAAATGTCAAGTCTTCTTTTGGTTCCGCTATGCCAAATTGAGCTGCTGCTGCCTCCATCACCCCTGCTTTAGCCACGGCTGCATCAGCTTCCTTTTGGAGATTGAGTACGTCAAGAGACGCTTCTAAACGGGCCTTTTCTATCTTGATGCTCATTTCCTTTTGCGCGTAGGCTAATCTGGCTTTTGCTGCTTGCGCTTCTGCTTGTGCCCGAGCTGCCTCCATACTAGCTCGGGTTGAGGCTGATGACTTACTTGAACATCCTGCTGATGACCTAACGGTAAGTTTCCCCGAAGACTTTGCAGATGCTACTGAGTGAGTGGACCTTGTTTCCTCGTTGCCTTGCTGTTCAGCATCTGACTTCTCCATGGTCAAGTCGACTGCCGCTCGTGGACCCTTGTCGAGTGCTATGATTTCACTGTACTGTTGCACTCAATGTGACCCCGTGTCCTATATTGAGATTCACAGCCAGCTAAACTCTCTCTTACATCACTTCCTCCAAGGAACAGGCGCGTGTTGTAGTTGGACAGGATTTAATGTAAAAAAGTGTGAAACTGAAACAATACAAAATACAGAAAAAGTACTCAGTATACAATTATAATATGATCACTTAAATCAAATTAACATCTCCTTTGATATATAAGGCACATTAAAGGGTTCATTCCAATTTAGCGGTCGCACTGCATGAACTCAGATTGGATTCACTAGATTGACACATATAGCATATCAAACATCTCAAACTTATTTGAATAATCACACGCATAATATCTTACAAACACATACAACCTTGAAACTTACTCATATTGCCACTCAAAGGGATATGAAGGAGCGGATGGCTTTGGATTGTCAGAGATGCACCATGCTTTCTCTACCTTCTGAGAAAACTACTTTTGTTCACTTCTTCTATTTACAAATCAGCCTAACATAGCGCATTGTGAAAACCTGCGCCCCCCACAGGCTCGGAGAGGCAACAACACAAAAACAGTTCCAACACAGAGTCAATGAGGTTAGAGGCTCAGTTACAGGAAGCAGTCCACACTGTTAGGACCACTGTTAAAACCATGGTTTTAAAGAAAAATTAAATGATAGAACAGACACAGCATGGTCCTACAGACCTTGAAAGACTTGAGTCTCATCAGTACTTTAGTGATGTTCAGCAGTAGATAGTTAAGCTCACACTACCCTTCTGTATTTATCCGCCTGACCATCAGTGATACAGCTAACAAAAGTAATTGAAGTTGGCATGACTATCATCTGTACCTGAAGTCTGAAATATAGATAGTGAAGAGAAAGGGTCACTGTCTTGTGTGGTGCTCCTGTGCTGCTCAGTATGCTGTCTGAGCAACAGGTCATCAGCCTGACATACTGTGGTCAACTTGTCAGGTAGTCTGTAATCCAGGTTATGAGTGGAGCAACTACCTGCGAGTTTATACCCCAGTACTGATGGTCTAATGCAGGGGTAGGGAACTCCAGGCCTCGAGAGCCGGTGTCCTGCAGGTTTTAGATGTGTCCCTGATCCAGCACACCTGACTCAAATGACTGAATTACCTCCTCAGTCTGCAGTCAAGTTCTCCAGAGTCCTGCTAATGACTTCTATATGTGATTCAGGTGTGCTGGATCTGCTAAAACCTGCAGGACACCGGCTCTCGAGGCCTGGAGTTCCCTACCCCTGGTCTAATGGTATTAAAAGCATTGGAAAAATGAAACAGCATGATTCTCAGTCTTTCCTGTCATGTCCATGTCGGAATATGCCTAATGCAGCAGGTAGATGATGGGATCCACCATGCCAGTCTTGGGGTGGTTGACAAACTGCAGGGGGTCAGGTCAACGCTCCACCAGCAGACACAGATGATTGAGGATTAGTCTCTCCAGTGTCTTCATGATGTGGGAAGCCAGAGCAACATGCCTGTAGTCCCCTGAAGTACTTGAGCGAAACGTTTTAGGGGACAGGAATAAGAAAGGCTGTCTTTGAGAGTCGGGATCCTCTGCGGTTTTAAACAGGTTGAAGATCAGATACAGAACTTCACACAACTGAGGTGCACAACTCTTGAGAACTCTGGGATTGATGCTAGCAGGATCAGTAGTTTGCCAAGGTGGAGTTGGAAGAGGTTAAACTTACATTCCTTCAACCAAGTGATTTCTCATAGATGGTAATCTGAAAATGTGGCTGAGCCTTCACCTGTTCAATTTCCATGTTTTATTAAAACAGACAAAGGCAGGAATCTCCCTCATCAATGCTTTCCTGGCTAACATACTAAAGAAGTCGTTAAAGGCTTTTTTAGATCACACGTCAGGGCATCACACATCACACATGCCAGGGTGGTTAGTAAGAGTAAACCTGTCAAGATAATTACAGAGGGATGTTCCCTCTATTGCTATCGCTAGCTAGCGCAGATCATAACTGATCTCAGTCTGAAAGCAGAGCCACTGGTATTCAATTTCAATTCACTTCAATTTTATTTATATAGCGCCAAATCACAACAAACTGTCGCCTCAAGGCGCTTTGTATTGTGGGTAAAGACCCTACAATAATACAGAGAAAACCCAACAGTCAAAACGACCCCCTAAGAGCAGCACTTGGTGACAGTGGGAAAGAAAAAGTCCCTTTTTAACAGGAAGAAACCTCCAGCAGAACCAGGCTCAGGGAGGGGGGGTCATCTACTGTGACCGGTTGGGCTGAGGGGAGAGAAAAGACATGCTGTGGAAGAGAGCCAGAGATTAATATCAATTAATGATTAAATGCAGAGTGGAGTATAAACAAAGTAAATAAGGTGAATGAGAAGAAACAGTGCATTATGTGAACCCCCCAGCAGCCTAGGCCTATAGCAGCATAACTAAGGGATGGTTCAGGGTCACCTGATCCAGCCCTAACTATAAGCTTTATCATAAAAGAAAGTTTTAAGCCTAATCTTAAAAATAGAGAGGGTGTCTGTCTCCTGAATCCAAGCTGGAAGCTGGTTCCACAGAAGAGGCGCCTGAAATAATATCAATTCAA
This sequence comes from Archocentrus centrarchus, assembly GCF_007364275.1. NCBI lineage: Eukaryota > Metazoa > Chordata > Actinopteri > Cichliformes > Cichlidae > Archocentrus > Archocentrus centrarchus. Next base: position 31,873,874 of record NC_044366.1, read on the forward strand.
GGCCACCACTCCAGTCTCCCCTAGGCCACCACTCCACATCCCCCATTTGTGGACGTCAGGCCCTCATACCATCGTCATGGAGTCAGTTTCTAACTGTTTGTGCAGACACATGCACATTTGTGGCCTGCTGGAGGTCATTTTGCAGGGCTCTGGCAGTGCTCCTCCTGTTCCTCCTTGCACAAAGGAGGAGGTAGCGGTCCTGCTGCTGGGTTTTTGCCCTCCTACGGCCTCCTCCACGTCTCCTGGTGTACTGGCCTGTCTCCTGGTAGCTCATCCAGCCTCTGGACACTACGCTGACAGACACAGCAAACCTTCTTGCCACAGCTTGCATTGATGTGCCATCCTGGATGAGCTGCACTACCTGAGCCGCTTGTGTGGGTTGTGTGGGTACTGAGAAGTGGTCTGTGGTCCCCACCTGCAGAACCACTCCTTTATTGAGTGTGTCTTGCTAATTGCCAATAATTTCCACCTGTTGTCTATTCCGTTTGCACAACAGCATGTGAAATTGATTTTCAATCAGTGTTGCTTCCTAAGTGGACAGTTTGATTTCACAGAAGTTTGATTTACTTGGAGTTATATTGTGTTTTTTAAGTGTTCCCTTTATTTTTTTGAGCAGTGTATGTTCCCTGGTGTAGGGCTGTTGGTCAAACACCTTCCACCTCCACGCAGAGAAATTACGAATACGAATACCTTTATTAGTCCCACAATGGGGAAATTACAGTAAACAGAACACCCATCCAAGAAATACAAACACAGAGACAAACACAAAAAGGGGGGACAGGTGTCTGAGGTCATGCAGCCGTTTTACCGGAGCTACCTTTAGCAGGAAAACAGAAAGAGATACACTGGGATTGGTAGGTTAAAAAAAAATCATCTCGCACTGTGTTCATTATAAATACCTTACAAGGTTCCAAAAAAACACGAGTCCCAGATTAATTAATGAGTGTGACAGGCTGTGTTGAGAAATAGAGGAAGGTCATCATGTTGCAGACTGAAAAAGGTTGCTGGGAGGGAGGATATAAATCAGCTTTATGAGAAACTGTTCTGATCAGAGCTGCAGGAACTGCAGCTGCCTGATGATGGAGATACAGAAAGGAGCTGAGCTCTGTTTTCCACAACTCCTCAACAGTTCCTGCAGGAAGCCGACATTTCACTGGTCCAAAGCTGTGCTCCTGAACATTGTGCTGTCCTTCATCTCTCTGATCACTGCTGCTCTCAACCTGCTGGTCATCATCTCAGTCTCCCACTTCAGGCAGAGATTAACTTTTCAACTGAAACTATAGTTTGAGTTTTTGATATGTGAAAACTTCAACTTACATAATTTGATTTAGTGATGGAAGAATAAGTGTGTTCATTTGGTTAGAGTAAATTGTGCTTAAATCATGGAACATTTTCACTGAAAATGTTTTCAAATAATTATTGTGTAAAACATTATTTTCTGTCTCCCTGCAGGCAGCTTCATACACCCAGTAACATCCTCCTCCTCTCTCTGGCTGTCTCAGACTTTCTTGTGGGTCTCCTCTTGATACCATTAGAAATCATTCGAAACACAGCCTGCTGGGTACTTGGTGATTTTATGTGTTCTATTTATTATAATCTGGTTGCAAGTGTTTTCTGTGCTTCAATAGGGAACATAGTTCTCATATCAGTTGACCGCTATGTGGCTATTTGTGACCCTCTGCATTACCCCACCAGAATCACTGTGGTGAGAGTAAAAATCAGTGTTTGTCTGTGTTGGTTTTGTTCAACCTTCGCCAGCAGTCTTTATACAAAGGACATGCTGATTGAACCAGGCAGGTATAATTCCTGCTATGGAGAGTGCATGTTTTTCACCAGTGATACTGCAGGGATTGTCGACCTTGTTTTAACATTTATTGTTCCAGTTTCTGTCATCATAGTTCTGTATATGAGAGTGTTTGTGGTGGCTGTGTCTCAGGCTCGTGCCATGCGCTCTCATGTTACAGCTGTCACACTTCAGCGTTCACTGAATCAAACAAACAGATCTGAGCTGAAAGCAGCCAGGACTCTTGGGGTTCTTGTAGTTGTTTATCTGGCAAGTTTCTGTCCATATTACTGCTACTCTCTGGTTGAAGGAAATGTGGTTAATTATTCATCTCTATATTTTCTCACCATGCTCTTTTATTTTAACTCTTGTTTAAACCCTTTGATCTATGCCCTGTTTTACCCCTGGTTCAGAAATGCTGTTAAACTTATCATCACTCTGCAGATATTCAAATACGACACAAGTGAAGCAAACATACTGTAAAAAGACTACAAAACCTACTCCAGTAAAACTTTAAATCAGTAAATTACCCTCATTTTTTTTAAGCTTATCCAAACTTGGCTCAGTGTAATTAAAGAATGTCTGTCTTCATGTTTGTCTACTGTTTTAATGCTGTTCTATTCATTTCATGCATCATTTTTACAGCCCTGCATCACATAATGATACAAAGAGACATCAGAGCCCCACAGTGACAGTTCCTGCACAACACAGCAAGTTTTTTATATGCACATGTAAAGGTCTTCCAAAAGTATGTTAATGTTAGAGGGAAGTGATTGTTTTTGCAATTTTAGAGATGGAGTATAAATGGGTTCAAACTTTGATTTATTACTTTATAGTTTCTATGCAAATAAAAATAAAATAAAAAACTAATGAAAAAAAACAGCTGTGCAAACAACAGTTAGGAGTGTGGCTGTTTCTCTATATGAGCCCATTACGGTCACTGTACCATCAGTTGCAAAGCCAACAAACCAAATGCATAACATCTTCAGGGACACCCTCATTGCAAGGTTTTCTAACTGTGAGACAGCAGAACCAGCGTCTGAAACTGTGTGGATAAATCCTGCACTTCACTGAAGTCTCACTTCTCACCACCACAGAGTCCCCAGCAATCTGTATCAGAAGAGTTCTCCTTTGTTTTCAGAGAGAAACCTGTGTAAAACCTTCACTTCTACCATATTTTGTTAGTAGATTAGTTATTCCTTCATTTTTTAGTTAACAGAAACTAAGATATAACAGAAAGCAATAATGACTGAATTTATTTAAAATATTCTTTGACTATTTTTTACTCCAATTACTGCCTTACAACATGGTGTTCATAATGAAAATATTTCTATCAAGCAGAACGGCTGTAAAGGTGTGTCAAATTCAAAGAGAGGTGCAGTACAGGACAGTATCGCCATGTTGTTTCTACTTCCAGCCCCTGGAAGTCTCCCTGTTTGCTGGTGCAAAGTGTGCTATACTTTTCTTTTGATTTCAGGAAAGCAACTACTATCCACAAACAAGATTATTTATCTCTCACTCATCTGGAAGGCTGCAGAGACCAAAAAAGAAAAGAAAAATTAATGCATTACACATTATTACTAAACGACTGCAGTATGTTACTTAATTACTCACTGACGCACATAATTCATTAGTTCTAGATAAGAGATAAGATAAGATAAGATAGTGTTTATTTGTCACATGCACAGTTATACACAGTACAATGCACAGTGAAATGTATTTTGTACCTGCAACCATATATACACACACATATAAATAAGAAGAATAAAAATTAAAAAAAAGTAATTCACACTATACACTATACACTATACTCTATATACTATACACTATACACACTTTTTAAATTATAATATTTACATTGTGCAATAATGGTCCAGTTAGGGCTCAGAGTTGAGCAGACGGATGGCTTGTGGGTAAAAACTCTTCTTCAACCTTTCAGTCTTAGCCCTCAGGCAGCGGTAACGCCGGCCTGATGGGAGCAGGGAGAAGAGAGAGTGTCCGGGGTGGCTGGGCTGTTTTAGGATCTTCATGGCCCTCAGCCTGCACTGCTTGGTGTAAATGTCCTGCAGGTTGGGGAGGGTGGTTCTGATGGTCCGTTCAGCTGAACGAACCACCCTTTTTAGGGCCATGAAGTCCTGCTTGGTGCAGTTTCCCATCCAGGTGGTGATGCTCCCACGCATGATGCTCTCGATGGTGCAGGTGTAAAAGTTCCTGAGCACCTTGAGTGGGAGCTTGAAGTCTCTCAGCCGCCTGAGGAGGTAGAGACGCTGTCTGGCCTTCTTCACAGTGATGTTTATGTGATGAGTCCAGGACAGGTCCTGTGAGATGGTCACTCCCAGGTATTTGAAAGTGTCCACTCTTTCCACCTCAGCACCACTGATGACAAGTGGATGGTAGTCCCTCTGCTGCTTCCTGCTGAAGTCCACGATCAGTTCCTTTGTTTTGCTGACGTTGAGCAGGAGGTGGTTCTCCTGGCACCAGTTCTCCAGGCGGGAGACCTCTCTCCTGTAGGCTGTCTCCTCATTGTGAGAGATTAGTCCCACAACAGCAGTGTCGTCAGCAAACTTGATGATGACGTTGGACTCTGACGTGGCCTCGCAGTCATGGGTGTACAGTGAGTACAGCAGAGGGCTGAGCACACAGCCTTGGGGGGATCCAGTGTTGAGGGTGAGGGAGGATGAGGTGAGGTGACCCACTCGTACCACCTGTGGTCTGCTGGTCAGGAAGCTGTGAACCCACCTGCACAGGGATGGGCCCAGGCCCAGGTCCAGCAGCTTAGAGACCAGCCTGGAGGGAACTATGGTGTTGAATGCTGAGCTGTAATCTACAAACAGCACTCTCACATAGTTCCCCTTACCAGTGTCTATGTGTGAAAGGGTCTTGTGGAGCAGGAAGGATATGGCGTCATCTGTGGATCTGTCTGGCCGGTATGCAAACTGTAGTGGGTTGAGGGTGGTGGGCAGTGAGGAGGTGATGAATGTCTTGATGAGTCTTTCAAAACACTTCATCACCACAGAGGTGAGTGCTATGGGCCTGAAGTCATTGGGGCTGCTGGGGTGTGGTTTCTTTGGGACAGGGACTATGATGGACTTTTTAAAGCAGGTGGGAATCACACACAGTTTCAGTGAGAGGTTGAATATCAGTGTAAACACAGGTGCCAGCTGGTCAGCGCAGGTCTTAAGGACACGTCCACAGACGGTATTAGTGGACGTGTCCACTAATACCAGACGGTATTAGTGGACGTGTCCACTAATACCGTCTGGTCCAGCTGCTTTCCTGGTGTTTACACGTCTAAACGCACTCCTCACGTCGCGCTCCGTCACAGTAAGTGTCTCCGCCCCTCCGGCCGGGAGCGCAGCGGGCTGTCGGCTTCCCGACTCAAAGCGCGCAAAGAAGATGTTGAGTTCATCAGCCAGAGAAGCGTCGGCACTCACCGGGTGTGTGTGTGGTGCTTTGTAGTCCGTGATGGTGCGTAGTCCCTGCCACAGTCCCCTGGGGTCAGACTGTTGTAGTTGCTGTTCCAGTCTGCGGCCGTAGCGATGTTTTGCCTCTTTCACCGCTCTGCGGACGTTGTATGATGCAACCTTGTAGTCCTCCATGTTCCCAGAGGCGAGGCCGGAGTTGTAGGCAACGGTGCGGGACCTCAGGGCGTCGCGGACAGATTTATCCACCCACGGCTTCTGGTTGGGAAAAGTCCTGATGGTCCTCCTAAGTGAAGTGTCTTCAACAACTTTCCCAATAAATCCCACAACAGTTTCCGTAAACTCCTCGATGTCTCCGCCCGCGCTGCTGCGAAACATGTCCCAGTCGGTTGAATCCAACGCACCCTGCAGAGCGGCCTCTGTTTGATCAGACCACCGTGTCACTTCTCTCACAGCAGGGGGTTCCTGCCTGAGCCGTTGTTTGTATTTCGGCATGAGAAAGACAGAGGTGTGGTCAGACTTCCCAAAAGGCGGAAGAGGCTTTGCTTTGTAGCCATCTTTGAATGGAGAATAGCAGTGGTCTAGGGTCCTCTCTCCTCTGGTGGGGCAGTCGATGTGTTGAATCAATTCCGGTATCAGCTTTTTCAAGTTTGCACTGTTAAAGTCCCCGGCTACGATGAGAGCCGCATCACGCTGGTTAGCCTGATAGGTGGAAATAGCCTCATGTAGCTCGGATAGTGCAGTGTTTGTGTCCGCCTGAGGTGGAATATAGACGGCGCTGAAGATGACCGAAGTGAACTCGCGGGGCAGGTAGTGGGGACGGCATTTCAGGGTTAGGAGCTCCAGGTTAGGTGAACATGATTGTTTCAGAAGGACAACATTCCTACTGTCACACCAGTTGTTATTAATCATTAGGCACACACCTCCTCCTCTTGATTTTCCAGACTCACTCGTTCTGTCCGTGCGATGAACACTGAAGAACTCCGACGGCTGTACGGCGTGGTCCGGTATGAGGGGGGTCAGCCATGTCTCCGTGAGACAGATGATGTTGCAGTCCCTTATGTCCCTCTGAAACTGTATCCTGGCCCTGAGTTCGTCCAGCTTGTTATCCAGTGACTGGACATTAGCCAACAGGATGCTCGGCAGTGGCGTTTGGTGCGCTCTGCGCCTCAGCCTCTCTCTTACGCCGGCTCTTTTCCCTCGGGGCCTTGTCCGTGACCTGGGTCCTTTGTTTGAGCTGGCCCACTGGAAACGCTGGATCTCCCGAGGCCAAGTCGGGTCGGGAGAAAAAGGTGTCAGAATACAGCCAGAGTGCTGTATTCTGATATTAAAAAGAGTCTGTCTGTCATACGTGATATGACACAGAGCAGGCGGAATTATAAAGTCCAAAATTAGAGCTAAACCTAATATATACAAACAAAGCGTAGGAGCAGGTACGACGGCTGCTGACCTCACCAGCGCCATCTACTGCTTTTGCATTATTCCATAACATGACCAGAAATGCACTGTTATATAATTATCAGTTACAAATACACTGCCTGGCCAAAAAATAAATAAAAGTTGCCACCTGGATTTAACTAAGCAAATAGGTATTAGCCTCCTATTGGATAATTAATTCAATTCAATTCAGTTCAATTTTATTTATGTAACGCCAAATCACAAGAAACAGTTGCCTCAAGGTGCTTTGTATTGTGAGTAAAGACCCTACAATAATACAGAGAAAACCCAACAGTCAAAACAACCCCCTGTGAGCAGCACTTGGTGACAGTGGGAAGGAAAAACTGCCTTTTAACAGGAAGAAACCTCCAGCAGAACCAGGCTCAGGGAGGGGCAGTCATCTGCTGAGGGGGGAGAGAGACAGAGATTAATAATAATTAATGATTAAATACATAGTGGGATATAAACAAAGTAAATAAGGTGAATGAAAAGAAAAAGTGCATTATGGGAACCCCCCAGCAGCCTAGGCCTATAGCAGCATAACTAAGGGCTGGTTCAGGGTCACCTGATCCAGCCCTAACTATAAGCTTGATCAAAAGGGAAAGTTTTAAGCCTAATCTTAAAAATAGAGAGGGCGTCTGTCTCTGAATCCAAGCTGGGAGCTGGTTCCACAGAAGAGGGGCCTGTACACAGGGACATATTCAAAAGCAGGAGTATTGAATGTCTGATTTTTCTGGCCGTCAGGCTGCGCTGCATTCAAAGCAGACACGATTCTGTAGTAAAAACCACCGTCTGTAAGCACAGTTCATAGCTGCCTCCTCAAATGCAAGAAAAGCTAAAACATCCACTGAGGCAGCTCACTCTCTGGGCAGTATTTACTTTTAAGGAAATAGTGTTTTATATATTCACATATATTTATTTATTTATTAGAAGTTTGTAGTGCAGATGTTAACTTTTATTATACCAACATTATTTAGGAGCAGGTCGTGGATAATGGGTACTGATTTGTAAATTAGTGGACATGAAGAACTTGAGCTTATTATATAATATACTTCAGTATGTTTCTAACTAACTATGCACCTCATTCTCTGTATGTCGACAATCATTTCTGTAAAGATGGAACCCCATGGGGATCAACTTGAAAGAAAGGCAGATGTAAAAGTGAGGTCAGAGGTCAAACATGACATGACATTTGGATGCAAATATAATGTGATATTTAGGATCCCCATATTCATTTCCTAAATGCTGCCAAATCAAACAAAGGCAGCAGAATTTTAAGCTGAGTTTTAAAGATGAAAGACATTTTATGAAAGTTTGACCTTATTTGACCTTGAAGGAGAGGTCAGAGGTCAAATGTGACATGATATTTCAAATCTTTATACGGTACTTTCTGTATGTTGACAATACACGCCACACTTGTAAGATTCATAGTTTCTAAGTTAGAAGACTTTTTTGTCCATTTTGGACAAAAATGGTCTCTGGAGCTTGAAAAAGGCGACTGGACTTCTTTTTGTTTCTTGAAGACGTTTCACCTCTCATCCGAAAGGCTTCTTCAGTTCTCAACCAAAAGGTGGAGAGACCCAGGTATTTAAACCCCTGTGTTTGGACAAAAATGGACAAAAAAGGAGCCAGATTTGAATGGATTGTTATCATGACCCCACTCTCCACCCCTTCAAAGTTTTATCAGAATTCAGCCAAAACGTTTCGAGCCATCATGTCAAAATCTGAGTTTCCTTTTGGAAATCACGGAAGAAAAATCCTTCGGCTTAAATAGGTGTGGGATTGTACTGCTTGCTGTCCAAAGCCAGCATACATGAAGGTATTGGTGGGATTTTGTGCACCTGGCATGACGAACTTGCATGTTTGTGAATGCACCATTGATGATGAAACAGATGTTTCCATCCAGATGTCTTTTTGGCAATCCTTTTTTTTTTTATTTCAGCAAGACTGTGCCAAATCACATTTTGCATGTATTACAGCAGCACTGATATCAGACTGCAGCATGTCAGGTCTGGCCTGCAGACAGGTCTGAGCCGTACACTCAAAATGTTTGCTGCATTATGAAACAAAAAATATAATAAAGGAAGCTCCAAACTGGCCCTTTCTCAGTTATTCTGTGTTGGCTTTACATCGGCTTCAATGAGACTGATTTGCAAATAGTTACATTGTAGTTAAATTTAGTTAAAACAAATACACAAGAATGAGGTTTCCTAAATATCAGAGTCCACAACAAAAGATCACTCAAGATTTAAACAAGTTGTTATTGTATCATAAGGACTATATTTCATACTTTTTTTTTTTTTAATCACAAAATGTGCCAGTTGTTAGCCAGGCAGCCATAAAAGGCTGTGCTGTTGAACACTAGTGTAACCTTGCTCTTGTTCTCTAATTAAAATAAATCAAAAATAAAGTGGATATACATATGGAAATAAAGCTCTTGGTCTTTGGAACAGGAGGTGTTGTGAATAGAGGCCTCCTGTTTGTCCAGCTTGGACAAACAGGAGATATGGCGACAGATATGGTGGAGCCTTGCTTCCCTTTTAGCTTCACTCCCCTCAGCTCTAGTCAGTTCGGTCCCTTTAGTCCCCTCAATGGCCTCCACTTCGTCCTCAGTTCCTTCACCCTCAGCTGCTTTGGTCCCCTTAGTTCCTTTCCTCACTTTAGTGCCCTGAGCTCCCCCAGCTTTGATCACTTTAGTGCCCTGAGCTCCCCCAGCTTTAGTCCCTTCGGGCCCTTCAACACCCTCCTTAGCTTCCACTGTCAGAGGCCTTAATAAGATCATTTGTAACCTTCACTAATGCTGTTTCTGTACTGTGATGAATTCTGAAACCTGACTGAAACTCTTCAAATAAAACGTTCCTCTGCAGATGATCAGTTAGCTGTTTTACAAAGTTATCGTTCAAGAATCTTTGAGAGAAAAGGAAGGTTGGAGATTGGCCTATAATTAGCTAAGACAGCTGGGTCAGTGATGGCTTTTTAAGGAGCAGTTTAATTACAGCCACCTTGAAGGTCTCTAATGTCTAAAATTTTATTTGTAAAGAAATCCATGAAGTCACTACTAGTTAAAGTGAAAGGAATACTTGGCTCTACAGAGCTCTGACTCTTTGTCAGCCTGGCTACAGTGCTGAAAAGAAACCTGGGGTTGTTCTTATTTTCTTCAATTAATGATGAATAGTAAGATGTCCTAGCTTTACGGAGGGCTTTTTTATAGAGCAACAAACTCTTTTTCCAGGCTAAATGAGTATCTTCTAATTTAGTGAGACGCCATTCCCTCTCCAGCTTTCGGGTTATCTGCTTTAAGCTGTGCGTTTATGAATTATACCATGGAGTCAGGCACTTCTGATTTGAAGCTTTCCTTTTCAGAGGAGCCACAGTATCCAAAGTCGTACGCAGTGAGGATGTAAAACTATTGACGAGATAATCGACCTCACTGGGAGCAGAGTTTAGGTAGCTGCTCTGCACTGTGTTGGCTCATGGCACTGAAGAGCATAATAATGAAGGAATTAGATCCTTAAACTTAGTTACAGCACTTTCAGAAAGACTTCTACTGTAATAAAACTTATTCCCCACTGCTGTGTAATCCATCAAAGTAAATGTAAATGTTACTAAGAAATGATCAGACAGGAGGGGGCTTTCAGGGAATACTGTTAAGTCTTCAGTTTCTATGCCACATGTTAGGACAAGATCCAGAGTATGATTAAAGTGGTGGGTGGGTTCCATTACATTTTGAGAGAAGCCAATTGAATCTAACAATAGATGAAATGCAGTGTTGAGGCTGTCATTCTCAGCATCTGCATGGATGTTAAAATCACCCACTATAATTATTTTATCTGATCTAAAAAGTCTGAGAAATCAGAGAGAAACTCTGAGTAAGGACCAGGTGGATGGTAGATAATAACAAATAAAACAGGTTTTTGATTTTTCCAATTAAGGTGGAAAGACTAAGAGTCAGTGAGGCACATCAACAGGGAAAGGTCACTGAAGTAGTTAGATGGTGAATGGACTAGTTCCTATTTAGCGCTTTTCTGTTCTGAGCACTCAAAGCACTTTTACAGCACATTTTGCATTCACCCATTTTGCATTCACCCATTTGTCAGAATCATTTTGAGGCCATCTGAAAGTCTTTTTCAATGGCCTGACCAAACTCCTCCCATACTTGGCTACTGCCTAATTTTGCTTGGCCTGCCAGTACCAGTCAGCTGCTTCCAGACTCCCACAGGCTAACCAAGCACAATGCGACTCCTTTATCAGCTTCATGGCTCCCTTCACCTGTGATGTCCACCATCTCGTTCAGTGATTACCACTATGACAGGCACCAACCACCTTGCAGCTGAAGCTCTGAGCAGCAGCCTCAACAACAGAGATGAGAAACATGGCCCATTCAGAATCATTGTCCTCAGCCTTCCTTGGAATGCTGTTGAAGTTTTGCCGGAGGTGGGAGTTGAAGATCTCTGGCCTCTGGTAGATGTTCCCAGCGCTATAAAATTTCAGTGTGCTCATTCATACAAGCACTATTTCAAAGTGCTTTCTATCTGTGCTTTATGTCAACCCTCTTCTCTAACAGTGAAAACACCAATTCACAGGCAGTAAGCTGAGGGAATGTAAGAATACCGAGTCCAGCTTGGTGTCTCTCACCGAGGGCAACTCCAGACTGGAACAGAGTCCAGTCCCTCTCCAGGAGACTAGTTCCAGAGCCCAGGCCATGCGTTGAGGTAATCCCAACTATATCTAGTCGGGTTTATCTCTAGCCTCAACCTCATGCACCTACTCAGGCTCTTTCTCTACCAAGTAGATAATCCATGTCCCAGTAGCCAGGGTCAATAGCCGGGGATCAGTCCGCTAAGGCTTCCACCCTAGACTGCTGGCCGACACACATTGCATCTGACCCCTATGATGCCTCCTGCAGTCGTGGGCCTACAGGAGGGTGGGCCCATTTATCTCTTCTTTGGGCTGTGCCCAGCTGGGCAACACAGGCTAATGACTAGCCACCACATGCCCTCCCTGAAGCTCCCTCCCCAGGTCTGACTTCAGGGTGAGGTCCCGGTAACCGGATCCTGGGCAGGGTTAACTGTTCCCTTGATGTGTGTTCCATAGGGGTTCTTGGAATCGCTCCTTCTCTGGACCCTCACCCATCGCCATTTTGCCATTAGAGACCGTAAATGGGGGCAATGCCCTCAGATAACACAGCTACTGGAATCACTGGGACACACAAAACTCCTCCACCACCACAAGGTGGTGATTCATAGAGGTGAACTAACTAATAACTAAAACTCAAAATATAAATGAAAATACATGAAAATGTAGCAACAAACTAAAAACAAAGCAGAGAATACTAAATAAACAGGAATGTAGGATTTATGATAATTCAAGGCCCAGAGTTTTGAATCCAAAAACTCAAAACTGATGGTCCAAGACCAACTACGTGTGAAACAGTGAGTGTGAAAAAGTAAAAGTGTGATAGGTTGTATTGAAAGAAAGAGGAGGGTTATCATGTTGAAGACTGACAGAGGTTGCTGGGTGGGGGAAGATAAATCAGTTATATGAGAAGTTCTGATCAGAGCTGCAGGAGCTGCAGCTGCCTGATGATGGAGATACAGAAAGGAGCTGAGCTCTGTTTTTCACAACTCCTCAACAGTTCCTGCAGGAAGCCGACACTTCACTGGTCCAAAGCTGTGTTCCTGAACATTGTGCTGTCCTGCATCTCTCTGATCACTGCTGCTCTCAACCTGCTGGTCATCATCTTACTTAGTCTCTTACTTCTTAGTCTCTTACTTCAGGTGGAAATAAACTTTTCAATTCAAGCTACAGTTCAAGGTTTACGTATATGAAAAGTATGAAGTGAATTTTGCACATTCTTGGTGTATTTTAAAGATGACCTGAAATGTTTTATGTATGTGCAGGATGTATGCATGCAGCATTTTCACTGAAGACATTTTGAAATTATGTGTATTATATTTTTTCTATCTCCTTACAGGCAGCTACACACACCCAGTAACATCCTCCTCCTCTCTCTGGCTGTCTCAGACTTTCTTGTGGGTCTTCTGTTGATGCCATTAGAAATGATTAGAAGCACAGGATGCTGGGTGCTTGGTGATCTCATGTGTTCTGTTTATTTTTATCTAATGACTAATATTGTCTGTGCTTCAATAGGGAACATAGTTCTCATATCAGTTGACCGCTATGTGGCTATTTGTGACCCTCTGCATTACCCCACCAGAATTAATGTGGGGAGAGTCAAACTCAGTGTTTGTCTGTGTTGGTTTTATTCAACTTTCTACAGCAGTCTTTATATGAAGGCTATCCTGATTGAACCAGGCAGGTATAATTCTTGCTATGGAGAGTGTATTTTTTTCAGCAGTGATGTTGCAGGGATTGTCGACCTTGTTTTATACTTTATTGTTCCAGTTTCTGTCATCATAGTTCTGTATATGAGAGTGTTTGTGGTGGCTGTGTCTCAGGCTCGTGCCATGCGCTCTCATGTTACAGCTGTCACACTTCAGCTTTCACTGAATCAAACAAACAGATCTGAGCTGAAAGCAGCCAGGACTCTTGGGGTTCTTGTAGTTGTGTTTCTGGCAAGTTTCTGTCCATATTACTGCTACACTCTTGTTGAAGAAAACATTATAAATGATCAATCTGCATCTACTGTGGTCATTGTCTTTTACTTTAACTCTTGCCTTAACCCACTGATTTATACCTTGTTCTACCCCTGGTTTAGAAATGCTGTTAAACTTATCATCACTCTGCAAATATTCAAACATGATATCAGTGAGGCAAATATATTATAATAAGACTGTAAAACTTGCTTTTGTAAAATATAGCATCCGTGGTGAAGTACGTAGCACTGTAACCTCACAGTAAGAAGGTCCTGGGATTGAATCAGGCCCGAGGCTTTTGTCTATGGAGCTTGCAGGTTCTCCCTGTATCTGTGCAGGGACTTCCAGTTTATTCCCACAGAGGGGTTAATGTTATATGGGACTCTAAACTGACTGTAGGTGTGAATGTGACTTGTTTCCTGTGTCTACATGCTGGCCTTTGACAGATCCAGACGTATCTTGCATCTTTCTTCTCAGGACCCTGGATTGAATAAGTGGAAGAAAATGGATGGAAGGACTTTTACTTTATAACTGAAAGTGACTTTAAGTCATCACTGCATTTAGTGATTAGTAAAATATACTAACTGTGACTGGAGTATATATCAGAGTAAGGAAACACAAAAAAAATTAAATAAGTACTTTTGATGAGATGATTGAGGATTAGTCTGTTTGGTCTTGATTTTAGGGGTTCTAAAACCTCTTCTATAAAAACACCTTTGGACAGTTCTCTCTTAGCTAAAGATTATACCCACACTAATTCATATTACACAAACATAGGTGGGTCTCCAGAACTCAACTTTTGGGGGGCCCACTGTCATAAAGTTACCTGAAATACATGAGGTGACAGTGTCGTGTGAACCAAAGATGCACCTGAATCCCATCAAAGCCTTAAACATAAACTGTCATTTGCGTGAGTGGAAAGTGTGGCTTGTGTGTGGAGGTGAGGACCCAGAAGCAGGACTCAGGAGCCGTCAGTTATAATAAATGAAAGGTGAGCCTTTATTGTGGCAGAAAAATGAAGTGGCAAACAAACCAAGGTAAATGAACAAACTAAAAATAGACCTAAACTGGGAGATATAGAAGCACTAGGAATACAAAGAATGGGGGAGCAGGGCACAGCCACAGAGACAACATGTGGGAAACAGGAATTAAACACAAATAACTATAACAGAAAACTATGATAAACTAAAAGTCTAACCACTAGCCAAAGTACAAACACAAGTCAGAGAAAGAAGGCACACTAGACCAGTGGCCAAGGATCATGACATAAATGATATAACAGGCCTCAGCTTTCTGTTGTTGTTGCCTGTGTGTTTGCTGCAACTGCTGCTGCCCTGCCCCAGATTTTATTCCCATCCAACCTGGATTTAAATCTGGGGTCTAAAACATGCTTGAATGCTTGAATATCATCATTCTTAAGTTTAAAATGGAGTACAAACAACATAAATTTAGTGGAAAGGGAGATTAAATATGAATGAAGTTTGGTGTATATGGTTACCAGTCATATAATGATTAATTAACAAAGGTCAGTCACTTTACCCTGTAATGTTTGGAAAGATCATTCCAGATGTTTTCTTTGATGCTCCTGGTGAATGCAGAGTCATCTGCTTGCACTGTGTAAAGTTTGCACAGCTTCTGAAGGATGGGGAGTATCTGGCCACATGTCGGACTTTTTTTGCTACAGACAGCAAGTGTGGATCTGTAATGCTTCTGCATCAGCAGCACAAACTCCTCTGCTTTCCTCAGGTCCTCATTTCCAAGTCTGGACAATCTGCACAGTATAAACAAAACACCTTTTAATAATAGCTTTATCCAACTAAGTTTTGTCTTTTTCCCTCCAAACATTACATACTTCCCATTCTCCATAGGCCTTCTTAGCTGTGGGTCTATAGCTGCAGCTTGGATGGCAGAAAACTGCTCACAGAACCTCTCCATCATCAAAAACAGAGAGTTCCATCTTGTCCTCACATCTAAGAGGAGCATGTGCTCTGAAAGGCCCACACATGATGAGATTAGTGTAAACACCATTAATATTACCATTAATTTGTTTTAAAATGACCATAATCTGTTCATTTACATTTTGGCTGGTTTTAATTAAAATATTTAAAATGTACTCTTACTGAGGAGTTCCTGCTTGTCCTGGACAACTTTTGCTATGTGGGATCTCTTCATCCACACAAAAACAGAACGAATCCTTGCCACAGTTGGAAAATGCACTGTAGTTGTATAGCTTCTGAGCTCCAAGGTTTAGCGTGTGTGCAAAACATGGAAACTTGATGATGTTCAGCTTTTTCACAGCTATGTCCATGTTTGCTGCATTATTCACAGTGGCTGACGCAACCTTCTCTTTCATTCCAAACTCCTCCAGGATTCCCTACTGAGAATATGTAATGTGAATGAAACAGAACTGTACTGGTCAAAATAACAATTTACATTTCTAATTTTAATTTGAGCCATACCACATGTTATGCGGCAAATTATCCTACCGAAATTCAGGGGCTTCCACCGTGGCGAAAGTATGGTGGCCCTGAAGTGCAAACCACATCAACAAATCACTAGTCAACATTAACAACATTAACTAAGCACAATTAAAAATTACAAAAGCACAATGACATTAACAAAACAGAAGAGGTAGGTGCCAGTGGGAAACCTGAGAAATCGATTGGATAACTCCACTTTTGGGTTTTGAACTGGAAGTTAGGGCTTTAGCGCGTTTGGTGGACCATGTGGCAAGTTCTCAAACAAAAACACAAGCTAGATGTCAAACGTGAATCGCCCTGAGGACTCGCAGGAGGTTTACAAGACGCACGTATCACTCCATGGGGCCCAATTACATATGGCATGTAGATGGTTACGACAAACTGAAGCCATTCGGGTTGGTGCTCTCAGGATGTATAGCTGGTTTTTCAAGAAGAATGATGTGGCTTGTTTGTGGAATGACAAACAACAATCCTTCTGTCATTGCTCTCAATTTTATAAACTGTGTCAAGAGTCTTGGAGTGATACCAATGAGATTATGAACAGACCTTGGGACTGAGAATGGGGCTTTGGCCGCAATACAGTGTACCCTCCGTCATGCAAATACAGACTATTATGCTGGATCCTCAAGCCAGAGTCACACATCATCAACAGAGAATTAACACAGTAAGTCATGGTGGCCCTTTCTCAGAAGAGGACGGTGGGTACATCTGTGTCTGGTTAATGCGATGTACACTGGAAGCTGGTCAACATTGATTTTATAACATTTTCTTGTTTTGCCAACTATCATGACATGTTGAGTTTGGTCCCAGAATTACTTAACATAAGCAAATGTTTTGTTTTCAAAATGAGTTTTTTCCGTTGCCTGGTTACAGAAGGTACACCACCATTTTTAAACTGTGGAAAAGAAGCACTATTTTGATTAACATACTTAAAAAAATTTTTTTTTGCATTTTTGGCCACAGTGGCTTTTTATCAGCAGTGGAGGGAGACAGGAAACGGGGAAAGACACGGGGGAAGACAATTGGCAACAGGCCAGGACTCAAACCTGTGCCGCCCGCACCGCAACGCGGCATATATACGTGGTCGCTGGCTTCACCACTAAGCCACCCGGGCGCCCCGTAACATACATTTATATCATACAATAGCAATATGAGCAGAAATGGAAAGAGGGAGACATTTCTTTAACTATGATTAAATGAAAAAGAACAGAACCATTTTGAATTTAATGTATCCCCAGGTCTCAGTTTTGTATGGACTTGTTTGGAGATCTAAGAGACTCCAGAAACTTCAATGGAAGCCATGAACATCAATGCTTGCTGAGATTCTGCTTCAGCAGTGTTCTGCAGAAAGACCTGGATGAATGGAAAGACCTCTGGAACAAACACAGGATCCGACCAAGCAGACTTGCATCATGTCCTGGGGGGATTCCAAATGAACTCTATCTCTTGCCTCACAGGTAATTGACATCTTCATAGAAAGAAATCACCTTTTGTATTACATAACAATGCAGTATTGTTATAGCACAAGTTGGGAAATATAATTTAATCATTGTACAAGTAAGATACAGTTGTTAATTTATGAGCTGTCACTTCTGGTGCTCACTTATACATATCCATATGGCCAGCAAACAAATCTGACATATTAAACTATTTGTAGTACATGTAGAAAATATCCTTCACAATTCTATTATTAATTCCATACTGATTTTGCAAATATGGTTCAAGAGACTGTGGATTTGCTGTTGAGGAGAGGAAACTGGATGTGTTTCCTAAAGCAAGGCAAGCGACTGAATTGTGTGGTGATCAAAACATTGAGGAATACCTACAACAGGCTGTACAACAAAATGGACTACAGGAGCCACAAGACTGGGAATCAGCCACAGAACTGTATTTATTGCTCAAAGACATAGCCAGGTTTTAGACAAACTACCTGAACCCAAATTTTTAATCTTTTGGTTCCTGTTCCTTCTGCTAAAATGAAAAATGATACATTATTCAGAACATACAAAGTGACAGGTGGATTAAAACATTTAAAATGAACCGTGTATTCAGTCTAAACCCTGAAGACAGACTAATAATAATAATAATAAAATTGTAACAACATGTCCACCATTTGTTTCAACTTGCCTATACTGTAAATTATTTAGCTCTGAGAACCAAAAAACAGCAAAAATGTTTAGCAAAACAGTAAAGTAGCTTTTTGCTTCAATGTGTTACAAAAGACTAGACTGTGTTCCCAGACTAGACCCCCACCAGTTTGCCTACAGAGCCAACCGGTCCACAGAGGACGCCATTGCCACGGCCCTCCACTCTGCCTTCTCTCACCTGGAGCAGGGGGGGAACTACGCTCGGCTGCTCTTTGTGGACTTCAGCTCGGCGTTTAACACCATCCTTCCTGGCAGACTGGTGACTAAACTGTCAGATCTGGGGATACCACGCTCCACCTGTCTTTGGATCAAGGACTTCCTGACAGACCGTTCCCAGAGGGTAAGAGTAGGTCCCCACCTCTCTTCAGCCATCAGCCTCAGCACCGGCTCTCCACAGGGCTGTGTGCTGAGTCCCCTACTCTTCACCCTCTACACACATGACTGCACCTCCATACATGCCAGTAACTGCATCATTAAGTTTGCGGATGACACCACTGTGGTGGGGCTCATATCAGGCGGGGATGAGTCAGCATACCGGGACGAGGTGCAGCGGCTGTCAAGGTGGTGCAGTGAGAATAACTTGATCCTGAACACCACTAAGACAAAGGAGATGGTAGTAGACTTTAGGAGGACAACACATGTCATTCAACCTCTGTTCATTGAGGGGGATGAAGTGGAGCTGGTTTCAGATTTTAGGTTCCTGGGAGTACATCTGCAGGATGATTTGACCTGGAGTATCAATACGACCAGCATTTACAGGAAGGCCCAACAGAGACTGCATTTCCTGAGGGTTCTTAGGAGCAACTATCTGACCTAGAATCTGCTGGTGTCCTTCTACCGTTGCTGTGTAGAGAGCATCCTGACCTACTGTCTGTGCGTGTGGTTCAACAGCTGCACAGCAGCAGACAGGAAAACACTCCAGCGAATCATCAACACGGCTCAAAAGATCATAGGCTGTCCCCTGCCCTCCCTCCAGGAACTGTTCAATGCCCGCTGCCAGAGGAGGGCACAGAACATCCTCCAGGACCCCTCACACCCTGGACACTCCTTGTTTCAGCTACTGCCATCAGGCAGACGTTTCAGGACAATGAAGGCCAGAACAAATAGACTGAGGAACAGCTTTTATGCCAGGGCTATCACTGAACTGAACTCTGTGTGGTTTGGACAGTGATGTGGGGTGGTAGTGCTGACTGTGTGCGTGCGTTGGTGTGTGTATTGGGGCTAGATTCATCTTAATTTACTATTGTGCACTGTATTTTAGTAATCATTTTTATCACTCATATTTTTATTATTTTATTATTTATTGTCTGAGGCACCTAAAAGGAATGCATTTTAAATTTCGTTGTGCAACTTCTGTGTACAATGACAATAAAGATTCTGATTTAAGTAGCTTACGATGGTAGTATGCCAGCAGCATCTGAACTAGACTGGACGGGAATTAGTAACTGACATTTGACCTTTGAGGTGTGGAGGTGGCGTCATGCCTGCTGGTGTTAGTGCTGCCAGACCTGTAGCAAACATCAACAGATCCTCCAGAGATACAGCTGTCATTTTTTTCTGAAAGAAGAAAGTAAACATTGTAGTTGTTGGACTCTGCATTTAGAAAATTAATTTCCTTATTTCTGCTTTCCTTTCATCAAAACTAAAAAAAAAAAAAAATTCGAAACACAACACATTTTTTAATGATAACACAATCCGTCCATGCAAACTTTCAGAATCAAGGAGATAATCTGCCTCGTGTTTTGCTCATTGCCTCTGGCTCTCTGGACTCTTGCCCTTTGGCTGTGGGGGCTCTGTCTGGGGTTTCCTTCCTTCCTCCTCTGGGGTGTGCATACGGTTGCCATCAGGATGTGTGGCTTTGTGTCTTCTGAGCTCCTAGTGGGCCGTGGATAGACCAGGTCCTCTGGGTTCTTCGCTGTCCAGATCAGATCACAGGGGGCGTGGTTGCAGTTTCTTGCCCTCATTAGTGAGTACATTCAATGACAGATGCACATACACACATTACTGCAAGCCACAGCAAGATTGTGTGAATGTGTATATATGTATATGCATGTGTACAGATATGTGAATGTGTGTATGTATATATGTATGTATATCTATCGTTCTTTGATTATTTTTTCTCCGAATTGTTTTTCTTATCCCCCCACCCCCCCACCCCCCTCTTTCTCTTTATGACTCTTTTTCTTATCCCTTCCTTCCTACCTGTCAGGCCTGGCATAAATAAATAAAATTAAAATTAAAATACAAACATTAACAAGAGTAGCCTATAGAAAACTTATATAGCTGCTCTTGTAAAAGCAAATATGTTTGGTACACCACTGCATTCGGATCATGATTCCAATTGCGAAAACTGCCAGACATGACAGGCTTAAAAAAAATGAATAAAAAAATAAGGAATCTTAAACCACAGCTGTATAGCTAATAAAATTCCTGACACTTGGGTATACGGCACTATGGGGTTTGTTTTCAGATTAGATTCGATTAGATTAGATTAAACTTTATTAATCCCTTTGGGGGGGTTCCGTCAGGGAAATTAAAGTTCCAGTAGCGCTTTTTACATTATAGTCACACAAGCAGAGATATAGTTGGAAATATAGTCATACAAGAATGTACAGTCAGAAATACACAGAATATACAAGAATATACAGTCAGAAATATACAGTCAGGAATATACAAGCAAAGAATAAATAGATAAATTATAAGCAAAGACACAACAAGACAAAGAAGATATAAGATGTCAGACAGCTGAAGTAATACTTGCACATTGATATTATTCATTGTCCAGTACTGTTTTACGTTACATTGTGGTCATGGTCAGGCTCAGGCTGCCCCCCCACTGTCCTCCTGTTGCCCCTCCTCCCCCCCAAAGAGGAGTTGTACAGTCTGATGGCGTGAGGGACAAAGGAGTTTTTCAGTCTGTTGGTCCTACACTTGGGAAGCAGCAGTTTGTCACTGAACAGACTCCTCTGGTTGCTGATGACCGTGTGCAGAGGGTGACTGGTATCATCCATAATGCCCATAGTCCATAGTCCTCTTCTCCGCCACGTCACCAGAGAGTCCAGCTTCATGCCGACTACAGAGCCGGCCCACCTGATCAGTTTGTCCAGCCTGGATGCGTCCTTCCTGGTTGTGCTGCCCCCCCAGCACACCACGGTGTAAAACAGGACACTCGCTATAACAGTCTGATAAAACATCTCCAGGAGTTTCCTGCAGATATTAAAAGAACGCAGCCTCCTCAGGAAGTACAGCCTGCTCTGTCCCTTCCTGTACAGATGTTCTGTGTTGCTTGTCCAGTCCAGCTTGCTGTCCAGCCACAGTCCAAGGTACTTGTAGGCATCTACAGTCTCTACCTCAACTCCCTCAATTTGAACTGGTCGTGACCTTGGTCTGGACTTCCTGAAGTCAATGACCAGCTCCTTGGTCTTTGAGGTGTTGAACTGCAGGTGGTTCCTGTGGCACCAGACAACAAAGTCCCGCACTAGGTTCCTATACTCCTCCTCTCTGTCATCCCTGATACACCCACAATGGTTGTGTCATCAGCAAACTTCTGGATGTGACACAGCTCAGAGTTGTAGCAGAAGTCTGCAGTGTACAGGGTGAAGAGAAGAGGGGCCAGCACCGTCCCCTGGGGTGCTCCGGTGTTGCTGATCACTGTGTCAGACATGGTGTCTTTCAGCCTGACATACTGCGGCCTGTCAGTGAGGTAGCTGGAGATCCAATTGACCAGGCAGGGGTCCACTCTCATCCTGTTTAGTTTATCCTGAAGTATAAGGGGCTGGATGGTGTTAAAGGCACTTGAGAAATCCAGGAAAAGGATCCTCACCATGCCATTTCCCTTATCCAGGTGAGAGTGTGCTCGATGTAGTAAGTAGAGGATTGCGTCCTCAACATTGACGCCTGCCTGGTATGCAAACTGCAGCCGGTCCTGGGCATGTTGCACCTGGGGTCTGAGGAGGCTGAGGAAAAGCCACTCCAACATCTTCATTAGATGTGAGGTGAGTGCCACCGGTCGGAAGTCATTCAGCTCGCTCGGCCGGTTCTTCTTCGAGATTGGTATGATACAGGATGTCTTCCAGAGGGTGGGCACTCTCCCCAGTTGCAGACTGAGGTTGAAGATGCATTGGAGTGGGTCACCCAGTTCAGCAGCGCAGGTCTTCAGCAGTCGGGGGCACACATTGTCTGGGCCCGCTGCTTTCCTAGGATGAAGCTTCCTCAGCTGACCCCCTCAGCTTTTCACATCCATCCATAAGCTTCAAGGGACTGCAGAATCCCACAAACAGAAAAGCTGTTACTCACAGAAGGCGATAATAGTAAGTGTAACTTTTTATTCTCACCTCGTCTTCGTATTATATGCTGTTTATATGTAAATATGTATGTAATGGTGAGCTTGACATGCACCATTACACAGAAAATATCATCGTATGCTGATGTTACAACACTTATATTGTGTGTGTGCAAGATTGTGTGTGCCGCCTTACATACGGAAATTTGCAAAAGCAGTGTTTAGGGAATAGGAAGGTGTGTACTAGGCGTCAATAGGGCTTTCACAGGGGTCTTTATTACATTTATTATGGCAGGATGAGGAGGACAATGGTTCAGAGCTTTGTTTACTGATATTCAGTGAGATTGCAACCTAAACAGGAAGCCAAAATGGAGGAGCAATATGTGGCTTTCTTGTTAATTAAATCTTAACGGTAAACCTCTAATTCCTGAGATTTTGGCAAAATCATGTCCCACCAAAAAAGTGCAAATTCCATTTGCATATTAATTTTAAAAATTCATAAAACATACCTGAGGGATTTTGGCACCAATATTATGATTTTTATTTAGTGATTTATATGGTTTTTATGATATGCCCACATATCAAAAACTGACCAACAAATTGATTTGTCCCAAGACAAGAGTCTATAATTTTGATTTGATGAAAAACTGTTTAAAAGTCTTTTTTAAAATATGAAATATCTCAGAAAGATGAAACAGAAAAAAATGAAAAGTCAAAGTCAAGCTGAAAGCTTGGCTTTGAGCGTCCTAATGCCACTGTCATGCAGCAGATCATACAGTATATCTTTTACTAAGTTAAATGTGCAATATCTTTTGTTCAGGTTGTGTGTCATTGCACTTTGATATATCCATCCATCCATCCATCCATTCTCTATCCTGTTCAGGGTAGGTGGGGCAGTCGGCAGCCTGTCGCAAGGCTAACAGAGAGGGAGAGAGACAACCATGTAAGGTAGCCTTATTTAACAGCACTTTATATGCAGCAATCTTTTTGGTCATGGCCTTGAGAAGCCATGGTGGGCATTCCTTATTTTCATTTGTGAAAGGTGGCAACCCTACTTCAGGCACAGATGAACTTCTCAGCTCAAATTACAGTTTGTTTTAGAAACTTTTATACCATCATTTAGGGATGAATGAAGTGAAATTTTCACATTCTTGGTGTATTTTAACCCTTACTGTAAAGTTTAATTTGCCTAGACTGAATCATAGCTTACTAATGAAGCTTTTTTACAAAAGATTTTTTTTGAAAACTGAATTTTGCATTATTAATGTGTAATCTATTGCATTCTCTCACCTTACAGGCAGCTTCACACACCCAGTAACATCCTCCTCCTCCACTCTTTGGCTGTCTCAGACTGTTTCATGGGTCTCCTGTTGATGCTATAAGAAAACTTTAAAAACACAACATGCTAGGTATTTGGTGATCTTATGTGTTCTGTTTGTTTGTGTCTAACAGGCAATCTGTGCTTCAGTAGGAAATGTAGTTCTTATATCATTTGTGGCTATTGTGACCCTCTGTATTACTGCACCATAATTACTGTGGTGAGAATCAAACTCAGTGCTTCCCTCTGCTGGTTTTATTAAACTTTCTACAGCATTCTTTATACAAAGGATCGCCTACTTAAACCAGGCCTGTATAATTCCTGCTATGAAGAGTGTGTGTTTGTTGTCACTGATATTGCAGGGAATGTTGACCTTGTTTTATCTTTTATTGTTCCAATTTCTGTTAACCTAGTTCTGTATATGAGAGTGTTTGTGGTGGCTGTGTCTCAGGCTCGTGCCATGTGCTCTCATGTTACAGCTGTCACACTTCAGCGTTCACTGAATCAAACAGATGATCTTTTCAGGTCAGCTGGAGCAGCTCTCTATATAGCACTCTGTCACCTGACCTCAAGACAATGGGTTAAGATAAGATAAGATAGTGTTTATTTGTCATGTTCTAGTTAAGGAAACCTCAAAATTTTTTTCCATAGTCATGCTCCCAATACAGAACTTGATGTAGTCTAGTACCATCCCTGCAAATGTTTCAAGGTCCTTGTGTTCAAATTAAGTCCTAGTCTGTGTGTGTGAAGCACTCCTGTAGGTTGGAGAGCCTTCCAGGCCAAGTTGAAACAGTGTTTATGGTGGGCCTGGGTCTCCATCTGATGGGGGTGGATGGTGCAGTAAGAAGCAAGTGTTCCCCCTTGTCGTAGAACCTTTGACAACCCTTGGCTAGGTTTTTTTAGACGTCGTGAAACTTAGACTGGATCCGTTGGATTTCCCCTGACGAGGGGGATGGCAAGCCACCCATTGAGATTCTGGAACTGAGCCGGCCCAACCCTTAGCCTACAAGAAGGTTGTACTTTCACACCATCAGCTCTCAACTGTGCGGTAGGACAATTGCTGTGCTACTGCCATAAGACATTGCCTCCTGGAACGGAGCAAGTGACTTGACTGACTTACCCTACTGACTTAACTAATTATTGCCGGCCGAACTGAACTGAACTAAGTTGTGCTCAAAGAGTTTAAGGACAATTTATTATTGGGTTATTACAGTGTTGTACATATTTTTCTATTGTGTTCTTTCATTATTATTAATACAGTTGTTGTGTTCACTATCCATGGCTCCATTCATTCTGTGCATGTCACTCACTGCCCTAACCCTCCTAGGAACCTAGAACCTGGTCCAACAAGTAGGTCAATTATTCAGAGCCTATCCATTTATATATTTTCCTGTACGTGCTACATATGCATGTATGGGTTTCTCCTTAAGGGTTCACGCAAAGGTAATTTGATTTGGACATCTGCACAAAGGGCCCCTTGTAGGCTCTCTGGCCTTCCATATAAGGAATTGTCCATATGTCCAGATATAGGTTATGGGTTGAAGCTGTTTTTCATAGCCATATATGGAAAGTTAGGATGTGGGGGTTTCACCAACACTATATAACCTTTGTGATCTCTTTGTTGAGCTGAGTTAGGAAGATCGGAAGTTTTGACACTGTCTGTTTTTTGCAATAAACTTTGTATATATGCACTAAGACTTTGTCAGCAAGGATTTTTTCTTCAAGAACACATCCACTCATAACACAGCAAATTCTGGCATTCATGAACTGAGACAATTTGTGATACTGCAGCAGTGCCTGAAGACTCAGCGGTTCAGCTCTGTGCTCAGAAACCGTCCGGGAGGGTGAGTCTATACTCGCTTATTTGAGCCAGCTCTTTTTCATTTGAGCTGTATTACACTGCAAAGACCCTGTGTGTGGGGTTTATGGTGCTTGTGTTTCTTGGGGCAATCCCTCGTTCTAAATTTTAAAGAGAAGAGATGAATATAGTGAAAAGAGAAGTGCAAAGCTTATCAGTAATGGTAAAACAGCATTAATTAATACTATGCTTGACAATTAGTGGGCCCAATTTCTGATTGTCTCAGTCATGTGTTTTTTCTTGCTATACCATGAAAAATAAAGCTTGATTAAGTAGTGGATCCAGAAGTGTGTAAGTGTATACACTGTAAACCCGGATAAGCTGAATCTACTTAAAAAAAAACAAACAAGGTAACTCGTTGCCTTAAATTTTTTAAGTAATGAAACAGTTTATTTAACTCAGCCTGTTAAGTAAGCACTACTCCATTTCCAATTGAACTAAATTGTATGTTCTAATTGACCAAACTTATCTTTTATAGTTCATGAAAAAATAAAATGACTTTTGATCAGTCAATCCCCCCCTATCCTTTTCATGGTTGTGTGGGGGTGGTGGGGGCTGGAGCCTATCCCAGCTGACAAGGCAGTAAGATGCAGGGTACACCCCATACAGGTCACCAGCCTGTTGCAGGGCTGACACAGACAACCATTCACACCTGTGGGCAATTTAGAGTGACCAGTTAACCTAACCCCAGTAACTGGATGTCTTCAGATTGTGGGAGGAAACCCATACAAACACAAGAAGAACATATAGATATAACCTTCGATTTGAATTTTGCACTTCATTAGAGGTAGCATAAACTCCACACAGCAAGAGTCCCAGGCTAAGGTGGAATTGAACCCAGACTATCAGATAGCTATTCCAGCTGTGAGGCTGCTGTTAGCACTGCTGCTGTGAGGCAGCAGTGCTAACCACCACGCCAGTAACACAAATATTTTTTACAGTGTTGAACTGTGTCTGTTTAAAATTTGGTAAATAAACATGATAAAACTCAGCCCTGCTGAATGCTGGTACATTAACATTTACAAATAACATTTGTCCATGGAACAATAAAAAACTATACGAGAGAACGTTGTGAACAAAAACACCAAATGTCTACTATTCCAAACAGCAAGAGGCCTGGGCCAAGCCGGAATTGAACACAAACCTTCGAGATGGCATTCTAACTGTGACGTAGCACTGCTAACCATCGTGCCACAATGCAGCCACGTGTTAATCCAGTCTGTTAAAACTGGTATAAACTAGATTTTTAGCAGGTTCAAAACTTGATGATATTAAGTTGTTTAAACTCAAACACATGATTACAATAAGATAGACCATCAAAAAGTACAGTCTACTCAGCATTAACAAGTAATGTTCACATTCTAGGCAATTTTAAGTAATATGAAATCAATATTTTTAAATGGAATCAAAATCTGGGTTTACAGTGTAGCCTGGCCAGGAGAGAGATGACAGAAAATAAAAGAAGTGATAAGTAAAGGAAAAGAGCATACGTAACAGATATGCAAGTGTTAAGAGAAACAGCCGCATAATTGGATTAAGTCATCTGTAAGAAGCTGCATTAGGCAGGCCTAAATCCTGATTAAACAATAGAAATGCTTTCTTAGGTCAGTTTTTCTGAGGGAAAAACTGGAAGTGTAAAAAGTTCTACAGGAAAGGTTTTCACTGACACTGCTGACGAGTTGTGTATGATACAACCTTCTATTTGAATTTTGCACTTCATTAGAGGTAGCATAAATTAAGATGTTGATAGACAGATGAGAAGAAGCGGCATTAGTAATGTAGAGAATAAAAAGTCGACTAGTCTGTGTGTTTATGTTTCATGTAGAGCGAGATGTGTGTGTGTGGAAATGGATTCTTCCTTTTTGTGAGGGGAGACCCCACCTGACTTTCCTTGCTCTTGTGTGTAAGTCTAAATTTGTTTATGTGAAAAGAGACGTTGTTTGTCCTTCATGTTCGTGTGTGCCGGCCCGTGAGTGTGTTTAAGGGTGTGTCATTCCCTGTGCCTTTTCCTTTGTGTGTGAGCTAAAGGGATTTTGTCTTTCTCTGTTTGTGTGCTTGAGTCTATGTGTACGTGAGATGTGTGTGCAGTGCATGTATCCACAGATGTGTGTGTATGGTGGATAGTTGGAGGAATGTGTGTGCATAAGATTCTGTAAAGTTCTTGTATTATTTTTTCTTTGGCACATGTATGGAGAGAAGTGATTTCAGTGTGTGTGTGTGTGTGTGTCAGTGCTAATGAGTTTATGTGCTTTTATGTGTGCAGAGAGTAGACCAACTGGGTGTGTGTAGGCATATGCCTGTGTGAACAGAGTGATGTTTGTGTAAGTGTGTGAGGAAGCACCCCAATCTTGTGTGTATGTGGTGGCCCCTTCCTTTGTCCAGTTAGCAGGAACTGTGTATGTGTGTGTGTGTGTGTGTGTGTTTGTGTCTCCCTATGAGAGGAAGTGGAGTGGTATATGTGCTTGAACATTTTGTTGAACCCTTTTGATGATTGCTGCAGGACAGTGATTGGAAATAAAGGTTTATAAATGTTATGTTATTACTTATAATAGAATACACAATACATAAGTTGCCGTTATTATTAAAAGTCATGAGCTCCTTGCGAAGGACAAAATCCATGAGCCTTCACAAGAGAGACATTTGATATTCATTTTTTCCTGGGGACTTTTGTTAGTTTTATTACCTGTCATTAAAAAAAAGAGAAAGAGAAAAGAAAGAGAAGTCCTTTAACTGATTGTTATAAAGCCCCATCTATGAGCCCCAAACATACAGGACTGATATGTACTCAAGCATGAACACTTAGGGGGTGAGAGGTGTTTTAAGAGTGAAATAAACTCTTCTTGTTGAAGAAATAAACCTTTTTGTCATAAAGAGTACTATATGGAGAAGAATTATGATGTGAAGAAATTGTTTTAAACGTTAAACTAACCTTTGCCCCTTCTCTCCTTCTTTTTGCTTAAGAGAGAGAGAGAGAGAGACCAGGGGGGGGGGGGAGACTGAGTTGATACAACCCAGATGTGACTGGCGACTGATTAAGGAGAGTAGCCCTGCGAACTGACTTCAGCAAAGGCCAGTGTTTGTTTCTTCTTGTCATTCAAACTCCTTCGATAAAACACCACTTTCTAAAAATCTTTAAACACACTTATTTTGCCTTCATTTATAAACTATATAGGTATGTACTTTGGTTTAGTGTTTTATACAATATATTTGCTTTCATTCTCTAAGCAGACTTGGCAACAGATTGACCATACACTTAGTGAAGACACATTTTGAATTTCAGTTGAATTTTGTTGCAGTTATTAAATGAGCATAGGTCTTGAGCTTGATTTATCTTGTATTGTGTTGGAGTATTTTTCGTGTTCCATATAATACTTGCTTACTGGTTTGACAAATTTACACTGCATTTTGACGAATTCTCAACAAAAACACCCAGTGTTAAGTGAAATTAATTGCAACAGCAGGCTTGCTGTTTCTTCTGGTGTTGGCAAATTCATCTTTACTAATTGTGTTACAATTATTAGTATTAAATAAAGTATATAATATTAATTGCATAAGTAACTGAATAAATAGATTAAAGAAAAGGAAAGGGGGGGGGGTAAGTCAGAGAGAAACTTTTGATTTTAAATTTAAATAGAGGAATAAACAACCGTTAAAATGTCTAAAAAAGACATTAAAACTATGGAAACAGTCAGTCCAATCGAAGTGGTTCAGCAAAGCAATCCTTTGATTAAACCACTTATTGTAAAAATGTCGAACAAATGGCATAAGTGATGGCCAGATTTGGAAAAACCTTGGCCAAAGGTAGGAACTCTTAACCCAGAAGTGATCAAAACCATGCAGGCGCTTGTGTCCACCTACAAAGTAAATCAAAAGAAGGGAAAAGCAGGACAACGACGAAAAGAGAAGAGACAAGTGGAACTTGGCATCATACAGCTGTTTGATATCGAAGGAGAGAAGTTGATACAAGCTACAAAAGAAGAGAGAAAAAAGCTTGAAAGAAACTGAGAAAAATACAAAACGAACGGAGACATTGATGGAAAAAATTAATCTACCATTCTCACACCTAACTCCAGTACAAAACCCACCTCCATATGAACAGAAAGTGGAGTTTGAAGACGTCTACCCACAATTACCAGTACTCAATCAAGATGGCAACTACCATATTAACGATGACAATGACAGAGTAATTGAAGTGGGACAAGCTGAGACCACTATAAGATTGATTCCAAGCTCTAAAAGTAAAAAGAAGACATCAACCTTGAAGATTAGGAACAGGATGGAAGAAGAACAAGATGATGAGGGAAGCAACCTGGAAAGAACTGTGGGTGGATATGATCCTCAAATCAGGCGGATACTAATGAAAGCAGAAAAGAAAGGAGGAAAGATGAAGAAGAAAGAAGACTCAGAAGACACTTCTGAGGAGAGTGTGGATGGAGATAGTGATGAAGAATGGGAAAGCAAAGGTTCTTCTTCAAAAAGTTCCTTCTATCTGCATCCAGCACAAGAATTGAATAAGACAGACAAAGGACATTAAGAGATATTGAAAGAAGTATCGATGAGTGCTTGTCATACCTGGATAAAGCTCCTGTTTCAACTAGTCAAACCGCTTTGACGAACCAACTAAAGGAACTGAGGGCTCAGAAAAAAGAGCTTCAGAAGGAAGAATCTCAGAAATCAGCAATGACATTACGTCTAAGGAAGAGAAAAACGCCTGAAAAGATGTGTCCAGTAACTATAAGGGGACAGGCAATGGAGAACAAGCCCTGGCAGAATATGGACATGTCAGATATACTTGAGAAGCTCCCTACCCTTCAAGATGGCGCTCATCCGTGGATCTCAAAGCTGGAAGAGATAATGGTGGGAACACAACCAGCTATGGGAGACATGAAGAGACTATTGGCAAGTCTCTTTAGGATACCAGCAATGGAGGATTCTGCAGAAAGCAGGACTCAATGAATATGTGACGACTGCAGAAAATGATGCAGACCTCTTTGCTGCAAATAGGCAGCAGATCAGCACAACTTTCTGAACTTGTGGCACTGACGGAAGCCTGTTTGGTTGCAGAAGGTAAGCGAGTAACAATTTATACTGACTCCGCTTATGCACATAATGTGTGCCACTTGTTCGGAGCAGTATGGAAAAACTGAGGGTTTAGAAAGACAGATGGTTTGCCAATACGACACCATGAACAAATAATGAAATTGTTGCAGGCCATGATGAAGCCTAAAGAAATAGCGATAGCTAAGTGTGCAGCACATAAAGCGGACATGTCAAGGGTCACACAAGGTAACAAAGCAGCTGATGAAGCTGCAAAAGCAGTGACTGGAGCTAATAAAGTGGGTGAAGTTTTTCTGGTCACTCATGAAGTAGATTTAGAAGACAAAATCACGCTTAGGGATGTGATTTTAATGCAAGAAGCTGTTCTCGACCTTGATAAACAGCTATGGCTTGATCGAGGTGCCACCCAAGACTCTATGGGACTTTGGAGAAACCATGAGGGACTCATAGTAGCTCCCCCAGACCTTTTAGGTGATTCAAGAAGCGCGTGGGTTAGCTCAGTGTTTTTCAACCGTTTTTGAGCCAAGGTACATATTTTTCATTGAAAAAATCATGAGGCACACCACCAGCCAAAAATGTTAAAAAATGATACTCTGTAGCCTATATTAACAATATAGTCATTCTTATCAAAGTGTCTTGAATAGGAATCAAACACAAAAAAGAATGTTATCATATAATATATATCTTCTTTCAAATAAAAAGTGCACTTAACATGTCCAATTCAAAAACACAGCTTGAACATAAATGCCACAACAACGTGGTCTTATAGTAGAAAACGTCAGTGTTTTGCAAACTCTAATTCTGTCCAAAAGCATTCTATTACCAGGAATAACACAACACAACAATGCATGAGAAAGAGGCAAGCTCACAGCTAATGCCAGTTTAATATCATCATCATGCATAAGTCCCCGTACAATGTTTTAATGGATGAAGGTTATCATTGTTAACTATAACCCTATACCACCGAACTTGTCATAATCGGCTCAGTGTACTTCAAAAGTGCCTCAGTTCGCGGACTTACGGCAACAATTACTGTAAAAACACCACAGTATGTTGTTTGTGAAGTGCAGTTTCTCAGCTGTCAGCAACCCTTGAATTTTTTTGATAGGACAAATGGTCGCGTTATTACGGTAATTCAAAGTTCCTTTGATCAGCCGCCTCAGGCTCTGTGCTAACCAGCTGTTCGGCTAGTAGTGGCAGTATAGCGTTATAATATGTATGCTGTGTTTGCATTTCAGATGGCTCTCATGTTGCAAAACTACCGCTGCAAACTGTCGGTCTGGGCATTCAACCGGTGCTTTGCATGCCTCCAGTTTCTTGCTGTCGGGTTTTAAAAATGATTGTGGTGAAGAAGTCGCTCTCATGCCTCTGCTGGTGATGACACTCCCTGGCCAATCAGTGGCATGCTGTTCTCTGTGTCATACTTTTGTTTCGCCTCGGATCGCTTAGAACCTCAGGTGAGTGAGTACGGAAAAAGGACCGGCAAAGTGTTCCTGATTCTAATGGAGATGCCGTCAATTCGCGGCGAGTCGAGTCGACCGGCGGCGAGTCGTTCCATATGGAAACGCGGCTTAATTCTCTTGTCTCTATGTACAATGCATTTCGCTACCTGCTGCTATCTAGTCTAGTGATATGTAAGAGTATTACATGGTTATGCTCCAGTCACTACTACAGCACAGACACTAGTGGCATATTACGCGAAACTGGATAATTTCCCACAGCACACCTGACGATCTCCCATGGCACACTAGTGTGCCGCGGCACACTGGTTGAAAAATACTGGGTTAGCTCATGTGGCGAGAGGAGAAGTCAAGAGAAAGATCATTAAAGAATATGGTTTTGGGACACCGTGTTTGCTTGAACAGATTGACTATGTTATAGGCAGATGTGCGATCTGTCTGAAAAACAATGTTCAGATGGGGGGTGACGGTTTTTCCTGGTCACATTCTGACTCTGAGGGGTCCAATGCGTGAACTAGTTGTGGACTTTGTTGACATGATAAAACCAGTTGAAGGTAAGAGATACATGCTCGTAGTGGTTGACAGATTTTCAAGGTGGCCTGAGGCCTGCCCAACAAGGCGAAAAGACGCTCAATCTGTTGCTAATTTTCTGTGTAGAGAAGTGATTAGCAGATGGGGATTTCCAGATTGGATTGCTTCAGATAATGGGAAGGAGTTTGTTGATAAGACAGTGAAACTGATTTCGAAAAAACTGGGATTAAACAGCGCCTTGGTACTGTTTATCACTCGCAAAGTCAAGGAATTTGTGAAAGAATGAATGATGTACCTTTTATACACCAGAGTTTAAGTTTATCCCATTTCAGAATAAATGGATAGGAGGTCACATAACCCGTACAGTGATATTAATGATAAAAGGTTTGATCCCTGCTAGAGTTTCTACAGTAATGGAAAATGCTCAGAAACAATTCACCACAACAACTAAAATAACAACCTTAGCTCATAAACAATCTACCACAATAACTACTCAAGGAATTAGCACCACTCAAGAGAAAATGACAACTCTGGTTCCAGAAATAACTAAGAGTGTTAACATTACAACTCAAGATACTATTCTATTGACAACTCTAGAGGAATTAAAGACCAATTCCACCAATTAACACTACAAGTCCCCAGGATTTCGACCTCCCCCCTGAAGTCCAGAAAGAGGGTCAAAAGACCCTTAGTCCAAACTGACGACTAAGGGTCTTCAGTTTGGACTATTGTTTTGTAAATGTGGCCATTGCCTGAGGAATCAGCAGGGGGGGAGGAGAGCCGAACTCACAAAAGCATTTCACACTTCTGTACCGTCAGGCCAGAAGTAGGGTTTAATCCCGGGATCCGGGATTCCCGGGAAATGCGATCAGAACCATTTCCCGTTTCCCGGGAAACGTTAGACGGGAAACCGGGAAAAAAGTCGCGCGCGTCGATTTGACTTTCAGAAAGAAAAGAAAGCTTCAGAAAGTTAAATTTAAGGAAATATTGAGAGAAGGGTTCGTTTAATGCGAAAAGCATTACTCTTCATTTCAGGCACGTTCAGCCTCTGTTTAAGGCTTCAGCCTTCATCTCAAGCGTTTTAATAGAGGTATTACACAGTTGTACTTTTTTCCTCTTTAATTTGTTGAAATCGTAGGCAATGTGTTTACCCTAAGGTATTTTGTATTATATAATTTTATATTATATATTGTTATATTGCATTATATAGCCTATAAAATATGCCTGCCCTGAACAATAAAGAAATATCTGTTTAACTTCGAGTGTTTCTTTTCCTCGTTTGCAGCCGCTTACTAACAATCATGAATTAGGATACGGGCCTAATGTGTGAAGAAATTATCATGAAATAGATTGCTTTAACATATTTCGCTTTTAAAATGGAGTTGAGTAAAATGTATATTTTTTAGGCTATAATGATTGGCCAGTTTTTCAAAAGACGATTCACAGCGAACCTACTTTAACCCTCAGACACGGTGTTATAAATTTGCTGTTGCCAGAATGGCAATGACCAAGTCGTAGTGCATTACTCAAGGCCCTGTGTTATGCCATATTATAGTGTAGTACGGTAGTTAACTTTTCAATGACTATTACAGCGTTCCACTGGTGGAGATATAGCGCAACAGATGTCGCCACGACAGCGTGGCTGAGCCTTTATCAATGCTGTGGACATGAACCGTATTGTTTTGCACCAGCAGTTGTAAAATAGCTTGGTATAATTCCATGTACAATGGAGGAATATTCGAATTATATTTGTTAAGGGAGTGTTGAGGAACGATACAACACCGCATAGCTCGAGCACTCGAATGTCCAGATGTAGGTTTTATTGCGTTAATCAAGCCGACGTTGCCCCCTACTGGGCATAACAGGACATAGCTGGAAAGCTACCTCTACAATATCACAATAGGTTAAGGCCGACACAGGCTACAGAAGGCCTAATTAAAAAAAAAAAAGAAATAAACTTTTTCCCGGGATTCCCGGGAAATGGCTCGTCATTTCCCGGGATTTGATTCATGTCATTTTCGGGAAAAATATTAAACCCTAGCCAGAAGGTAGGAGTGTGAATAGTCCATGTTGGGGGTGGGTGGGATCTTTGATGGAGGCAGCTCTACAGTAGACTCTCCTGTAGGTAATGCTCTGCAGGTTGGGGGGGTTGGGTAGTTTTGAAACATACATGAAGTGTTTTTGGAGAGATGTGACCTTTTGCAGCTGATCCATGATGTTGTGCTGCATTATCCAGGTCATTGTGCCAAATGTACATATAGTTTGCAAAACATACAATCTGTTTCAAGAAATATGCAAAGGTTTTTCTTTTAAATAAAGCTAAGTGGGTTCAAAATGACAGTTTAGAAATAAACTAACCAAATTAATTGTGTTGATCCACCTCAAAAAAAGTCATGCAAAAAGTGTAAGCAAAAGAGTGTAAGCTGCTCCTGAGTGTGGGGAGGGGTGGGGGGCTGGGGCAGATCTGGGAGACTTTGCACATGCAAATTTGCATGCAGCCTTTTGTGCTGTGGAGGATAAATAGGTGACTGCTTCACCTATTTAGTTCACAAGAAACAAAATGCAGAAGAGGTTCACCACTCAGAAGGCATTGGAACTGATTCTGAGCAATGCCAGCCCTTGTGATTCAGATGGAGAAGACATAGACCTTCAACCGGATTCGGACTCTGAGCTATCTTCAGGTTAGATTTCTCAACCTACCTATTTTATTTTCCTGACTATTTTTTATTTAGAACCAAACAAAAAGTTAATTTGAAATTGTTTATCTTGCAGATGAGGAGACTCTCCCTCTACCAAAAAAAGAGAGCTCGTTTGGGGAGTGAGCCGACAGAGACCGCGAAAGATGGCACAGTGTGGCGTGAAGAACAAGTGGGGACACATCTCCATTTCACTCCAATAGAACCGTACGCCACAGATGGAGAGCCAAGCGCTAAGGCCAGACAAAGTATCCGGAGTCGCCTTCAGAGCTTCCTCTGTTTTATCACTCTTGACATGCTTCGTAGCATTCAAGAATGGACTACTCAACATGCACGTCACACGGAGCAGCTGGATTGGTTGATGGATCTCTCGGAATTAATGGCATTTATTTCAGTCATTATCTTGCGGGGGGTGACCAAGGTTCCATCACTACGTGACAGCAAACCTGGCAAACCCAAGGATCATTGCAACTATGGCCCGATACCGCTTCCAAGACATCATGCGACACCTACGCTTTGATGACATGTTTACACGCAGTGAGCGAGCAGAGACCGATAAGTTTGCTGCAATCTCCGATGTTTGGGGATCGTTTGTCACTAACTGGATCGCATCCTACAACCCTGGTCGACACATCACTATTGATGAACAGCTTTTCCCATCAAAGACTCGCTGCTGTTTCCTGCAATACATTGCAACAAAACCGGACAAGTTTGGCATCAAGTTTTGGGTGGCTTGCGACTTGAAATCAAAGTACATCTGTAATGTCTTCCCATATCTTGGCAAGGACCCCAGTCGTCCCGGCGGGGAGAGACTGTCCGAGACTGTAGTGATGAGGCTGATGGAACCGTTCATGGACAAGGGCAGAACTGTAACCACGGACAATTTCTTTACATCACTGTCACTTGCACAACGACTGCGTAGCCGGAAAACCACTATCCTCGGCACAGTCAACAAGAGTCGCCGGGAAATTCCTCAATCCACTAGACAGATGGATCGCACTGAATTCACCACTCAGGTGTTTTCAACCACTGGTGCCACGCTGACAGTGTATGCGCCCAAACGGAAGAAGGCCGTTTAAGTTCTGAGCAGCATGCACAGCGTGGTTGAGACTGAGGATACCACCAAAAGGAAGCCAAACACGGTCACACAATACAACAAAACAAAGTGCGATGTGGATGTGATGGACCAAATGGTGCGGGAGTACAGCGTGGGTGCAGGAACACGGAGATGGCCAGTTGCCGTGTTCTACAACATGATTGACATGGCAGCACTGAATGCACATGTGCTTTATCAGGCATGCATTGGGGTGCAGGAGAGACGGGTGGACTTCCTGGTTGAGCTTGCAAAAGAGTTGGGTAACTCTCATGTGAGTGAGAAGAAGGCACACAAGGAGAAACTGCTTCGGCAACAACCTTCCACACCCAGCCCAGGCAAAAGGGCGAAGTGTCAGGTCAACCATCGATGCACGAACAATTGTGCAACTGTGAGATGTGTTGACTGCTACAAATACACATGTGGCAAATGTACCAGGGACATACCCTGGCAGTGCCAGGTATGTTCCGACAGTGCAGACAGACTGCTGAGTGAGTGCTGAAATGCCAGTCACACAAGGACATGCCACTCACACACACACACACACGCAGCCCCCACTGTGCCTAGTGTAAATATGTGTGGAATTGTTTTATTTCTTGTATTTTTTGTATCGTTTTTAATGACAAAAATAAAAAGCATTTAAACAAATAACAGTTGTTCTTTTGTATATTTCTCATGCTGGAATTTCAGTCCTCTTGACTTAGACACAAATACTTCTGGTCATTGCTTATAGCTGTACCTGGCTGTAAAATTTCTAATTCTCCATTTAAAATATTAAAAATAATTCATTGTGCTTTTTTGCTAAAATAAAACTAAGCTAAATATAATATATATAATCTTTATATTATAAAATACAATATACTGAATAGAACTAACTAGACAGTTAGTTGGGAGTTAAGCTTTCCCCCCTCCTGTGGTGTGCCAGTAATGGCCTTATTTACAGAACAAAAGCGCCTGTTTACACCTGATTATAGGATGTTAGCTAAAATCCTTCAGGCCAGTCGACCCGTCTCTGGGCTCCAAAGGTAGAAATGTTAAATGACCCTTCTCTGGGACTTCTAGTGTTAAATAGTGACAACAATGCCTACTGAAAGCATGGTAAAGGTGACTCAGACACTAAAGGTAGAAACTTTGAAACCTGAAAGTGAGATAAATATAACTCAGGCGTCTGTGCTACAAGTAGAGCTTGATAAGAATAATCACAAAGAGACTCCAGTAATGAGAGAACATATGACGGAAAAGAATATTTGTGACTACTCAAGAAACTATTACAGAAATGGATGAAGAGTTGTTTAATGATGCTTGGTTACCAGAAGAGATGGTCGACAATTACCATGCAGTTCAGAAGCGGAATGCCCAGTGGAAAGCTTTTGGCTTTGATTTTTCTGTATTACAAATCAAAGATCTGTGGGCTAGTAGGAACTTATGGTTCCAACAGTTGTCACATTCTGTAAAATGGGTCAGAAAACTGAATTGTCCATGTGTGGTGAAAATTCCAACACCTGGCACATGGCCTTCAATTTTAGAAACGGTACCAGAGCCGCTGCTCTGGTAGATTCATGGCAATATCAGTGCATTTGTTTAGGCCTAGGTTTAATTGTACTTGGCTACGTGGTTTGCCATATGTGAATCTACTTGATCAACATGAGAATGCATTACAGCTATTCCAGATGCAATAGTGGTAAAGCCCGTGAACACTAAAGCCTGTTTTTGTTCAAAAAATGTACATGGGATATTTATGGGATTGTCAGATTGTGATGAATATATGATGGACTTAGGACAGCATGAGCCTAAGACTGTGGATGGATTGCATAAAGTGACCTTTAATATACCACATAACAAAACAGAGCAGAACTTTGATGGTAAAGAATCAAGTTTTGCTGGGAAATGGAACTATAGGAAATTTTAGACATCTGGTGGGTTTGTGGTGAGAAAGCATATATATTTCTGCCATATGGGTGGACAGGATGCTGTTATATGGCAACCTTGAAACTGCCATATGAGGTTTTCACTATTCAGAGGGGTGAAGCACCCAATAAGAACCAATCCAATGTAATTTCAGGAAATAGAAGAAAACGAGAACTTGCTATATTTCACAACTTGGAATCTTGCCATTGGAGAATAAATTTGGGAGAAAAGTGGGGTATAGGATTTTTTCCATGGTATGGTGTTGTGTTTTTGTCAGATCATATTGATAACATTACATACACTCTACAGGGTTTCGCAAATGAAACTATTAAAGGATTTGAACTCTTGTCAAACACTCAAAAAAGTCACAGACTGACACAGTTAAAACACCATATGGCTCTTGATTATATTTTGGCCAAACAAGGTGGCCTATGCATGACTCTGAATTTAACAGGAGATGCTTGTTACACATTAATACCAGATAGTTTAGACAATATCACTAGTGTTATTGATGCATTGAAACATATTAGAGATGCATTTGGTCCATCAGAAGGAGCTGGATGGTCAGCTAATGCTTGGTTGCAGGATAAATTAGGACCAATGGGAGCAATATTGGTTCAAATCTTGATTGCAGTCATCCTATCATTATGTGTGATGTTTTGTTTTTGCACGGTGCTGTTGACTTTTGCAAAAGCAATGATATTGAGGTGGGCTGGAATAGTTATGCCTAGTGATCAAACTCAGATGCCATTAATACAAACAACTGATATAGATGAGGATGAAGATGTGGTGATAGGAGGAGTGGTGGAGAGATATCCATTTTGATCTTTTTATTGTACTCTTAATATTTAGCCTTATTATACTCTTAAATATTTACTCTCATATTATAAATTTTTCTTATTTCTTTACTGATGCTTATTATAATAACATGATGTTTCCAAGGGGGGAAATGAGGAAAGTAAGATAAATTGGAAATGCAAAAATGGGAAATAGGAAATTTCACATTTATCTAAAAAAAAAAAAATAACATCAAATTAACATTTGATGTTTTCAGTTACAAAAGATACTGTTCAGTGTTTCTTGTCTCTTTCAGAAAAGTTGTTCAGGAACCTGCTCAGATGAGGGATTCATACAAATGGACAATAAAATGGACTGAAATGCTTTGAATCGACACAGTATGGACACCACATGAAGAAGCCAATGTTGTTAGAGAACTACAGTTGATATTCTTATGTTTGGCTGAATTTACATGATAATGAAATATTGCTTCATTGTATGTACACTACAGTAACACAATAGTTGGACTTAACTTGTGACAACTTTTCATGTATGCATAACATTTTTGGTTAAATCAATTTAAGAATGATGTCTTTGTCATTTGGTAAGTACATGGTGACCTCAGATGTTTTTTTCTTTTATTCGATTCTAGGGAAAGTGAGGATAGGTAAGGACAGGTCCATAGAGAGGTCTGATGGGTCGACCAGCTGATCTATTGGACACTTTTTTTGATTTTATTTACTGAGGCTTTCCTGTGTATTTGCTAAATGGTGACATGACAATCAATAATACGCCCTTTTTTCTTTTTTGAGTTCCTCTGGGGTGCCAAAGGTGATCACTGGGGGCAGCAGGATCGTGGGAGAATTTTTCCAGTCTTGATTAAGCAGGGGTTTTTGCTCCCACACCTCAGAAAAAGCTTTTTTTAAAATTATGTTATGGGAGAAACTGTATTTTGATGTAAGAGAAAAAAATTCCTGTGTTCTTTGTTTTTCGAGACTTAGTTTGAAGTCTCGAAGGGGGGAAATATGTGGTGTCTGTACTGCTATTTTAAACTCTATATATGCATATATGGTTTCCTCCTTAAGGGTTCATGCAAAGGGTAATTTTGATTTGGACATCCGCAAAAAGGGCCCCTTATAGGCTCTCTGGCCT
This sequence comes from Archocentrus centrarchus, assembly GCF_007364275.1. NCBI lineage: Eukaryota > Metazoa > Chordata > Actinopteri > Cichliformes > Cichlidae > Archocentrus > Archocentrus centrarchus. Next base: position 31,913,872 of record NC_044366.1, read on the forward strand.
TCCATATAAGGAATTGACCATATGTCCAAATATAGGTTATGGGTTGAAACTGTTTCATAGCCATATATATATAGCTGTACACAGAGCGACAAAGTGATGGGGAGCTGGATTCTAAGTCAGGAGGCTTTTATTTAATTTTTATTTAATTTTATTTATTTTTTTGTTGTTTTTGCTGTTGTTGTGGTTCTGTGTTTCGTTGTTCATTAAAATGTTGATTAAAATGTTAAACTATAGTAACTGTGTTTATTGTAAAAAAAAAAAAATCCCCCAAATAATGTGTTTTTCAAACATCTGAATAAAAACAGATGTAAACCATTCATAATTACTAAATTAGTGCAAGTCCAGTCATGAAATATCCATGTTAAATGTCAGCTAAAATTTAACATCATCCCCAAAACAGAGCAGAGAGCCAAGGCTTACTCTTTGTCATTTCAGCCCAAATATCAACTTTACATTAACTTTTATTTTTTTTTTAAATTGTCATAATTTGCAGCACTCAAGTGCAACATCTGTAATAAAAAGTCTTTCACAGACTGTTAGTTAATCATCTGTCAGTCATTTATCTGCTTAATAAACAGCTTCAGCTCTACTTTTAGATTTTGGTGCTTAGGCACCAGAGGAAATAATGAATTACTGAACTGTAGAACAGTTCAGCTGCTTTGAGACTCTGTAGGTCAGCTGGTACTAACTAGTTACATTTGATGTTAATCAGCTGTTTGTCAGGTGATGTATGGACTCAGTATCCTTACAGTTTAAATGCTGCTGCTGTATCCACTGCTCTAATCCCAACTGACACTGCAATTATTACAGTTTAGTTCAGCTTTATTGGTTTACTCCAATGGTTTTAAACTGTTACAACTTAAACTGGATTCCCACACATCATCATACAAGCAGAAAACTGACATCTGAAGACATTTTAACTGAAAACAGTCAACTCAAAATGTGCTCTGTCTTTATTTCTTAGGTGAATTTTGTTTCACTTGCATTGTTCTGACACTTTTTCATCTAAAGTGAAACATTTCTTCTGTTAGCTCGGACCCCCCATCGCCCACTTCTGGTTCACTGTCTCTGGGTCGGCATGAGTGCCTGAAATTCACCAGCGAGGCGGATATGAAATCCAAACCAATCTCCTGTCAGGCCTCATCCCCCGTGCAGGAGGTTAAAAAGCAAAACGGTACCTCGAGCTCATCAAACCTGAAGCACCTCCTGACCCCCGGCCTTCACCTTCCCTACAGTGGACAGCAGGGAGTAGCTGAGGAGCACAAAAGGCGGAGCCAAAGTACCTGTGCTACCCCTCACACAGCAGGTAAAACAGGGTTTATTTATTTGCCAAACAGTAGATGATGGGTGGAGGTTCTACTGTGCCTATTAGGAGACTAAACCACCAACCAAACCATGTCAGCTTCACATTATCTTTAATTAAGGGAAAAGACTGATAATCTACAGAAATATTTAGGGTGGCATCATCCAAATACTTCTGAATCTCAGTGTGATGAAGAACAATAACCCACATGTCCCTCTATACTTGCTGTCTAAGGTGTAAAAGTTGGAAAAACATGAAAGAACCGTGGAAAAAAATCTGTGGTCGGTCGTAGATGGCACTCATGTGCCTGTCAGGTCTGTTGGGCACCATCAAACGTATCGTGCAGTAAAAACTGAGCTGAACATCAGTCGTAGCCTCACAAAGCTAGCATCAGCTGGGTTTGTTAGTTATTTTGCCAGGTTACAATGTCAACTTAATGAAAGTAACAAGACACACATCACTCCCAGCACGTGTTTAAATTTGCTCTGCACTAAGTAAAGAAGGCTGACAGTGATGATGCTGATGGCAGCTGTAGGAAGAAATATCTCTGAAAGTACATCGTGAGTTAGAAGTACTGATCCTCATAATAAAGATGGCCAAAGTTTAAAATAATAACATATATAAGTAAACATTTTTCCTACTCTTGGCTCTGTATGATGTCACTCAGAGCATATACTTTTAATGTGATCATCTCAGGCACATGACTCTGAAGCACAGAGGCTCTGACCACCTGCTGCGCTAAGACCCTGTATACGATAACTAAGGATTATGATGAACTGCTAATCATGTAATACTGCTCCAGGCCTGGTCTGTGTGTGTGTGTGTGTGTGTGTGTGTGTGTGTGTGTGTGTGTGTGTGTGTGTGTGTGAGAGAAAGCCCAGAAATCCAGGAAGGTTGTTTTTGTGTTTTGTCAGGAGGCTCCACCTCAGCTCAGCAAAGCAAAAAAAGAAGTTGCAGTGAAATCCCAGAATCCTCTGCAGAGATCTTCAGGACCAGCTGTGAGCTGGAAAAGGTGTCTTACATTTTTTCCACAGTTTTTATTGCTTACTTTGGAATTAATGTAATAAATGTCATTATCAAAGGGATAAAAGACACTTTATTTTTGTCATATAAAACAAGTTACTCATTATCAAAATTATTGGTTCTGTCAAACATCTGCAAGTTAGAAGCTACAGATGTGAGAAATTAAAAGTAAATTTAAGGCACTGAACAACTTTTTTAACCTGTTTACATGTATTTCATTTTTTAAAATAATTAAGTTATAGTTAAATTGGATGTTTTTTAATGTTTTTCTAAATAAATGTCAAATATTTATTTGACATTTATTTCCTGTGTGCAGGAAAACGCTCATTTTATTGTGGTGGACATGGTGCTTGAGAAGCTGGAAAGTGCAAAGTGGACTCTGAGTTTAGATCAGTGGCTTTCCACCATGGACACACACCACGACACACACTGCCAGATGTGCAGACATACAAGCTCCGCACAGGACAGTTCACCACACAAACAGACATGCACAGCACAGCGACGCGCAGGAGACTGCAGCACAGAAGATCCCAGACAACAGAGTAACAAGCGAAGACATCCACATGAAGACGTGAAGACGGCACACAGAGACACACACTCGTATGTGCAGGATCAAGAGGAGAAAGCCAGGAAGGACGTGGCTCAGCATCAAATAAAGACTCTGTCTATGCTCTCCACTGACAGCGGCTTTGAAGGTAAAAGATTTTCTTTGTATTTCTTTTTTCAATAAATATTTGCTTATCAAACATATAATCTCAGCTGGGATCAGAGTTACCCAACATCTTCCTTTCTCCTGATGATGTTTTTGGACAAAAAGCCAAGCGATTCACTATATGAATTTTACGAAGCAGTACAGCATCTCCCAAATAATAAAGCCCCAGGCCCAGATGGTTTTCCAGCAGAGTTTTATAAAGAATTTTGGTCTGAGCTAGCACCCATTTTTTTCAGAATGGTGTCTCAGATTCAGAATGATCACACATTATCTCTAACCATGAACTCTGCTAACATTAGCGTGCTCCTTAAACCAGGCAAAGACCCCACACTCCCATCCAGCTACCGGCCAATCTCTCTTATTAATGTAGATCTTAAAATAATCTGCAAAGCCCTTGCCAAAAGATTAGAAAGTATTACTCCATTTATTATACATCCAGATCAAACAGGCTTTATCAAAGGTCGGCACTCAGCCAATAATACACGTCGACTAATAAATATAATAAACTATTGTTCTACTAACAAATTGGAGACTATAGTCGTGTCTTTAGATGCAGAAAAGGCATTTGATCGGGTAAATTGGAGATTCTTACTAGCAGTTCTACAAAAATTTGGATTTGGTTCATCCTTTAAAAACTGGATCAGAACACTACACAGCTCCCCAAATGCACGGGTTAGAACAAATGATCTCATTTCTCAAAGCTTCAGTCTGCAGAGGGGCCCCAGGCAGGGCTGCCCTCTCTCTCCCTCTCTTTTTGTAATTTTCATTGAGCCACTAGCAGCAGCAATCCATCAAAATGCAAATATTAAAGGGATTCAAACTGAAAATACGGACCTTAAAATTAGCCTTTATGCTGATGATGTATTACTTTTCCTTGGGAATTCACAAGCTTCCCTTTTGAAGACTGTCACACTAATAGATAAGTTCTCATCTATATCTCTATCAATTGGAGTAAATCGACAGCTTTGCCTCTGAATTGTAACTTCCAGAGAACCTCTAGGACCCCAATGAAGTCAGGAAATATTAGATATTTAGGCATAAATTTTTACACCAGGCTCTCAGACTTGGTAAGATTAAATCATATCCCCTTATTAAAAACAATAGAGGATGATCTCACACGTTGGAATAGTTTACCTATATCACTCATGGGGAGAGTTGCTGCCATTAAAATGATGGTTTTACCAAAAATTATTTATCTATTTTCACTGATCCCTAATAAACCTTCACTTCCTTGGTTTAAGTCACTAGATTCAAACATCTCAAAATTTTTATGGAAAAGCAAACCGTCAAGAATAAGCTTAAAATCTTTACAAAAGCCAAAACACAGTGGCGGTCTGGAACTACCAAAGTTTTATTACTATTTCTTAGGCAGTAGGTTGCAGTACATTTCAAAGTGGATCAAATCCAATTCATCAGACAACCCATGGCTGGATCTAGAACAGGCACTTTGTGGAAAAATAAAAATCTCAGATCTACCTTTCATTAGTCCCAGTATTAAACATCATAACTGCTATAAAAGCCTTAGTATAAACACCTCTCTGACAGCCTGGTGGGAATTTTTAAAAATAACTAAGTCTTCACTTATCCCCTGTAAACTAACACCCATTTGGAACAATCCAGATATTTGTCAGAAAAAGAAAATGCTGAATTTTCTGTTATGGCGTGATAAGGGTGTAAATAATTTAGAACATATTATCCAAGATGGAAAGCTTATTACATTCCAAGAACTTATATCAAAATATAGAATTGGCAACGGTAGATTTCTGGAATATCAACAACTTAAGTCCATCTTACAGGAAAGGTTTAACCTCAGTCAATTGAATTTAGAAATACCTGCATGGGTAACAGAATTTTTTAACCTCTGTACCCCAAAATTGTTGTCAAAATTATATAAATTATTACTAAAAACTGATGACTCAGTTTCCCTCCCAATTGCAAAATGGGAGCGTGATCTTTCTGTCAACCTGGATCAAAATCTATGGATAGAAATATGTTTAAATATCTTCAAAATGACTAAAAGACCCCAATTACAACTTGTACAATATAAAATTCTCCATAGAACACACTATACTGGACAAAGGATGTTTCAAATGGGTCTTACACACTCAAACATATGCACCCACTGTACAAGCAATTCAGAGGAGAACTATCTACATGCTCTGTGGTCTTGTGTACCTGTTCAGAGATTTTGGCAGAGGATATGTGAAGACCTATCCACATGATTTAGCTGTCGTGTGCCAACTTCCCCCAGACTATGCATCTTAGGTGACGTCAGTGAATTAGTTATGGAGTCAAATACATCGCACATAGTTCTTACCGCTTTGTGCATCGCTAAGAAAACTATCCTCATGAATTGGAAGTCAAAAAATAAACTCTGTATTACTCAATACAGAAATCTATTAATAGACCATGTTAGTTTAGAGAGAATGTCTGCTTCTTCTAAAAACCAACTGGAGGAATTTGACTCTCTTTGGTTCCCACTGATCAGCTCCATTATTTAGTGGGGGTAGTTGGCTGTGGGCTCCACTCCTGATGTGCTTTGTAGGCGGTCGGGGGAGGACACCGGGGGCCTGTCTGGGCCCTCTCTCTCCCGTCTGCTGGGGTGGGTGTGCGGTTCTCCTTGGAATGAGTGGCCTCGGGTCTTCGTAGGTCTCGATGGGCTGCTGGTGGCCTGGGCTTCCTGGGGCTTTCTTTGCCAGCCTCTAGCTTCTGATGGGCGGAGCTGTGGCGATCTCCCCTCATTAGTAAATACATTTCATGACACAAACACAAACACCCACGTAATAACACAAAATGGTTGGTTTGTGTAACCATGCTTCTTTTATTTTGTTTTTCCCACACAGTTTATAATTGCAAATATTGACAATATCTTATGTTTTATAAGTGATGAACTATTTGGCTTACCTACTTGCACTCTTTCCTGTTTCTTTGTTTTATTTTCTCCCTATTTTTCTCTCTCTTTTTTTTCTTTCTATTTTCTACTTCTTCTTTCCCTTTCTCTTTTTTTTTCCTTTCTCTTTTCTTTTTTCTAAGCCTGTCAGCTCCAACACAATTTGTCGAATAACATGTTAAAAATAATTCAAATAAAATAAAGGGCGACACAATAGCCTATAGAGAACCTATAGAGCTCAACTTGAAATAGCAAATATGTTTGGCACAACAATACATTCAGGTCACAGTTCTGTTTGCAAGATCTGCCAAACATGACAGGCTAAAAAAAAAAAAAGAAAAAAAAAGCCAAGCGATGGCTATTTTGTTACTATAATTCGTCCAACCAAATCTCATAGAAATCTATGCAAATACTGTGAAGATAGTTTTAATAGACTGATTGTTCCTTTCCACCATCCTTCCATCTGAGTCAAATATAACAAATTGCTCATAACGACACAATCTGATCAGCAGCAAGAGCTCTTTTGACAGTTCCTACACCCACACTGAAACCCATTAAACTAATATGAAGATCTTTCCACTGAAAAATACGGAAGCCGAGAGCGGCTATGGTATGTATAAACTTTTTTCTGATGGTTTTCTCGAGATAACGAGTTATTTATCTCGTTATCACGAGAAAATGGTAATCGTTATTTCATGATAACGAGATAAATAACTCGTTATCTCGAGAAAACGACGGCCGAACGACAGTCGCCCCTCTCTAATTGCGCACTCGTGTTTGTGGAGAACCTGGTGCTAAATAACTTGTAAACGACCTGATTCTGGGTCAGGGTCTTGTGCGTAGCAGAACAGCTAATTGCTGCGATCTACTAATAGTCAGCCCTTGATCCAAGCTTTTTTCGGCCCCCGGGCAGACAGGTCGCTGACCCATGCCGGCGCCGGGGCATGAGCCCAGCCGGTACGCTGGCTCATATGTGTGCAGTGTACCATGGGCACGAACGCAGCCAGCCAGCCGACCCTGGTTGATTTCCCATTCAGCGGAGGAGATCCAGGGGTTTAAATCCCTCACACCTCTCCCCTGGAGCTGCACCACTGAACGGGGGCACACTAACCACACACTAACCGACAGAAGAGCACTCTGACTCCGCTACAATCTCTACAGCATCTTTTAGGGAGCCTTGAGGGGGGGTGATTTCCTGTATTTAAACGGCTGTAAGTGACTTGCTGACCTATAATCTGTGAAACACCTGTCAAACATATCATGAATGATATCAGGTCATTTTGAGTGAGAAATAGCATTTCTATCACAAGGTAGAAGCTACACTCAGTTTTTGGCAAAGTGACTTTTATATATTCATTTTTTATCAAGGTAAAAACTTTCATTGACATTAAAAATGTCTTTTTAAGCAGAAATCTGGCTCAGAAGGCTGCGGAAATCACAACAAATATAACATCACAGTTCTAGAAGGATATTTTAAGTAGCCAAAAAGCTCTGGATTGATTATAGATACAATAACACAGACTCCTAAAGATTCTTGAAAAACAGGTTATTTCTTCATTTTATATATAAGCTCTTCGTATATCATGCTGACTGCACTCTATTTACCAATATAAGCAAAGACATTACACATAGAAACACACAAACATCTGGATCACTTTATGGCAGACGATCACTTTTTGGCACAACACCGGCATCGGGCAGCCGCCCAGCCCTGTCACGAGCGGCTCTCCTTCACCGGGAAGGGGCGTGGGGGGTGCTGATCATGAGCATTCAAGAAAAGATGATCATCTCGTGATCTTGAGAAAACCATCGGTAAATTTACTCGTTATCTCGAGAAAACAAAATCGTTTTCTTGAGATAATGAGTTATTTATCCCAATATAACGAGATAATGATTACGTTATATCAAGATAACGTTTACGTTATATCGAGATAACGATTACGTTATATCGAGATAACGAGATAAATAAACCATCAGAAAAAAAGTTTAGACGTACCGTGGCCGCTCTCGGCTTCCGTAGGGAAAACCTTTCAAATCAACTATTTTAAACTAATCTACTGGCTGCACATGTACAGGTAAAATATGGGACACTAAAATACACAGTCATTATATTAACCAACAATGAACCCCGTGCTGAATTTCACAGCATCAACACAAAGGGCAAATCTAGCTGACTTCATGTAAAAAAAAAAAAAAAATTCACGAAAATGATATCCCCTTAAAATGGCGTCCATCTTTAAAATGGCCATTGCTGATTTTTAAATGGCTATTAAACTGCTCATCCAAAGAGTGATGCAAACATAATTCCAAAAAAGTTGGGACGGTATGTAAAATTCAGATCTCATAAATCCATATTTGATTCAGAATGGAATGCTTGTTTGCTCATTGGCTTTATAACAGGAAGTGAGTGTTAGAAATGTTACTGTTTTTTCTATGGCAGTCATCAACATATACATATTAATATCATCAACGGAATGCAGAAATGGATATTAAGCTCTATTTTTATATAGCTTAATATTGGATTAAATGAGAATAAACATAACCATCATATGATGTGTTTACGTTTCAGACTGTGGAGCTGATCATACATTTCCTCAGAGAGAGACTCTAAGAAAGTAGGAAACTGTTCCTTTCAGTCAACATTTTCAGAATCTGAACACTTGCTGTGAAAGCTGAGTGTCTCTGTGGTTTCCCATAATGCAGTGCTGAGCAGCTGGCCCAGCACCTCGTGTTGGAGTTCAAGAGGAGTTGGCTCCCTTCTAATGAGCTTCAGCGTGGCCGGCAAAGCCTCCGTAGCTCGCTTCAGGAGGTGAGAACAGAGCCCCGTATCACCCACAACACTTTCTCATAGAACTATTTTAAGTATAAAATAAGGTGTAGGTGGCAAATGTAGGTGGCTGGTGACCAAGCAGATTTTCTGGTACTGGTTTTTCCACATATTTGTCACACTGTTGTAGCTGCACTGTCCTTTGTGACTGTGCACAGCTACAACATGTTCTTTGACGTGGTTCTCCAAAGCTCTCTTTAACATCTAGAGAATACTAGAAGAGACCCTAAAACCATTATGGAACCTGGAAATGACTGCAGATGTCCTCTCTTCTTCCTGTTGATGCCAGTTGCCTGGTACAGGAGGAGTGGCGGTGAGCAGCAGCAGCCTGACAGAGGAGATCAGACAGCGTACCAGGATGAGAGGATCCCTCAACTGGGCACCTCCACGCTTCCAGATCATCTTCACAGTCCAGCCCACACTCAGGTTTCCTTTACATGTGACAACACAACAGCTCAGTGGCAGAATGGCCTATTTCTGACTGATGCACTAATGAGTGTGTCTTTTTTCTGTCTTCAGGCGAAGAGAGGTCGTGGCTTTGCAACACTTCCTGTGCGCAGGCTGTGGGACCGAGGTGGAGCCAAGTGAGTTCTGCATTACGTAAAATGAACTGTTTTAGACATAAAAGAACATTTTTGATCCCTCTACAGGAGGTCAAACCATGGTCAGAAAAAGCTTCTATTATTGAGAAAGGAGACAGATCAGTAGGCCAGAGTCCATCTGCTTTATTTATATGATTGGCATATAATATAATATAGTTGTCAGCAGATGAGACAGAAACACAATAAATAAATGTTTAAAAGTGTTCTTCACAGTAATTTGGTATTGCATTACCATGGATACTGTCCAGTTACACATACGCTGTAACGTATGTGTAACTAATAAAACAGGAACTCTAAGAGTCTCTCTCTCCTGCCAGGGTACATCAAGAAACTGCGGTACTGTGAGTACCTGGGCAGGTATGTAAAAATAATGTGTTGTTACCAAATAATTAAACCAGTGTGTGGGGCGTTTTCCTACAATCAGATATTAAACCATACATACAGGTCCCAGTATATATATATATATATATATATATATATATATATATATATATATATATATATATATATATATATATATATATATATATATATATATATATATATATATATATATATATATATATATATATACTTCTGTGTATAGTTATTATGAATGGATTATTGACCTGTTGTAATTTTTTTGTAGGTATTTCTGTGACTGCTGTCACAGCAACTCTGAGGCTGTGATTCCAGGTCGAGTTTTGTCCTGCTGGGATTTTGGCAGGTAATAAAATCAGATGATAAATGTCACACTGATAGTTAATAAAAATGTTGTTTACAGTTACTGTACAGCTAACAAACAATGAAACAGATAATTATATTTACCAGTTGTTTAATGTGTAATAAGAGGCACCGGTCATCTGAACGGTTATTGTAAAGTTGCAACTGATGTTCAGGAAACTTGACTGGTTGATGGCGTTGTAATATTAATCTTATAAAGATCCTAACATTATAACTCATCATCATCATCATCATACTAATATTGCAGGTACCCTGTGAGTGATTTCTCCAAACAGCTGCTGGACTCGGTGTGGCATCAGCCTCTGTTTGATCTGACCTGTGTCGGTAAAACTCTGTACGGTAAAGTGAAGGAGCTGGACAGGTTTAGGGTGAGTTAACATCTAAATTACTGGGATTATGCTTGGCATCATCTAATTGACTAAAACTCATATACAGATAAAATCGGCTGGTGCCTTCATATTAGTGTAATGAGATGTAAAACATTTGTCATCAATACTAATATCAATGATCAATCAATAAGTTAACACACCTGTACTAAAACAGATTTAAAACATGAAGCAAAAATAATTTTAAACAGTGGTTGTTATAACAAGTGGTGGCGTGGTGGTTAGCACTGCTGTCTCACAGCTAGAATGGCATCTAGAAGGCCTGGGTTTGATTCCACCTGGGTCCGGGCCTCTCGGTGTGGAGTTTGTTCTCCCTGTGTCTGTGTGGGTTTCCTCCCACAGTCCAAAGACATGCAGTTAGTGGGGTTAGGTTAAGTGGTCATTCTAAATTGCCCATAGGTGTGAATGGTTGTCTGTCTCTCTGTGTTGGCCCTGCGACAGGCTGGTGGCCTGTACAGGGTGTATCCTCCCTCTAGGCTAGAAGACAGATGATAGATGGATGACCTAAGATATGAAAGAAAAAAAATTCATGCAGATCTAATCAATACACATCGAAAAGAAAAAAATTAAAGTATGAAAGAAAAAAAGAGAAAGTAGGAGACAGCAGTGAGAGATTATTCTCAGAAATTAAAGCAAATTGCTGCTGCATTCAGTGGTCCAGTATAATTTTGCTGAATTCGCTGTTAAATTCAAAACAGAAGCTGAAATTTAATTTGAAATTATTAGATTACTTTCATTTATTTTTGGATTCCCTTCATTCTTTTTAACACTCTGTGCTTCCATCAGGAGCTTCAGGATCAGCTGCTGGGCATCAAGAAGCTGTTGACAGCCTGCAGATTATCAGGAAGGTAGAACCTTTTGTTTGTTTGTTTCCACATTAAATAAACTCTGGCATAAACAACATCTGGAAATAATATAAAGTAGACTGTTATATTAAAATTGTAAGTTGTGTATAAACTGAAGTTGTCTTTGTTCTATAAAATGAAGATGTACAAACTTCATTCACAGTTGTGGCCCAAATGTTTTGGCAGTGGAACAAAGTTTATTTTTCATGCACTTTGAGTATTTTTTTAAATGTATTTTTCAATTCTATAATATAGCGAAGAGCCATCACAAGGATTTCATACATTTCAAAAACATCTATTGGTTAATAAATAAAAATGTTGTTTTTCCAGTACTGCCAAAATATTTGGTCACAGCTGTGGTTTCAGGTATAAAACATAAAGTTCATGTAGATCACAGAGTGACTGAGACACAAAGAGGAAATCATTTCCCCCAAGAAAATCCCACTGTGAGGTGACAGCAGTGGGAGAACAGCAGTGAATAATTGTGGTTGTCTTGACTGCCCCCTTCAGGTTTAGAGCGCTCTGTGATTTTTTTTGTTTTGTTTTGTTTTGTTTTTTTTAAAGCCTGTCATGTCTGGCACTGTTTGCAAGCAGAATTGTGATCTGAATGCATTGTTGTGCCAAACATATTTATTCTTCCAAGATAAGCTCTATAGAGTCTCTATAAGCTTTTCTTGTTAATGTTTGTGTTTTTATTTTGTTTGTTTTATTTTAATTTATTTATTTATTTACATATACATTTAATTCCAGTTGACAGGCTGAGGAAAAAAAAAAGGACAGAGAAAGGGGAGAAAACAGAAAAAGAGGACAGAGCACCACTAAACTAACCAAAACAATTCAAATGCTGCAACTGCAAAAAAAAAAGAAAAAAGACAACATACCAAAACAGAACAAGCAATACCTGGAAAAATAACTATGTGGAAAAGGCACAACAAAATGAAGCATGATTGTATAAGAACAACAATTTTTATGCTGTGATTGCGTTAGTATCTGTATCATGGAATGCACTTACCAACGAGGGCAGAAAGCCGCCGCTCCGCCCACAAGGAGCCAGAGGCAGGCAGAGAAGGACCCAGGAAATCCGAGCCATCCGCAGCCCATCAAGAGCCACGAAAACCCGCGGCCGCACATTCCAGCGACAACCGCATACCCACCCCAGCAGAGGGGAGAGGGAGGTCCCAGATGGAGCCCCCCCAGTCGAGGGGCATGGCCCTCAGGGAATTCGAGGCATCAGGAAACCAGCCCCCCCAGAGGCCAGCCCCCCGTGCAGGCCGGCGGCAGGGCCCCAGGGCCCAGGTGCCCAAGAACCACCCAACACACCGCAGAGCCCCCCCCACGCCGGAGAAGCCCAAGCCGCCCCGGCCCACAGCCCCCAGGAGAGCAGGTCGACACCCATGCCAGAACATCCAGCCCGGCCCAGGAACCCCAAGGCACCCACACCCCGGGGAAGCGGGGGACGCAGGAGCGACCACCGAGATGCAGCCGGGAGGCAAGGCACAAGAAGGCCCAGATTCAGGTCCAGCCATGCACACACGTATGCACACACACTCACCCACATATGCTCACGCGCACACACACACACACCCACACACGTGTTCATGCTCACACACACCCAACCACATGTGCTCATGCGCACACATACACATACACACACACACACACACAACCCTACCCACACGCATTCACCCACCCAAATACACCCACGAGGACTGTGACAAATGTACAAAGATACACATTCATCCACATCTATCCACCCTCTGAGGCCAGGGCAAGTAGACACCCCACCCGGGCCAACAGTGACCCCACGATGCTGCCAGCCCAGCACCCGAAGCACCACCTGACTCCCACCCCGGGCGAGGTGCAGGAAATCCGGGTGTGGGATGGCCCACCCCACCCCCCACCCAAACTATAAATGTTGAAGTGTATGGCTTCATGTTTGTGAATGCATGAAGTGTCTAAGATGCAGTTAAAATTGAGGGGACAGCTGTGCCTCAAGCATCCATCGGTGCTCGGCCACACCACCCCCTCAAAGCCCTTAATGTCTAAAGTGCCATTAAATTTGGGGGGCTGATGGTAGACTGGACCAGAGTGGGGCCATCTCAGTAGCCCCCTCTCATCATCCCCATGCCTGCCCCCCAAGGTCCTATGTGTATCAGAGTGTATTGTCACTTGTAATGTCTGTAATACAATTAAAATGGAGAGGCAAGTGTGGCACCACACGTGGCCTCTCCACACGACATGAAGTTTGTATATGTGTGTATATGTGCGTGTATGTACTTGTGCGTGTGTGTGTGTGTGTGTGTGTGTGTGGGAGCGCTCTGTGATTTCATGCAGCACAGTGACATAAACACAGGAGGATTACTCTGCAGGCTCCTGCTTCTCTTTGTGACTGTTAGAAAAAAAATACAACAGTTGCTACAAAGAAAGTGACCAGAAAAACAAACAAATGTGGAAACAGATCACAAAGAGACAGAAATGACTAAAAGAAAACCATCACATAGACTCCCAGAAAATGCAAATGTTCCAGAGATAGAAATTATTCATATTGCTCATTTTGTGTCAAGGGTCTGTGCCCAAAGGTCATATGTCTGATAATCCTGGATCTACAATTATCAGCCATGACATAAAACCTCTGAGTGATCAGTGATGACCCCAAACCTGCCCCTATGTTTTAGAGACGAGCAAAAAGTTCTTGTTTAGAAAAGAAAATCTAAATGAATTTTTATGTGTATAAGTTAGAATCATTACTTTCTGATTACCAAGACTTGGGAGAATAATTTTAAAAAAGAATAAAAATGACATAACACAGGGTGAGGGTTATTATCTGTCATCGCTTATGTAACATGAGGGTTCGGGATATGCCACTGATTCTCTCTCAACTAAAAGAAACAGCACGACGGAGACGGATAATTTTCTCAGCAGCCTCTTTGTTTACTGCACCACACTTGTGTACAAAACAACTTCCTTGTTCCCACTTCCCGTGTGACTCACACAACCAATCAGAAGCCAGAAACTCCTAGCCTTTGGTAAATGTGGGAAAACCACAAAGGTACATTCAACACAGTATTAAAACTTAACTGAAATGTGCATTAATAAACATCCTAACGTACTTACAAAAACATGTAAACACTAAATATAAATGCAGATATGTATATGCTTAGCTTCTGTAACCGCATCCCTATAAACTAACTGAAGTATAAGTTAACCTCTCAACTTTACACTTAGACCCCAGAGGGTTGAAGCCTGGGAAACGTGTGTTCTGGCATTCATGTGGATGCTAGATTATAATGTGTCACTGAAATAAACACCGCTGGAGATCATTCCCATCATGTACACTGAACCCGGCCGCACAGCAAAATCCAGTTCTAGGCAGTGACTGAGCCTCCAAAGCTAAACAGTTTTTAACAACCTCCCCAACAGAGCACTTCGCTCTCAGACTGCTGGCTTACTTGTGGTTCCTAGGATACTTAAGAGTAGAATGGGAGGCAGAGCCTTCAGCTTTCAGGCCCCTCTTCTGTGTAACCAGCTTCCAGCTTGGATTCAGGAGACAGACACCCTCTCTATTTTTAAGATTAGGCTTAAAACATTCCTTTATGATAAAGCCTATAGTTAGGGCTAGATCAGGTGACCCTGAACCCTCCCTTAGTTATGCTGCTATAGGCCTAGTCTGCTGGGTGGGTTCCCATAATAGACTGTTTCTTTTCATTCACCTTATTTACTTTGTTTATACTCCACTCTGCATTTAATCATTAATTGATATTAATCTCTGGCTCTCTTCCACAGCATGTCTTTCTCTCCCCTCAGCCCAACCGGTCACAGCAGATGACCCCCCCTCCCTGAGCCTGGTTCTGCTGGAGGTTTCTTCCTGTTAAAAGGGAGTTTTTCCTTCCCACTGTCGCCGAGTTGGAGGATTTTCCTGCTCACTTGAGGGAGCAGCCAAACCTGTTCTCCATGGACGACCTCCAGAAGCTGAAGAAGGGTCAGCTGGCGGCACAGACCAAAGCGGTGCTGCACTCTGCCATTGCTCATGTTGAAAACTGTGAGGTCAGTCTGATGAATAAGACGGCTCCTGGCCTGCTCAGTGTTATTTATCAGCTAGAAGATACATACAGTATACTTCTACTGCAGGATTGTATTATTATTTCCCAGTGCTGATGATATGCATTGTTAAATAAATATTACTGCCATTTATAAAAATATAAACCTTTTTTTATTATTTCTGTTAAAGTTATGGATTGCAGATCTCGGCCCCCATTCACCTGAATAATGTCTTAATACGTAAAGATGTAAATGATGACATAACAGGACTCATACCCATGTGCCTCTTTAAGCAAGAACATTTCGGACTAAACGAACAGAGTTAAATACAGACGGAAACATCACAGTGTTTGAACTCGGTGTGAAACTGAATGATTCGGACTTCTTTTCTTTTATTCAGCTGTGTCTCGCCCGAGGTTTCATCTGTGAGTTTTGCAGAGAGAAAGACGTCGTCTTTCCTTTTCAGAGTGACATCTGTAAACGCTGTCCAGGTGAGCATCGACGAAAGCTCATTCATTATAACTGCAGAGGTGTGAGCATCTTACAGGCCAAAAACAGAGCTTAATGAGAATGATACTATACTTAACGTAACACAAGCATGACTTAGAGATGCCTATGTGTTTGTGTGTGTGTGTTTGTTATATAACAACTACTGTGAAACCACTGGGTTTAACGGATTACTGCAGAATACATAAAATCATTTTCTTTTTCACAGTGTGCAAAGCCTGCTTCCACAAAAAGTGTTTTGTGGAGAAAAAGTGTCCAAAATGCACACGGATCCAGGCACGGAAAAACCACTGGGATGGATCCATGAAGAGTAACACCTGAACAACAGCAGCCGCGTGTCAGCGGTTCATTTAACACTTCCAGTAGTTTAGCTGCATTCATTTTTCTGTCACTTCACCTAAAAACACTTTTAAAATGTCAGTGAGTTTCAGTTCTGTCCTCTTTGTGCTTATCTGTCGAACACAAATCACACTGTTAAACTTGTGCATTGCTTTGCATTGCTTAATATTTCCTGTGGAAATTAGATTGATATGAGATATCGTACCTCAAGAAGCAAAATACAGCACTTACATGTTACGCAACCATTTTTTGTGGGCAGGTTTTGTGTGGGTTGTCTTGTGTGTGGTGTTTTCTAATACTGATGATCAGTAAGTGATGGCAGGAACAGCTGAATGTTCACTAGCCTGTTAGCATGCTGTCTCTGCGCGTACCTGCATAGAGCCAATGCAGCAGTGTATGGTTGTTTCTGTCCTGGATCCAGTGTGCACATTATAACTGCAATTACAACAAAAATAAAAATAATGTACATTTGTGAAAAGTTAAAGCCCACTTCACCATTTTCCTCCATGCATCCAACCTGAAATCAGATGATTGTAGCTCCTGATCCTGCAGATCACTGATAAACACAAGTAAAGGCATGATTGTAACTGTAATATGATTATAGTAATGCATTCAAGCCAACAATAGCTTATAAGCTGTTAATATAAAATCAAAATTGGAAAGATAGCTAGTACCAATAGCTATCAAAACTTTGCAGTGCAGTGCTTCCCTCTGAAATATAGTGGAGCACATGTATAATGTGGCAGAATTGGAAATAAGTACATTAGTATACCGGGGTTATTGCACTTTACCTTCCACCAGCTCTTGGCTAGACCTGAGTTTATGATAGGCATCTTGAGCCCTCAACATCGGCGCCCCAGATTTAGACTACCTTTATATTCAAACGCATGTCCTTGCAGTACTTCAGTACTGGGAACAAATGCTGGCCTGCAAAGTGTGGCTGCAATTCTCATTTATCTACGTGTAAGCAGCACAACTCCTTTACTTCCAGAGACCCGCTCCCAAAGTTCCATCATCCTAACAGATATGCTATGAATTGTTCAGGTGAATTAGCACTTTGCTAAAACTTCCTATGAAGCCACATCTTCACAGCGGTGAACTGAAAACTTGAATTGTGCAGAAGCAGTTTTAGTGTTTTTTTTTCTTTCTAGTCATTTTCCTCTTTATTTGCTGTGTCTGGCTCTGCTGAGTGTTAAGCGCCAAACCTAGTTTTTCTCTACAATATAAAGTAATATATTGAGTTATATTTCAATTAAACTTGAGTTTAAAGGAATAACACTGAATTCGGGGGGTAATTTAATCAGAATCAGTGTATCAGTGTGTATTAACATGTACATCTTTTGTACAATGAGATGGAATTTAGTTTTTTACATTATTATATCACGAGGATACCGAGTGAGGATCCAGTATTAAATATCTCATGAACCATTTCCATCAGCTTTTATTGCCTCTTCTTTTGCCTTTAATCCAGTGTCTTTGTTTTTCTTGTGTACAGTCTGAACCCTGATATAACATGAAGATTGTTGTGTGAAGCCCACAAGTGTGTGTTCACATGTGGATGTAATTAGAAATAAGCAGTTGAATAAGGTGTATAATGCTGTGTTTCAGATATATTTTGTTTGTATTTATATGGGTCAAATTTGGTTCACACACTGTGTTAAATATTGAGTGTGTATGCAGTTACTCCGCTCCCACCAGTAGGAGGCACTGTGAGATGGTGGTGTGCCTGCCGCTCGTGGATTCCCCTCATAGCTGAGGAGGAATCAGAGACGACAAACCGCTTCTCCTGTGTCATCTTATTGTTTTCCATTATTCCAGGTATGTTGTGTTTGAAACTGTAAGGAAAATGGGTGTAACTGCTAGTTAATGTTTGTAGACAAAGTCGAATTCAGAACGATGGTGTTAATGAGCGGTAAGATGCGTTATCCTTTGCTTATGAGATCGATCGTCACCGAGAGTGAAAGTGACAGCAGTGCGGCCATTTTGCTAGCAGGCAGCTAACTACTGAAAGCCTGTGTGAGCTGATGCACTTTCATTCTCATTGTTTCATGTATTAAGTGGCATGTTTCTCTATGTATTTGATGTTTATATCTTTGTGCTAGTTAAAAGGTAGATTAAAACTGAGAAGAGTAAAATGTATAAATTAATCAATATGTTTAAAAGTTTGTGTTTATTTACTTACTACTGTTTAATATGGAGTCCATTAATACCTCATGGTATTTTTCTAAAGGTACATTTAAAATACAGTACTAACCAGTGTTAATCTGTGATATGAGAAAGAGACATAAAGGAGATATTGTAACAGAGTTAATGTCTGATGAATATGTGTGATTTATGGACACTGAAACATGTCTAAGGAGACATTATACATATGTGTGTACAGCAAGATGATGCTGATTTAAAATGGACAGTGTTAACAGTTAATGATATGTGATGTGTTAATAAAAATAGCTGAGGAGGAATCAGAGACGACAAACCGCTTCTCCTGTGTCATCTTATTGTTTTCCATTATTCCAGCTATCGGTAAAGCTGCTCACGGGCGCTGTGAACCGGTACCCGTTACAGTTTTTCTGGGGGCTCGTCCGGGGTCACTTCCTCTGCCAAAACGGAAGCTGATCCAGTGATATCGACACCGAGGACCTGATGTGGCCAATCAACCCTACCTGCCTCTACATCTGATGAAGAGTCAAGACTGTGCCTCAGGAAAATAACAGCCCATCAACAACAAAGACAGAGTACGGTTATCGGACTGCGTGACCAAGGACGAGGAATAGGGAAGCAGCCATGGCAGACAGTGAGAGGAAACGCTTGGTGTGGGCCATCAAGAAAGACCTGTTCACTCTTTCTGCAGATCAGCTGTTCCAGATTGCCAAGTCGCTGAGGGCAGTACCTGAGATGAACCAATCTCAACTTGAGTCGGGGCGTGAGGATGATTGTTTTGAGTACATCAACAGTTTCATGTGCAGTAATACTCTACTAGAGTCTGAGGATGAAGGTATGGCTCATTTGTTAGATTTGAGAGATGTAGTTGATGTGACCATGAGGGGTTGTGTGTCTGAGGAAAATGTCAAAATGCATGCAAAAGGTGATGACATAAACTCACAAGTTGCTAATGTAAGTGGTGAAGAGACTCAAACTAATGGTGATGCTATTGATATCATTGTTAATGATGCAAGAGAAGTTGACAGTGCTAATCACCATTCAGCCACCACAGTGACATGCACACATGAGACAGAAATACACAAAATGCTAACCACTTATGAGGAACTTGGTAAGAAGATCATGCAGAACATACCCACATCCACTCTGCATTCTACATCTCACTTACCAGTAAGACCGCAGTCCATCCCACAATATAGAGACTTTGCACACACCAAACCTGTAGCTGGGACAACACCTGACAAAGTGGTCTCCTTAAGGGACCTTTCTTATCTCCATCGCCGGGAGTTTAAGATACATGGGGGTCAGATTGCAGACCAGGGGTCAGACATCAGCTACAATAATGTTTGCCGTCAGATTGAAGAAGGATTAAAGGAGCAGTTCAGTGATGCAGAAATTGTGAGAGCTGTCCTCAGAACTATAAAACCTGGACCTTTCAAGGACATGTTAATGAATAAGGATGAGTTAACTGTTGAAGAGCTTAAAGGCTTCCTCCACTCTCACCTGGGTGAGCGAAGCAACATGGAGCTTTTCCAGGAGCTCATGTGCACCAAACAAAAAGACAGTGAGACTCCTCAACAATTTCTGTACAGAGTCATGGGGCTAAAGCAAAAGATTTTATTGGCCTCAAAGCATGCTGACACAGATGTGAAATACAGTGCAAGCACAGTTCAAGATGTTTTCCTCCACACTGTATACCAGGGCCTTGGGCACAAACACGATGATGTTCGCCGAGAGCTCAAACCACTGCTTGCGGACGCTGGTGTGACTGATGAGGCAATCCTGAAACGCATGAAAAGGATACTAAGTGATGAAAATGAGAGACAGAGGCGCTTAGGTCCTGTCACCCGTCAAAGACCCACAAATGTACACAGTGCCCAGGTGGAAGCTAATGCTGCTCAGTATCCCAGTACCAAGGAGGAGAACGTGGGGAAGAAACAAAAGACAGATATTATCCAGCAACTAACAGAGAAGGTTGAAAAGCTGACCAGTCTTGTTGAACTCATGCAACAGTCAATGCACACACAGAAACCAGAGCACGTCAGTAACCTAAAGAAAGGAAGGACAGATGACAAAAGAGAGAGACCGTTTGGCTGTGACAAATGTGTTGAGCAGCATCGCTCTGACTGTACACACTGCTTCTACTGCGGTGAAGAAGGTCACAGAGCAGTGGGTTGCCTGAGAAAGCCAACACGTCAGGGAAACTGGAGCCGGTCCCTGCCAGGGGACAGACAGTGACCGGGTCCCTACAGTCCCAACCTGCCATACGCCATACCAATGAGCCTGACAAGCAAAACTTGGCAACCGTCAGTATCAAAGACCAAAACAGTGTAACAGAGAATACAGGACAGGGAGTGCTAAAGAAATCAAGTGTCACCTCCCATGTCCTGTCCAGCAGCAAAAGTGAACGTCTGGCAAAGCTTATTGGGAGCAAAGCCCTGGTTCGCTGTAACCTGAATGGCCTAGCTGTCGCTGCTTTGCTAGATACAGGAGCTCAAGTAAGCATGATAGACAGAGACTGGAAGAACAAATACTTACCTGACAATACAGTTAAATCACTAAGGGAGATTATCCATGATGATGAAGAACTACAGGTTTTTGCAGTTAATGGTGATGTCATCCCCTTTGATGGCTGGGTTCCACTTACTGTGAATTTGATGGGTAATGAAAACCCAGATTTGTCAATCACTGTGCCTTTTCTTGTTAGTAGTCTGCCACTTGAGAGACCACTGCTAGGTTTTAATGTGCTGGAGGAGATGATGCAGGAACAGCCTAAAAAGTTAATACCCATGCTTACCACTTTGCTCTGTAATGCCCTGTCAATATCTACAGAGAATGCAGAGCTCCTTGTAAATGTCATCCAGGCTGGCAAACCCCCTGTGCAAAGTGGTCGTCTACGGACTGGCAGACAAGACACTGTCATTCCAGCAGGACAGGTAACCTGGGTTAAGTGCCAAGTCCCACCCAACATGGATTGTTCTGATTCAGTCTTCCTGTTTGAACCAGACATCAACAATGTGCAGCTGACAGAGTTGGATGTTGGAGAAGGCCTGTTAGAGGTGCAAAATCCAAGGAAGCCATATGTTGCTGTACCTGTTGGGAACAACACAAAACACGCAATCAAATTACCGAGAAAGACTGCTCTGGGCAGTATACACAGTGTTGAAAAAGTCATCTTACCAGAGCAATCTGACATGTCTGAGCCCACAGTGACAGTCAACAGTGTCACTCCAGCTCCTGCTAGCCCCAGTTCACCCTCATGGCAACCTAATATTGACCTCAGTCATCTTGATGAGGAGAAACGAGCTGTGGTTAACAAAATGCTTTGTGAAGAGGCTGGAGCTTTTGCACGTGACAGCAATGATATTGGGTGCATACCAAGCTTACAAATGTCAATCACCCTCCGTGATGAGATCCCTGTCCAGAGGACTTATTCGTCAGTCCCTAAACCACTTTTCAAAGAGGTAAAAGAATACATACAAGAACTTCTGATGAGAGGCTGGATAGTCAAATCCAAATCCCCGTATGCTGCTCCGGTGGTCTGTGTGAGAAAGAAAGATGGCAGCCTGAGGTTATGCATTGATTATCGTCTCCTGAATAAAAAGACCGTTCCTGACCGTCACCCACTGCCCAGAATACAGGACCTGACAGACACCCTTGGTGGCAATGCCTGGTTTAGCATCCTGGACCAAGGCAAAGCCTACCATCAGGGCTTTATCTCTGAGAGTTCACGGCAGTTCACCGCCTTCATCACTCCATGGGGCCTCTATGAATGGATCCGGATCCCATTTGGACTCTCGAACGCCCCTGCAGCCTTCCAGCGGAGCATGGAGGAGATGCTAGGTCCCCTCAGAGATGAATGCTGCATTCCATATCTCGATGATGTGCTTTGCTATGCAAAAACGTTTGATGGGCATGTTGAGGCACTCCGAAAGGTTCTCCAGGCTCTCCAGCATCATGGAGTGAAACTAAGGCCCGAGAAATGTGAGCTTTTTAAGCAAGAAGTCAGATATGTGGGCCGCCTTGTGTCATCTGAAGGGGTCAAAATTGACCCACGTGATCTGGAAGCTGTACGAACTCTAACAAACAAAAGGCCACAAACAGTTGGAGATGTAAGGAAACTGACTGGGTTCCTGGGCTATTACCGCTCATACATTCAAGATTTCTCCCGAATCGCCAAACCCATCTATGAGCTGCTTCAAAGTAAGTCAGGGAAAGCCCAGACCAGAGTACAAAACAAAACCACTAAACATCCACAGTTGCCCTCCCGAGAGCTTGTTAACTGGACCACTGAACATCAGCAAGCTCTTGAACAACTGGTTACTCTCCTGACAAGCCCACCTGTTTTGGCCTATCCAGACTTTAACCTCCCTTTCACCCTCCATACTGATGCATCAGACCAGGGTTTAGGAGCTGTCCTATATCAACGCCAGAATGGAAAACTGAGAGTCATTGGATATGGCTCAAGGACCCTCACTCCGTCCGAACGCAATTACCACCTGCACAGTGGGAAACTAGAGTTTCTCGCTTTGAAATGGGCTGTGTGTGAGAAATTTCATGATTACTTGTACTACTCTCCACACTTCACCATCTATACTGACAACAACCCATTGACTTACATCATGAGTACAGCAAAGTTAAATGCGGTCGGCCATAGGTGGGTGGGTGAACTCTCTGATTTCCGGTTTGACATCAAGTACAGGCCTGGAAAGTCAAACGCGGATGCAGACACTCTGTCTCGCCTTCCTTTGGACATGGAGAAATATGAAATGACTTGCACAGAGAAGCTCTCTGATGAAGTTGTTTGTGCAACATGGCATGGTAGCCAGGCAGCTGAGCGCAAAGATGTGGCCTGGGTTGCAGCACTTAATACCTCCTCCCCAGATCTACACCAAAAGCCTTACCCTAACCTGCCAACCATAAGCCATGATAATCTGGTGAAAGCACAGAGAGAAGATCAAGCTATAAGTCAGATAATAGAGCTGAAAGCATCAACTACCAAAGTGACAGATGAGACACGCAAAACTCTAAGTGGAGCTGCTCGGAGGATGCTGCAAGAATGGAGCAGGTTATACCTGGAAAATGACCTCCTGTACCGACAAACAAATGGGCGGAAACAGTTGGTCCTCCCTACCAAATACAGAACATTAGCCCTTAAGTATCTGCACAATGAGATGGGCCATGTCGGCACAGAAAGAGTGACCCACCTTGCTAGAGAAAGGTTCTACTGGCCGTTTATGGCAAAAGAAATTGAGGACTATGTCACTCGGAGATGTCCATGTGTCAAAGCCAAGAAGCCTGTCACTCATGATCGTGCTCCTATGGGTAGCATCACATCAAGCTTCCCTTTGGAACTTGTGTGTATTGATTACTTGCATTTGGAAGCAAGTTGTGGAGGCTACGAATACATTCTGGTGGTGCTTGATCATTTCACTCGATTTGCTCAGGCCTATCCCACAAAGAACAAGAGTGGAAAAACAGCTGCTGAGCGGATTTTCAGTGACTTCATACCCCGATTTGGATATCCGGCCAAATTGCATCACGACCAAGGCCGTGAATTTGAAAACAAACTGTTCGAAACGCTGCAGAAACTGGCTGGAGTAGGTCACTCAAGGACAACGCCATACCATCCGCAGGGCAATCCAGCTGAGCGATTGAACCGCACCATACTCCAGATGTTGAGAACACTGACAGAAAGTGAGAAACTGCGGTGGAAGGACCACCTCCCACACATTATCCACGCATACAATTGTACTCGACATGAATCCACTGGCTACTCACCCTTTTTCCTCCTCTATGGCCGTCATCCACATCTCCCAATTGACTTGCTGTTTGGGTTGACTCGAGATAAGGAGTCATACTCGCCAAGGGGTTATGCGGAAACATGGGCTGAGAGAATGGCAGAAGCCTATCGGATTGCAAGTGAGAACAGCAAAAAGTCCAGTGACAGAGGGAAAGTAATCTATGACAGGAAAACCAAAGGAGTCATGTTGCAACCTGGAGACCGGGTTCTGGTAAGGAATCTCAGTGAACGTGGAGGGCCAGGCAAGTTAAGATCATATTGGGAGAAGACTATCTATATCGTCAAAAGTCAGCTTGCTGAGAGTCCAGTGTACATTGTCAGTCCTGAGAGCGGTGACCACAAGAAAACCAGAACACTACACCGCAATCTCCTATTGCTAGTAAATGACTTGCCTGTGGAAGTTGTTTCACCCCGTGCCAGACATGTCCCTGACAAGAGACCAAAACACAAAGAAAGACAGACAGACGCACAAGAAATGGATGAGAACGACAACTCAGACTCAGATGATGACTGTGTCTCTCATTACTGGCTCAGAGTACCTGCGGAAAGAACTGAAGAAAGATCTCTCATCAACCATGAGGAACTTACCTTTTCTCTGAGAGATCCTTGTCAAAACCCTGTAAGAGACTCAGTTGCTCCCGAACCTGTGATCAGCAGTGGTCATACGGTGCCCGAGCACAACCTGTCTCCTACAGAAAGTGGAGCTGAACAAAACCAGGATGAAGACCAGCGTGCTCTTATTGAACCTGAGACAGACAATGGAGTTCAAGAGCGATCCCAGATCCGATCCCAGACCCCACCTGTTGAGCATGATCAGCCAGAGATTAGAAGGTCTGCTCGTGAAACAAAACCAACACAATTTCTCACATACAACACATTGGGTGAACCATCAGTCCGATCACAGACTAGCGCAAATACAGTTTCTGCACACACAGCACCATACTCACCTGTCATAGTTGCATCTCACACACCTCCACCACTGCCTCTTTTGCCATACATTCCAACCATTTGGACACCATGCACACACCCCATTTTGTACACCCAAACACCATACATGCCACATACACCAACTCCATACATGCCACCCACCCTGGTGTGCGTTTGAAGAGAGATCTGTTCGTAATAAACGATAATAGGTGCAACCTTTAAGTTGAAAAGTTGGTAAATGATTTGGTAAATGTCAGGAGACATTTTTATTTTTGTCAGGGAGCGTGTGAAGCCCACAAGTGTGTGTTCACATGTGGATGTAATTAGAAATAAGCAGTTAAATAAGGTGTATAATGCTGTGTTTCAGATATATTTTGTTTGTATTTATATGGGTCAAATTTGGTTCACACACTGTGTTAAATATTGAGTGTGTATGCAGTTACTCCGCTCCCACCAGTAGGAGGCACTGTGAGATGGTGGTGTGCCTGCCGCTCGTGGATTCCCCTCATAGCTGAGGAGGAATCAGAGACGACAAACCGCTTCTCCTGTGTCATCTTATTGTTTTCCATTATTCCAGGTATGTTGTGTTTGAAACTGTAAGGAAAATGGGTGTAACTGCTAGTTAATGTTTGTAGACAAAGTCGAATTCAGAACGATGGTGTTAATGAGCGGTAAGATGCGTTATCCTTTGTTTATGAGATCGATCGTCACCGAGAGTGAAAGTGACAGCAGTGCGGCCATTTTGCTAGCAGGCAGCTAACTACTGAAAGCCTGTGTGAGCTGATGCACTTTCATTCTCATTGTTTCATGTATTAAGTGGCATGTTTCTCTATGTATTTGATGTTTATATCTTTGTGCTAGTTAAAAGGTAGATTAAAACTGAGAAGAGTAAAATGTATAAATTAATCAATATGTTTAAAAGTTTGTGTTTATTTACTTACTACTGTTTAATATGGAGTCCATTAATACCTCATGGTATTTTTCTAAAGGTACATTTAAAATACAGTACTAACCAGTGTTAATCTGTGATATGAGAAAGAGACATAAAGGAGATATTGTAACAGAGTTAATGTCTGATGAATATGTGTGATTTATGGACACTGAAACATGTCTAAGGAGACATTATACATATGTGTGTACAGCAAGATGATGCTGATTTAAAATGGACAGTGTTAACAGTTAATGATATGTGATGTGTTAATAAAAATAGCTGAGGAGGAATCAGAGACGACAAACCGCTTCTCCTGTGTCATCTTATTGTTTTCCATTATTCCAGCTATCGGTAAAGCTGCTCACGGGCGCTGTGAACCGGTACCCGTTACAGTTGCATCGAGTGTACTCAGCTTATAATTATGTTTTTACTTTGTGTGAGGAAGGTTATGATTCTGTCTTCACAGAAAGGCAAACGGAGACATTGTGGAGGATTTATTTTTAAAAATGTTCCTTCATAAAAAGTAACAATAAAACACTCATAAACTGTGTATTACTACACCAGTTGTACATATTATCAAAAAGCATTTTTTTGATAATAGAAAAATGTTTCCCATCAGTTTTATATGGTTCAATATTACTGCAGCAAATGTATAAGGTTAAGCTGAGTTTAAATACTTCATATTCTATTTAATCTACAGTAATGCACAACGTTCTATAAGATCAGTGGCTGAGAAATATCTTTTAATAAAGTCAGAAACACACACCTCAATCTTGATTTAAAAATTGTATTAAAATATATTTATAAAAGGCCTGAGCACTGAGTGACATGGTTAACTGTCAATACTGTCAATAATCTTTGGCTACGTTCACACGTGGTCGTTCACATTTCTAAATATATACGACTTGTATGTGATCTGTGTGTGAGCTGCAGACAAACCTAAAAGTGTCCCACATGCGCAGTAGAGGACGCAATAACATCACACGTAGTGAGCGTGCTCAGTGTTTGTGGAAGTAAGTTTGTTTTTCTTCCCACTTCTGCGTAGCAGGACGCAGAATAGTGACGTTTGACGAGTATCAATGACGTGCAGGTCGGATGAATGTGACCTGGCCGTACACACACAGGTCGCATTTGAAAAGACTGGATACATATCGGATTTAGGACCACATATCCAAGTGGCCTGGGTCACATTTGAACAAATCACATCTGTGTTGTTCAGACTGTCATGAAAAGATCAGATACAGGTCGGATTTGGGTCACTTCAGGCTGCAGTGTGAACGTAGCCTTAAAGTCCTGGTGGAGCCTGAACCTGCTCAGCTTTAATCATCTCTGTCTGTTTTATTAAACTGGACATGGCACCATTAGACAGCTCAAAGTATATTTTTAAACCTTTTTCACAGTACACTCTAACACTAAGTGAACATCACACGTGTTGGTCAAGGTCAGTAAGAGGAAACTTATCTATTACCATGAGGCTCGTTTCCTTGCTAATGGCAACTCTGTTCCACACAAAGTGCAGGAGGCAACTGACCTCAGAGCAGTGAAAGCAGAGCCAGGGGCAGTTTGTCAGGTTTCTGTTAGAGACCAGAGGCTGCACATGTACAAACAACCACAGAAAGCTGCCTCCCTCTCCGGCCCCACAGAGACTCCCATGGTCTCAGTAAAGTAGGGTGAAGCCTGCTTCCAGACACAAGATGGCAGTAATTTGAAGGCAGACGCAAACAGGCCAGCAGCTTTATGTTTGAGATGATAAGAGAGAGATCTCTTTTATTTAGATGCTTTTTATTTAAAGTCTACTTTTAGATTTCACTAGAAAAGTGCTGCTTGCTTGCTTGACCTGACGGGATGCCACTGGATTTGGATCATTCAGTTTCTTTACAGGCAGACACAAAGTATTTGTGTAGTCACAAGAACACATTAAATATACAATCATTTGCTGAATAAAGGATATAAAAATATAATGACCACACCACAGAGTAAATAGGTCATGTTGGAATCACATATGAGACAAAGTGTAATCTAATTAAGACTCTGCTGCATCTTAGTACAAACTTTTAGAAGAAAAACAAAAAACTTGAGGCTAATGAGATGATGCTGAAGTCAATTCTGTGTGGACATGTTTGTGTGGTCTTAGTGAGCCCGACTAAAATAAGGTGTGAAAACTAATTACTCCATAGATTACTGTTATAACTTTTATTTCAATACCTGTGAAACTTTCCTGTGTTCTGTGCCCATTAACAGATCCATAACACAAACACAAACAGTCAAGTTCCCACGAGACTTAACGTGCTTCTCCATGAAGAATGTTTTGTAGCCCATTAGCTGCTCCTAATGGCACATCAAGTCTTCACACCTTCACGGGTGAGTGTCAGATGATGACATCTCACCTCTGAGGTGTCACTGCAATTAGAGGTGTTAAGAAAAACAAGCTTCAGGATACACACATGATGAAGTCTCACATCAACATGTGATGCAACCCCTGCTGTGAAGTTTTTTAGTTGTATAAGTTGTCTGTCATCACTTTTAGTCATTAGATATTTGACGTTCTACATATTTTATAATAGCAAAGGCTCAGATTACCATAATCAGTCACAGCACAGCTCCTCAGAGAGTTATCACATCACTCTGTGGTTCCCTTAGGCTCTGTGCAATACATTTGTGTCCTTTGAGTCACTGTGTTGAAAACTTACAACTTTATTTTTGGACTATTTGAGTTGACTCATTTTTGGCAACAGTTTTCTGTTTCAGTGAAGAAGGTCCAAAAACAGTGCAGTCAGGCAGCTGTCATACACCAACTGCTGACAAGCTATCAGCACCCAAATCATTAGGCACACACTAACAGTCCTGGCACACAGTAACAGAATTATAGTGAAAACATTCAAATGTCCACTTAGTCGTTCTTCTGAACTTTATTATTTTTTGACTTATGCTGATTCACAGTAAGACTGACCTCCGTATACACACCCTAATATACCTTTATCATACTTATGAATGATGAGGTGAAACCAAAAGATCCCAACACTGACCACAGATTCTTTATTTCCACTCCAGACAGTCAAATGCTTTCATTGCACCCAATGAGAAAACAGCAGCAGGTAACAGACCATATGTAACAATCTCATATTATCTGATGGCACTCTAGACTTGTAAAGACTTATAAAGAGCAGAAGATACCATGCAAGCTTTTTACTGTAGATTTTAATGTCAGCATTTAAAAGAGATGAGGGTCTATAACTAGCGCAGCCATACACTTTGTCCAAAGATGCTTGGATCATATTGTGAAGTAAGGGACCCAGGCTCTCCCAAAAAGTTGAATACACTTCTGAGGGAATTCCATCCAATCTGGGAGATTTACCACAATCCATATCCAGAGCAGCTTCCTTAAGTTCATTCAAAGTAAAGGGTTGGCATTAGTCGAGTGATTCAGCCTCTGCTAGTCTTGGTAGTTCAATGTTGTCTAAAATAAACAATCACATGTATTTTTATTGGCAATTACCTCTGAGCTATATAACTGAATAAAAAATGGAAAGTGTAATTAATTTGATAAAGTTAGGACCAGGGATCCTCACATTCAGGCCTCGAGAGCCAGTGCCCTGCAGGTTTTAGATGTGTCTCTGCTTCAACACACCTGAGTCAAATATAAAAGTCATGAGCAGGACTCTGGAAAACTTGACTACACACTGAGGAGGTCATTCAGCCATTTGATTTAGGTGTGTTGGATCAGGGACACATCTAAAACCTGCAGGACACCGGCTCTCGAGGCCTGGATGTGAGGATCCCTGGTTTAGACAGATGAAGTAATGGAGGTGATGATGAAAAAGGGTTCACGGGACTTCAGAGTAAATGGCTCTAGATCCATTAAACTAATATAACTATATATATATATGATATATAAATGAAATTGCACTAAATTGAAATTCTGTTTTTTTCTAAATGTATATTCAACTGTCTAAATAGTACCAATAACGCCGATTAATGAGCATAGTGCCGTGATCACTTGTTTGTTTTGTTTAAAAGATGTTTCTTCTTCTTCTCCTCCTCTTTTTTCCTCCTCTTCTTATTTCAGTCTTATGTCACTCAGGTCACTTTTTTCATGTCTTTTTTATTTCTGCAATTAGCACGCCAACACGCCAACATACAGAGCATACGCACACATACACACACACACCCACCAACATACAGCGCATATACACACACATCTTTAGTGAGCACACAACAGCCCATTAGTTAGGTTAAACATGAGCACACTCAGATTTGTCTCATGGAATGTACACGGAGCTGGTTCGAGGGAAAAAAGACTAAAAATTTTTAATCAGTTAAAAGACTTAAAAGCAGATGTTGTTCTTTTACAGGAGACACACATGTCCAAAACATCTGTGCACACTCTCTCCTCTCCACAGTTCCCTCACACTTACTCAGCCTGCTACAACTCCAAACAAAGAGGTGTAGCTATACAGATTAACAGGAAGATAAACTTTAACATTAGCAACACTACAATAGACCCTGAAGGTAGATTTATAATACTTAATTTATCTATTCAGAATACAGATTTATGTATTGCTAGCATATATGGACCAAATGTTGATGACCCCTCCTTCTTTCATACTTTCTTCACCTCACTATCTGATCACTCTGTCACTACACTAGTAATAGGAGGAGACTTCAACCTGGTACTTAATGCAGATATTGACAGGCTCAGTACAGCAGTGAATCAGAGGAACTGGCAGTCTGCAGACATTCTTAAACAGTACATGAAGGATTTTGGACTTTGTGATGCTTGGCGTTCACATCACCCCACTCTGAGGGATTATAGTTTTTTCTCACCAGTATATCACTCCCACTCCCGCATAGACTACTTTCTAGTTAGCAGCTCCATGATGATGGACATTACAGACACACAGATTCATCCTATCGCGATCAGTGATCATGCACCGGTGTCTCTCTCTCTGACACAGAAAAAAGTTACACCACCAACCAGGAACTGGAGATTTAATACATCATTACTTAAAGAACAAGATTTCATTAATTATTTCAAAAAGGAGTGGTCAGCATATTTAGAAAATAATGATCTTCCGGAAATATCACCATGTGTTCTTTGGGAAGCAGGAAAGGCAGTAATGCGGGGCAAAATAATATCTTACTGCTCGCATATGAAAAATAGAGAAAAAACACTTGTGTTAGAATTAGAACAGAAAATTAAATCTTTAGAAACTGCCTATGCTGCTTCACCACAAGAACATATAATTAACAACCTGAGGAAACTGAAACTGGAGTTAAATGAAATAACTGATAAAAGGACACAATTTATGTTGCAGAGGCTGCGTTTGGAAAACTTCGAGCATGGAAACAAATCTGGAAAATTCCTGGCCAACCAATTAAAACTAAATAAAGAAAAAACAGCTATTTATTCTATTAAAGATTCAACTGGTAACATTACTCATGACCCACAACAAATAAATAACTCTTTTAAAGACTTTTATGAAGCTTTATACTCACCACAGATTAACCCATCTGATACTGAAATGGAAGAATTTCTTAACAATATAATTCTACCAAAACTAGATGACGATCAAGCTGCAGCTCTGGATTTACCTCTTTCATTATCTGAACTTAGTGAAGCAGTACAGCACCTCCCAAATAATAAAGCCCCAGGTCCAGACGGTTTTCCAGCTGAGTTTTATAAAGAATTTTGGTCAGAGCTAGCTCCCATTTTTTTCAGAATGGTAACTCAGATTCAGAGTGATCACATCTTATCTCCAACCTTAAACTCTGCTAACATTAGCCTGCTTCTTAAACCAGGCAAAGACCCCACACTCCCATCCAGCTACAGGCCAATCTCTCTCATTAATGTAGATCTTAAAATAATTTGCAAAGCCCTTGCCAAAAGATTAGAAAGTATTACTCCATTTATTGTACATCCAGATCAAACAGGTTTTATCAAGGGTCGGCACTCAGCCAATAATACACGTCGACTGATAAATATAATAGACTATTGTTCTATTAACAAATTAGAGACGACAGTCGTGTCTTTAGATGCAGAAAAGGCATTTGATCGGGTAAATTGGAAATTCTTACTAGCAGTTCTACAAAAATTTGGATTCGGTTCATCCTTTATAAACTGGATCAGAACACTACACAGCTCCCCAAATGCACGTGTTAGGACAAATGATCTCATTTCCCAAAGCTTCAGTCTGCAGAGGGGCACTAGGCAGGGCTGCCCACTCTCTCCCTCTCTTTTTGTAATTTTCATTGAGCCACTAGCAGCAGCAATCCGTCAAAATGCAAATATTAAAGGGATTCAAACTGAAAATATGAACCATAAAATTAGCCTTTATGCTGATGATGTATTACTTTTCCTTGGGAATTCACAAGCTTCTCTCTTGAAGACTATCACACTGATAGATAAGTTCTCATCTATATCCGATTACTCTATCAATTGGAGTAAATCAACAGTTTTGCCTCTGAATTATAATTTCCATAGAACCCCTAGGGCCCCACTAAAGTCAGGAAATATTAGATATTTAGGCATAAATTTTTCCGCCAGGCTCTCAGACTTGGTAAGATTAAATCATATCCCCTTATTAAAAACAATAGAGGATGATCTCACACGTTGGAATAGTTTACCTATATCACTCATGGGGAGAGTTGCTGCCATTAAAATGATGGTCTTACCAAAAATTAATTATCTATTTTCACTGATCCCTAATAAACCTTCTATTCCTTGGTTCAAGTCACTAGATTCAAACATCTCAAAATTTTTATGGAAAAACAAACCATCAAGAATAAGCTTAAAAACTTTACAAAAGCCAAAACAAAGTGGAGGTCTGGAATTACCAAACTTTTATTACTATTTCTTAAGCAATAGGTTGCAGTATATTTCAAAGTGGATCAAATCCAATTCATTAGACAACCCATGGCTGGATCTAGAACAGGAGTTTTGTGGAAAAATAAAAATCTCGAATCTACCTTTCATTAGCCCTAGTATTAAACATCATAACTGCTATAAAAGCCTTAGTATAAATACTTCTCTGACAGCTTGGTGGGAATTTTTGAAAATAACTAAATCTTCACTTATCCCCTGTAAGCTAACACCGATTTGGAACAATCCAGATATTTGTCAGAAAAAGAAAATGCTGAATTTTCCGTTATGGCGTGATAAGAGTGTAAATACTTTAGAACATATTATCCAAGATGGAAACCTTATTACATTCCAAGAACTTATGTCAAAATATAGAATTGGCAACGGTAGATTTCTGGAATATCAACAACTTAAGTCCATTTTACAGGGAAGATTTAACCTTAATCAGTTGAATCTAGAAATACCTACATGGGTAACAGAATTTCTTAACCTCTATACCCCAAAATTGTTGTCAAAATTGTATAAATTATTACTGAAAACTGATGATTCAGTTTCCCTCCCAATTGCAAAATGGGAGCGTGATCTTTCTGTTAACCTAGATCAAAATTTATGGACAGAAATATGTTTAAATATCTTCAAAATGACTAAAAGACCCCAAGTACAACTTTTACAATATAAAATTCTCCATAGAACACACTATACTGGACAAAGGATGTTTCAAATGGGTCTTACACACTCAAACATATGCACCCACTGTACAAGCAATTCAGAGGAGAACTATCTACATGCTCTGTGGTCTTGTGTACCTGTTCAGAGATTTTGGCAAAGGATATGTAAAGACCTATCCACATGGTTTAGCTGTCACGTCCCAACTTCCCCCAGACTATGCATCTTAGGTGACATCAGTGAATTAGTGATGGAGTCAAATATGTCACACATAGTTCTCACCGCCTTGTGCATCGCTAAGAAAACTATCCTTATGAACTGGAAGTCAAAAAATAAACTCTGTATTACTCAGTACAGAAATTTATTAATAGATTATGTTAGTTTAGAGAGAATGTCTGCTTCATCTAAAGATCAATTGGAGGAATTTGACTCTCTTTGGTTCCCACTGATCAGCTCCATTACTTAGTGGGGGTGGTTGGCTGTTGGTTCTGCCCCTGAGGTGCTTTGTAGGCGGTCGGGTGGGAGCTCTGGGGGCCTGTGTAGCTGGTAGCCTCCTGAGACTGGAGTCCTGGGGCGACCTTCTGGTGATGTCTGTGTGCCTGTTCTAGTTGATGGTGGTGGGGGCTTGGATGGTGCTGCCTTGCGGTCCTGGGGTGTGGTCCGGGGTGTTTGGGGTGATGCGTGCCGGCCCCCGGTCGGTTGGCTGGTCTTCCCTGGGTGGCTTGGGGGCTGGGCCCTGGGGCCCCGGGCCTGGGGCCGTGCCGGTTCCCGGTGGGTCCCCCCTGGCGCTGGGGGGTCTCTGCTGTCCCGGGCGCACCACCGGGTGGGGTGGGTTGACCTAACCTGCGTTGGGACGTCCGGTCTGCGCTTTTGGGGCCCTGGGGTGCCTGCGCTGCCGGCGGGTGGGGTGGGGGGTGGGGACGGCGGTGGGGTGGTTGGTGGGGACGGGGCACCGTATGTCCAACTCAGGCCAGCATGTCCTGTCGCTTGTTTGTGTCTATTGTTGAGTGAATGGGCGTCTAGTGAGAGTGGGCTACCCTCTATGATGGGGGCGGTGGCACCAGTCTCAGGTGCTGCAGTGCTCTGGGATGCTGTCACCATGGCCCCGGGCTCACCCCTCCCTGCCCTGTGCTGGGGTGTGGGAGGTCGGGGTGCCTACTGAGCCAGTGGAGTGCTGGCTCTCTTCTTCCAGGTTGGGTGGGGTTTTTTTTTTTTTTTTTTTCTTCCACCTTCCTGGTCTTACCCCCCCCCCCACCCACACCCACACACACACACGTAGGGTGCAGGGTTGAGAGGCTGCATGCAGAGTCACGCGGCCACTTGCATCTCCTTTTTAATTGCACTATAGACATTATAATTCACAACACATGCACACATACTACACGATACATATAGGACCTTTGGGGCAGGCATGTTACACAGAGGTTGATGAGGGGCGGCCGCTGAGGTGGCCCCATTCAGATCCTCATTTCTGTCTGTCCCCAAATTTTATTTGCATTTTAGACATGGAGGGTTTTTGGGGGGGCAGTGTGGGCGAGCACTGCCGTCCAGCAGTTGGTGCTTGTGGCACAACTGCCCCCTCAATTTTAACTGCACCCTATACAACTCATTCATTCACAACATAAACACATACACTTATAAGTTGGGCAGGGGGAGGGGGGGGGGGGGGGGGTGGGCCATCTCACACCCCGATTTCTTATGCCTCGCCCGGGGTCGGGGTCGGGTGGTTCCTTGGGGACCGGGCTGGCGGCATCTTGGGGTCACTGTTGGCCCTGGGGTGGTTTCCGCTCCCATCTTCAGAGAGTGGGTAGCTATGGATGAATGTGTGTCTTTGTATTTGTCACAGTCTTCGTGAGTATGGGTGGGCGAGTGAATATGGTGTATCTATGTTTATATGTGTGTGGGAGAGTGTGTTTGTGTATAAATGTGTACATGGGTGTGCTTGCCGGTGTGCGTGTGGTTGTATGTTTGGCTGGACCTGGGTCTGGGCCGGTGGCTTGCCTCCTGACCGCTCCTTGCTGGTTGCCTCTCCCCCCCTGCCCCCCTGGGGTGTGGGTACCTCCTGGTTCCTGGGTGGGGCCGGATGTTCTGATGTGGGTGGTGACCTGCTCCCCTGGGGGCTGCGGCGCGGGGCTGCGTTGGCTTCTTCGGCGTGGGGGGGGAACCCTGTGGGGGCTCGGGCGGCCCTTGGGTGCCGGGGGCCCTGGGGCCCTGCTGCCGGCCGTGCGGGGGGCTGGCCGCTGGGGGGGGGGCTGGCTTCTCGTTGCCTCGAATGCTCTGGTGCCCTTGTTTCTTGACTGGGGGGACTCCATCTGAGACCTCCGTCCTCCGTCTGCTGGGAGGGGTGTACGGTTGTCTTTGGAATGAGTGGCCGCGGGTCTTCGTAGGTCTTGATGGGCTGCTGGTGGCCTGGGCTTCCTGGGATTCTCTTGCCTGCCTCTGGGTTCTGATGGGCGGGGCTGCGGCTTTCTGCCTTCATTGGTAAGTACATTTCATGACACAAACACATATACCCACATAATGACACAAAATGGTTGGTTTGTATAACTATTCTTCTTTTATTTTTATTTATTTATTTATTTATTTTTTCCCCACACAATCTTTAATTTTGCAGATATTGTCAGTATCTTAAGTTTAACAAGTGGCTAACTATTTGGTTTACTTACTTGCACTCTTTCCTGTTTCTTTTTTCTATTTTCTCTCCTTTTTTTTCCCCCTTTCTTCTTCTTCCTCTTTCCCTTTCTCTGTTCTTTCTTTTCTCTTTTCTATTTCTTAAGCCTGTCATTTCTGGCACAATTTGATAAATAGCATGTTAAAAATAATTCAAATAAAATAAAGGATTACACAGTAACAAGAGGAGCCTATAGAGAACCTATAGAGCTCATCTTGAAATAGCAAATATGTTTGGCACAACAATGCATTCAGATCACAGTTCTGTTTGCAAGATTTGCCAGACATGACAGGCAAAAAAAAAAAAAAAAAAAAAAAAAAAAAAAAAAAAAGAAATTCTGTGCATTAAGAATTTGGCCCAGTCTTTAAGGACTGCATTAATATCCTTCCTCGCCAGATTATACTGTAGGGAAATAGTGTCATTAAAGTTTTGTTGTTAAGATTTATCGTTATGCTTAACCCCTTGACCCCTGTACGTATGAGAAGTGTATGCAGAACCTCCCCAACTGAAACAGCGTCCTGTTTTCTTTCCTTGCCTCATTGTGTGAAAAGATAAGACTTGCCTCATCTGCTGTATACTGTATTTGCCATTTGATTACCTTTTCATATTGATTAGGATTGGACAGGATTTTTTCACATAATAAATGGAATCATGAAATTAATCTTTTTAAAACTGCATTTTGAATGATCTTTGTTTAATATTATAATTAGTTTGATGATCTGAAACATGTTAGTGTGACAAATATGCAAAAAGAAGAAATCAAATACTGTACTAAGCAAATACATCTTCGCAGTACTGTATATGCAGAAAAGAAGTTCTATACACAATCTTAGAGGTTTTCTCTGGTAAACCTCCAAAACAGTCTTAAAGCTCTGAGTGATAGATGTGTCATTTTTTTTTGCAAAGGATGAATCATAGTCATTAATACTACAAATGTTATTTTTCATTTGGTTCTTAATACTTGTGGTTAAGGAGCGCTGCTTGATAGTCTAAAATCTGCCACTAATATTCAGCAGTTTTTGAATGGGATTTCCAATAATTTGTCTCACATTTGAACATCATATGAAGAGACAGTAAGTGTGCAAGTATTGACATTACAGTTAAGAGTAGAAAGTAGAAATAAGAATGAAAATAAGGAAAAAGCAGAAGTTAAGCAAAGGATTGTGAAGGAGAATGAAACTGTGACCGAGCGAGCGGTAAATGGTAAATGAACTAGTTCTTATATACAGCTTTTCTACTCTGTCTGAGCACTCAAAGTGCTTAAACAACACGGTTACATTTACCCATTTACAACCCGTTTACATTTTTTCTCACCCATTTATTTAACTCAGCTTGTTAAGTAAGCACTACTCCATTACCAACTGAACTAAATTGTATGTTCTAATCAACCAAACTTATCTTTTATAGTTCGTGTAAAATTAAAATGTCTTTTAATCAATCCCCTTATCCTTTTCATGGTCATTGGGGGCGGGGGGGAGCCTATCCCAGCTGACAAGGCAGTAAGATGCAGGGTACACCTCATACAGGTCACCCCTCTGTTGTAGGGCTAACAGAGAGAGGGAGATAACCACTCACACCTGTGAGCAATTAATCTAATCCCAGTAACTCCATGTCTTCAGACTGTGGGAGGAAACCCACACAGACATGGGAAGAACATGCAAACTCCACACCATCCTTTGTGCTGCATTGCTGCTCCTAAACATACAAAATGGTTTCAGAGATGAGGAACAGCTCCTGAACCTAAAGGTGGCTCATTTCATACTAAACGACAAAAAAAATCCACTTATTGGTCACTATGGTGAAGCATTTCACTAACTCTAGTGAGGTGTTGTACTGGACCTGGCAACCTAAACCTAACCTAACCTATACTCTGAGAAGTACTGTGGAAATAATGAAAAAACATTATTGAAAATTTATCTTGGAAACAAAAAAAAATCAACCTGACATCTGTCCTCACTGTTCTTTCTGGATCTATTATAATTAATATGGTTTTTAAAGCTGACCTCACACCCTGAAGCTCCACCTGGGTCTCCTCTCTCTAAATCAGTTCTTCCCATGATCAGATTGTTTAGTTTTATATTTAAAAGTAATAAGGGGCTAATACATATTTCACTAAACTAATTTAAGACCTGGTCTGAGCTTCTTCTGCCTCTCCACCTTTCATTGCTTCAACTGAGTCATTACTCTATGTACTACCATTCTCCTGATATCATTACACATTTCTAATATACTGTCATACATGTTGATAAATTATGATCAGGTGTTGCCCTTGCATTGTGTGACTGTTACACTGACAAAGTTAGCAGTTAAATATTGGACGAGTGACCATCCCAGGATTAAGATGACTGAACCAAAAAGATTTGGTTTCTATATATGAAAGTAAACTGACAACAAGGCGTTATAAACAACCCATATTCACGGCAACATTCCCAACAGATTGTGTTACCTCATTCAAAAGAATTTCTGACTCCTGCTGCTGTCTCTGCCTCCCAAATACTCCCAAACACACTGTTGAGAGGGGGCGGGGGAGCGCAGTGACATGACGCTATGTTGCGCCTTCAAATAAAAGCACGCAAGTTACAGATTTAGTTTTTTTTTTGTGTAATTTTGGGTAGGACAAATGCGCCTGTCTCCAATATTGGGGGGGGACATGCCCCCCCCCGGTTCCTATGCCTATGAGGCCAGTCAAGTTCTTCCACACCAAACTTGCCCATCCATGTCTTTATAGAACTGCTTTGTACACTGGTGTGCAGTCAAGTTGGAAAAGTAAGGGGCCATCCCCAAAGTGTTCATGAATTTTACCAAAATATCTTGATATGCTGAAGCATTAAGAGTTCCTTTCACTGGAACTAAGGGGCCGAGTGAACTCCTGACAAGCAACCCCACACCATAATTTCCCTCCACCACACTGGTCCCCTGGGAACCACCAAACCCAGACTTGTCCATTGATTTATCAGATGGAGAAGCATGATCCATCCTTCCAGAGAACACGTCTCCACTGTTCTAGAGTCCACTGTCGGTGTGCTTTACACCACTGCATTAGAAGCTTTGCATTCCACTTTGTGATAAGGCTTGGATGCTGCTGTTTGGCCATGGAAATCCAT
This sequence comes from Archocentrus centrarchus, assembly GCF_007364275.1. Taxonomy (NCBI): domain Eukaryota; kingdom Metazoa; phylum Chordata; class Actinopteri; order Cichliformes; family Cichlidae; genus Archocentrus; species Archocentrus centrarchus. The sequence goes on from NC_044366.1 coordinate 31,953,188, forward strand.
TCTATGAAGCTCTCTACACACTGTTCTTGAAGTAATCAGAAGGCCACATGAATTTTAAAGATCTGTAGCAAATGATTGCAGAAAGGTGGCGACCTCTGTGCACTATGTGCCTGCTCACCCTGGTCTGTCATTTTATGTGATCTATCACTTTGTGGTGGAGCAAGCTCAAAGCTATCCCAACTCTCTGTCATGGTGCACTGTGTGGGTAGACCCCCAAATTGCAGGACTCACAGGCAAAACTTAACTGAAAGGGTGTTTCTTGTGGAATGACAAAACAACAGAGCTATACTGGGAAGGATGGGTGCCAGGACTAAATACAAGAAAATAAACAAGCAAAGACACACACAGTAGCAGGATCATAGACAACATGACAACAAATATGTAGGACCGCTTTTTTGCATTTGCGCAATATTTCTAAAATTAGAAACATCCTTTCTCAGTGTGATGCTGAAAAGCTAATTCATGCATGTATTACTTCTAGGGTGGAGTATTGTAATTCATTATTATCAGGCTGTCCTAAAAGCTCCCTGAAAAGCCTTCAGCTGATCCAAAATGCTGAGGCTAGAGTACTGACAGGGACTAGAAAGAGAGAGCAGATTTCTCCCATATTGGCTTCTCTTCATTGGCTCACTGTTAAATCTAGAATAGAATTTAAAATCCTTCTCCTCATCTACAAGGTCTTGAATAATTAGGCCCCATCTTATCTCAAAGACCTCATAGTACCATATCACCCTAACAGAGCACTTCGCTCTCAGACTGCTGGCTTACTTGTGGTTCCTAGGATACTTAAGAGTAGAATGGGAGGCAGAGCCTTCAGCTTTCAGGCCCCTCTTCTGTGGAACCAGCTTCCAGCTTGGATTCAGGAGACAGACACCCTCTCTATTTTTAAGATTAGGCTTAAAACTTTCCTTTTTGATCCAGCTTATAGTTAGGGCTGGATCAGGTGACCCTGAACCAGCCCTTAGTTATGCTGCTATAGGCCTAGTCTGCTGGGGGGTTCACATAATGCACTGTTTTTTTCATTCACCTTATTTACTTTGTTTATACTCCACTCTGCATTTAATCATTAATTGATATTAATCTCTGGCTCTCTTCCACAGCATGTCTTTCTCTCCCCTCAGCCCAACCGGTCACAGCAGATGACCCCCCCTCCCTGAGCCTGGTTCTGCTGGAGGTTTCTTCCTGTTAAAAGGGAGTTTTTCCTTCCCACTGTCGCCAAGTGCTGCTCACAGGGGGTCATTTTGACTGTTGGGTTTTCTCTGTATTATTGGAGGGTCTTTACCCACAATATAAAGCACCTTGAGGCGACTGTTTTTGTGATTTGGCGCTATATAAATAAAATTCAATTCAAATTGAATTGCAACAGATGCAGACTGGCACTTATCAGAATCAGAATCTTTATTGTCATTGTACACAGAAGTTGCACAACGAAATTTAAAATGCATTCCTTTCTAGGTGCCTCAGACAATAAATAATAAAATAATAAAAATATGAGTGATAAAAATGATTACTAAAATACAGTGCACAATAGTAAATTAACAGACGAATCTAGCCCCAATACACACCAACGCACGCACACAGTCAGCACTACCACCCCACATCACTGTCCAAACCACACAGAGTTCAGTTTAAATACAAACACTAGATAATCAGGGAATAGGCAGCAGGTGAGGGGCAAAGCTGAATGTAATTAACCAGACAAGACAAGGGGAAGCAAAAATAAACACAAAGCACCAGGAACACAGGACTATCAAAGTAAAACAGGAAACACACACAGGATAGAGATGCAGGGGAGCAGGAACAAAAGGAACTGAACCAAAACTAACGAGAGAGGAAACTAAGATAAATAATCAAAACCAAAACAAACTAGAATATAACAAAACTCAGTGGAAACACAACTAAACACAAAACGCTGGGCACACGGCCCAGGACCATGACACTCTGCCTTAGAGAAAGACAAAGCAGGAATTGGGAGAAAAAAAAGGAAACAAAGACAACATTTTGCTGAGGGGAGGGGAGGGGTAAAGCAACTATATGACAAAAAGTTCTGATCAGAGCTGCAGGAGCTGCAGCTGCCTGATGATGGAGATACAGAAAGGAGCTGAGCTCTGTTTTCCACAACTCCTCAACAGTTCCTGCAGGAAGCCGACACTTCACTGGTCCAAAGCTGTGTTCCTGAACATTGTGCTGTCCTTCATCTCTCTGATCACTGCTGCTCTCAACCTGCTGGTCATCATCTCAGTCTCACACTTCAGGCAGAGATTAACTACAGATTAAGTTTTAGAAACTTTAACACTGTGATTTATATCATTTGATCTAAGAATGAATGAATGAAGTGAATGTGAAACATTCTTGACTAATGTTCAATGTGCCTACACTGAACCACAACTTACTAATGCAGCATTTTCACTGAAGACATTTTGACATTATTAATGTGCAATATTTTCTTTTCTCTCTCCCTTGCAGGCAGCTCCACACACCCAGTAACATCCTCCTCCTCTCTCTGGCTGTCTCAGACTTTCTCGTGGGTCTCCTGTTGATGCCATTAGAAATCATTCGAAACACAGCCTGTTGGGTTCTTGGTGATCACATGTGTTCTGTTTATTGGTATCTGACTAGCAACATTGTCTGTGCTTCAATAGGGAACATAGTTTTCATATCAGTTGACCGCTATGTGGCTATTTGTGACCCTCTGCATTACCCCACCAGAATCACTGTGGTGAGAGCCAAACTCAGTGTTTGTCTGTGTTGGTTTTATTCAACTTTCTACAGCAGTCTTTATACGAAGGACATCCTGATTGAACCAGGCAGGTATAATTCCTGCCATGGAGAGTGTGTGATTGTTATGACTGACATTGCAGGGATTGCTGACCTTGTTTTATCCTTCATTGTTCCAGTTTCTGTCATCATAGTTCTGTATATGAGAGTGTTTGTGGTGGCTGTGTCTCAGGCTCATGCCATGCGCTCTCATGTTACAGCTGTCACACTTCAGCGTTCACTGAATCAAACAAACAGATCTGAGCTGAAAGCAGCCAGGACTCTTGGGGTTCTTGTAGTTGTTTATCTGGCAAGTTTCTGTCCATATTACTGCTACTCTCTGGTTAATGAAAATGTGACCAATGATCCATCTGCATCTTTTGTGGTGATGATTTTTTATTTTAACTCATGTCTAAATCCTTTGATCTATAGTTTGTTTTACCCCTGGTTTAGAAACGCTGTTAAACTTATCATCACTCTGCAGATATTCAAGAATGACAGCAGTGAGTCAAACATACTATAGAAATATAATGAAACCTGCTCCACTAAGATTTGAAATCAGTTAAATGAAACATTCAGTCTGGAAATGTAAAACTGCTTTCTACTGTATCAGAGCAAACAGGAAAAAATACAGAATTTTAAAGCTTTGTTTAAATTTTGACACCCAGAATTCTCAATTTTTGCAGTTTTCTGCTTAAAGAATTATTCAGATTAACTTTCACTGAGTTGCTCAAACAGAATCATGGCTGCATGGCTGACACACCTGCAGATCAAACCTCCTTTCAGTTCCTCAGTCTCTCACTCACTTTAGCGCCTCTTACAATGAAAAATCAATGTTGAGTGAGTGTAACAATTTCCACTCATGTAGAATGTGGCCTGTAGTGTGATGTAGTCAGTAGGAGCTGACTGATCAGCAGTAATGGCATTGAATATAAGAGCTTTATTGAATAAGATCAAACAGTGGTTTAGATTAGTGATAGATGAAGTATTATGCTGATCATGAACACACATAAGGAGCAACATTTCCAGTAAAACATATTTACTGTATGTACTTTTGATAAAACAATAAAAAACAATCACATAATTAACTTTACTTAATTTCCTGAACAAAAATTACAAGATATTTCCATGTGGAAATTGATACCTTGCAATTTTTACTATTTTTTTTTTTTGTTTGCTGTTTGCTGGTTGGCAGCTGCTTCAATATGACAGGCTGAGAATAAAGAAATGATATGAATTAAATATTTAGCAGCATGCTTGTCAGGTGAATCCATCAAGAAAAGCTCATAGTCAAAATGAGGTCAGGGTCACACAGCATGGCCTTACTGTTATTACTTCGATCCCTGGGAACTCTTTGTATTTGCTGGTGCCAAAGTGTGCCACACTTGCTCTGATTTCACAAAAATAAATATTATCAACAAGCCTGATTAATTATCTTTTTCTCGCTTGGAAGACTGCATAAACAGGGATGGTGAGTAAGAAAAAAATTTAACACAAGTACTTCAGTACTTTTTCTATGCTCAAGGCTCACACCGAAGTATGTTCCAGGTCTCCTTAGGTCATTATAAACTGCGGGAGCATCACAGTGACCAGTACACAAACTGTTATGTGTGTGTAAACCGTCCCTTTAAAGTAAATGCACATCTGTAATGGGTGTGTGGGTGAACCACCACAGAGAACCAGCAAGCATCAGGAGGTACCTGAAGCTCTCAGACATTAGCTGCACAGCTGCATTTACTGTCTGTAAATCCTGCACAGTCTCTGCTCAGTAGGTCGACCTTTGTAATGTATTTTATTTTATTTTAGTGTTCACACTGGTAAGTTGTCACATGGAACAAGTACTTGTGCTTTCTTCAGAGACTCAAACACAGGGGTAATAGCAGCTATGGCTTCCTGACTTAATGGGTATTGCTGTTGGTGAAGCCTATAACAGATTTCGGGGTGATCAATCAGGTCTACATCCTATTTAACTTGAGCCCACAGTGTCTTAGGGACTACAGCTTTTCCTGTAGGTCTGGAATAGCTGCAGCTTCTTCATGTGACAGAAATGAGTGTGATGTCGAGAGTAAAATTTTATTCATATATCACCTCTCAAGACAAATATCATAAAGTCCTTCACAACATAACAGCGGACCATAACAGGAAAAAAGAGTTAACCAAATCCATGTCTAAAAAGTTGGGCTTTCAGCTGTTTTTTTCAAAAGACATCACTGAATCCACAGCTCTCAAACTCAATAGGAGAGAGTTCCAGTCAGGGAGCTGCTGTTGCAAAAGCTCTGTCTCCTTTAGTTTTCAGCCTTGTATGATGTAAAACCAGTCGGCCCTGATGACATGACCTCAGAGACCTGATGGGGATCTATGAATGTAAGAGTTCGCTGATATAAGCTGGTTCTCGTCTATGAAAAGCTCTAAAAGTCAGAACCAGAATTTTAAACTGGACTCTGAATTTAAAGGGGAGCCAGAGCAGCTGGATCAGCAACGGTGTGACATGAGAGTATCTGGAAGACTTTGTTGGAAGCCTCGCTGCAGCATTCTGAACAACCTGGAGATGCTCCAAGGAGTTTATGCTCAGACAAGTAAACAATGTGTTACAGTAATCCAAACATGATGAAATAAATGAATGAACAACAAGTTCAGAGTGTGACACAATGGATCTTAACTTGGCAATATTCCTTAAATGTGAACCAGATTGTCATGGACATCTAGAGTGAAAGCAGAGTCAAAGTTTACCCCAAGATTCCTCATGGAAGATTCAGCAAATGTGGCAAGGAGTCCAAGAGTTTCCATTACCCTAGGCACAAATCTGTCAGGGGCACAAACAAGGACTTCAATTATTTCTTCACTGAGTTGGAGAAAGTTATCAGCCATCCAACTTCTGATAGAATCTAAGTACCTAATCAGCATATGTAACTTAAAAAAAATATTCAGTTGCCCAATTGTAAAAGAGATATACAACTGGATATCATCAGTATAGCAGTAATAAAATATGCCCTCAAAGATGCTCAGGGTATGCTGTAAAGGGAGCAAATATAACAAAAACAATAAGGGCCACAAAACAGAACCTTGTGGCACACCACAGGTAAGAGATGTAGAAGAGGACCTGTACCCAGAAACAGCCACAGAAAAGCATCGTTCAGATAGATATGATGTGAACCACTCCAAAGCAAAGACATTTTTAACAGAGATGCACAAAAAATGTCAAGAGAACAGGAAGATGTTTTCATTGAGTCCACCAATTTTTCCAGCTCAGGTAAAGAAACAGGTGAAAAACTTTGTATGATAACAGGCCAAGCTGGAGCATCAACAGCCAATGAAGATCCTGATGGGGAAATATTAATCCTTACATTGCTTTTTTTCCCTACCAGGTAAGAAAGGAAGTCATTTTAATTTTCATTTGAAAAAAATGGAACAACAGGTGGAGCAGGAGTAATAATATCGCTAACTGTGTCAAACAACATCTTCAGATTACATGTAAACAAGTTTACTTCCAGAGACGCTCAACTTTAGGACAAGAACTCTTTAAACAGCGAATGCTGTCATTTATCCAACTAAAATGGAAACACAATGATCATTAAAAAGATTTGCTGAGTGATCAACACCATTAAACACGGATAAAAATTAATTATCAGATAATTTCTCTGCAGTTGAGGAATTCAAGATGCGAGAACTACACAGTGACAGAGGAACATGATAGTTAAAAAAAATACAGTGATGATTAGAAACAAAAATGTACTTAGAATAAATAGAATCAATATTTAAACCATAAGCAAAAACCAGGTCCAGAGTGTGTCCTTTGGCATGTGTGGGGACAGACACATGCTGGGTAAAATGAAAAGAATCCATGATGCTCATAAAGCCTCTGGCAAAGAGGTCAAAGTTATCATCAATGTGGATATATATATATATATATATATATATATATATATATATATATATATATATATATATTTGGGATGGCACAATACCACTTTTTTAGGTCCGATACTGATATTTTATCTGCCGATACAGATACAAATCTGATCTTTTTTTAAAAAAAAACAAAAAACAATTGATTTCAGATGCCTGGATACATTTTACATACGTCAACAGTCTCACACACAACAAAATCAAAATCTTTTAGCTGTCCCACATACAAGACTAAGAACCAGGGAGGGGCAGAGCTTTTCAGGCAGTGACACCAAAGCTCTGTTTACCACTCCAGCTCCATTTAGCTGACTCTGTGGAGTCTTAAAAAAACAGTTGAAAACCCTTTCTGTTTAACCAGGCTTTCTGTTGACTTTATTTTTTAACATGGTGTTTTATCTGGGTTTTTTTGATATTGTGTTTTAATTATTGTACAGAGCTTTGTGACTTTTTGTCTGTGAAAAGCACTAAATAAATAAACTTCACTTACTTACAACAAGCACCTGAATCCTGTGGCTCCTATGTGAGAAGGTGATGCATTGGCTTATGGTATGTTGCAAATTTCAGTAGGGCTGCAACTATCGCTTAATTTAGTAATCGAGTATTCAATCAGTTATACCATCAATTACCCGAGTAACTAGATAAGAAATACTTTTTTCACATTAACAGTTCATTTGCATATTTTAACTTCCATACTGCAGTTTTTCCCTGTGTGAAACAAACAGGGTGGATGGGGCAACTAAAAGTTCTCTTTTATTCACTTACTGATCAGCTGGCTGATGAAGGACCTCCAGCTGTTTCCCAGTAAAGGTTTAATGGTGGTTACAGGGAGAAAACTTTCTTCCGCTCCATCTGAGCTCACCGGCTCCGCCTCTTTGCGCTTGTGCAGACTGACTGCACATAAATCAGCTGACTGCTGCTGTTGCGTCATCAGTGTTTATGTTGAAAAACTGGGGGCTGCATGAGCGTAATCTTGTAATGCTTTATATTCACAAGCATTCTCCTAAATATGTTTCTACTGCAGGCCTATATTTACGCACTAATCAGGGATTAAAGTATAAAAAATATTTTGACTGGAAAGGGGTCCTTCCAGTACCGGACAATCACTAGCTCGCTAGCAGTATGTCCGGGAGCTGAAGTAGAGAAAAAAATAACAGTTGAAATTCTCAGCACAGCGAGCACAACACACAAACACACAGAGAGCAGTGGAGGCGTGGAAAAACATGTCAGTGATGATCCACTCAGTGTTAAAGGGAATCAGTCGCAGCGACGGAGAACTGAGGGGGTTATTTCCTTATCCCCACTCCATTCCAGTAGATGGCGGTAATGCAGCTCTAAGCTGGTTTGGTCAACCGCAAACCCACAAGAAGAAGAAGACGACGGAGAACTGTAATGCAGCTAATGTGGGTCGGATCGGATCCAGTAATATAGGCCAGGATCGGACCGATACTGAATATCGGATCGGCGCATCCCTTATATATATATATATATATATATATATATATATATATATATATATTATGGAATGCCATTTAGGAAATATTATATATATATATTAAAGTCTTGCTGGGAGACTTCAACGCTCACGTGGGCAATGACAGTGAGACCTGGAGGGCCGTAATTGGGAGGAACGGCCTGCCCGATCTGAACCCGAATGGTGTTTTGTTATTGGACTTCTGTGCAAACCACAGTTTGTCCATAACAAACACCGTGTTCGAACACAAGGATGTCCATAAGTGCACATGGCACCAGGACACCCTAGGTCGCAGGTCGATGATCGATTTTGTAATCGTATCATCAGATCTGCGGCCGTATGTTCTGGACACTCGGGTGAAGAGAGGAGCTGAGCTGTCAACTGATCACCACCTGGTGGTGAGTTGGATCAGGTGGCGGGGGAAGATGCTGGACAGACCTGGCACACCTAAACGTATTGTGAGGGTGCGCTGGGAACGCCTGGCAGAAGCCCCAGTCCGGGAGATCTTCAACTCCCACCTCCGGCAGAACTTCGACAGCATTCCGAGGGAGGCTGAGGACATTGAGTCCGAATGGACCATGTTCCGCACCTCCATTGTTGAGGCGGCTGCTCAGAGCTGTGGCTGCAAGGTGGTTGGTGCCTGTCGTGGTGGTAACCCCCGAACCAGATGGTGGTCACCGGAGGTGAAGGGAGCCATCAAGCTGAAGAAAGAGTCCTATCGGGCTTGGTTAGCCTGTGGGACTCCGGAGGCAGCTGACAGGTATCGACAGGCCAAGCGGAATGCAGCTCGGGTAGTGGCCAAAGCAAAAACTCGGGTGGGGGAGGAGTTCGGTGAGGCTATGGAAAAAGACTTTCGGACGGCATCGAAGCGATTCTGGCAAACCGTCAGACGACTCAGGAGGGGAAAGCAGTGCTTCACTCACACTGTTTATAGTGCGGGGGGGGTGCTGCTGACTTCAACTGAGGCTATAGTCGGACGGTGGAAGGAATACTTCGAGGACCTTCTGAATCCCACTGACACGCCTTCTGTAGTGGAAGCAGAGTCTGGGGATGAGGGGGATGACTTGACCATCACTGGGGGTGAGGTCACTGAGGTAGTTAAACAACTCCTTGGTGGCAGAGCCCCTGGGGTGGACGAGATTCGCCCTGAGTTCCTGAAGGCTCTGGATGTTGTAGGGCTGTCTTGGTTGACACGCCTCTGCAACATCACGTGGAGATCTGGGGCAGTGCCATTGGATTGGCAGACCGGGGTGGTGGTCCCCATCTTTAAGAAGGGAGACCGGAGGGTGTGCTCCAACTTTCGGGGGATCACACTCCTCAGCCTCCCCGGTAAGGTCTATGCCAGGGTGCTGGAAAGGAGGGTGCGTCCGTTAGTCGAACCTCGGATTCAGGAGGAACAATACGGTTTTCGTCCTGGTCGTGGAACGCTGGACCAGCTCTTTATCCTCTCAAGGATATTCGAGTGTGCGTGGGAGTTTGCCCAACCAGTCTACATGTGCTTTGTGGACTTGGAGAAGGCATTCGACCGTGTTCCTCGGGGTGTTCTTTGGGAGGTTCTGCGGGAGTATGGGGTGTCTGGCCCATTGTTGCGGGCCATTCAGTCCTTGTACAACCACAGTGAGAGCTTGGTCCGTATAGCCGGTAATAAGTCGGATTCGTTTCCTGTGGGTGTTGGACTCCGTCAGGGCTGCCCTTTGTCACCGATTCTGTTCATAATTTTTATGGACAGAATTTCTAGGCGTAGCCAGGTGGCGGAAGGCTTCTTCCTTGGTGGCCTCAGAGTCACATCTCTGCTTTTTGCAGATGATGCGGTTCTGTTGGCTTCATCACGGGGGGGCCTCCAGCTCGCAGTGGAACGGTTCGCAGCCGAGAGTGAAGCGGCTGGCATGAGAATCAGCACCTCTAAGTCTGAGGCCATGGTCCTCAGCCGGAAAAGGGTGGAGTGCCATCTCCGGCTCAGGAACGAGTTCTTGCCTCAAGTGGAGGAGTTTAAGTATCTCGGGGTCTTGTTCACGAGTGATGGGAGAAGGGAACGGGAGATCGACAGGCGGATCGGGGCTGCTTCTGCAGTGATGCGGACGCTGCACCGGTCCGTCGTGGTGAAGAGGGAGCTTAGCGTAAAAGCGAGGCTCTCGATTTACCGGTCGATCTACGTTCCTACCCTCACCTATGGTCACGAGCTTTGGGTAGTGACCGAAAGAATAAGATCGCGAATACAAGCGGCAGAAATGAGTTTCCTTCGAAGGGTGGCTGGCCTCTCCCTTAGAGATAAGGTGAGGAGTGCGGCCATCCGGGAGGGGCTCGGAGTAGAGCCGCTGCTCCTCCACATCGAAAGGAGCCAGTTGAGGTGGCTCGGGCATCTGATTAGGATGCCTCCTGGCCGCCTCCTGGGTGAGGTGTTCCGGGCATGTCCCACCGGGAGGAGGCCCCGTGGTAGACCCAGGACACGCTGGAGAGATTGTGTATCTCGGCTGGGCTGGGAACGCCTTGGGGTCCCTCCGGATGGGCTGGAGGAGGTGGCTGGGGAGAGGGAAGCTTGGGCTTCTCTGCTTAGGCTTCTGCCCCCGCGACCCGGCCCCGGATAAGCGGAAGAAAATGGATGGATGGATGGATGGATGGATATATTAAAGTGAGAGTCTGAATATATTGAATGAAGTTCATTCAATATATTCAGACTTTCATTCTATATATTCAGACTTTCATTCCATATATTCAGACTTTCATTCAATATATTCAATTTTCATTCAATATATTCAGACTCTCACTTTAATATATATATATAATATTTCCTAAACGGCATTCCACAGATACAGGGGAAGACACACGGGCAAATTGGCGACAGGCCAGGACTGAAGCCCGCGCCACAACGCGGCATATGTGTGTGGTCGCTGGCTTCACCACTAAGCCACCTAGGCACCCCATCAATGTGTATTTTTTTTTTTTTTTTTTTTTAAAGCCTGTCATGTCTGGCACTGTTTGCAAGCAGAATTGTGATCTGAATGCACTGTTGTGCCAAACATATTTATTCTTCCAAGATAAGCTCTATAGAGTCTCTATAAGCTTTTCTTGTTAATGTTTTGTGTTTTTGTTGTTTGTTTGTTTGTTTGTTTTTTCCTTTATTTATTTATTTGTATACATATACATTTAATTCCAGTGGACAGGCTGGGGGAGAAGAAGAAGAAAAAAAAAAAGAGAGAGAGAGAGAGAGGGGAGAAAACAGAAAAAGAGGACAGAGCACCACTACACTAACCAAAACAAAACAGAAAAAAGACAACATACCAAAACAGAACAAGCAATACCTGGAAAAATAACTATGTGGAAAAGGCACAACAAAATGAAGCATGGTTGTATAAGAACAACAATTTTGTTATGCTGTGATTGCGTTAGTGTCTGTGTCATGGAATGCACTTACCAACGAGGGCAGAAAGCCGCCGCTCCACCCACAAGAAGCCAGAGGCAGGCAGAGAAGGACCCAGGAAATCTGAGCCATCCGCAGCCCATCAAGAGCCACGAAAACCCGCGGCCGCACATTCCAGCGACAACCGCATACCCACCCCAGCAGAGGGGAGAGGGAGGTCCCAGATGGAGCCCCCCCAGTCGAGGGGCAAGGGCCCCAGGGAATTCGAAGCATCAGGAAACCGTCCCCCCCAGAGGCCAGCCCCCCCGTGCAGGCCGGCGGCAGGGCCCCAGGGCCCAGGTGCCCAAGAACTGCCCGACAAACCGCAGAGCCCCCCCCCACGCCGGAGAAGCCCAAGCTGCCCCGGCCCACAGCCCCCAGGAGAGCAGGTCGACACCCACGCCAGAACATCTAGCCCGGCCCAGGAACCCCAAGGCATCCACACCCCGGGGAAGCGGGGGACGCAGGAGCGACCACCGAGAAGTAGCCGGGAGGCAAGGCACAAGAAGGCCCAGATTCAGGTCCAGCCATGCACAAACGTATGCACACACACTCACCCACATATGCTCATGCGCACACACACACACACACACACATGCACACACACACATACACACACACACACACACACACACACACACACACACACACACACACAACCCTACCCACACGCATTTACCCACCCAAAAACACCCACGAGGACTGTGACAAATGCACATTCATCCACATCTATCCACCCCCTGAGGCCAGGGCAAGTAGACACCCCACCCGGGCCAACAGCGACCCCACGATCAGAGTGTATTGTCACTTGTAATGTCTGTAATGCAATTAAAATGGAGAGGCAAGTGCGGTTCCGCACGTGGCCTCTCCAGACGACATGAAGTTTGTATATGTGTATGTGTTAATAAAAAGGTGATGCAGTGCAGTGGTGGGCCGTCAGGGCCTGCAAGACCTTCTCTGCTGGCCTAAAAAATATCTGAATCACAGACTGATGTTAATTATATCCTGTCCATCAATACTTGTTAAATTATTCTAAATGGTTTGTACGGTTCCTTTCACAGCTTTTCCTGTGGTCGCGCTGTTTCCAGACGTGTATTTTCATATTAAAGCATTTAACCAATCACATTTCAGCCATCATTTGTTGCCAGGGTCAAAGAAATCTGCCTGGAGGCCTTCATAATCAGTTCTGCGGGCCCCGTAGCACAAAAATAAGTGTCGATCAAACAGTTTGATCAACCAATCAGATTACGAGTTGGCAACACCGAGGCCCTCTAGCAGGCGTACGGTAACGTCAGCATATTCATACACTTTGATTGGATAGTCAGTGTACTAGCCAGAGCTAGCAAACTGCATCTGTAGCCAGCTGCACAAGCAAAAATATGGTTGTGTTGATTTTATAGCTGTTTTGTCAACACACAATGGCTGAAGGAGGAGAAGAAATGGATTTGGTTGCAGATTTATTGTCAAAGCCAAGACGGACTTTTCAAGAAAAGCTGGACATCATTAAGAAAGGTCGGGCAACTCCGAAGCTAGCAAGCCTGTCACAACCGGGAAAAGGATGTGTCCACCACTTTCAGTCCACTAATTACGAGCGGTACCACTGGCTCACAGGCCCCGAGGAACACTGCAAATTGTATTGCTGGGAGTGCGTGTTGTTTGCCACTGATCGACATGGTGTTTGGAGCCACACTGGGTTTGTAAATTTGGCTTGCCTAACCAAGGCAGCAACGAGACACCAAAGCACTGCCGGACACTTACAAGCAAAACATTCGGGGACACCAGAGCGGATCAGCTGAGTGAGCAAGTGCGCAGGGAAGCGGAGCTCCACGACGTAAAGGTGAAGAATAGTAGGGAAATCTTAAAGAGACTGTTTGTGGGGGCGGGGGGGGGCAAGCAGGAACTTTCATTTCGGGGTCACGATGACTAAAATGTTTCTCTTAATAATTTTATGAGGTTGTTATCAATGCATTTTTATATGTGTCGCAGCTGTAGCGGCAGTAAAAGGAGACTTGTGCACCTTGGGTTTGTTTCTTCGGTAAATGCTTTTATTCTGGCTACATGAGCTCTCAATCTGCGATGCAACTGCTCTTTCTACTGCATTTCTGCACAAAAAGATGTTTTTATTGCCATAAAATAGTTATTGAGGGTGGAGTGATTCAGGCGGATCACTACTGAAGGCCTAGGTGTGAAATGCGCGGCCGCCACTGCTTTTTATATACATTTTGGGTTGTTCAGAAGAAGCCAGATTTTATATAAAGTAAAAAAAACAATAAGTAATATTTTCCAAAAATAAAACTGCATTTACAAGCTAACTACACAAATACAGCAGACCAACAAAACAATCCAATACGTCTTACCGGCTTCCTTCTTACACGACACCGGACAGGATTTTTAATGGCTGCCGCCTTTTCCGGACCGTGAGGCTGACTGTAGCGGAAGTTCGGCGAACCGTCTGTAGGTTTTTCAAGAAGCTGAAAAACATTTTTGTACATTGTAAATAAACACAGTGTAAACACAGTGCATACATAAACAATATTCAGGCAAAAAAACACACACACAAACATACAACACCAATAGATACTTACACACAATTATATCACTGTCCACGCATTAGAAACCCACTCGCGTTGTGAGGCGAACAGTCTGTGGAAAAAAACGTGAAAATAAATAAGAGTAAAAACATTTTAAGTTCTTCTCTCCTCCACACATTGAATACTGCTGCTTTGTTTCTGATTCTTACCTCTGTAGAGGATCATACCGGCTTTTATTGGATTCAGAGTTGTGCAGGCCGCGAACTGCTTCTTATAAGATGAAATAAAAATAAGAAACCAAATCACAATACGTCTGTCAGCTTACTGTGACCATTCCTCCACTCTTAGTATTTATGTTTTAGAAACGACCAAGTCTTACCGCAGTTTTCGGATCATGCTGCCGTCTTTTCCTCTTTAGTAGGTGAGTCTTTGTTAGAGCATCGCGTCTCTACACAATAGACGCCATGTTGTCTTTCAGTCGCGCTCGTACAAACTTGAGTAACTGAGTCGATAACCCACTCACTGCAGCCAGCAGCGTCTTCTCGTCTGCAGCGGGGCTGGTTAAGGCTGGCCGGTAGAGAGGCCCGCTTTCACCGGGAGCTTCTGGGGTGTTGAAATATAGACGACGTCCTCCATTGTCGTACCGGGAAAGCAGCGTAGACAAAAACCGCCATTCAGTTTGAACGGAAGAGAAGGAAGGCACTGATTGGTCCTACAGACCTTCAGCGTGATCCCGCACGTGATCTGTATTGTCCAATCACAGGTGAGGAAGCTGCCACACGGAAATTAAATTCATTTCATTTCAAGTGAATTCAATTTTATTTATATAAATATCACTGTAAAATACAAATCGTTGTTTAATAAGGACTGGATGGAAAAAGGTGTTTGGTCAGTACTACATTTAGTCGACAGAAATGGCCATCTTTTGTCTTATAATGTTTTTTGTCTTAAATATAATTTACAAACAAACCAAAAAACTTTTAAACTTATTACTAATGCCATTCCTAAAGCTGTGTTATGTCTGGTTGCAGGTGTTTTAGTTCAGTCAAATATTGTTCCTTGTTTACCACAATGTCGGATTGGAAATTGTTCCTTTAAGGATTCTAGCTTAACTAATAAAATCATTAGGCATACACATTATATTTTGTATCCAACTACTCCATTTAGAAATTGCATTCGTCAGTTCTTCCAAGTCCAAGCAATTCATAAACTGTGCACCAAATACCTCAAATATCCAATTGCTCCTAAAGCTAAAGAGATTCATTTTAAAACTTTAAATGGAATTTATCCATCCAGTGACTTTATTCAAAAACAATTTGGTATTGAAACAAAAAATTGTGTTTTTTGTGATGCAACTGAAACAACTGAGCATCTCTTTTTCCAGTGCATTTATGTTGAGGCTTTCTGGGCTGATGTTTTTGACTGGTTGTTCCCTAAAATTCCCTCCCTCTACATGTTCACTGACAGAGACATATTATACGGCCTTATATTGGACAATCTAAATAATGACTTTCTTGGGAAATTTTTCATTCATAAGGCCAAATTCTATAAAACCCAGCCTAAGTTTCACGCTTTTCACAATGACTTTCTGTTACTTCTCAAAGCTCTTAGTACAATGCACAATAAAAATGCCCTTAAACTATTCTCTTTAACTGGAGAATTCGATTTAAAAGCTAAACCCTAGCCCTTTTATTTATTTATTTTATTTTATTTTATTTATCTTTTTTTTTTTTAATTTTACATGAATTATCCTTTATTGTAGCATACAAATCGTATTGATTTATTTTATTGCATCCTTTCGCACTTGTACTCTATTTTACTTGTATTATGCCTTGTTGTTTGTAAATGTACAAATTGCTTATTATTTTTCTGAATTAATTAAAAAAAAAATTTATTTATATAGCAGCAAATCACAACAAACAGTCGCCTCAAGGCGCTTTGTATTGTGGGTAAAGACCCTACAATAATACAGAGAAAACCCAACAGTCAAAATGACCCCCTATGAGCTGGAAGATGTGTTGTTCACACATCCACTGTCTGTTTAAGCAGGACAACTGAGAAGGTGACTGTTGCATTAAAATTTTCCTTATTTTTTTTTTTATTTACCTTTTTACATTTACATTTTTCTCATGAAGATTTTGCTGATATCTCTTATGTACATCCATGTATAGCAAAATAAAAGTTTATACATTTTCGTATTCCATCTGCCTTGGTAGTCTTTAATGTCATTGATGCATGTGAACATTCACTAAACGTTTATAGCAGCGTTCATGGGATGTTGTCTGAATGTTCAATGCTAGCTGGGAAGCCACTGCACAGGAGAGGATGATGGTGTGACAGACTTTTTGTTACAGTGAATTAGACTGAAAACTGAGTATGCTTTTCAATGAAAATAATGCTTGTGGTGTCACCAAAATCAAGTTATAGCCTTTGTTTATCTCCCTCAGTCCACTAAAGTTCAGGGTTCACAAAAAACTCCATGACAAAGGCTCACAGACAGAAGCTCACAGACAGAAGCTCACAGCCTTATTGGAAAAAGGGACAAAAGCTGAAAACTTCCAAAAATATATTTCCAACTAGATAATTCAAATTTATAAATTAGAATGATTTCTTGTGAGATTAGTCTTGTTTGAATGTTTCACTGTAGAAATAAAAATATGTTGGTTACAACTTGGGAGGGGTAGACCACTGGTGAGTACTGGTGACCACTGGTGAGTAGTTGATTTGCATTTGTATGACTCACAGAAACCTCCTTTACATATGAGAGCCTGCCCTAGACCTGAGGAGAGGGGATGGGGGCTGAGGGAGCACTGACACAGAGAGTTCACGGCAGTTTCCCTACAGTTTATTGTTCTGGCCAAAGCCTCCTGCTGAGAGCCCTAAAGCTCAAGGCGCACGTCAATATTACATACAAGAAACTGTTGAAAACCCCACTTTTCATGCAGTGTTTGTTTGGAGTTATAGCAGGCTGAGTAAGTGTGAGGAAACTGTGGAGAGGAGAGAGTGTGCACAGATGTTTTGGACACATGTGTCTCCTGCAGAAAAACAACATCTGCTTTTAAGTCTTTTAACCGATTAAAGATTTTTTGTCTCTTTTCCTTCGAACCAGCTCCGTGCACATTCCATGAGACAAATCTGAGTGTGCTCATATTTAAACTAACTGATGGACTGTTGTGTGCTCACTAAAGATGTGTGTGTGTGTGTACATATGTTCTGTATGTTGGCGTGTGTGTGCGCTTTATGTTGATGTGTGCGTGTGTATGTGCGCTGTATGTTGGTGTGTGTGCGTCTGCGCTGTATGTTAGTGTAGTAAACTGTAGCATTGTAAGTGACGTAAACATATTGCTGAGTGCAGAAAGAAAAAAGACGTGTTAAAAAGTGACCTAAGTGACAGAATGAAATTAGATGAGGGGAAAACAAAACAGAACAAACAAACAAACAAACGATCACGGCACTATGCTGACTTGTCGGCGTTAATGGTACTATTTAGACAGATTTAGACTATTTAATGGTACTATTTAGATAGTTGAATATACATTTCGAAAACTGCAGAGAAAGTAGAGAAAGAAGAAGACAGAAGAGAAGAAAAAAACTCGGCTGAACTCGACTGACTCCCGCAGGGCGTGGGTGGCAAAGTTGCCTCTGGAGAATCTTCGGGGTGGCTTCTTTTTGTGGACAGAGTTCCCTTGCTGGTGGAGGGAGTCGGCGTCTTGTCGGTTTTCCCCATGACGACTCGCTCAAAACACCCGTCGATGTACCGCAGCAAACTATCCAGGTCCTCTTCACCGTCCTCCAGATTGTTGAAAATAATTTAAGTTAGGCTAATAAACTACCAATATTTGTTAGTTTTAAGCCTGTCTAGTTATAAATTGGCGAACAAAAAAAAAGCTAATCACTCAAATGTTTGCAGATAGAGTCACGCCGCCATTGATGATACTGCCGAGATTCACAAAGTCTCGCGTGACTACAGCATAGTATCCTCGTACAGCATAGTATCCTCCCTACAGCATAGTATCCTCCTTTTTTTTTTTTTTAAATTTGGGGAAAATGTTTATTTGACATTGTACATGCAAAAGAACAAAACATCTTGTGATCTCTTGTATGTACATTATTAACAAGACATTTAACTTGATCTCAAACCTAAAATACTGTAATGTAACTGTTTTAAATCCAGTCTGTTTATATGGAATAAGCTAATGCAAAGGCATCCTGGGAACATCACAATCCAAGACGCATGCTGATGTCCTCTACCTCAAGGCCTTCAAATATGTGTTGTTGAAATGTAGTGCATGCTTTGAAACTTAAATCTGAATTAGTTACCCTGACGTTTCAATGCGTGGGAGACAACAAAACCCACAAGTTAGTGGTGTTCAGTGATTCCTCAGTGGGAAACCTCTCGGATGAAGGGACACAAGGTGGACATTTCATCATGCTGACTGGAGAAGATGAAAAATTTTTTCATGATGGCAGTCAAAACGGATCAGGAGTGTGGTATGAAGCATGTTAGCTAGAGATACTTCAGCACCTGCAGATGGGATTGATAGTGCTGTCTTTCTAGTTACATTATCCAGAGTTTATGGTTGTGATGGCAACATCCTGCCCATTATCTGTGTAACGGACAGTGATGTCAGTAATGTGTTACGTAGTAACGTGTCACTCTAATCTACTTTTTTCTGTAACGAGTAATCTAACGCATTACTATTTGCAGTCAGTAATCAGATTAAAGTTACTTATCCAAGTCATTTTTCTTAGCAAAAAGATATATTTGTGCTTTTTTTCAGTGACGTCTGGCTGATGCGATAATTAAGTCCTATTTTAATAGCACACAGCGACAAAAATGTAAACAATGGAGGGAGGAGAGAGACGAGCATTTTCTAGCTGGAAATACAGGAACTATTGTGTCAGCTAAAGATGATAATATCAAGGTTAGTTCTGCACTCTGTGCTGGTGACAAAGTGTTATCTAGCTTCAAAAACACTACGTCAAAAGTGAAGAAACTGACGGTGTTGTGCCAAAAAAGTGATTTTCGGTGTTTGACAAAAAAGTGATTGCCTTATTCAAACAGTTGTAACTGACTTGTTGAGCTATAATGTGTGAAACGTGTCAAACAAATCTCTCATGGATGATATCAGGTCATTTTGAACGAGAAACAGCATTTCTGTCACAAGGTAGAAGCTGCACTCAGTTTTTGGCAAAGTGACTTTTATATATTTTTTTATCAAGGTAAAAACTGTCATTGACATTACAAATGTCTTTTTGAACAGAAATCTGGCTCAGAAGGCTGCAGAAATCACAACAAACATCACAGATCTAGAAAGATATTTGAAGTGGCCAAAAAGCACTGGGTTGATTATAATGTAGGTCCAATAATACAGACTCCTAAAGATTGTTGAAAAACAGGTTATTTCTTCATTTTAAATATAAGCCTTTCATAAATCATGCTGACCTCACTCTATTTACCAATATAAGCAAAGACATTACACATAATGTCATAGTGTTCAGTGAATGGGTGGGACTCAAAACACAGGATTCTGATGAAAAGGTCACAAGTTTATTGTCCAATACTGGTTTTCAGACTGAACGGGGAATCTCCAGATCCAGTGGGGCTTCCGGTCTCCAAGCAGGATACCTCGAGGTCACTCCTCTCACTCTCGCCTCACTCAGGGGAAAACACACAATCCAGTAGGCAGGTGAATATCTGTGCAGACAGAAGAAGCAGGTGAGTGATACACCTATTGCGTTCAACAGCATAAGCAGTAATACAAGAGCCAATTTACTAATGTGACTCACCTGACAATCCAGCACTGAGTGAACGGCCCGTTTCTGCTTAAGTAGCCACAGTCAAACGAGGTAATGAGCCACAGGTGTGATCATCCTCTTCACATGTGCAATCAGCTCCCAGGAACCCCGCCTCTGGTATACCAAGGCAGGACACCAACTTCACACACACACACACACACAGACACACACACAGACACACACACACCACTGAGGAGACGGAGAGAGTGAAAAAAGGAGAACAGAGCACCAATCCAAACAGAACAGGCCCTGACACATAAAAAGCACATGGAAACATCGGAATCACTTTATGGCAGACGATCACGTTTTTGGCACAACACCAGCAGCTGTTGAAAGTAACTAATAGAGTAACTTGTAATCTAACTTAGTTACTTCTAAAATTAAGTAATCAGTAAAGTAACTGAGTTGCTTTTTAAAGGAGCAATCAGTAATCATTAATTGGATTACTTTTTCAAGGTAACTATTCCATCACTGGTAACGGACAACCATTCCCTCCTTGATGCTGTCAAGTCTACAAAATATGTAACTGAAAAGAAGCTTCTGTTTGAGATCAGACCAAAGAGCAGCTTGATAACTGCTTAACAATAGTGGGAGCATCTATTGGACTGCTTAAAGCCCTTAGTGAAAGGGAATGGCAATTTAAAGATTAAGTTCAAATAAGTAAAAAT
Source organism: Archocentrus centrarchus (assembly GCF_007364275.1). NCBI lineage: Eukaryota > Metazoa > Chordata > Actinopteri > Cichliformes > Cichlidae > Archocentrus > Archocentrus centrarchus. Next base: position 31,973,717 of record NC_044366.1, read on the forward strand.
AAAATGTATTAATCTGTTGTATATTCTTTAAAGAAAGTAGGGAGATTGTTAAGTTGTATGTAACCTACTGCACATGCGTATAAGGGAGGAGTCGTGGGTACACAGGTTGTTGGTCTTGTTAATGGCGCCCATTAAAATTCTAACATCAGTGGTGTGATTATTGAACTGACGCTCAAGATTCGCACCAAAGCATATTCCAGGTCTCCTGACACTTTACAGCATTATGAAGTGTGGGAGCCTCACAGTAACCAGTACACAAACTATTATGTGTATAAACCATCCCTTCAAAGTAAATGCACAGCAGTACTGGGTGTGTGGGTGAACTGGGACACTGAAAAACATCATGCCAGACCCACCACAGAGAACCAGCAAGCATCAGGAGGCACCTGAAGCTCTCAGGCATTAGGAGCTCTTAGGTGCACAGCTTCATTTACTGCCTGTAAATACTGCACAGTCTCCACTCAGTAGGTTGACCTTTGTCATCAATTTTATTTTATTTTAGTGTTCACACTGAAAAATTGTCACATGGAACAAGTACTTGTGCTTTCTTCAGAGACTCAAACACAGGGGTAATAGCAGCTATGGCTTCCTGATTTAATGGGTATTGCTGTTGGTGAAGCCTATAACAGATTTTGGGGGCATCAATCAGGTCTACATCCTATTTAACTTGAGCCCACAGTGTCTTTCTGACTACAGCTTTTCCTGTAGAGCTGGAATAGCTGCAGCTTCTTCATCTGACAGAAATGAGTGTGATGTTGTAAGTAAAATTTTATTTATATCACATCTCAAGACACCTATCACAACAAAATCACAGCAGAGCATAACAGGAAAAGAAAAAGAGTTAACCAAATTCATGTCTAAAAAGGTGAGTTTTTAACAGTTTTTTTTCAAACAACATCACTGAATCCACAGCTCTCAAACTCAAAGGGAGAGAGTTGTAGTCGGGGAGCTGCTGTCACAAAAGCTCTGTCTCCTTTAATCTTTAGTTTGTATGTTGTAAAACCAGGAGGCCCTGATCAGACGACCTCAGAGACCTGATGGGCGTTAAGAACAGGTGAGTCCAAAAAATATTTCTAACACACAAAATTTACATGTTTGGTGTGTAAAGGCTGTAACAGACACAGGAAGCAGTGAAGACTGTGAGTTTTAATTTAGAGGTAACATATCACCTGGCCAAGAGTGAGTCAAAGAAGGATGTAACAGAGAGAATCTGCCCATTTTTCAAAATAAAATGTCGTTCAGACTCAGATAATAAAGAAAACAGAAATAATATAAGTTATTTATTCATTCAGTGTCACCCGGTACCAAATGACCTATGGACCGGTACCTGGAGACCTTTGATTTAAATTACATGAGAAATGGTTTTCTTAATTAGAGGGGAAGCAAAATTGTAAAAAGTGACTTAAAGTGTTAAATTGTATTATATTTTTCACATCAATTCGTGGGCCAGAAGCAGCCTCACATTTTCAAATATGAAAAAAACTGATTCTTGCGGAAGTAAATAGCAGACACTCACTGAATCTTTATAAAATATCCCCTTCATATTTTCATTTCACATAAAATGCAAAGTATCAAAGGCATGCCAACAGGGATTTAATTCCTAATTCAGTGTGAAAATTGAAGATCCAGTATCCCAGTATCTCATGAATCCTTGTATTCAGCTGTTCTTCACTGGTGCATGCCACAGACAATATTAAAACACTGCCTCTTCTATTTTACTGCTCCTTAAGATGCTATCGACGTTAGTGAGAGGCTGTTGGAAGTTCTGCTCATGATCTTCTTTGGGTTTCTAAGATTTGATAAATTTACAACTCATTCTTTGATCTTAGGCAGGGATCCTCAAATCCAGGCCTCGACGTCCGGTGTCCTGCAGGTTTTAGATGTGTCCCTGATCCAACACACCTGATTCAAATGGCTGAATTGCCTCCTCAGTATGCAGTCAAGTTCTCCAGAGTCCTGCTAATGACTTCTATATTTGACTCAGGTGTTTTGAAGCAGAAACACATCTAAAACCTGCAGGACACCGGACCTCGAGGCCTGGATTTGAGGATCCCTGATCTAAGACAACCTTATATTTAACCCTGGAACAGCATTTATACTCAAAATTCAATTAGCCATCATTCACCATTCCTATTCAGTGCTGACAGCTGCAAACATTATGAGATTGTGGTCCTCCTCTAACTTACATTATCTCTATTTGAGTTGCTGTCTAACCATTGACCTCTATGAACCAGCAACTACAGCCTTGCACATTCCTACCTAGACTTTTATATTTTAAGCTGCTTTTCTGTCTAATTGATCAGGTGATTTTCTGGGTAAGCACTCATCTATTACAGCACATCTGTTAATATCCTTTATGGGGAATTTGGCTCATTGATAATTACATTCCACGTACTCATAAGGAATGGCCACATGGTGGCTCATGATATTTACTCATCACTCCCCAGTCTTATGTGTAAGTTTATTTATTATTATTTGTAGGGAGTGATGCACATGAAGCATATGTTCCCACCTTAATCTATATTTTGCTGCTGTAATAAACCAAAACTGACTGACTGTCAATGTTGTTGTGCAGCATTAGACTTTTTTTCTCAGCAGGAAGTGATTGGTTGAAGCAGACAGAAGAATTCCAGAGGAGGAGTAAGTGATGTAGAGTTGGCATGCAGGTGGGAATAAATCCACACTGTGACAAAAAGTCACAGTGATCAGAGCTGCAGCAGCTGCAGCTGCCTGATGATGGAGATACAGAATGAAGTAGAGCTCTGTTTCCCACAACTCTTCAACAGTTCCTGCAGAAAGCCGACACTTCACTGGTCCAAAGCTGTGCTCCTGAACATTGTGCTGTCCTTCATCATGCTGATCACTGCTACTCTCAACCTGCTGGTCATCATCTCAGTCTCCCACTTCAGGCAGAGTTTAACTCTCAGCTGAAACTACAGTTTAGGTTTTAGAAACTTTAACACTGTCATTTATGTCATTTGATCTAAGAATGAATGAATGAAGTGAATGTGAAACATTCTTGTTGTATTTTAACCATAACTGTAAAGTTTTATGCACCAACACTGAATCAGACCTTAATAATGAAACATTTTTACTAATGAAACTTTCACTCAAGACATTTTACCAATTTGAGAAGTGCAAGAACATGGATGGATGGACATTCTAATATTTTTCATCCATGTTATTTTCTTTTCTTGTCTCCCTGCAGGCAGCTCCACACACCCACTAACATCATCCTCCTCTCTCTGGCTGTCTCAGACTCTCTCGTGGGTCTCCTGTTGATACCATTAGAAATCCTTCGAAACACGATGTGTTGGGTTCTTGGTGATCTCATGTGTTCTGTTTATGTTTATCTGACTGTAAATATTACCTGTGCTTCAATAGGGAACATAGTTCTTATATCACTTGACCGTTATGTGGCTATTTGTGACCCTCTGCATTACCCCACCAGAATCACTGTGGTGAGAATCAAACTCAGTGTTTGTCTGTGTTGGTTTTATGCTGTTTTCTGCAGCAGTCTTTATACGAAGGACATCCTGATTGAACCAGGCAGGTATAATTCCTGCTATGGAGAGTGTGTGTTTGTCATTAATGATATTACAGGGATTTTTGATCTTGTTTTAACTTTTATTGTTCCAGTTTCTGTCATCATAGTTCTGTATATGAGAGTGTTTGTGGTGGCTGTGTCTCAGGCTCGTGCCATGCGCTCTCATGTTACAGCTGTCACACTGCAGCGTTCACTGAATCAAACAAACAGATCTGAGCTGAAAGCAGCCAGGACTCTTGGGGTTCTTGTAGTTGTTTATCTGGCATGTTTCTGTCCATATTACTGCTACTCTCTTCTTGAAATTGAAAATGTTGTCAATGATCCATCTGTATTGCCTGTGGTCATGGTCTATTATTTTAACTCTTGTCTAAATCCTTTGATCTATAGTTTGTTTTACCCCTGGTTTAGAAATGCTGTTAAACTTATCATCACTCTGCAGATATTCAAGTATGACAGCAGTGAGGCAAACATACTATAGAAATATGATGAAACCTGCTCCACTAAGATTTTAAATCAGTTAACTCAAACATCCATTCTGGAAATGTGAAACTGCTTTCTACTGTATCAAATAGAACCCTGCAAGGGATGGGGAGAAAAAAAAAAAAAAAAAAAAAAGCACTCACGAGATCCTGATTTTTTAATTTAATTTAAATTGAATTTAAATTTTAATTTAAGGCCATGTACTTCCACATCAGCTTTCATATATTTTGTCAGGACGTTGAACAGCTCTGTAAGAGATTGCCAGCAAAAGCTGTTATGAACTCATAACTCAGTGGTTACTGTTGGCCAAAAGTACGCTAAAACTAGACAGGCATGAACCTGACTGACTGTCCTGCTCTTATGTCTTCACTCGACCTCCACCCCCCACCCACCCACACACACACACACACACACACACACCACTATACGGGTCTATATGGTTTAGAAGGACAGTTTCTCCAAACAGACTCGTCGGTAGTTTAGGTGGAATACCCTTTCTCAAGATCCTAGAGCTATGAAAAATACTTTTTTTTTTTTGGTCACTTTAGGTTTTAGATACACTTGACAAAATTTTACACACAGCCCCCTAACAGAATTGTGGTTTATAGGGACAAAAAACTATGGGGTTTATGGGGACCAAAAAAAACACCATGAAGACTTTAAAGGGGACAATGATGTCACTTTTTAAATCCCTTCTAATTAACATAAGTGCGCAAGCCTGCCAACATCAAGTATTAGAGGAACAGTGATTTTAGTATGATTAATTTGAATCATAATTTATTTTTAACGCAGTAATATTAGCTTAACATTGCAGCGTGTAACATTAATGAATCAAAATGGAAAAAATCTTTCCATTTTGATTAGACATACCCTAAAAGACTTGCAGCTGTAATTGCAGCAAAAGGTGGTTCCACAAAATATTGATTCAAGGGGGCTGAATACTTTTGCACACCACACTTTTCAGTTTTTTATTTGTAAAAAATGTTTTGAATCATGTATAATTTTCTTTCCACTTCACAATTGTTTACCACTTTGTGTTGGTCTTTCACATTAAATTCCAGTGAAATATATTTATGTTTGTGGTTGTAATGTGAAAAAATATGGAAAAGCTCCAAAAAAAAGTTCTAAAGTTACTTTTGCAAGCCACTGTACGTAGGCAAGATTTTTAGCACCTCTGAATTCAGCAGTCTAGCACATTGGTGGGAAACATCAGGCAGTCTAATCCCATCGTCCTCACCATCTTCCTCTTCCTCTGAGGAAAGAGTGACTATAGAAACTGATGCTAGAGAGGATGTGGTTTGGTCATTCAAGGGAGTTGAGGGAGACACAACAGACTCACTTGTGGGCTCAGTAGAGGATTCTACCATATTACATGTGTATTACATGAGAAAAGCAAAGCGATTTTCACGGCTGTGAATTAGGTTGGGCTCCAAGGCTGAACTTGCTGCTTTGTATCAGTTCATATCACAGATAAAAGGACACAAAGTGCGTACTTGTCATCTTGCTCTAATCGCTGTCTGTGTTTACCTCTGTGCTGCACACAGATGCTGCAGTAGTTTGGTTTGGACCATAAAACGTATTTGCAGCACAAGAAAGGGGAGCGTGTTCTCCCACGTTTGTGCGCTTCGGCTTCCGTGTCCAGGCGAGGACCTGCCCATAGTCAAACGTAAAGGAGCAGTTCACAGAAACGCAATGGAAACGCGTGCCCTTAAGCGTTTCGCGGGTTTTTTGGGAACAGCACCAGCACTGGTACGCGAACCGGCTATATTTATTTTAATACTTATACGTTATTTTAGTATAAGTAAAATTTTTTATTTATTTATTTTTTTTCCTGCTCTCGGTGGAGACGGACGCATTTTTCTCTTCTCCCCAGCCTTCCCTATCTACCCCTGCTTTTTGCTGCTTCGCTGCTTAGAGCGTCCCTTTACACATCCCCGAACTGGAATTTAAATTATGGATCTGGTCAGCTGGTCTCTAAACACTATTGATGATCAAATTCTCACCACGAGGAGATTGGGAGAAGGGGAACCCTCTTTCCTCTGGCCCAGCTACATACCCAGCTGGTTATGTTATGGATTCCTGTGGGGATGGAAGATAACGTTCCTGGCTGCACTGTGTGGACGTGGCATTTATATTGATACCAGGATTTCTTTTCCCGAATTGGACCTGGGGATACCTGGTTTCTGGGCAGCTGTTCAGGCCCTAGTAAGGCTGCCTATGAGGGATGCAGAAACAGTAAGAACGCAATCGGACTCAGTAGAGCTGAATCAAAGTGGATTACATCTGGAGGAGTGTTGAAGTATCTGTTCTGCGTGGCGGAGTAGAACCAAAGTCAGATGATTGGATTTCTGAGAGGTAACCAGAAAACTGTAAGGTCTGTCAGCAAATAGTTATGATGGCCTGAACCAAAACAATTGCACTATTTGGAATTTGGCTCCCAGACGGCCTTGGATGGCTGTCTATCTAAATCGTCTCCTGGAGATGTTTGAAAATAGATGCTCTTCACCCCCGCCCCATCTTGTGACCTGTATGAACTGGTATCCTAGCAACCAAGGCTGACTGTACCATCTTACCATGAACATTATCATGACCTGCTGGTCTGGAAGCTGTGTGGCCATCACAGTATCCTGCTCGTCTCCGATGGCAGCCCCTCCCCTACCCACCCTAGTGCTCTCCAGGCTTTAAATGTGCTACTGCTTTGCTGAGGTGTTTTTTGGAACCTCGTGAGGTGTTCATAATGAACACAGTACGAGATGATTTTTTTTAACCTACCTATCCCAGTGTATCGCTTTCTGTTTTTCTGCTAAAGGTAGCACCGGTAAAATGGTATTTGTATTTCTTGGATGGGTGTTCTGTTAACTGTAATTTCCCCATTGTGGGACTAATAAAGGTATTCGTATTCGTAGTAGTTATACAATGTTTTAAGTTTTTATAAACCCTCCCCACACACTTATACACCAAATATATACATTTCTGTACTACACGTACTACGCATGTGAAGAACGAGTACCGCAAAAACCCTCGAAACAGCGAAAATACCGAAATAAATATTTTACACTAATATTGATTGAAAACCTACTAAACGACGAGTCCGTGAAAAGCAAACCACGAAGTTGCGAGGGATTACTGTATTGATTATTTTAGCAATCGAGTATTCTATAGATTATTCCATCGATTACCGGATAAGAAATACTTTTTTCGTATTAACAGTTCATCTGCATATTTTAACTTCCGTACTGCAGTTTTTCCCTCTGTGAAACAAACAGGGTGGATGAAGCAGCTACAAAAATCTCTTTTCTTCACTTACTGATCAGTTGATTGATGAAGGACCTCCAGCTGTTTCTCAGTAAAGATTTAATGGAGGTTACAGAGGGAAAAGCTTCATTTGGACGCTAGAAAAAAATGTAGTCCATCTGAGCTCACCGGCTCCGCCTCTTTGCACTTCTGCAGACAGACTGCACGTAAAACAGCTGACTGCTGTTGTTGTGTTATCAGTGTTTATGTTGATAAGCTGGGGGCTGCGTGAGCGTAATCTTGTAATGTTTTATATTCACAATCATTCTCCTAAATACGTTTCTACTGCAGGTCTATATTTAGTCACTAATCAGGGATTAAAGTATCATAAATATTTTTTGATGGGGAAGGGGTCCTTCCGGTACCGGACGGTCACTATTGCTAATAGCTGCGCTCGCTAGCAGTATGTCCGGGAGCTGAAGTAGAGAAAGAAATAACAGCTGAAATTCTCAGCACAGCGAGCACAACACACGAACACAACAGAGCGGTGGAGACGTGGAAAAACATGTCAGCGATGATCCACTCAGTGTCAAAGGGAATCCGTCGCAGTGACGGAGAACTTTATAGAATCGGAGGAGGGGTTTTTTCAAACTCTTGATCCCCCCACTCCATTCCAGTAGGTGGTGGTAATGGAGCTCTAAGCTGGTTTGGTCAACCGCAGACCCACAAGAAGAAGACGATGACAATCAGTGATCGTGTGCCAGGCACAAAACTTGCTGGCAATAGTCAATAGGAACCACAATCTGGAACACTGTACACCAAACACCCGCTGTATCTTCCAGACCCACGTTACCCTCAGACTTTATTATATTTGCTGAGCGGAAGGTCCACTTGCGCATGAGGACCCCATTCTGCAAGAAATAGGTGCATGAACAACTTCGGCCTCCTCTTTGAGGCAGTGAAGTAAAACATTTAGTCAATGAGGGGACAGCTCTCTGGGCAGCAATGAGGGAGTCACATGTTGCAGGCAATTTTAGCGAAAGTGTGCTGAGGGGTTTCAATTCTAAAACCTGTTTCAACTCCACACGCCCTGTAGCATCAGACATGTTGCCATCTGACCTAATAGGGCTCCTCCAGTCAACGCTGATGACAGAAATGAATCTGCTAAATCTTCCTCTGCCATGTGTCTAGTCTGAGCCCTGGTCAGAGCACTAGCAGATAAGATAAAGGGATAACATGTTGACAAATCATCCGAAGTTATTTCTGGGGTGTCTGAATATTCAGGTGCAGGATATACTTTTGCACCGGCAATATCATTACCCATGATAAGCTCAACACCTTTGATGGGAAAAGAGGGCCTTATGGCAACATCAAAGAACCCACTAACCAACTTAGACCTTACATGAACCCAGTGTATAGCAGCAGACACATAACCCATTTCCACCCCTTGTACCAGTGTAGAAGCATGACAAGAGGATGACTCACTCAAGGGCAACACATTTGCTGGAATCAATGACCGAGACCCACCAGTATCTCTCAAAATTAGAGGTCACTCACCCTGTGGCTTACCCGTTAGGGACACAGAGCCCTCACATATGAATGGATCAAAACACGGATCAGGACTTTCATTCCGTCTCTCCTTACTGTCCTGGTTTTCAACAGTTTTGATCAACCCAACCCGTTTTGTTTGCTTGACCTCAGCTGATTGATGCTTCCGCTTTAAAGCTAAACAGTCAGCAACAACATGGCCCTGCTTATGACAATAATAACATTCTAATAATAACATTTTTTGAAGCAGGGGAAAACTGTTCATGCTTCAGGGACAGGGAATCTTTCTTCTGAGAAGGACCTTGTGTGGGGTTGTCACATTTATTAGCAAACACACTTTTATGGGTTAAAAAAAATTCATCAGCAGTTACTGCAGCAGCCTTTAAAGTTGATACCTTCTGTTCATTCAAGTGAACCACAACTCTTTCAGGAATACAGTTTTTAAAATCTTCCAGCAGTACCAACTCCTGCAAGTGCATCCCAGTCAGAAACCTTACTCACTGCACACCATCTATCCAAAAGAGTTGTCTTCTCAGTAGCAAATTCCACAAAAGTTTGATTTGTAGCTTTCCTATGGTTATGAAAGTGCTGTCTATATGCTTCTGGCACCAGTACAAAGGCAGCGAGAATAGCGGACTTGACAACATCATACTGCAAATTATCCTCAAGTGACAAAGTTCAGCACACTTCTTGGGCTTTTCCTAACAATTTACACTGAAGTAGCAGGGGCCAAAACTCCTTGGGCCAATCCAATGAAGTAGCAAAATGTTCAAACACAGTGAAATAGGTGTCAACCTCTGACTCACGAAACATTGGAACCAACATAATCTATTTACTTACATTAAATGAGCCTGGGCCAGCTGAAGAAATCCTAGATCCTACGAAAGACCTCATGGTAGGTTCTCTGGAAGGGCCTGGATTATGCATAGTGGAGCCAGAAATAACAGATGGAGGCTGAGGCTGAGCACCAGGATTGGAACTCTGTGCCTGTAGTTCTAGCTGGCGCAACCTGATTTCCTTATCAGCCTGCAACTCCAGCTCCGGTTTCACGAGTTTAAGGAATTTCTCAATTTCTACTTCTAGCTCCAATTTCCGCAGTTCAAACTCTGCCTGATGGGCTTGGGCTTTATCTTGGACTTCTAGCTGTAATTTTGTCAAGCGTACTTTAAGAAACGCTTCCTCCTTCAATCGAGGGGAGTGAGAATGACTAACAGGAGTAGACCGAGTGGTTATTTGTGAAACTACAGGTGGCAACTCAGAATGTAACATGTGGCTGCAACGTGGTTGGTGCCTGTCGTGGTGGTAATCCTTGAACCAGATGGTGGTCACTAGAGGTGAAGGGAGCCATCGAGCTGAAGAAGGAATACTATTGGGCTTGGCTTGCCTGTCGGACTCCGGAGGCAGCTGACGAGTACCGGCAGGCCAAGTGTAACGAGGCTCTGGTGGTGGCCGAAGTAAAAACTCAGGTGTGGGAGGAGTTCTGTGAGGCCATGGAAAAAGACTTTCAGATGGCCTCGAAGTGATTCTGGTAAACTGTCAGGAAACTCAGGAGGGGAAAGTGGTGCTCTACTTGCATGTTCTGTAGTGCAGGTGGAGTGCTGCTGACTTAGACTATAGTCAGGTGGTGGAAGGAATACTTCGAGGACCTCCTGAATCACACATACACGCCTTCTGTAGTGGAAGCAGAGTCTGGGCCCCTGGGGTGGACGAGATTCGCCCTGAGTTCCTGAAGGCTTTGGATGTTGTAGGGCTGTCTTGGTTGAATACCTCTGTTATTGTGTGTTGTTCTGCTATGTGTTGAAGACATCCTTCGCGACACAGTCTCAATGAATAAGATAAGGTTTATTACAAAAAAGACAATGTCAAAACAGACTTCTCGAGACGCCTGGGAGAGGACAGCCAATTGATACAAACTCTCCGAACAAAGACACTTTCCACCTTATATATGCTTTACCATCTGGTACACATGCTGCCACACAGACTGGTTCAAACCAGCTTTCTTGGGGGGTCAGAGAATCCTCAGTTTTACAACTTTCCTTTTTTGGTCAAGATAAACAGGGAGGATGAGCTCCCAAACCTGAGAAGGCCTCTTGCTGGAATTTTCCTACACCTTTAGGAGACAACATACATGGAGTTTCACATAGGCATTTCAGACACTACATATTCCTCCCTTCGAGGCTTTAGAAAGCCTCGAAAAACAAAGATGTTTATTGTTACTCCAAACAACAGTTTCTCCCATAGCATGAGTTTAACAAAAGTTCTTTTTTGACTTCCTGTGAGGTGTGGGAGCAAAAAAAAAAACCCTGCCTGGCAGCTTTCTTTCTTAAATGACCATCTTAACACAATCAAGGCTGCAAAAATTCTCCCACGACCCTGTTGCCCGCAGCGATCACCTTCTGGCACCTCAGAGGAACTCAAAAAGAAAAACGGGAGTAATAATGATTGTCATCTGACTTTTAAGCAAATACACAGGAAAGCCTCAGTAAATAAATTTAAAAAAAAGTCCATAAGATCAGCTGGTCGACCCATCGGACTTCTCTATGGACCTGTCCTTACCTATCCCTCTTTCCCTAAAATCAAGCAAAAGAAAAAAACATCTGAGGTCCCAATGTACCAGGGTTATTATAGTTAACGAAAACGAACTAAATAACGAAAACTGAAATTGAAAAAACATTGTCGTTAACTGAAATAAGTAAAAACTAAAATTAAAAGGAAAAAACGATAACTAACTAAAACTGTATTGTGAGTTTAAAAAACTAACCAAAACTAACTAAAATTGTAGATAAAATGACCTTCCTTTTCTTGTTTGTCATTTTATTTAAAAGCCTTGTGGATTGATCATTTTTCCGCTCTCCGAGTTTAAGCTGGGAGCGCCGTCGGGCAGCTGTGTGCGTGCGCGTGCTCACCGCGGTCTGACGAGAATGCAGCAGAGTCCCGTATGGAGTTTCGATAGTCCGATAATACAGATAGAAGCGTGTCTTGTTGTGAATTCTGTATTTTACGGGAGGGGTGGCAACCTTATTAAACAAAGCGAACAGTGCGCGGCTCTTATGAATGAAACAATGCTCTGGGTTATGTTTTGCCTGTTCACTTTGTTTAATAGTGTTGCTACCCCTCCCTTAAAATACGGAATCGCTCCTAACTGCCAAATAAGGGACGATTCAGTAATTTCCGTATTTTCGGATGGCAACTCTACTCACAAATGTCAGCAAATTCCTGGAGGGAGCAGCTAAAACTGTCGGAATGGACGCGAGGGAATGGAGAAAGTGTAAAAAGAGGGACAAATATGTTTGCAGCCAAAAAACTGAGCACAAAGAGCGAGGACCAGCCGGCACCGCATATAAAACACCAGCACACGACCATAAGGTAATTAACACACACACCCAGCTACAAGCATAAATGCGGCATGAGGTCGGACACATATCAAGCATCTAACCAAGCTAGCTCCAAAACAGAAGCTGTTCTTAATCTGCTGCACTGACGCTGAACTTTATTGGGAGTTTATTGTAGAATTTATTGAGTTTGGGAGTTCATGTTTTTCTGTGTTTCTCCCTGTTGATGTTCATGTGTGTCCTTAATATTACACAAATTTAGCTGCTGTCTGTGAACAGTTGGTTGTTGAATATATTTTTTTAAACGGGATCTTTTGTTGAGTTTTTATTACACAAGAGTCACTCTTGTACCTTGAATCTTAAACCTGACAAAGTATGAAAAACTAAAACTAATACTGAAACTAACGAAACTAAACTAAAACTAAGCAATAAACCAAAAATAAAAACTAATAAAAACAAGCAAAACTGCTCTGAAAACTAATTAAAGAAAAAAAAAGTAAAAACTAACTAAAACTAAACTATAATGTAAAATCCAAAACTATTATAACCCTGCAATGTACTTACCAAATGACAGAAACATCATTCTTCAGAATGGCTAATTAAAAGTGTATACATTGAATTATTACTTCTACAATGCACATCTCTAAACTATAATTCATACATTTCAAAATAAGGAATCAGTCTTTATTATCATTTCAAACATAAGAATGACACTGCAACTCTTCAGCAGCATTAACTCTTGCTGTGATGCCATGTTGAATCTTGTTCTTTCATCATAGCGTCCCCATTCAGAGTCCTTCAGTCTATTGTTATTGTATAATCCCCTGAGCTCAAAGTTCTCTTTCTGAAATGAGAAGAAACACTGAACAGTATCTTTTGTAACAATAATCATGCAATTTGAAACATTAAACATTGATTATCATCTTCTAAATAAATATAAATTTCCAATATTCTATTTTATAATTTTCCAATTACTTTTTCTCCCATTCTATTCCCCCCTTGGAAAAATCACCACTTGTTTAAAAGACATAAACAAAAAAAGAAAAATTAAGAATGGTTAGTAAGGATTAATTAAGTAAAAACTAATAATAAAAACAGATATGAAGATTATAATAAGACTAAATATAAAAATCTAATAGGATTACACATCAAAATGGATATTGCTCCACCACTCCTTCCATCACCACATCATTATCAACATCCAAGTCAGTTGTCCGCAATAATGGCATCTGAGTTTGATCCGCCAGCATCACAACTCCAACCCATCTCAAAATCATGGCCTTTGCAAAAGTCAACAGCACTGTGCAAAAACAGAACATCACACACAAAATGATAAAATAACTGCTACCAACATCTGAACCAACACTGCTCCCATTGGTCCTAATTTATCCTGCAACCAAGCATTAGCTGACCATCCAGCTCCTTCTGATGGACCAAATGCATCTCTAATATGTCTCAATGCATCAATGACACTAGTGATATTGTCCGAACTATCTGGTATTAATGTATAACAAGCATCTCCTGTTAAATTCAGAGCCACACACAGACCACCTTGTTTGGCCAAAATATAATCAAGAGCCATATCATGTTTAAACAGTGTCAGTCTGTGACTCTTTTGAGTGTTTGACAAGAGTTCAAACCCTTTAATAGTTTAATTTGCGAAACCCTGTAAAGTATATGTAATGTTATCAATATGATCTGCCAAAAACACAACACCATACCATGGAAAAAATCCTATGCCCCACTTTTCTCCCAAATTTATTCTCCAATGATAAGATTCCAAATTGTGAAATTGAGCTTATTCTCTTTTCCTTCTACTTCTTACAATATCATTGGATTGGTCCCCTTCTGGTGCTGTACCCTTCTGTACGGTAAAGACCTCATATGGAAGCTTCAAGGTTGCCATATAACAGCATCCTATCCACCCATATGGCAAAAATATATACGCTTTATCACCACACACCCACCAAATGTCCTTAAAGTATCCTATAGTTACATTACCATAGTTCAGTGTCAAAGGAACAGGTTTCTCTAGGGTTGCTTCCACCCTACTTGTCATAGTGCTTTGGTTTGACTCTTTTCCGAAACGGTCTAGGACTCTTTTGCTTAATTGAGTCTCTAGATTCTCCTGCATTGGAGTCTCCATTTCTTGCTGCTGCAAATTCTGCTGTGTCTGGGACACGTTGAAGGTCGATTTCTCTAAACCTTCTTTCTTGTCCACTGCCTGCTGAGTTATTCCTGGCATCATCAGAAATGTGCTCAGTACCAGCATCATTGTCCCCAACATGGACAACTTTTTTGTTGTCTGAACCTTGACCCTGAAGATCTCTATGTATCTCCAGCGCTCGGTCCTTGTCATCACCTCCTGGCTCACTTGAGCCTCTCCCATGTTGACCCTGGGAGTGCAGTACCTCTTCACTTGGTGCCTTGACACAATGTGACAAATGATACCACGTTGGAGATCCTTTTACCTGTACTGTAGTTCCTGTACTGTGAACAACCTCAAATGTTGCTTCACGACGTTCCTTAAACCACTTTCTCCTAAATACCTTCATGAACACCTTGTCACCAGGTTGGATTATGTTCTTCTTTTGTTCATCCAACTTCTCCTGCACCTCTTCTTTCTTTTGCCTGTCGAAAACGTACGTGGATATTCATGTGCAGATCACGTAATTCACTTGAGCGGCACGCCATTAAAGCCAACGGAAGTGCTGCTACCCAGATTAAACCCGTGTGTTGACAAATCTTAACAACACGATTTTTCAAAACCCCATTCATTTTTTCACAAATTCCTTGGCTCTGTGGATGATAAACAGCACCAAGGCGCTGCTTAATTCCCAGTTTTTTTTCAAGATCAATCTCACGGTCTTATCCACAAACTCTTTTCCATTGTCTGAGGATATCCGATCTGGAAATTCCCATTTGCTTATCACTTCTCTGCACAAAAAATTTAGCAGCAGATTGCGTGTCTTTTCAGGCCACCTTGAAAATCTGTCGACCACTACAAGCATTTATCTTTTTCCATCAACCGGTTTTATCATGTCAACAAAATCCACAACCAGTTCACGCATGGGACCCCTCGGAGTTGGAATGTGACCCGTAGGAACTGTCACCCCCCTCCAAACATTGTTTTTCAGACAGATTGCACATCTGCCTATGACATAGTATCTGTTCAAGCAAGCATGGTGCCCAAAAACCATACTCTTTGGTAATCTTTCTCTTGACTTCTCCTTTCGCCACATGAGCTAGCCCATATGCTTTCTGAATCATCAGACCTAAACGGTCCAGGGGAGCCACTATAAGTCCCTCGTGATTTCTCCAAAGTCCCGTAGAGTCTTGGGTGGCACCTCAGTCGAGCCGTAGCTGTTTATCCAAATCAGGAACAGCTTCCTGCATTGGAATCACATCTCTGAGTGTGATTTTGTCTTCTAAGTCCACTTCATGAGTGACTAGAAAAACTTTACCCAGTTTGCTTGCTCCGGTCACTGCTTTTGCAGCCTCATCAGCTGCTTTATTACCTTGCGTGACCCTTGACGTGTCCGCTTTGTGAGCTGCACAATTAGCTATTGCTATTTCTTTAGGCTTCATCATAGCCTGCAACAATTTCATTATTTTAGCATAATGCCGTATTGGAGAGCCATCTGTTTTCTTAAATCCCCGGTTCTTCCACACTGCTCCAAACAAATGACACACATTATGTGCATAAGCGGAATCAATATAAATTGTTACCCGTTTGCCTTCTGCAAGCAAACATGCTTCTGTTAATGCCACAAGCTCAGCGAGCTGTGCAGATGCTGGCTGAGGAGCAACTTAAGCCTTTTCCACAACAAAATCTGATCCTTGCGCTTTTACTACTGCATAGCCAGCACTCAATTTATCACTCACACGATAGCAGGACCCATCGGTCCAATATTCCAGATCTGGCTCACACAGTGGCAGGGCTTGCAGATCTGACCTGAGTCTTGAGTCTCAGTCTCTCGCACACAGTCATGTGGTTCACAAATCTTCTGGTGTTGGCAAGTTTGGATTAGCCGTGATGCACCTCACTAAGGTGACATCTTCTTGCTCCAAGAGCCTATGATAGTCTCTAAGTCTGGACATAGTCAATGTGTATTTACCATAGTTCAGTAAGTTTCTGAGACTATGATGGGTAAGAATCGTCACTGGATAACCCATTGTGACCGATGATGCTTTGTCATACATCACTGAAACCCCCACTAGGGCTCTATAGCATAGTGGTAGTCCCCTTTCCACTTCTGAATAAGCGGTAGAATAGTAAGAAATAGGTTGGGGAATTGTTCCTGTTCCAGTTGGCTGACAAAGAACTCCACACGCATACTTACCAGCAGTAGAGGTAGACACATACAACAAAG
Source organism: Archocentrus centrarchus (assembly GCF_007364275.1). Taxonomy (NCBI): domain Eukaryota; kingdom Metazoa; phylum Chordata; class Actinopteri; order Cichliformes; family Cichlidae; genus Archocentrus; species Archocentrus centrarchus. Next base: position 31,990,231 of record NC_044366.1, read on the forward strand.
AGTTCTTAGAATAGTCCGGAAGCGCCAGTGCTGGGGCTTCTTGCAGCCTCTGTTTACTTGTTTCAAAGGCCAAAATGCCATCTTGCATCCAAGAAAGATTACAATGAAGTTGAGCATTTCCCGCATCTTTGATCGTGGCTCTCAAAGGTCCTGTTAAACTGGCATAATCGTCAATCCACGCTGAAGAATAGCCAGCAATTCCAAGAAAGGTGATCATTTCTCTGACAGTTCTGGCTTTTGGAACCTTGCGAATTGCTTCTTTCTGACTGTCAGAGATACTTCTGTGTCCGTGTGTTATCACCTGTCCCAGGTAGACCATTTTCTCCTGGCAGTATTGGAGCTTTTTCTGGGAAACCTTATGTCCTTTTTCTGCCAGTATCTGCAATAGCTTCATCGAGTCCTCATGACATGTTTTCTCATCGGGTGAACAAAGCATGATGTCATCCACATATTGAATAAAAAGTACTTTTTAGTACTTGGCCTATTCCTGCCAAGTCCTCTTTCAATACTTTATTGAAGATATGAGGGCTATGTTTAAATCCTTGCGGTACTCTTTTATACTCATAGTGCTGTCCACTGTAAAGGAATTTAAACAGACCTTGACTTTCCACGCTGAGCGGGACACTGAAAAATGCTCCACACAAGTATAACACTGTAAAGTGTGTTGTCTCTGAATTAACAAAGTATGTGGATCTGGCACCTCTGCTGGGAAGTCCGCCACTACTTCATTAAGTCATGCACCAAACGATAAGAATTATCAGGTTTCTGCACAGGTAACAACGGCATATTACTCTGTGGATTCTGTGTTATTGCCAGTACACCTGCTTCCAAGAGTCCTTCAATTTGTGGCTTGATTGCTCGGATTACCTCTTCTTTCAATGGATACTGATTCTTCCAGGGGGGTTCTGACCCCTGGTCTGAGTTCCACTTTCACTGGTTGAGCTGACTTCACTAGTCCAATATGTGTACTGTGTTGAGACTACAAACTTTCTGGAATGTGTCTTAACATCTCCTCTTTCAGGAAATTTGAGTCCACTTTGAGACTGCAAATTGATTCATGAGTCATTCGTTCAGCCTGTGGCTGTCCTTTTCCTTGAGTAGAAATCATGATTTTGATAAATCGTTGATCCTCACTCATCCAGATGGCATGGTTCTCTTTGAGTGGAGCAAAAATAGCTTCTTCTGCTTCTTTCATCATTTCTCCTATGTCCTTCTGTTCATAATCCTCGGACACCAATAAAGTTACATGTGGCACACTTTTCACAATATCAAACTCTTTCTGTAGATATTCATTTTCCTCTATCTTCATAGCTGCTCCTTGTGGTCCCAAAATTATCCAGCTCGAAGAGAGTTGAACCTGTTCTGTTTGACAACTCAACCATTCTACTGAGTTTTATTTAACAGCATCTTTGAAATACTTAATACTAAATAATGCCACAGATATTCTGGAAGCTTTGCTTTTGGCATGTTTGCCACAATGAATTTTTCCCATATTTTAACTGGCTCCATAAAGTCTGCACTCAAATTTCCAATCCAAAATACTGCCGATCCTTCAGTTTCTGCAGTCATCCATAATTGATGAGCAGCATCCTTTGGTATTTCCACTAGACAGCCGTCCGGTGTACACTTTATTATGCAGTTTAATTACACAAGGCATCCCTACCAAGAAGAGCAATCAGTGTGTGCTCTGATACCAATATGGGTAGCATAGTTATTCAGTTTTTATAGCAGAGCTCAATTGGTTTAGTAAGAGGAATCAGCTGTTTTACTCCCTCAAATCCGATTGTCCTCACATATTGTCCAGACATGGGGAGGTGTGTAGCATCTTCAGGTCTCACACAGGTGAATGCTGCTCTGCTATCCGCCATCATCTCCAATGGGTGATTATTCACCTCCACCTTTACTGTTGGATCGTTCTCTGGTCATGATGCCACCAGCTGACACCTCCCACTCGGATTCTCTGGGCATCCCTAAATTCCTTGTTCCGGACCCCTGAAAGGGTTTGCCGGACCTGAAGGAACTTGGTTGGCCTCTAACTCCTCTAAAGTTTCCTCTGAAGTTTCCTCTAAATCTGTTGCACTCTCGAGCCAAATGGCCAAATTGTCCATAGTTGTAACACCTCTCTGAAAACTGATGGAAATTTAAATTAAACCTACCTCTTCTTCCTCTTCCAAAATTTCCTCGTCCTCTTCCCCTCCAGGGTTGCACTAGATTATACACTGACTGAGGGTATGAGGCCACTGGAACCACCGGTGATGGCTGAAACAGTTCAGACTGAACCTGTTTTGGCTGTAGTTGTGATTCTGGTTGATCTGACGGAGGCTGCCTCTGCCTCTGCATGACCACAGCTTGCTTCTTTTCTTTTTTCTTACTCTCTTCCAGTGACATTTCTCCAGGTCTGAAGTGCTCTAGACACATAAGCTCTCGGGCTTTGATCCTGTCCCAACGGCTCAATAAGAATATTGTCAGAATGCACATTAGTTGGGAATGTATCCCGCAATGCTCGCCACATTCATCCTCTGCTTGCAGCAAAAAGTTCTGGATCGTTCACAGTTGTCCCCATATATCTATTAAGTCCTGCTTTCTGCAAAAGCTCCTCCATAGCAGGAATTCCAAGACTTGCTAATAGTCTCTTAACATCACCCATTGCTGGTTGTGTTCCCACCATTATTTCTTCCAGCTTTGAAATCCAAGGGTAGGGAGCTTCTCAAGTATATCTGACATGTCCGTATTCTGCCAGGGCTTTACTCCATAGTCTGTCCCCTTATAATTACTGGACACATCTTCTCAGGTGTTTTCCTCTTCCTTAGACGTAATGTCATTGCTGATCTCTGCGATTCTTCCTTCTGGAGCTCTTTTTTCTGAGCCTTCAATTCCTTTAGTTGATTCTCCAAAGCAAGTTGACCTACTGGGGTAGTTGCTTTATCTAAATCTGACAAGCATTGATCGATACTTCTTTCAATCTCTCTTAAAGTTTTTTGTCTGTCCTCCTGTATTCTGGTACTAGATACAGTTGGGAGGAACCTTCTTGAAAAAGAACTTCTAGCTTCCAATTCTTCACTGCTGTCTCCACTTTCGCTCTCATCCAAACTGTCATCTTCCAAATCTTCATCCTTCTTGATCCTTGTTCCTTTCTTTTCTGCTTTCATCAACATCCTCCTAATTTGGGGATCATATCCTCCAACAATGTTTTCCAAGTCACTTCTGTCTTCATCCTCTTCTTCTTCTAACCTTCTGTTCCTTCTGTCACCTTTAATTTTCAAGCTTGACATTTTCTTCTTGCTTTTAAAAGAAGGAGTCAATTTTATAATTGTCTCCACTTGTCCCACTTTAATTGTTCTGTCATTGTCATCCTTAATGTGGTAGTTGCCATCCTGGTTAACCACTGGAAGCTGAGGGTATACTTTTTCAAACTTAAGCTCCTTTTCGTAAGAGGGGGGCTTCTCCACTGAATCAAGATGTGAGAAAGGCACACTAATTTCAGCCATCAGTTTCTGCGTTAATTTTGTATTCTTCTCAATATCTTTCAGGCTTTTATTCTTCTTGTCCTTAGTTGCTTGCATCAATTTCTGCCCCTCGTTTTCAAAAAGCTAAAGGACATCAAGTTCTATTTGCCTTTTGTATTTTCATCGTTCTCCTTTCTTCCCCTTCTTTTGTTCTGCTTTGTATGTAGAAACAAGCACCCATATGATTTGAATTACATCTGGATTTAAAGTTCCATCTTTAGGCCAGGGTTGATCAATATGTGGCCATCGTTTATGCCATTTTTCTGATGTCTTTGCAATGAGTAATTTAATTAATGAATTACTCCGTTGAACTACCTCTACTGGGGTAATTGCTTTCAAAACTTTGGTATCGTTGTCAAATATTTTAATGACCTCTCAAATTTCCTTTTTTTTTTTCCACTTAATTAATTAATTAATTTTCAATGAACTTGTTTTATTTTCAATTAATCAATTTTATTGTAATCAGACAATTTTATTTACCTGTTTATTTGTTTATCATTAGCAGTATTTTGATATTTTTTTTTTTCAATCTTAAACCAATTATTTATTAGTCACTCGGCCACAATCAGTAAATACTAAATTGCCAATGCCAGAAGCGATACAAACGTGCGGACGCAACAACTATTCACCCCACTATAACGAAATCACTCAAATTCATCCAAAGTCCGCACAAAATTTGTCAAAGCAGCAATCAATCACTATTTGATATCACCAATAATGTCCAAACCAGAATAAAGCTCAATATGCACTTCAAAACACACAATTACTAACATCAACAAAGTGTAAACCCCATAAATGTGTCCAATCTGTTGTCAATGTGTCAGAGAGTTGAAATCAAGCATATGTTCTATATGAAATGCCAAATTAGATATATGTCTATAAAATGTGTAAATGAAAACAAAGTAAATATGTACTCATAAATGTTTAGAGAACATATCAGAAAGAGTTTGTGAATAAGAAGAACACTGGCCTTTAAAGGAGGTTGATCCATTGGCCTTCAGGCTCTGGCCAGATGTCAGTCTCCTCTGGCTGTGTCTATGCTGCCACTCCCCTTGTCTCTCATGCAGGACAAAGAAGAAAAGGCAAGGATTAGTTCAGGTATTAACATATAAAATCACACACATACATATAAAAATATATGTCCTCCATGTAGCATTTTAGTATAACATCAACAGAGCAAATTTATTACACTGTCAAGCATCTCACACACCCAAACCATTTGTGCTTGGTTACATCCACCTCTCAGAATGTCCTTCACTGTGGGGCTCATAAAAACATCTCTCTATAAACCCATTCATTTAGAACCCACTTTGTTATTTCTTTTTCTTTTTCAAGGAACCATAAAACTAACAAAATTCCCTCCAAAAAGGAACCATGAAATTCTGAAAACACCTGAATTTCTAACAATAGCAGACAACTTACTGTATGCATTGTGTATTCTATCATTACCAATAATATAACATCTATAACCTCTATGTTTAATTACCAACCATCAGTAACCTAATCAGGCAAGATGCCACACCCACACATGCAGAAATTCTCAAAGCGTGGGAAAAATAAAAAGGAAGGAGGGGAAACTCCTCTTAATAAACACACAAAGGACAAACCCAAATTCACACACACCTCGCCAAATTCACACACACCCAAAACCCAAAATGGACGCTTGCCAAAAGGCCCACAAAGCCACACTTGGATGATTTACAACCCTGAGCAGGCAGAGGCTTCACAGTTCTGTCTCTCCTCCTGGTTAAATTCTTCACAACCACATGGTCTGTTTACAACAATATATGTAACATACTCCAAAAAGCAATATTCACAGCAACAAATGATTATTATCATGTACAACGCACCACTACACACACCCCCTACAAATCCAGCCAGACTATCACTTTTTCAAATATTAACACCAACTTTAAAATCTCCTACTCAAACTATTCAATTTTACACAAACTTTTGCTTCTCTTTTAAAGCCAATTAAACTTAATTTGTTAATCACACACCACTCTGCTCTTCAGAGGACAAAAGGGACAAAACTTTTTCTCCACAGGGGCAAACACACACACACCCAAGAACATACACAGACATGAGAAGGAGGGGGTAATAAACTCCCCTTCACACATAGCACACACATACACAAGCTCAAGTTGACTTCATTCATACCAATAGCATGCTTTACTAATGCCACTTCTTTCCTTTTATTTCTTTTATTTCTATCTTTTCCTACCTTTAATTTATGCTACCTTTAATGAGGTCTAGATTCAAATAGAAAGGCTGCACCATACATGTTCGTCAACTGTGTAAGAGTGGGAACCTTCTCTTGAATTTCTCCCTACACCCCCAGTTTTTCCTTCCTTTACATAAACTGACCTAATAAAACAATTCTAATGTTTCACTTAGGATTTAGGCCTAAGTGAAACATTAATAATGCAGCTTTTTCTTCCTTACCTTTTATCCTTATTCCTTTTCATCATTATTCATTTCACATTTCTATATTTTACATCTTCTTTCTTCTTATAACCACTACTAATTTTGAGCCTAATTTAATTTAAGGCCCTGGGCCCAGGGTCAACACTTCTCTTAATACTACCTTTTTTTTTTAACTTTAAAAGTCCAATTTCTTAAAGCTTTATTTTCATAGAAATGACTAATAACACATGTCTTACCGTTAATTAACTATGGGCCCCGTTAATTACTCTTGCATGGCGTTAGTTAGCTCACTTACTATTACTAATAAGCTTTCCCTACCATTTTTCACTTCTTCATTTTATCTCTATTTCTTCTCTTTTATTTCACTTTACCTATTTTTCTCATGCATGTATTCACTTTCACTTCTACTCTTTTTACATCTTATCTCTCTTTCCTTAACACTGTTTCTCCCTCTCTTTTCTTTTTTTTTGTAACCTCACAAATACTTAACAATTTAAAACGAAGGATAACAACAACACACACAAAAACAAAAATCCTCCAGCACAGGTGCTTTTTCTGTGTGAGCTGGGATGAACCAAAACACACTCACTTCACAAGGTGGCTCCCGGCCGTGGAGTCCCCAGAAGCTGACCACGTGCTGTAGCCCACAAGCAGTACTCAATTCAATGACGCCAAAAAATGTTGTTGTGTGTTGTTCTGGTTATGTGTTGAAGAAATCCTTCGCCGACACAGTCTCAGTGGATAACATAAGGTTTATTACAAAGACAATGTCAAAACAGACTTCTCGAGATGCCTGGGAGAGGACAGCCAATTGATCCAAACTCTCAGAACAAAGACACTTTCCACCTTATATATGCTTTACCATCTGGTACACACGCTGCCACACAGACTGGTTCAAACCAGCTTTCTTGGGGAGGTCAGAGAATCCTCAGTTTTACAACTTTCCTTTTTTGGTCAAGATAAACAGGGAGGATGAGCTCCCAAACCTGAGAAGGCCTCTTGCTGGAATTTTCCTACACCTTTAGGAGATAACATAAATGCAGTTTCACATAGGCATTTCAGACACTACACCTCTGCAACATTGCGTGGAGATCTGGGACAGTGTCACTAGACTGGCAGACTGGGGTGGTGGTCCCCATCTTTAAGAAGGGAGACCAGAGGGTGTGCTCCAACTTCCAGGGGATCACACTCCTCAGCCTCCCCGGTTAGGTCTATGGCAGGGTGCTGGAAAGGAGGGTCTGCCCGTTAGTCGAACCTCAGATCCAGGAGGAACAATGCGGTTTTTGTCCTGGTCATGGAACTCTGGACCAGCTCTTTATCCTCTGAAGGATATTCAAGTGTGCATGGGAGTTTGCCCAAACAGTCTACATGTGCTTTGTGGACTTGGATAAGACATTTGACTGTGTCCCTCGGGGTATCTGTCGGTGATTTTTTCTTAGGGTCTCCATGTTCCTTTTGGCCAAAGATTCAAACCCAATTAAATCCCAAATATCCAAAAACTCACTGGGAGGAACAGGTTCCATTGAAGGCTGTTAATTAAACATATTAGTTACACAGAACACAGACAAAGACCAAGATAGGGTTAGTAGACAGTATCATAGTTGAGACAAAGATACACACACACACAGAAGAGAAGAAGAAAGAAGAGAAGAGAAGAGGGAAACACAGAGACAGAAAGATGCAGAAACAGGAAAGGAAAAAAGAGAGGACAGGAAAGAGAAGAGCACACAGAGAGAGGTGGAGTGAGACAAAGAGTGGCAAACATTTTATATCTTAAACATGATAACCGCCCACTTGCCTTTGACCCCTCCTAATGTACATAAAGTCTCAGCCCATGAAACTTGAATCCCAACCAACTGTCTTTTGGCTATATTACGCCCACTCTAAAGTCACATGTTAAAGGCGTACACATCACAGGGGTACCTTCTGGTTTATGTCAGTTCAGACAGGTATCACAAATGATGAACATTTCTACTGAAACATCTGCTAGGATAACATTGTTAGTACCACTCCACTTAGCTAAGTCTTATCTCTACCCCCTCCTGGCCAGAAGAGCGTGAGGGCCGGGGCCTACGGAACTCCATTTTGGGAATGTACCTGACATACAACACTGCTGAAGTATAACATAGTGTTACAGGTGTCATGAGGAACAGCACTCGCCAAAAGCCTCAAATGCACACCCAAGATCTAACAGGTCCCACCCTCACCCCAGTGACCCAGAGAACATAAAGCACTTTACACATTGGTGTGTGTGTGTGTGTGTGTGTGTGTGTGTGAGAGAGTGTGTGTGTGAATAAAAAGTAGAGGCATCCTCTTCCCCTGACTAATCAAAGGCTATGTAGAAAAAGATCAGGCTTTTGTTTGTATTGTGGACAAGTACGTGGGTAGTAGTAAATCAAGAAATAGAGCGATAAGGGAAAATAAATGCAGCCAGTTCTCTGAATAAAAATCAGACCTTTGACTATTTTTCCAAGCATGTTTATGTATTGGAATAATACCACGGACGTCGATGTCCTTGCACTCCTAATCGGCCAAACTTTAATCCATCCCTGCCAAACAGCCCTACTTCCTACTAATCAGCACTCATCATCCTATCTTCACTTGCCACCTCCTGGCAGATGGATATTAAATGTGGCAGTTAAATTTGGGCAGGCGGGGGGCTTTTAGGGCAAAGAAAATTGGCAACGATTAGTTCAGTTTAGTTTTGGTTCAGTTCAGAAGTGTTCACTGTCAGCTGAGACCAAGGGGGGGATATTGTGTGTGTGTGTGGGGGGGCTTCCTCTTACTTTGCACAAGCCATAAAAGTGACGCATGGTATCTAAAACATAAGAATAATGACTCCATGCACCAGTATGAAGGTCATACAGAATATAAAATAGTCTCAGTATAAGTAATAAAAGTAAAAATAGTGACCATACAAATAACACAAGTGAACAGTAAGAGTAGATATATTCCCATATATGTAATGATAATAGATGAAAGTAGCACTGACTCATCAGAGGCCCCTAGGAACAGGGCCAGTAATTAGCCATGGGGACAGTAGAGTAAAATATTGAGATAATAAATAAGTTCCCTGGCAGTGGAAGAGTGGCCCTCACAGTACATAATATGGGATGATAGATGTCCCATTGCTGTGGGCGGGAAAAGTCCTGTCCAGCATATGACGCAATGTGTAAGGCTGCTACGAGTGGGAAAGACCCACCCACCATACAGTACAAAATATTGAATGGGCCTCTGATGGCAGTAAGGGAAGTATAGATGATAAATGAAAGTGGCAAAAAAATATCCCTACATATCCTGTGGGAGGTCCTGCGGGAGTATGGGGTGTCTGGCCCATTGTTGCAGGCCATTCAGTCTCTGTACAACCGCAGTGAGAGCTTGGTCCATATAGCTGGTAATAAGTCTGACTCGTTTCCTGTGTACGAATACGAATACCTTTATTAGTCCCACATTGGGGAAATTACAGTTAATAGAACACCCATCCAAGAAATACAAACATAGAGATAAACACAAACAGGGGGGACAGGTGTCTGAGGTCATGCAGCCATTTTACCGGCGCTACCTTTAACAGAAAAACAGAAAGAGATACACTGGGATAGGTAGGTTAAAAAAAAATCATCTCGTACTGTGTTCATTATGAACACCTCACGAGGTTCCAAAAAAACACCTCAGCAAAGCAGTAGCACATTTAAAGCCTGGAGAGCACTAGGGTGGGTAGGGGAGGGCTGCCAGCAGAGACAAGCAGGATACTGTGATGGCCACACAGCTTCCAAGACCAGCAGGTCATGATAATGTTCATGATAAGATGGTATAGTCAGCCTTGGTTGCCAGAATACCAGTTCATACAGGTCACAACACGGGGCGGGGGTGAAGAGCATCTGTTTACATAACATCTCCAAGAGGCGATTTAGATAGACAGCCATCCAAGGCCGTCTGGGAGCCAAATTCCAAATAGTGCAATTGTTTTGGTTCAGGCCGTCATAACTATTTGCTGACAGACCTTACAGTTTTCTGGTTACCTCTCAGAAGTACAATAATCCGAATTTGGTTCTACTCTGCCACGCAGAACAGAGACTCCAACACTCCTCCAGATGTAATCCATTTCGATTCAGCTCTACTGAGTCTGAGTTCTTACTGTTTCTGCATCCTTCATAGGCAGCCTTACTAGGGCCTGAACAGCTGCCCGGATACCAGGTATCCCCAGGTCCAATTCGGGAAAAGAAATCCTGGTATCAATATAAATGCCATGTCCACACAGTGCAGCCAGGACCGTTATCTTCCATCCCCACAGGAATCCATAACGTAGCCAGCCGGGTATGTAGCCGGGCCAGAGGAAAGAGGGTTCCCGTTCTCCCAATCTCCTCGTGATGAGAATTTGGCCATCAGTAGTGTTGAGAGACCAGCTGACCAGATCCATAATTTAATTTCCAGTTCGGGGATGTGTGAAGAAATGCTCTAAGCAGCGAAGTAGCAAAAAGCAGGGGTAGATAGGGAAGGCTGGGGAGAAGAGAAAAATGCGTCCGTCTCCACCGAGAGCAGAAAAAAAAAAAAAAAAAACTGTCAAGACTGTCAAAACTGTCAAGTCTGTCAAGACTGCCCTTTGTCACCGATTCTGTTCATAATTTTTATGGACAGAATTTTTAGGTGTAGCCACGTGGCAGAAGGCTTCTTCCTTGGTGGCCTCAGAGTCTCGTCTCTGCCTTTTGCGGATGATACGGTCCTCTTGGCTTCATCAGGTGGTGGCCTCCAGCTCACAGTGGAACAGTTTGCAGCCGAGTGTGAAGCAGCTGGCATGAGAATCAGCACCTCTAAGTCTGAGGCCACGGTCCTCAGCCAGAAAAGGGTGGTGTGCCCACTCCGTCTCAGGGATGAGTTCCTGCCCCAAGTGGAGGAGTTTAAGTATCTGAGGGACGGGAGAAGGGAGTGACAGGTAATCAGGTTTGTTTGTGAAGGAAGACACCCAAAACACTTTAATTAAAAAAGTAAGACATTTAATATATTAAAGAATCAGAAAAATCACACACGCATGCAAGGACTCAGAGGAGGAGACAGGCCTGTATGTGTGCTCTCTCTCTCTCTCTCTCTCTCTGAGCCCGTGTAGCTCTCTAACCATAACATTTTTAATTTGTCATAAAGAACTATCTTGTCCAGATTAATAACAGAACATGGTGACGCTGGTGAGGTTTTAATTGTACGTAAGGTGGCTGAACCTCAAGATAAGATGCACTGAGACAGAGAAGTTAGTCAGTTAGTTATTAACCTATTGATTAAAAACTAAAAACAATAATGGCATGATTATGATATATTTTAAAGCCTAATAAGTCCTTACAAACCAGAGCCACTGAGTTCTGTAATCTGTGTTTGCACTTCAACAAGGTCATACACACACACACACACACACACACACACACACACACACACACACACACACGCACACACGCACGCACGCACGCACGCACGCACCAGTCGTTCACTCATGCACACACACGCACATACACGCACATCCACATGGACCAGTCACACACTCATGCACACACACGTAACATAAATGGACACCTAGTGTGGGAGAGCGGGTACCAGCACAGAGCCAGCAGCAACCCAGGGAAGCAGCCAACCCAGCCCCAAACAACGAGCCAGTCCCCATCCCAGGCAGGGTGCATGAAACTGGCGTGTGAGAAGACCCGCCCGCCCCCTCCTCTGACTCAGCGTGTTTGGGGTGATGTGAGTGTATGTACTGGGAAGAATGTGTGACACATCTTCCCCCGAAGGCCCTATATGTACTATGATGTGTTGTGAACTGTATAATGCAATTAAAAAAAAGGAGGAGTGGGACATCACGCAGCACAGTGAGCAGAGCCAAGGAGGTGGCCCTACTCACTGCAGCATGAGCCCCCCTCCCCCAAGAACCTACGTGTGCATAATGTGATGTCTAACTGAGTGGGAGGAGGGGAAAGGTCAGGATAAATATGACCAGAAGGCAGAGGACTACCCCCCGGAGGAAGAGAGCCAGCTAAGTACTGGCTCACTAGGCACCCCATTTCCCTACACCCCCCCCGCAGCCCAGGGAAGGCAGGTCCAGGGCCTGAGGTGACCGCACCCCCCAGGACACCACCGGGCTCCAGGCTGGCACCCACCGCCCCCACTGGGAACACGACACAACACACACCCCCACACGCATACAAAAGAGAACAAATATCGCACACACATGCACACACACACACAAACACACACACACACACACACACACACACACACACACACACACACACACATACAGTGGTCCCCAGCCCCACACCCCAAGACCATAAGAGCATCCATCCAAGCCCCTACCACCACCAACCAGGGCCCGGACACAGAAACCACAAATGGCAGCCACCGTCTCCAGTCCAAGAGCCATCAGACACCCGAATCCCCCAGCCCACCCCCAGCCCACCCCCAGCCACCCACCGGGTACGCCGCGAGACAAGACCACAGCCGGTCACCCCCATCAAGCGATGGAGCTGATCAGTGGGGACCAGAGAGATTCAAATTTTGCCAGTTGGTTTTTAGAGGTTGTAGACATTCTTTCCAAACTAATGTGGTCTAAAAGTAGATTCTTATAGTGAGTAATGCATAAATCATTTTTTGATTTCCAATTCATGAGGATAGTTTTCTTAGTGATGCATAAGGCAATAAGAACTATGTGTGATATATTTGTTTCCATGTTTAATTCACTTAAATCACCTAGAATGCACAGTTTTGGTGATGTGGATAAGTGTTCACATGTCCTCTGCCAGAACCTCTGAACAGGTGTACAAGACCAAATTGCATGCATATAGTTTTCAGTATGGTTGCCTGAACAGTGGGTGCATATATTTGTGTCTCAGAGGCCCATTTGGAACATTCTGTGCCCTGTATAGTGTGTTCTATGGAGAGTTTTGCATTGTATAAGTTGTAAATTTGGACTTTTAGTCATTTTGAAAGTGTTTAAACATATCTGTGTCCAGAAGTTTTCCTCTGGGTTTATGGAAAGATCTCGCTCCCATTTTGTACTTGAGAGGGATATTGAATCATTAATTTTTAATAATAACATATATTTTTGATAATAATTTAGGGGTATAAAGATTTAGAAATTCTGTTACCAATACAGGGGTTTCTTTTAATTTTAAATTACTTAAATTAAACCTTCATTTAGTTACCGTTGTCGCTGTACAGGAACCGAACTTTATCTCCAGATCTTATCCCTCTTGCCTGCGAGCAAGTTCTCAGCTGGACTATGCGTCCAGCTTGCGGCTCAGTTCCAACAGGCTTTGAGTCTGAGTCTGTACGGCTCTGCACAGCCCATCCATCTGGTTACGCAGCCATGGCAAATGTCGAAGTGCTGCCCAGATTTTCTTAATTTCCCGGTAAATCAGGTATCCTCCAAGCCCAAACAGAAGAGATCCTGTTACCAAGTAGCCGAATATGTATACATCTTCCACATCCTCAACCACCAGAGCTGAAAGACACACAGGTCTCCACGAGCTCCAAGAATCAATGACGTAGCCGACGGGGTCTGTCCCACTCGGACACGCAGGCTCCCCTTTCCCCGATCTCATAGTGGAGAAAATTTGATCAATGGTGTTGAGGGCCCAGTTTGCCAGATCCATGTTGCTTCTTAATCTTATTCTTATTCGGTCAGTGCGTAAGAGACACTCGTATAAGCAGCAAGCAGGAGAGATGGGGGAGGGCAGGGAGGCGGGAGAGAGATAGAATGCGACCGTCCCCATCAGAGAGCAGAGGGAAAGATAATAACCGCTGATGTAACCTTGTTCATCATACCATCAAGGAATGTGTTGGTTGCCTGGATATTGAGCTATTGGCTGTTGGACTCAGGCCATATTCCTATCCTTACCAAGGGAGTTCTCCTATGTTATTATTGTAGCTATTTACATTCCATCCTCTGCCAACCCACATTGGCGTGTGACATCATTTATTCAACCATGGCACATCTACAAACTCACCTGACTGACTTAACCCAACTATTGACATATCAGGTGACTTCAACCATGTGGACAAGACACTACCAAACTTCACTCAGTATGGACTGTACCACCAGAGAGGAATGAACTCTATACCTGCTGTATGCTAATGTTAAGGATGCATACAGAGCTGCTCCCCCCTCCCCCCTCTAGGGAGATCAGAGCACAACTTGGTGAACCTCAGCCCCTGCTATGTGCCACTGGTGAAGAATCAGCCTGTGACCATGAGGACAGTAAAGAGATGGTCTGAGGAGACTTATGAGGCACTGCAGGACTGCTTTGAGGTGACAGACTGGTCAGCACTCTGTGAGCTGCACAGAAAGGACATCGACAGCTCACAGAATGTTAGATGTTAGATTCAACTCATTGTCATTGTGCACTAGGGTTTAATCCCGGTACCTGGGATTCCTGGGAAATGTGATCAGAACCATTTCCCGTTTCCCGGGAAACGTTAAGACAGGAAACCGGGAATTGACTTTCAGAAAGAAAAGAAAGCTTCAGAATGGTATATTTAAGGAAATATTGAGAGAAGGGTTCATTTAATGCGAAAAGCATTACTCTTCATTTCAGGCACGTTCAGCCTCCGTTTAAGGCTGGCTTCAGCCTTCATCTCAAGCCTTTTAATAGAGGTATTACACAGTTGTACTTTTTTCTTCTTTAATTTGTTGAAATCGTAGGCAATGTGTTTAGCTTAAGTTATTTTGTATTATATAATTTTATATTATTATATATTGTTATATTGCATTATATAGCCTATAAAATATGCCTGCCCTGAACAATAAAGAAATATCTGTTTAATTTCGAGTGTTTCTTTTCCTCGTTTGCAGCCACTTACTAACAATCATGAATTAGGATGTGGGCCTAATGTGTGAAGAAAGTATCATGAAATAGATTACTTTAACATATTTCGCTTTTAAAATGGAGTTGAGTAAAATGTATATTTTTTAGGCCATAAGGATTGGCCAGTTTTTCAAAAGACGATTCACAACGAACCTACTTTAACTCTTAGACACTGTGTTATAAATTTGCTGTTGCCAGAATAGCAATGACCAAGTCGTAGTGCATTACTCAAGGCCCTGTGTTATGTCATATTATAGTGTAGTACGGTAGTTAACTTTTCAATGACTATTACAGCGTTCCACTGGTGGATATATAGTGCAACAGATGTCCCCACAACAGCGTGGCTGAGCCTTTATCAATGCTGTGTGGAGATGAACCGTATTGTTTTGCACCAGCAATTGTAAAATAGCTTGGTATAATTCCATGTACAATGCAGGAATATTCGAATTATATTTGTTAAGGGAGTGTTGAGGAACGATACAACACAGCATAGCTCGAGCACTCGAATGCCGAGATATAGGTTTTATTGCATTAATCAAGCCAACGTTACCCCCTACTTGGCATAACAGGACATAGCTGGAAAGCTACCTCTACAATATCAGAATAGGTTAAGCCCGACACATGCTACAGAAGGCCTAATTAAAAAAAAAAAAAAAAAAAAAAAACTTTTTCCCGGGATTCCCGGGAAATGGCTCGTCTTTTCCCGGGATTTGATTCATGTCATTTTTGGGAAAAATATTAAACCCTATTGTGCACATAAGGCACAGAACGACATGATCGTTCCAGATCACTCATCCAGAGATGAGCATCTGCGGTGATGCAGCCAGAGACCGGCGCTACCGTTAGGCAATGTGGTTTAAGTGTCTTCCCCATCATCTACCCAAGGACACAACGCAGCGCAGGGACAGGGGCTCAAACCAGCAACCCTCCGGCTGCAAGGCAAGCACCTACTGTACCCACTGTACCACTGCCAATACGTCACAGACTACATTAATTTTGTGTGGATGCTACTGTCCCAACCAGGACTGTTAAATGCTACCCAAACAACAACCCGCAGGTAACACAGGATATTAAAGCTTTTCTTAACAATAAGAAGACGGCCTTTAGAGCTGGAGACAGGGAGGAGGTGAGAATGATCCAGAGGGAACTGAAGACAACTATTAGGGAGGCTAAAAAGAATTATAGGAGAAAGCTAAAGTGGAAGCTCCAGCAGAACAACAGGAGAAAGGTCTGGTGTGGAATAAGTACCATCACTAGTTTCAAGTGAGGCAACAACAGAAGAATGAAGGGCCAATGAGCTAAATCTGTTATTTGACAGATTTGACACTGCAGGCTTTGTCCTTCCCCATGCTGACTCCTCTGCTGCCTGTCCTCAACAATCCACTCAACTCCATCTCCTAATAGCCCACCTCTCACCTCTACCACTCCCCCACCTCTCACCTCTGTAGTTAGTTTCACTGCTGACCAGGTGAGAAGACAACTGAAGAGACTCCACACAAATAAGGCTGTAATCCTTGATGGGGTCTCCCCCAGAGTGCCACCCAGCTTTGTGGAGTATTGTACCATGGCTTCAGTCTCCAGAGGGTCCCTGGGATGTGGAAGACATCTTCCATTTTTCCTGCAACCCCGTAATGTCAAGGACTACAGGCCAGGGGCACTGACATCCCACATAATGAAGACCATGGAAAGGCTTGTCCTTGATCAGCGCTGGCCCATGGTCCAGCCATTTTTGGACCCTCTGCAGTTCGCTTATCAGTCCCGCCTGGGATTTGAGGACGCCATCATCTACCTGTATAGGACATCAGTGTTTTTAATGGTGTAACAACTGAAATTTTTCTTTTGGGATAAATAAAGTATTTCTGATTCTGTTTCTGATTTAGTTTCCAAGTCAGTGAGAAAAGTGCAGATCCAGTATCCAATTGTGTCATGAGTCCTTGTATTCAGCTGTTCTTCACTGGTGCATGCCACAGACAATAATCAAACACTGCTGCTCAGTATTTTACTGTTCCATAAGATGGTTTCAAGGTGATGGAGATTCTGTTCGTGACCTTCTTTGGGTTTCTAGGATGTGATAAATTTACAACTCCTTATGCTTTGATCTAAAGCATCATTTTCATCTGTGATTTCACCTTAGAACAGTATTCTACCCAAATGCTCCAGAACATCACAAAGCAAAGTTGTGTTCAAAGGACTGAAGCAAAGAATGTCAGGGTTGTGTGAGGCTTTATTTGTGTGTTGCATTTTCAGGTGGCAAGATGGCCGGGATTGGTGTCCTCCTGAGCAGTCGAAGTTGCACCTGTGAGAAATCAGTTCGTTTGTGGCTGGGTATTTAAAGACCAGTCATGGTAGTTGTCCTCTGCCAGTTCATTCATCCTCTATAGTGAAGCCCAGGCTCATTCTATTATCTGTACTCTCCCTAGTTTATGTGTGCCTGATTTGAGTCTCTTGTCTCCTTCCTAGACATTCATTGGAGGAATTCAGTTCGCCTCCCCGAGGACCTGCCACCATCTCTCTCACTGGTTCCAAGCTTTGTTGCCACGCTCCCTGACACTGGCCTGCTCTCCACCGGCACCCAGCAGCTTGCCTCGGACTCCCGCTTGACTCCTGGAGTCCCCCCCAAGCTCTGCTCGCTTGCACTGCTACGTAGGGATATTACCTTTACCAGCACCCATACCATCTTGTCTCTACGTGGCTCTTTTTAAATGAGGCTCCAGCTCCCTGTATATGATCATATCCTGTCCCCCATCTCCAGTTGTTCCTCTCTTTTCACCTCACTGTAAATAAAGAACACTGAGCATCATTTACTGCAGTTGCCATCTGCTCTTTGGGTCTGCTAAGTTGTAAAACTATGACAAAAAAAGATGGCAACATCACCATCCAGCAGAGAAATGCAAGAGGTGTACACCAAGTTAAAGAACTCCAAGTGAAAGCTCTTGAGCCTCATTCATTCTTATGCAGGGCAATTTACTGATCAAAGTCATACTCTCCAAGTCATTTCAGATCTATTCAAATCTTGAAATGCAGTACCCAGATCTGCTGAAAATGTGTGTTGATGTAACCCTTGATGTTTCTGAGGAACACATCAGCAAAGTGGAAAAATACACAAGAGCTCAAGCAAAAAGATCACGTTTTTTTCGACATTGTGCTGACAGAATCAGTGCATCTCTTAGCTATGCAGCATCATACACCAGTCTTGCACAGCCCTCACAGACACTGATGAAGACAATTTGCTGTCCAAGTCTGTACAGGATAAACAACCACGCTACCAGGCATGGACAAAAGTACGAGTGTTGGAAATGAAGACCAAACATGCCAACTTGTAGGCCAAGAACTGTGAAATGTTTATTAACAAAGACAATCCATTTCTTCACACAACCCCAGAGTTTCTTGTGTTTTGTGACTGTTGTGGGATGGGATGTGGAGAGGTCTCAGAGTGTAATTTTGAGCATTGCATTCTGTACAGTGACTCCTGTCTGGAACTGGTGAATGGACATTTTCAGCTTAAGACAATGCACAGTTATTATTATAAAGTCCAAGAGCAGTTGTTCACTGTGTTCACTGTTTTCTGTTGCCAAGATGGGAAATACAAAGATAACAACGCTGCACATACCTGATGTGCAACACTGGGGACTTGTATTGCTCAAATTACAGGCATTTGGGAGAATATGTGTTCTGCCTGAGATTTTGGGATGCTGGTATATATGCAAATGTACTGTACAGTTCCAGTAAAGCTAGCGGACATCTGCTTTTGTAGAGAGAAAACTGATGAACCCAGAATCTCATGCACAAACAAGGAGTGTGCTTACAAAGAATTTCATCCTCATGTATATCCCTTACCCCTACAACAGTACCCAGTTTTCAGTAATGAATTTATCTGAGGTGTGCCCTCCTCAGGTCTCTGAAATATATGACACAGTTCCCTGTGGTGTTATTCCAGCGAGAACCTTGATGGTGTTATGATGCTTGCAACTTGAAAATGTCTGAGCCCTAGCCAACAGGTTCCAGGGTCTCTGAATAAAAATCTCAACAGTCAGTTACCACTGTAGTTTTTCTACCATATGCATACATGAAGTATTATGACAGTTCCTCTCTGCTAGGCCAGTCAATAAAAGGGGTCAGTCTGCACTCCATAACAATTATCCAGTATATGAATAATCTTGATACAGTGGAGAGTGACACACAAAAACGGCTGCTTTGGTGAAAGATTTGCTAAGAGTTTGGAATGAAAGTGTGGGGTCTAGGGTGACACCCAGGTTGCGAACTTCTGGTGATGGTGAGATGGAGGAACCATGTCAAAGAGTAGATCTCCAAACCTCCAGAATAGGGCTTTGGGGGACACAACCAAGAGCTCTGTTTTGTTACTGATTAGCTTGAGTAGATTAAACAACATCCAGGTTTTGAGGGGAAATATGTTCAAGCACAATCATCAGCACTTCAATTGAGGGAAGTCCAGTCAGTGTAGAAGTGTACTTTGTCATCCAAATAAAAAAAACCTCTACTTGGACCTTGGTATTTGTTGGTGCAAAACATATAATCAAATTCCATCATTTGGCTCTCAGCTTCACAAAATTTCCCAAATTCAGTTATATACTTGGCGTCTGTGGCTTCTGGATGGTTGTCTTCACTGTCAACTCTTCAGCCTCACTTTCGTTGCTGTGTTTATCTGAATTTTATTTCACCTCTGAAGTGCTTGGATGACTGATGTTAATATCTTCCACACAAGGGCCACTTTCATTAAGTTTTCAGAGCTTTGGTGCCGCTTCAAGTTCACGTCTTTCAAAAAAAGTTTAGTGGGTGATCTCGGGCTTTCTGCTCTGTCCTCTGCAGCCTTTTGGTCCACCTTGATGAACTGTTTCTTAATTTTACAGTAGGCCTCCAGTCAATATTGTACTTGTCCCAACTAACAGCTGGCCTTCCAGAGACAAAGTGCTTGCTACACAATTGTTCACTGGTAAAAACATACTTAGAATTTAATTTCTCCGATCTCTTGATAATTCCTCAGTGAATTTTCTTTGATTAGTAATCATGGCTGGAATGCGATAAAATCCTGTACCTTTATCATGGCCACTTTTGCTTCCACTTTTGCTGAAAACAATGCAATGAACCATCTCACATTTCTCAGTGGGAACTAAGGTGATTGTATATGTTTATGTGTTGAGGGACACCAACTTGGCGGATAGCAATCGTTGTCAAGATATAGGTCATGTGAGTCAAAACCCCCTATATGAGCATTTCCAAAATGAGTGCTCCTACATGTGGCTTTGTGTGTCATGTCAGGCATATGAGTGGGTTGCTGTAGCTCCAGTAGTACAGCAGGCTGCCTATTAATCAGAAGGTTGTTGGTTCAATCCCAGGCTGTTCCAGTTGGCATGCCAAAGTATCTATGGGCAAAATACTAAGGTGCATAGATGAATAAGTATCAGTATATCTGAAGCTGATTTGAAGGGATTAGATCTTGGAGAGGTACCTGTTTCTGCTTGGCAAAGGATTGAACCAGGAGGATTTGGATGATTGGATTGGCTTCACCACTGAAAGGGGCCAGAAAGACTAAAGGCTGTCAACAAATTAATCAGTGCAGCCTGTACTGAAAATTCAGGAATTTGGCTCCCTGGTGGCCTTGGACCACAACTTATCTCAGTTTTCTCCTGGATATTTGTAAACAGATGCCCTACGCCCCCCCTGTCCTATCTTCTTGTGATCTTGGCCTAGCTGCTGATGAACTCCACGTCTTATCAGAACTGTTAGCTCAGGAGGGGAATTTGAGTCAGCCCCACAGTAGCCCCCTCAATTTTTCTGGGTTCATCTAATACATTAAGTCCCCATAGACTTCCAGAAATCTGAGAAAATCCATTTTTACGTGTTTCTTCAGGATTTGCCATAGAAAACCAAACATGTTACTCACACACCCTTTCATGTACAACTGTTAGAAGTCACTTAATTTTATTTTAAAACATAGGCATGATGATACTTTATTGATCCCACAATGGGGAAATTACAGGCATGGGTTGTAAAATGTGCCTGGACGGACTCGTATGAGTGTGAACAGTGAAGGGGTTTTGTAGAGAGAAAGAGGAGGGACATCATTTTGTTGGGCGGGGGGAATAAATCCACTCTGTGACCAGGAGTTCTGATCAGAGCTGCAGGAGCTGCAGCTGCCTGATGATGGAGATACAGAAACGAGCCGAGCTCTGTTTTCCACAACTCCTCAACAGTTCCTGCAGGAAGCCAACACTTCAGTGGTCCAAAGCTGTGCTCCTGAACATTGTGCTGTTTTTCATCTCTCTGATCACTGCTGCTCTCAACCTGCTGGTCATCATCTCAGTCTCCCACTTCAGGCAGAGATGTCATTTTGTCATTTATGTCATTTGATTTAAGGATGAATGAATGAAGTGAATGTGACACATTCTTGGTGTATTTTAACATGACTAAAGAGTTAATGAATCATGCCTTACTAATGGAAGACTTTTAGTAACAGGATTTTCACTGAAGACATTCTAACAATTTGATAAGCGGAAGAACACGGATGGATGGATGGATGGATGGATATTCTGATTTTATTAATGTGTATTACTTTCTTTTTTGTCTCCCTGCAGGCAGCTCCACACACCCAGTAACATCCTCCTTCTCTCTCTGGCTGTCTCAGACTTTCTCGTGGGTCTCCTGGTGATGCCATTAGAAATTATTAGAAATACGGCCTGTTGGTTTCTTGGTAATCTCATGTGTTCTGTTTATGTTTATCTGACTGGCAACATTACCTGTGCTTTAATAGGGAACATAGTTCTCATATCAGCTGACCGCTATGTGGCTATTTGTGACCCTCTGCATTACCCCACCAGAATCACTGTGGGGAGAGTAAAAATCAGTGTTTGTCTGTGTTGGTTTTATTCAACTGTCTACAGCAGTCTTTATATGAAAGACATCCTGATTGAACCAGGCAGGTATAATTCCTGCTATGGAGAGTGTGTCTTTGTTATCAATGATATTGCTGGGATTGTTGAGCTTGTTCTGACTTTTATTGTTCCAGTTTCTGTCATCATAGTTCTGTATATGAGAGTGTTTGTGGTGGCTGTGTCTCAGGCTCGTGCCATGCGCTCTCATGTTACAGCTGTCACACTTCAGCGTTCACTGAATCAAACAAACAGATCTGAGCTGAAAGCAGCCAGGACTCTTGGGGTTCTTGTAGTTGTGTTTCTGGCAAGTTACTGTCCATATTACTGCTACTCTCTGGATAATGAAAATGTGGCCAATGATCCATCTGCATCTTTTGTGGTGATGATTTTTTATTTTAACTCTTGTCTAAACCCTTTGATCTATAGTTTGTTTTATCCCTGGTTTAGAAATGCTGTTAAACTTATCATCACTCTGCAGATATTCAAGTATGACATCAGTGAGGCAAACATACTATAGAAATATGATTAAACCTGCAACACTAAGATTTAAAATCAGTAAATTGATACATCCAGTCTGGAAATGTGAAATTGCTTTCTACTGTATCAAGAACAAACAGAGGAAAAAATATTTTTAAGCTTTGTTTAAATTATTAATTAATGAATAAAATGAAGGTGAACTTTAGGAATTCTTAACTTTTGCAGTTTTCTGCTGAAAGAAATATTCAGATTGGCTTTCACTGTGTTGCTGAAACAGAATCATGGCTGCATGGCTGACACACCCGCAGATCAAACTTCCTTTCAGCTCCTCAGTCTCTCACTCACTTTAAAGCATCTTACAATGAAAAATCAATGTTGAGTGACATTTTTTAATAAGGTAACAATTTCCAATCCTGTTGAATGTGGCCTGCAGTGTGATGTAGTAAGTAAGAGTTTACTGACCAGAATTTATGGCACTGAATATAAGAGCGCTGTTGAATAAGATCAAAATAGTGATTTATATTTGTCATAGATGAAGTATTATTTTGATTGTGAATACAATATGAGAAGAGACACTTTCAGTAGAATGTACTTACATACTTTTGATAAAAACAAACAAACAAACAAACAAACAAACAAAAAGCTATTCTCACAAGTATATAAACTTTATAAGATAAAAAAGTATCTGTGAACTGGTACCTTGTACCTTATTACTGCACTTTTTTTCATTCTTTTTTGTTTCCTGTGTGTTGGTTGAGGGATGCTATAATACGATAGACTGAGAACAAGATCATCTAACACTGAATAAAGAAATTATGATATGAGGTAAATATTTATGATGGGCTGAGGAAAACTTGGTGAAACAGTGAAAACGACATGGGTCTATGAGTAGTTCACTTTTGATCAATGACAGCGATAGATAAATGGTAAATGGACTAGTTCTTATATAGCACTTTTCTACTCTGTCAGAGCACTCAAAGTGCCTATACAACACGTTTACATTTACCCATTCACACCCATTCATACAAGCACCTCCATCAGTAACTAAGCTAAGTGCTTATTATCTAACATTCACACACAGTCACACTCCACATTCACTAGATTTGTTGAGGATCTGCTGGACTTGTCTGGGTAAGCACTGCTCTTTTTGCTGCTGCTAGCAACTGTTAGCTGCTAGCTACTAGTGTTTGTGAAGGCGGAAGGAAGTCTTTGAAGGGGATACAACTTTGTTGTTCTCTGACACTTAGTGAACAAACTCTCTTATGATGTGAGATTGTAATCAAACTGTTTATTGGAGGGAAAGTGTGATTTTTAGGATACTCAAGCCTAACATTAGGTGTCATAATGTTAGCTTATATAACCAGCTGTTGTTGTTGTCAGTTGTCTGGGGAGGGTCGCATGTCTAATCTGCTGATACTTTATTAATCCCACAATGGGGAAATTACAGTTAACAGAACACCCATCCAAGAAGACAAACATGGGGAGATAAGTGAACTGTGCCCATGCTGCCCCCCTTTTGGAGGTGTTGCCATTAAAAAGACGGAAACAATAGCAAAAACATATAAGACATATATACTGTGGGCTGACTCAAACTCCCCTCCTCAGCTAAGAGTTCTGATAAGAGGTGGAGTTCATCAGCAGCTAGATCAAGGGAGATCAGATTAACACAGGTCAGAAAAAGACAGGACAGCGGGGGCGTAGCGTTTACAAAACATCCAGGAGAAGAATGAGACAAGCGGTGGTCCAAGGCCACCAGGGAGCCAAATTTCTGATTCTACAACTTGTTTTCGTACAGGCTGGCCTGAATAATTTGTTGACAGCCTTTAGTCTTTCTGGCACCTCTCACTGTTGAAAAAAATCCAATTATCTGAATCCTCTTGGTTTGTTCCTTCGCTGTGCAGAAACAGATACATACGTCTCAGAGATTCAATTCAATTCAATTCAATTCAATTTTATTTATATAGTGCCAAATCACAACAAACTGTCACCTCAAGGCGCTTTGTATTGTGGGTAAAGACCCTACAATAATACAGAGAAAACCCAACAGTCAAAACGACCCCCTATGAGCAGCACTTGGCGACAGTGGAAAGGAAAAACTCCCTTTTAACAGGAAGAAACCTCCAGCAGAACCAGGCTCAGGGAGGGGCAGTCATCTGCCGCAACCGGTTGGGCTGAGGGGAGAGAAAGACATGCTGTGGAAGAGAGCCAGAGATTAATATCAATTAATGATTAAATGCAGAGTGGAGTATAAACAAAGTAAATAAGGTGAATGAGAAACAGTGCATTATGTGAACCCCCCAGCAGACTAGGCCTATAGCAGCATAACTAAGGGATGGTTCAGGGTCACCTGATCCAGCCCTAACTATAAGCTTTATCATAAAGGAAAGTTTTAAGCCTAATCTTAAAAATAGAGAGGGTGTCTGTCTCCCGAATCCAAGCTGGAAGCTGGTTCCACAGAAGAGGGGCCTGAAAGCTGAAGGCTCTGCCTCCCATTCTACTCTTAAGTATCCTAGGAACCACAAGTAAGCCAGCAGTCTGAGAGCGAAGTGCTCTGTTGGGGTGATACGGTACTATGAGGTCTTTGAGATAAGATGGTGCCTGATTATTCAAGACCTTGTATGTGAGGAGAAGAATTTTAAATTCTATTCTAGATTTAACAGGGAGCCAATGAAGAGAAGCCAATATGGGAGAAATCTGCTCTCTCTTTCTAGTCCCTGTCAGTACTCTAGCTGCAGCATTTTGGATCAGCTGAAGGCTTTTCAGGGAGCTTTTAGGACAGCCTGATAATAATGAATTACAATAATCCAGCCAGAAGTAATAAATGCATGAATGAGCTTTTCAGCATCACTCTGAGAAAGGATGTTTCTAATTTTAGAAATATTGCGCAAATGCAAAAAAGCGGTCCTACATATTTGTTTAATATGTGCATTGAAGGACATATCCTGGTCAAAAATGACTCCAAGATTTCTCACAGTGTTACTGGAGGCCAAAGTAATGCCATCCAGAGTAAGTATCTGGTTAGACACCATGTTTCTAAGATTTGTGGGGCCGAGAACAAGAATTTCAGTTTTATCTGAATTTAGAAGCAGGAAATTAGAGGTCATCCAGGCCTTAATGTCTTTAAGACATTCCTGCAGTTTAATTAATTGATGTGTGTCATCTGGCTTCATTGATAGGTAAAGCTGAGTATCATCTGCATAACAATGAAAATTGATGCAGTGCTTTCTAATAATACTGCCTAAGGGAAGCATGTATAATGTAAATAAAATTGGTCCTAGCACAGAACCCTGTGGAACTCCATAATTAACCTTAGTGTGTGAAGAAGACTCCCCATTTACATGAACAAATTGGAGTCTATTAGATAAATATGATTCAAACCACTGCAGTGCAGTACCTTTAATACCTATAGCAAGCTCTAATCTCTGTAATAAAATGTTATGGTCAACAGTATCAAAAGCTGCACTGAGGTCCAACAGGACAAGAACAGAGATGAGTCCACTGTCAGAGGCTCTAAGAAGATCATTTGTAACCTTCACTAATGCTGTTTCTGTACTGTGATGAATTCTGAAACCTGACTGAAACTCTTCAAATAAACCGTTCCTCTGCAGATGATCAGTTAGCTGTTTTACAACTACTCTTTCAAGAATCTTTGCGAGAAAAGGAAGGTTGGAGATTGGCCTATAATTAGCTAAGACAGCTGGGTCAAGTGATGGCTTTTTAAGCAGAGGTTTAATTACAGCCACCTTGAAGGTCTGTGGTACATAGCCAACTAATAAAGACTGATTGATCATTTTTAAGATTGAAGCATCAATAATTGGAAAGACCTCTTTGAACAGTCTTGTAGGAATGGGATCTAACAAACATGTTGCTGGTTTGGAGGAAGTAACTATTGAAGTTAACTCTGAAAGATTAACTGGAGCAAAAGAGTCAAAACAAATACCAGCAGTGCTGAAAGCAGCCGAACATCTTACCCTTCTGAATCAGCTCCAGATATACAGAGTCTGAGTTTGAGTCTGTACCTCCCAGCATTCCCAACATAAGCAGCCTTACCAAAGCCCAGACAGCTGCCTAGACTTCCCAAATTGCAATGACAAGCCAGGTATCTCCAGGTCCAATTTGGAGAAATCCCAGTGTCAATAAGCCAAATGTGCATGTCCTCCATCAACAGTACAGCCAGGCAAGTCATCTTCCGCCCACACAGGAATCCATAATGTAGCCAGCTGGGAATGTCAATTGGATAGGAGGGAATAGGGTTCTCCTTTCCTCAATCTCCTCATGGTGAAAAATTTGATTAAAAAATGAGAGACCAGCTGACCAGATCCATAATTATAAATTCTAGTTTGGATGTTGTGTGAAGAGAGGCTCTAAAGCAGCAAAGCAGGGGTAAAAAGGGAAGGTTGGGTAGAGAAGAAAAGTGTGACTGTCTCCACTGAGGAGCTGAAGAACAAAAAAAAGATGGTGATGAAGAGATGGCTTCCACAAAATGATGACCCTTCCTATGCATTTTAATAGATTATAAGTTTATGGTAATTTGTCTTTTAGTTTTTGTTTTATGAATAAAATATGTGTTTATGAGGTTTGCAAGCCATTACATTCTCTCGCTCTCTCTCTCTCTCTCTCTCTCTCTCTCTCTCTCTCTCTCTCTGTGTGTGTGTGTGTGTGTGTGTGTGTGTGTGTGTGTGTGTGTGTGTGTGTGTGTGTGTGTGTGTGTGTGTGTGTGTGCTGTTTTTTTTTTTTTAATTTTATTAATTTTTTTAAGATTTATTTTTGGGACTGTGGACAGAACAGTAGCAGTGGGAGAGAGAACACAGGGAACAGCTCGTTGTCACCCGCTCAAACCAGTGAGCAACGTCAGCATGCTGCATTCTGTTTTTATTTATATTTTACAGTATCCTTTAAAAAGAAATTATTGATAATGTGAAACTTCACTTGAACACTTATCAGTGCTTGTAAACAGAGGTTCCTATAATTTAAGGTTTGGTGTTCACTTTGTTTCCAAAAAGTTTACCTACAATATCAGCTTGTTCCAAATTCCATTTACTTATTTATATGACTGCTGATTCTGAGTACTGGAGCTCTGGCACAGCTCTGTAGACAGAAAAACTAAAATATCTATGAAAAGTCTTAGACACTGGAACAACAGTAGTTCTTAGGTCTTGATTGGATCTGTTCAGTCTTTATTACAAATGAAACTACTTTAAACATTGAGGAATTACACAGTAAATGCTGGACAGTTATGTCCTAATTCAAAGTATCTTTTGTGTGTTTATCCTAAATATCTGGATCAGGTGTTCAATAAAATATTCGGATCAAGTTTTAATCATGTGCTGTATATAAAAGATGGACATAGACATTCTCATGGCTGATTTGTAGGCTACAGTTTTGAGGCCTAAGTTTGGAATTTTGGCCATTAAAATGTATTTGTTCTGTTTTAATGAGTATGACAAAAATGTGATACTCAACTCTATATTGAGTTATTTAGTGAATGAGAAATCAAGAGTGAAAAGAAGTTGTGTCTAGAGAAAGTGGGAGGATATCATCCTACTGAGACTGAGAGAGGTGGGGAGGTGTGGAAAAAGGGGATAAAGTTGCTGTATGACAAAGTTCTGGTCAGAGAGCTGCAGGAGCTGCAGCTACGAAATGATGGAGATCCAGAATCAAGCAGAGTTCTGTTTTCCACAACTCCTCAACGCTTCCTGTAGGAAGCCAACATCTCAATGGTCCAAAACGGTGCTCTTGAACATTGGGCTTTTTTCCATCTCTCTCATCACTGTTGCTCTTAATCTGCTGTGTGTGAAAAAGGAATAACCTAGGAATCTCTTCTTGCCCCTCTGCTTTTGACTCAATAGCTCTTCCTGTCATCAAGTCTGAGTTTTATATATAGAAGATACACTATATTGCCAAAAGTATTCACTCACTGAACCAAATCACTGAATTCAGGTGTTCCAGTCACTTCCATGGCCAGAGGTATACAGTGGTATACAAAAGTTTGGCCACCCCTGGTAATTTTCATGATTTCCTTTATAAATCATTGGTTGTTCAGATCAGCAATTTCAGTTAAATATATCATATAGCAGACGAACAAAGTGATATTTGAGAAGTGAAATGAAGTCTATAGGATTTTACTCAGCATGTGTCAGGCCCCACTCACAACAAGGGACATGTTTTAGGTCTTGTTTTTACTCTGAATCTGAACATTGACTCTCTTTCCTCTCAGGACATTTTTATTTCTGATCATGTATATTCTTTTTAATTTGTTTTATCATTCAAATCCTTTTACCAGTCATCGTATAATTTCTTCTCGTATTTTTTAATCATCCTTCTGCAGATACATTTTCTGCTCTTTTTAACATTGATGATGCTTTTTTTCTGCACAAAGATGTGAATTTCATGATGCATTCTTTTAATGATCATTTAATATGCATTCTTTTAATAATCTGGTGAAAGATGTGAGGGCTACATATATTTCAAATTTAATCCATTACATTCGAGAAAATCCTTAAGATTTATTTGACACAATCAGAAATATTGTCAACTTTCTTTCCTAATTTGTTAATAAGATCCTTCATATCAGAGCAACACCCCTTCCTCTTTCTCTCTGGCCTCATGCCTTAACTGGCCGTCAGTCTTAGAGAGCTTTGGACCTATGTCTCTTAATGCTCTCATCAGTTTGGTCGATAAAATGAAACTATCCTCATGCCTACTTGACATTTTACCAGCCTCAGTGTTCAAAGAGGTGTTTCATGCCATTGGACCGTGTGTTCTCAAGGTAATTAATAATTCTTTAACTTCCAGCTGAGTCCCTTTATACATTAAACAGGCTGTTATTCACCCTCTTTAACAAAAAAGTCCACTGCTGACCCTTCCTTCCTTCAGAATTTTAGGCCAATTACAAAACTGCCTTTTATCTCCAAAATTTTAATAAAAGCAGTGGCCAGCCAGCTAACCAAAGTCAGAGTGCATCTGGGTTTCGCCACATGCACTCTACTGAAACAGCTCTTCTTAATGTTTCAAATGACATTTTAATGCGTAGCGATGCAGGTGAATATTCAGTCCTTGTATTTACGGATCTCTCAGCTGCCTTTGACACAACTGATCATGGTATCCTGATTGAGAGACTTAGAACTTGGGTGGGTATCTCTGGGTCAGCTCTTGACTGGTTTTCTTCCTTTCTCTCTTTGCAGGATCATTTGCAGATTGCCTACAAACGGTCCAGATTGCTGCTGTGAGGCTCCTCACCAGGTCCCTCAGAAGGTTCCATATGACATCAGTTCTGGCTTCCTTACACTGGCTCCCCATAAAGTTTAGGGTTCATTTTAAAATTTTGGTAATCACTTTCAGAGCCCTCCACAGTCAGATGCCTCCATATATTAGTGAACTACTACAACTGTAGTGTCTAGATCTCTGAGGTCTGCTGATCGGTGCTTGTTGGCTGTACCAAATGCAGGTTAAAGACAAAAGGTGACTGTCGTTTTGAAATTGTGGCCCCCAAGTTGTGGAACTCACTTCCACTGGATTTAAGATCTGTAGACACTGTTGATGCCTTTAAAAAGAGATTGAAAACCCACCTGTGCAGGCTTTAATTTAGTGTGATCTGTTCATACCATTTTAATTGTTGCATTTTATTCTGTATTGTAAAGCACTTTGTGAATTCTGTTCTTGTAAAGTGCTATATAAATACATACTTACTTAATATTTCTACAGACTTAACTAGTTATTTGTGTGTATTGCTATTGTATTACTAAGTATTGCTGTTTTTCCTTTGATTGACCGCGTCTAGAAAGGTGACATTTAAATAAATTTTACTTACTAGAGCAATGGAGATGTGTTTTCTGGAGTGATGACTCACACTTCTCCTTCTGGCGATCAGATGGATGAGTTTGGCATTGGTGGTTGCCAGGTGTACGGTACTTGCCTGACTGCATTGTGCCGAGTGTAAAGTTTGGTGGAGGGGGGGATTATGGTGTGGAGTTATTTTTCAGGGGTTGCAGTGAAAGGAACTCTTAATGCTTCAGTATACCAAAACACTTTGGACAATTTCATGCTTATAACTTTGTGGGAACAGTTTGGGGATGGCCCCTTCCTGTTCCAACATGACTGCACACCAGAGCACAAAGCAGCTCCATAAAGACATGGATGAGTGAGTTTGGTGTGGAAGAACTTGACTGGCCTGCAGAGTCCTGACCTCAACCCAATAGAAAACATTTGTTAAAGAATTAGTGAGCCAGGCTTTGTCATCCAACATCAGTGTCTGACCTCACAAATGAGTTGAAGTTGTTATAGCTGCAAAGGGTGGGCCGACATCATATGAAACCCTCTGGATTAAGAAAGGGATGTTACTCAAGGTCATATGTGTGTGAAGGCAGATGAGATAATACGTTTGGCAATATAGCATATTTCAATTTATATTTATCTTATAGCACTGCATATATATATATATATATATATATATATATATATATATATATATATATATATATATATATATATATATATATATATATATATGTGTGTATAACTTTAATAATACATTTAATTGTTCTACTTTGTACCCCCGGGAACCCGATTTGGCCCACATCTAAAACCTACACCCAGCTTAAGCATTGACGATGATGGGTGAGTGGTAACGTGTGAGCTGAGAAAAAGAAGGGCAGGAGAACTATGTCAACTCTCCACCTAAGAGAAAGTGAGAAACCAGGAAATAGGAGAGGAAGAGAGGAAAAACTGAAACAAAATCCAGACCTGCCTGGACCATGATAGTGTAAGCAGGCACATAGGCACATGTGGCAAGACATAATTTAATAATAATCAGCAGATGAATGAAAAATTATTAACTGATCATGTATGATGCAGTGAGTGTTAATGGGCAGTGTGGAGGGAAGGAGGATGGACATCATATTCCTGGGGGTGGGGTGGTGGGTTGGTAGGTTGGGGGAGGGGCAAGTTGTGATCAGAGCTGCAGGAGCTACACCAGCCTGATGATGGAGATACAGAAGTAGTAGGAGCTGAATGACCACTCTAAATTTATGGCATTGAATATAAAACAGTTTTATTCAATGAGGTCAAAATTGCGATTTCGATTAGTGATAGATAAAGTATTATATTGACTCTGAATACATTATAAGGAGAAGAACTTTCAGTAATACATACTTACCTACTTTTGAAGAAATTAACAAAATCATTCTCACAAGTAAATAAACTTTATAAAATAAAAATCATAAATGAATTTCCATGTGGAAATTGTTGCCTCGTAATTTTCATTCCCTTCTTTTCTGTTCTGTTTACTGTGTATTTGTTGAGGGATGCTAAAATATGATAGGCTGAGAAAAAGATCATCTAACACAGAACAAAGAAATGATGAAACAGAAACTAAAGCAATGATCTGTGAGTTTATTTCAGATAAGTTTGTGCTGTTCCTCTGTACCTGCTCAAATCACTTACAACATGATATTGATGTCGTGAGTCTTTCTGTCAAGCAGCACACTTGCTAAATTCAAAATGATGTGGGAGTTACAGCACGGCCTTACTGTTCCTATCTTCATCCCTGGGGACTCTGTTTGCTGGTGCCACAAATACACATTTTCAACACGTCTGATTTATTACCTCTTTCTCATTTGGAAGACTGCATACACAGGGTTGGTGAGTAAGAGCAATTTTTTTTTATTAAAAGTACTTCAGTACTTTTATACTCTCTGGACTCACACCAAAGTATATTCCAGCTCTCCTCACACCGTTCACCTCCTTTTCCACAATGCATCTTTATAAACTGTGGTAACAGTAACCAGGACACAAACTAGTATGTGTAAGTAAAGATAAACCAGTGCTGGTTGTGTGGGTGAGCTGGGATATTATTGTATGGTCTTTACATATATCAGATTTTGGGGTGATCAGCAATGGTTCTGCATTTTTAGTCAGGCCTACATCATATTTACTTGGGCCTACAGTGTCTTAGGGACTACAGCTGTTCCTGTAGGGCTTGACACATACAAACTGTTGGGTAGATGAGATGAGATGAGATGAGAAGAGATGAGATGAGATGAGATGAAGCAGTGAGTACAGTGGGGTGGCTGTGCCTGTGGCTCAGGAGGTAAAGCAGGTTACCTACTAATTGGAAGGTTGGCGGTTCAGTGCTGGGCTGCATGCCAAGGTATCCTTGGGCAAGATACTGAACCCCAAGTTGCTCTCCGACACAAGCGTTGGTGTATGAATGTGTATACATTTTAGACAGTAAGTATTTAGCTTGATGAGATGAGATGAGATGAGATGAGACTTTAATGATCCCACTGTTGGAGTTATGGTATAAATTCCATTCTGTTTATTATAAATTATCATATCTTCTGTTTGTATATTTTCTATAAGTTGTTTTATGTACATATGATACTGTTGTTTTTATGTTTGAAATGGGAACACGTGGTGGTATTTCTTACAAAGGAAGTTGTAGTTACCTGCAGGCTGTTTCAAGCCTGCAGAGAACACATATAGGATACGTGTCTCGTATACGCCATGTTACATGCGCACATGTCACAGTATGCTTACGACCATATATGCTAAGGAAAAAGCCAAGAATGTTGTTTATTACATGCTGTAAACTGCGTTTGGTGTAACCCACGTGATCTTATTGTGAAAGTCCGAATAAAAGCGCTGCGCAGGAAGCGGTCCTTCAGGACAGATAACTTCTGCTCAGCCGCGAGCTGAGTTCAAGAAACGGATCTCTCCTCCTTGCGCAATTTCAAAAGAGTTGTGTGTTTGTTCTCTGAGTTATTAAAATGATCTGAACCTATCACCCACGATGGGGAAATTTGCGCATTACAGCAGAGTACAGAGAAGAAGGATGAATAAAACAAATGAAATGAAATAGAAGATAAAACACTATATACATAAAATATATATCAATACGCATATACATATACACTCATATACATCAAAACACTTTATACATTTGTAGCCAGTGAAAGTATGCATTATGGTTAGTGTAATAAATCAAATGTATATGTACTGTATGGATAAAGTGATGGCAGTGGAGTAAAGTGTTCAGGTGACTCATGACATCATGATGTGTTATACAGTCTAACTGCTGTTGGGATGAATGACCTGTGAAAGCGCTCCTTCCTGCAGCGAGGATGTTTCAGTCTCTGACTGAAGGAGCTGCTCGGGGCACCCACGATCTCATGGAGAGGGTGATGGGGGTTGTCCATGTTGGATGTCAGCTTTGCTAACATCCTCTTCTCACCCAGCACCATCACAGACTCCAGAGGACATCCCAACACAGAGCTCGACCTCTGCACCAGTTTGTCAATGCTGCTCCTGTCCCTTTCGGTGGTGCCCACAGAGGGCCTAAATTTGTCTTCAAGATATTCAATAGTTTGTGTCACAAATGTGTGCACAGGCTGTATGCCATCATACGTATGTGCTGTAGGTGTGGTACCTAAAACATGGCCACCGCCTGGCCATGCCTGTCACCAGCAGCATTGACCTTACTGAGGACAGTCATTAGCTCAATGCCCCCTTTGACTGCACAGAAAACAGACATGTAGAGTGGTCAGAGAGCTGTGGGAGCTGCAGTTGTGAAATGATGACACCTAGGATGGAGCTGAGGCTTGTTTTCCTCAACTTCTCAACATCTCCTGGAAGAAGCAGAGACTTTGCTCATTTAAATTTGTGCTCCTCAACATTCTGCTGTTATCCATGTCTTTGCTCACTGTAACGCTCAACCTGCTCGTCACCATTTCCGTCTCTCACTTAAGGCAAATATTATTGTCTCTCCTTTTTTTGCAAACTACTAGCAATACTCTACATTACATTTGAATTGTAACATTTTGACTGTGTATATTGAACCTTATATGTTGACCTTGTTTATGAGATTTATATAATATTAACGAGACATTTTGAAATGTCACAGTGGTAAAAATATGCTGAGTTTAGGGTCATATCATCAGTACGTGCACCCTTAATCTGATTAAAGACATGTATAATTTCTAGGGGTGGGACTCGATTAAAAAAATTAATCGAATTAATTACAAGCTTTGTAATTAATTAATCGAAATTAATCGCATTTTAATCGCATTTCAATATTTGACATGAGAAATATTAATTTAAGTTTAGTTGATGAATGAATCAATATACACAAGCTTAAACTTCAAAATTTTGTTTATTTTCCCACCAGTCTACTACACAGACCAATGAAGGGTGGAAGTTCTCCTGTGATAAGCAAACTCCTGAAATTAAAGTTAAGCATCATAACTGGATAGTTTTATTCAACATTAATGTCTCACTTAATATAGTTGGAAATTAATCATTAGCTCAGCTGTATTCCTTGATGTTGAAATGTGTTATGCTTGTTTTAACAGCTTATTTTGAATTAAAGACTTAAAATTAAACCACAAAAAGGAGAAAAAGTTGGTTCTCCGTTTAACCAGCTGCTTTTACACAGCTGTGATTCGCACTCACGGTTGCTAGGCGACATGAGCTACGCAGAGGTGACGGCAGCTGATATGAAGGCTAGCCGCTCACTTCCGGCCTTTGTGGTGTTCGTGGGCTGCGAAGGACTTGGGCCGGGTCCTTCGCAGGATGCGGCCCCTAATTTGGACATTGTGCGTCGATATAATCTGTATGCCGGGAACTCGCGCACTGAGAAACGTTCCACGGTGCAAAGTGCGATTAAAATGCGTTAAAAATTTTAACGCGTTAATTTCCCCATAATTAATTAATCGAAATTAACGCGTTAAAGTCCCACCCCTAATAATTTCATTATTAACCTATTTGTAAATTTTCTGCATTGACACAGCTGCTGTGACAAAGGCCAGTTGTGAAGGCAGATCAAACTGTTTTTTTGTCACTGAGATGTGTCATAAAATTTTTGTTTCCTTACAGGTGGCTCCATACAGCCACTAATATCATCTTCTCTCTGGCTGCCTCAGACTTTCTTCTAGGTCTCCTTTTGCTGCCAGGAGAAAATGCTGCATACAGTATATCTACATTCCTTGTCTATATCATATCAGCTTTTTACCACTCATAATCCCTACATTTAAAATCTGCACTCTTACTTCACACTGCTGCCTTTCCTTCTCTCCCACTGCCTCCTAACAGTGCTTCTCCCCTTCCTCTTCCTTTGTCTTCAACCAACAGTAGCCCCCACCACCACCCTTTCATTTTTCATGATCCACATGTTTGATATGGCAAAGATTTTATGCTGGAAACCCTTCCTGATGCAATCTTTCCCATTTGTCAAGGCTTGGGAACAGCACTAACAGTACACTGGCATGTGGCCTCCCTGTGGCTGGGTTACCCCACCCCACCATCATGTGAGCTATTGAGGTCACTTGAGTCAAGGTATGAGTGGGGGTTGAAATGCCTGGGAAGGGATCTCTAGCCTGCATTGAAGGTGGCTGACAGCTGGTGTTGTAAGCCACCACCTCTGTTCAATGATGGTCCTTTACTGCTCTCTCGGACAATCTGTTTTCTTAGTCCAAAATATGAACATCTCAGAGGGATAAGAGGTTTCAAACCTTGGCAGTGATGCGTCAAGAGATGTTTCAAGACAAGAGAGGTTTTCTTGGCTTTTCAAAATATACAAACAGGTTTCCAATTTAACAATAAGTAAAAAATTAGGCCATGTCTAATCCATATGCCTACAGGCCATGTCTGCGGCTGTATGTTCTGGACACTCAGGTGGAGAGAGAGAGAGAGAGTTGGATCAGGTGGCGGGGGAAGATGTTGGACAGATTTGGACCTTGGAGAGCAGTCTGGGGACAAGAGGGATGATTCGCCCATCACTGGGTGTGAGGTCACTAAGGTGGTTAAACAACTCCCCAGAGTAGAAGCGCCACTACTCTTCCACATCAAAAGGAGCCAGTTGAGGTGGTTCGGGCATTTGACTAGGATGCCTCCTGGGCATGTCTTGGGTGAGGTGTTCCAGACATATCCTACCAGGAGGAGGCCTCCGGGGCAGACCCAGGACACACTGGAGAGATTATACAGTGGCTTGCAAAAGTATTAATACCCCTTGAACTTTTTCATATTTTGTCACATTACAACCACAAACATAAATATATTTCACTGGAGTTTAATGTGTAAGACCAACACAAAGTGGTATACAATTGTGAAGTGGAAAGAAAATTATACATGGTCCAAAACATTTTTTACAAATAAAAAACTGAAAAGTGTGGTGTGCAAATGTATTCAGCCCCCTTTTCTCTGAGTGCAACCAATTTCATTCAGAAGTTGCCTGATGAGTACTAATTACTAAAAAGAGTCCACCTGTGTATAATCTAATCTCAGTACAAATACAGCTGCTCTGTGATGGCCTCAGAGGTTGGTTAAGAGAATATTAGGGAGTAAACAGCATCATGAAGTCCAAAGAACACAGCAGACAGGTCAGGAATAAGGTTGTGGAGAAGTTTAAAGCAGGCTTAGGCTATAAAAAGATTTCCCAAGCTCTGAACATCTCACGGAGCACTGTTCAATCCATTATCCAGAAATGGAAAGAGTATGGCACAAGTGTAAACCTACCAAGACAAGGCCGCCCACCTAAACTTACAGGACGAACAAGGAGAGCACTGATCAGTAGTGATGGGCAAAGTGAGGCTTTCTGAAACACTGAACCGTTTGAAGCGATTGTGCCGGAATTGTGTCGAGGCTTCGAAACAATCTGAAACACATCTCTATAGTGACACCCAGTGGCTACTTTAGCTCATTCCACATCTGTATGATGACGTTCTCTGAAACAATGAAACACACAAGTGCTGAACAATTGTAAGCGAGGGTACTTAATACACCACACTATCAATAATTATGATCCGCACATGTTTTGGGAGAAACCGGCATCCAACAAAGCAAGAAAAACCGCAAGCTGTGACTGTAAAGAACTGTGTTTTAATATGTGTTTCAGTTGCTTATTGATTCAGTGTAATGCACAACAAATAAATGCATGAAATAAAATATTTTGTAACAAGGCTGCCTTCACTTTCTCCTTGGTGATCTTGTACTTCTCCTCCACCATTTCTTTGAGTGCTTTTCTTGATGGGAGGTTGTAGCTGGGGTCAAGTTTTGGACAAAGGCCCTAAAACCTTCATCCTCCACAACAGTGAAGGGCTGCAAATCCTTCACCACCAAGTTCACCAGAGCCTCATCCAACTCTTTCTGCCTGCCTTTTAAAAGAGAACATAAAATCAATCCCAAAAGAGTAAATGTAGAGTAAAAGTAAATGTATCTTCAAAAACCGCTTTGGGTATGAGGCTGTTACTTGGCCATACAACAGCATTGCCAAAATACGCTAAACAACCAAGCTGTGTTATAGGGAGTTTCTGTTCAGTGTGCTGTCACATTTCCATCTGAAAATAATATAGTCTTTGGGAATTACAGTTAATATTATGTCAAATACACACAGACACAAATATATTGTGCCTTTGGTGGTTTTTGCATAAATACAGACAGGCAGGAAACATATTGATTCAATACAATTCTCATTTTTCAGCATTTGTTTGCTATTTCAGTGTTGACAATGTAATGTGGCTGAGATTTATCATTGTTTGGGCATTACTGAGTCCCATTTCACTCACTTGGTGTTGGCTCTCACTGCGGTATTGTATCACTTCCTGTTCCTGTTTCGGAGCACAGTGTTTTGCTGTCTGTTAGCTGTTATATCTGTATAACTCGATTTATCTGGATAATAACATATTTTAGTGTAATCTTCACCTACTTTAAATAGCATACTCTTTGCTGAATCACCTGTATTCACATTACTCACTTTATTTGTTTTTAGAAATTCGCTAGCTTAGCTCAGCTAGTAGCTTATCCCTTAGCCGACTCACTACCAGCATGGCTTCTTCTCCTGTCTCTCCTGCACTTTCCTGCTCTGGGTGTCACATGTTTAGTTACTCCTCGGCCTCCTTTAGCAGTAACGGTACTTGTAATAAATGTAGTCTGTTTGTAACTCTGGAGGCCAGGCTTTCTAATTTGGAGACTCGGCTCCGCACCCTGGAAAATCCTACATCCAGCCAGGCCCCTGTAGGGTGTGGACCATGGTAGCTTAGCCGCCGTTAGCTCCCCCCCAGCAGATCCCGAGCAGCAGGGAAAACAGGCCAGCTGGGTGACGGTGAGGAGGAAGCGTAGTCCTAAGCAGAAGCCCCGGGTACACCACCAACCTGTTCACGTCTCTAACCGTTTTTCTCCACTCGGCGACACACCCGCCGAGGAACAAACTCTGGTTATTGGCGACTCTGTTTTGAGAAACGTGAAGCTAGAGACACTGGCGACCATAGTCAAATGTCTTCCAGGGGCCAGAGCAGGCGACATTCACGGAAATTTGAAACTGCTGGCTAAGGCTAATCGTAGATTTGGTAAGATCGTTATTCACGTCGGCAGTAATGACACCCGGTTACGCCAATCAGAGGTCACTAAAATTAATATTGACTCGGTGTGTAACTTTGCAAAAACAATGTCGGACTCTGTAGTTTTCTCTGGGCCCCTCCCCAGTCAGACCAGGAGCGACATGTTTAGCCGCATGTTCTCCTTGAATCGCTGGCTGTCTGAGTGGTGTCCAAAAAATGATGTGGGCTTCATAGATAATTGGCAAAGTTTCTGGGGAAAACCTGGTCTTGTTAGGAGAGACGGCATCCATCCCACTTTGGATGGAGCAGCTCTCATTTCTAGAAATCTGGCCAAATTTATTAACCCTCCTAAAAACTGACTACCCAGGGTTGAGACCAGGAAGCAGAGTTGCAGTCTTACATGCCTCTCTGCAGCTTCTCTCCTCCTGCCATCCCCCCAAAACCCCATCCCCATAGAGTTGGTGCCTGCTCCCAGACCACCAAAAAACAAAGCTAAAATCAGCAAAAAGCTATTTAAGCATAAAATTCAAAAACAATAAATAATACAGCTTCATCAACTGCACCAAAAAATAAAACAATTAAATGTGGATTGTTAAACATTAGGTCTCTCTCTTCCAAGTCCCTATTAGTAAATGATTTAATAATTGATCAACGTATTGATTTATTCTGCCTTACAGAAACCTGGTTACAGCAGGATGAATATGTTAGTTTAAATGAATCAACACCCCCGAGTCACAGTAACTGTCAGAATGCTCGAAGCACAGGTCGAGGAGGAGGATTAGCTGCAATCTTCAATTCCAGCTTATTAATTAATCAAAGACCCAGATAAAGTTTTCATTCTTTTGAAAGCCTGACTCTTAGTCTTAGTCTTGTCCATCCTAATTGGGAAAATCAAAAACCTGTTTTATTTGTTATTATCTATCGTCCACCTGGTCCCTACTCAGAGTTTCTGTCTGATTTCTCAGACTTTTTATCTGATTTAGTGCTCAGTTCAGATAAAATTATTATAGTGGGTGATTTTAACATCCATGTAGATGCTGAGAATGACAGCCTCAACACTTCATTTAATCTATTGTTAGATTCAATTGGCTTCTCTCAAAATGTAAAGGACAGCATGGTGGCGCAGTGGTTAGCCCTGCTGCCTCACAGTTAGAATAACATCTGGAAGGCCTGGGTTCGATTCCACCTTGGCCCAGGCCTCTCCCTCTCTCTGTGTGGAGTTTGCATGTACTCCCCATGCTTGCGTGGGATTCCTCCGCGTACTCCGGTTTCCTCCCACATTCCAAAGACATGCACTTACTGGGGTTAGGTTAATTGGCTAATCTAAATTGCCCATAGGTGTGACTGAGCGCGTGAATGTGAGTGTGAAAGGTTGTCTGTAACTCTGTGTTGGACCTGCAACAGGCTGGCGACCCTGTACCCTGCCTCTCGCCCTATGACAGCTGGGATAGGCTCCAGCCCCCCCGCGTCCCTGAACAGGATGTGCGGAAGCGAGTGGATGGATGGATGGATGGAAAATGTAAAGAAGCTCACCCACCACTTTAATCATACTCTGGATCTTGTCCTAACATATGGCATAGAAACTGAAGACTTAACAGTATTCCCTGAAAGCCCCCTCCTGTCTGATCATTTCTTAGTAACATTTACATTTACTTTAATGGATTACACAGCAGTGGGGAATAAGTTTTATTACAGTAGAAGTCTTTCTGAAAGTGCTGTAACTAAGTTTAAGGATCTAATTCCTTCATTGTTATGCTCTTCAGTGCCATGTGCCAACACAGTGCAGAGCAGCTACCTAAACTCTGCTCCCAGTGAGGTCGATTATCTCGTCAATAGTTTTACATCCTCACTGCGTATAACTTTGGATACTGTGGCTCCTCTGAAAAGGAAAGCTTCAAATCAGAAGTGCCTGACTCCGTGGTATAATTCACAAACGCACAGCTTAAAGCAGATAACCCGAAAGCTGGAGAGGGAATAGCGTCTCACTAAATTAGAAGATGCTCATTTAGTCTGGAAAAAGAGTTTGTTGCTCTATAAAAAAGCCCTCCGTAAAGCTAGGACATCTTACTACTCATCATTAATTGAAAAAATAAGAACAACGCCATCTCTGATCCAAGATGGCGCCGCGAATGGATGCCCTGGTACTTCGGTGCGCTCTGTTTTGTTTGTTTTTGTGCGTTATTTCTGTGTCTGGACACTCTTCTGGGTATTCTTACACCAGAGAAGAGCTTTTCAACATTAGGTCTGAGACAGGAACTTCCCAAATATAAACAATATATCACATGTCCGACCAGAGAGGAGAAGACACTAGACCACTGCTACAGCACGATAAGCGGGGCTTATCACGCAGTGCCCCGCGCTGCACTCGGCCTCTCTGACCACGACATGATCCACCTGATCCCCGCGTACAGACAGAGGCTGAAGCTCTCAAAACCTGTGGTGAGGACAGCAAAGCAGTGGACCCGTGAGGCTGTGGAGGAGCTCCGCACATGCTTCGAAACTACAGACTGGGACTCAATGAGGGCTGCCTGTGACAGTCTGGATGACTACACGGACACTGTAACCTCGTATATCCACTTCTGCGAGGACAGCATTGTGCCATCACGCAC
Source organism: Archocentrus centrarchus (assembly GCF_007364275.1). Taxonomy (NCBI): domain Eukaryota; kingdom Metazoa; phylum Chordata; class Actinopteri; order Cichliformes; family Cichlidae; genus Archocentrus; species Archocentrus centrarchus. The sequence goes on from NC_044366.1 coordinate 32,031,308, forward strand.
CAGGGTGAGTTATAACAGTGACAAACCCTGGTTTACTCCCAAACTGAAGCAGCTGTGGATAGAGAAGAGGGAGGCTTTTAAAAGTGGGGACAAAGACTGCTACAAAGAGGCCAAGTACAGGTTTAGCAAGGAAGTGGCCACTGCTAGATCACATCACTCTGAGAATATACAGCAGCAGATCTCAGAGAACGACGCGGCCTCTGTATGGAAAAGCTTTAGGCAGATTACCAACTACAAGCCTAAAACCCCCCACTCCACAGACGACCTACAAACTGCAAATAGACTGAACGAGTTCTATTGTCGTTTTGATGGTCAGTTCAGCAGCCTTCACACCTCCACCAGTCCCAACTACAATACAGCCAACACAAATATTCACCCCCCAACCTCCCCCACTCCCCACACCTCAGAGAAGCCCACATCATCAAGGACTCCCACCCCAGAGTCCCCCTCATCCCCCACCCCCACAGTCTTTTGTATTCAAGAGGACCAGGTGCTAAAGCAGTTCAGGAGTGTCAAAGCTCGCAAAGCTCCAGGTCCAGATGGTGTCTCACCTGCCACACTGAGACACTGTGCTAACGAGCTTGCCCCATTGTTCACGAACATCTTCAACTCCTCACTGGAGGCTTGCCACATGCCTGTCTGCTTTAAAACCGCTACCATTGTTCCTGTCCCCAAGAAGCCAAGGATCACTGGACTAAATGACTACAGACCTGTGGCACTGACTTCTGTGGTCATGAAGTCATTTGAGCGTCTGGTGCTGTCCCACCTCAAGTCCCTCACAGCCCCCCTTCTGGACCCCCTGCAGTTTGCCTACAGAGCCAACAGGTCTGTGGACGACGCCATCAACCTGACTCTGCACTTCATCCTACAGCATCTGGACTCCCAGGGAACCTACGCCAGGATCCTGTTTGTGGACTTCAGCTCTGCCTTCAACACCATCATCCCTGATCTCCTCCAAGACAAGCTGTCCCAGATGAACGTGCCAGATCCCATCTGCAGGTGGATCATTGACTTCCTGATGAACAGGAAGCAGCACGTGAGGCTGGGGAAGAATGTCTCGGACTCCCGGACCATCAGCACTGGCACTCCTCAGGGCTGTGTCCTCTCTCCTCTGCTCTTCTCCCTGTATACCAACTGCTGCACCTCTGACCACCAGTCTGTCAAGCTTATTAAGTTTGCAGACGACATGACTCTCATCGGACTCATCTCAGACGGGGACGAGTCGGCCTACAGGATGGAGGTCAAACGTCTGGTGTCCTGGTGCAGCCACAATAACCTGGTACTGAACGCCCAGAAGACAGTGGAGATTATAGTGGACTTTAGGAAGCACACAGCCCCTCTACCCTCCATCATCCTGACTGACACCCCCATCACCACAGTGGACTCTTTTCGCTTCCTGGGAACTACCATCACCCAGGACCTCAAGTGGGAGCCCACCATCACCTCTGTCGTCAAAAAGGCCCAGCAGAGGATGTACTTCCTGCGGCAGTTGAAGAAATTCAACTTGCCAGCAAGGACCATGGTGCAGTTCTATACTGCCATCATTGAGTCCATCCTTACCTCCTCCATCACTGTGTGGTACGCTGGAGCCACCACTAGGGACAAACAGAGACTACCGCGCGCTGTGCACTCTGCTGAGAAGGTGATTGGCTGTAACCTCCCATCTCTCCAGGACCTGTACACCTCCAGGACACTGGGGCGTGCAGGTCGGATCACAGCCGACCACTCTCACCCTGGGCACAGACTTTTTGACCCTCTCCCCTCAGGCAGGAGGCTACGGTCCATACGGACCAGAACCTCCCGCCATAAGAACAGTTTCTTCCCCTCTGCTGTTGGACTCATGAACAATTACCCTAAGACTGTTACCACCACCCTCCACAAACGCTGATGACCCTATGTCTATGCACCTGTCTGATTGTCTGATGTACATATTAGTGGAATATAGTTTACATTCTTTTATCTTTTAATTAGTCTCTGCACTGTATATTTTGTAAGCTCTAATATCTCTGTATATTTGCAATTTGTATACTTGTATATTGTCTTATAGTTTTTATACTTATTTGCTTTTTTTTCTGTAAGCACGAAGTACCGCAGCAATTTCCTAATGCTGTGAACCTGTTCACCCATATGGCAATAAAAACCTTCTGATTCTGAACCCCAGGTTTCTTTTCAGCACTGTAGCCAGGCTGACAAAGAGTCAGAGCTCTGTAGAGCCGAGTATTCCTTTCACTTTAACTAGTAGTGACTTCATGGATTTCTTTACAAATAAAATTTTAGACATTAGAGAAAAAATTATTCATAACCATCTCAAAGATTATTCTTCATGTTCGGCTGCTTTCAGCACTGCTGGTATTTGTTTAGACTCTTTTGCTCCAGTTGATCTTTCTGAGTTAACTTCAATAGTTACTTCCTCCAAACCAGCAACATGTTTATTAGATCCCATTCCTACTAGACTGTTCAAAGAAGTCTTTCCAATTATTGATGCTTCAATCTTAAAAATGATCAATCAGTCTTTATTAGTTGGCTATGTACCACAGACCTTCAAGGTGGCTGTAATTAAACCTCTACTTAAAAAGCCATTATTTGACCCAGCTGTCTTAGCTAATTATAGGCCAATCTCCAACCTTCCTTTTCTCTCAAAGATTCTTGAAAGAGTAGTTGTAAAACAGCTAACTGATCATCTGCAGAGGAACGGTTTATTTGAAGAGTTTCAGTCAGGTTTCAGAATTCATCAGACTACAGAAACAGCATTAGTGAAGGTTAAAAATGATCTTCTTGCAGCCTCTGACAGTGGACTCATCTCTGTTCTTGTCCTGTTGGACCTCAGTGCAACTTTTGATAGTGTTGACCATAACTATTTATTACAGAGATTAGAGCTTGCTATAGGTATTAAAGGTACTGCACTGCAGTGGTTTGAATCATATTTATCTAACAGACTCCAATTTGTTCATGTAAATGGGGAGTCTTCTTCACACACTGAGGTTAATTATGGAGTTCCACAGGGTTCTTCACTAGAACCAATTATATTTATATTATACATGCTTCCCTTAGGCAGTATTATTAGAAAGCATTGCATCAGTTTTCATTGTTATGCAGATGATACTCAGCTTTACCTATCAATGAAGCCAGATGATGCACATCAATTAGTTAAACTGCAGGAATGTCTTAAAGACATAAAGGCCTGGATGACCTCTAATTTCCTGCTTCTAAACTCAGATAAAACTGAAATTCTTGTACTCAGCCCCACAAATCTTAGAAACATGGTGTCTAACCAGATACTTACACTGGATGGCATTACTTTGGCCTCCAGTAACACTGTGAGAAATCTTGGAGTCATTTTTGACCAGGATATGTCCTTCAGTACACATATTAAACAAATATGTAGGACCGCGGGCAGCACGGTGGCGTAGTGGTTAGCCCTGCTGCCTCACAGTTAGAATACCATCTGGAAGGCCTGGGTTCGATTCCACCTTGGCCCAGGCCTCTCCCTCTCTCTGTGTGGAGTTTGCATGTTCTCCCCGTGCTTGCGTGGGTTTCCTCCGGGTACTCCGGTTTCCTCCCACATTCCAAAGACATGCACTTACTGGGGTTAGGTTAATTGGCTAATCTAAATTGCCCATAGGTGTGAATGAGAGCATGAGTGTGAAAGGTCGTCTGTCCCTCTGTGTTGGCCCTGTGACAGGCTGGCGACTTGTTAAGGGTGTACCCTGCCTCTCACCCTATGACAGCTGGGATAGGCTCCAGCCCCCCCGCGACCCTTAACAGGATGTGCGGAAGCGGATGGATGTAGGACCGCTTTTTTGCATTTGCGCAATATTTATAAAATTAGAAACATACTTTCTCAGACGGATGCTGAAAAGCTAATTCATGCATGTATTACTTCTAGGCTGGAGTATTGTAGTTCATTATTATCAGGATGTCCTAAAAGCCCCCTCAAAAGCCTTCAGCTGATCCAAAATGCTGCAGCTAGAGTACTGACAGGGACTAGAAAGAGAGAGCAGATTTCTCCCATATTGGCTTCTCTTCATTGGTCCCTGTTAAATCTAGAATAGAATTTAAAATCCTTCCCCTCACATACAAGGTCTTGAATAATCAGGCCCCATCTTATCTCAAAGACCTCATAGTCCCATATCACCCCAATAGAGCACTTTCAGGCCCCTCTTCTGTGGAACCAGCTTCCAGCTTGGATTCAGGAGACAGACACCCTCTCTATTTTTAAGATTAGGATTAAAACTTTCCTTTTTGATCAAGCTTATAGTTAGAGCTGGATCAGGTGACCCTGAACCATCCCTTAGTTATGCTGCTATAGGCCTAGGCTGCTGGGGGGTTCACATAATGCACTGTTTCTTCTCATTCACCTTATTTACTTTGTTTATACTCCACTCTGCATTTAATCATTAATTGATATTAATCTCTGGCTCTCTTCCACAGCATGTCTTTCTCTCCCCTCAGCCCAACCGGTCGTGGCAGATGACTGCCCCTCCCTGAGCCTGGTTCTGCTGGAGGTTTCTTCCTGTTAAAAGGGAGTTTTTCCTTTCCACTGTCGCCAAGTGCTGCTCATAGGGGGTCGTTTTGACTGTTGGGTTTTCTCTGTATTATTGTAGGGTCTTTACCCACAATACAAAGCGCCTTGAGGCGACAGTTTGTTGTGATTTGGCGCTATATAAAAAAAATTGAACTGAATTGAATTGAATTTCAAACTGTGGTCATTCTCAGTGAGTTTTAATGCATTAAGGCTCAATCTGAATAATCCTTCAAACAATGCATAATCTTGATTAGATGGCCCAGGAGCAGACCTACGTACAGAACGTTACCTCCCTCTGAACCCTCTAAAATGGCAGGATGGGCACTCCTCAAATGGGGCATCATAGAAGATGTATTATTGCAGTAGGCCAGCTGCTTAGCACAAATCATACACCTGACTTTATTTGGTGTTTCCAAATGGTAATGCTCCCACACTACAGATGGGATCTCTTACAGGGATGTTCCATCTTAATCTATCTGGCCTATGTGACTCGTACCTATCTTTATCTCGCTGCTACTATCAGTAACTATATTTTAAACTGAATTAATTTAATATAATCCTACCTGTCTGCTGTTAAGTAACCTGAATAAATATTCTAACTTGACTAATCTATCACTCACTAAATCACGCTATCAATTGCAATGTCACTATATCAGATTCTTCCTCCTCTCTCAAAACCCTCGAAGTTTCGATGTGTTTGGGTTGACTTTTATGCTTTCTGGCAGTGTCAGCAGGTAAGCCACCTGTCACAGCTACGGTGAAATGCACCAAAGCCTCGCTTTGCCACAGTCAAGTGACATGGGTGTTTTGAACCAGGTTTCGGAGCAGTGTTTCGAAACATCTGCGCTTCGGAAGCTCGACACAGTGTCGAAGCGTCTGTTTCGAGCGTCCCATCCCTACTGATCAGAGATGCAGCCAAGAGGCCCATGGTGACTCTGGACCAAATGCAGAGATCCACAGCTCAGGTGGGGGAATGTGTCCACAGGACAACTATTAGTCGTGCACTGCACAAATGTGGTCTTTATGGAAGAGTGCAAAAAGAAAGCCATTGTTAAAAGAAAACCATAAAAAGTCCCATTTGCAGTTTGCCAGAAGCCATGTTGGGGACACAGCAAACATGTGGAACAAGGTGCTTTGGTCAGATGAGACCAAAATTGAACTTTTTGGCCAAAATGCAAAACACTATATGTGGCGGAGAATTAACACTGCACATCACTCTAAACACACCATCCCCACTGTCAGATATGGTGGTGGCAGCATCATGCTCTGGTGCTGCTTCTCTTCAGCAGGGACAGGGAAGTGGGCCACCAGTTGATGTTCACTGATATAGATTCACATTTAATCCTAAAATCAAATCCCAAAGCCTTCCCAGCAATCCTTTGACTCAGCTCCTCAGTGTTCTTAACCTCTTACCGTTCACCAGGTCACCAAACTGCATGTTAGCCACATGCTAAACGCATACAGCTTCAGAAACTAGAATACATCATTTTTCAAATATCTTGAATGCTTTAAGAATTTTGTTACACCATTTGGACCAAAGTTACAGTTACAGTGAAACCAAACAAAATGATGACACTGATGATAGAACAACTGTAACATAGATGTCCTGATCATAACTGAAATGGTTTATACCAGGGAATTTTATGGTAAATGCATCATAATTACACAAAAATACTTTTCTGTTTATACAGCTTAGGTGTTGCATGAATATGTTCAGATGCACATGAACTTAATATAAATCATGGAAATAACCACAATGATCTCACCAAGTTGTTTCCATATTACTGTTTTTAATCCTACAGTTTGCCATTGAGGCTCTTGCTCTTGGTCATGACTACATCTGGAAGAGAAACTAGTACACTGTGAGCCACCATGTCACATAAGAAATGCATAAGAGTGAATCATATGTGACAGTGAGGAACACAATCATATATCATGAAAACTTTATAGCCATCACCATATTCAATAATTCAGTGAGTGAAAAACAGTGCAAGAGGTTGTGGAGAGAGAAATAGGAGAGTATTCTACAGAGAGTGAAAGAGAGGAGGTGACAGATGAAATACAGATATAAATCTGCTCTATCACAAAGTTCATGTCAGAGAGCTGCAGGAAATGCAGCTGCCTGATAATGGAGATCCAGAATGGAGTTGAACTCTGTTTTCCACAATTCCTCAATAGTTCCTGTAGGAAACCAACACTTAACTGGTCCAAAAGGGTGCTTCTGAACACTGTGCTTTCATTTATCTCTCTGATGACTGCTGTTCTCAACCTGCTTGTCATCATTTCAGTCTCCCACTTCAGGCAGAGATCACCTTTTCAATTGTTTCTACAGTTTAAGTTTTAGAAATTTGAAAACTTAATTTACATCATAGGAATTAGCTATGAATGAATGACGTGCAACTGATATATTTCCTTGGTGTACTTCAACTATGAGCTGCCTAAGCTGAGCCATGCCTTAATAATGTTAGCACTGACATTTTGTCATTATTAACATGTAATAAATCATTTTCTATCTCCCTGCAGGCAGCTCCACACACCCAGTAACATCATCCTCCTCTCTCTGGCTGTCTCGGACTTTCTCGTGGGTCTCCTGTTGATGCCAGTTGAAATTTATAGGAACTCGACTTGCTGGGTACTTGGTGATTCCATGTGTTCTCTTTATAGCTATCTAAACTGTAATATTGTAACCGCTTCAATAGGAAACATAGTACTGATATCAGTTGACCGCTATGTGGCTATTTGTGACCCTCTGCGTTACCCCACCAGAATCACTGCGGTGAGAACCAAACTCAGTGTCTGTCTTTGCTGGCTGTATGCTGTTTTCTACAGCAGCTTCTATACCAAGGATGTACTGATTGAACCAGGCAGGTATAATTCCTGCGATGGAGAGTGTGTGTTTGTTGTCAGTGAAATTGCAGGGATTGTTGATCTTGTTTTATTCTTTATTGTTCCAGTTACTGTCATCATAGTTCTGTATATGAGAGTGTTTGTGGTGGCTGTGTCTCAGGCTCGTGCCATGCGCTCTCATGTTACAGCTGTCACACTGCAGCGTTCACTGAATCAAACAAACAGATCTGAGTTGAAAGCAGCCAGGACTCTTGGGGTTCTTGTAGTTGTGTTTTTGGCAAGCTACTGTCCATTTTACTGCTACTCACTGGTTAATGAAAATGTGGTCAATGATCCATCTGCATCTTTTGTGGTGATGATTTTTTATTTTAACTCTTGTCTCAACCCACTGATCTATAGTTTGTTTTACCCCTGGTTTAGAAATGCTGTTAAACTTATCATCACTTTGAGGATATTTAAGTGTGAGAGCAGTGAGACAAACATACACCAGAGTCAATAATCATTGAAATCCTGCTCTACGATGATTTTAAATCAGTAAAACAATAATAAACAATTGTCTGGAAATGTAAAACTGTTTTCTTATGTATAGAGAATTGATGGGTTTTCAGTTTTGTGCAAAGGATACAACTCAGTATTTCTAGTATTGAATTCAGTACTTAAATTGTGAGACTCTAATTAGTGTAAACATACTTAACTCAAAGTATTCACTTTTTTGTCTTAAAGAAAAAATTATTTTGACATTGACTATAACACTGAAAGAAGCTTTGAATTAAGTACTTAGACACTCATGTAGATCAAACCTCTTCAGGTTCAGGATCATCTTTCACCCTTTTGAGAACCTCTTATACTGAAAAAAAAGAAGGGAAAATATGTACTGCAGAAAAAAGAGCTAGTTAACAATTTCCACACAGAATATAGCTTATAGATTACCAAAAATTACCAAAGCAAGTATATTACATTACATTATTAATTTTAACACAATTTTAATTTACAAGAAGAATGTTAAAAAAGTTAAAAAAGCAAGAAATGTATTAGAATAGTAGTGCAGGCTAGTGGAGGAGTGTAGGTAGGTAGTAGATGAATTATTATGCATAAATTACCATAATAAATAGATAAAATAAAAAATGTACTTAAATGAATCTAAATAAACAAACAAGCAATGCAATTAGATGCTATAGTAGTGTAATGAAAAATTACTTTTAGAGTAATAGAACTTTAATGTCAGAGAAAAACTTACTTTGGTATTTTTGATTAAAACAATTCTTACTAATAACTATTTTTACTTGAGAAATATCTGGTCAGTGATTACAGAGAACTCATTTTTTCCAAAGTATTTAAGAAAGTTTTATCGTCAGTGGTTTAAGTAGCCTGTTCTGTGATTGCTGTCTATATTTTCCACTAGTACCATATTATCCTACATAATGTTATTTTTGTTGACCATATGAAGATATAAGTAGATTGTTGGGCTCACAGACTAGAGAGGTACTACACCAGTGTGATGTGGAATAAACTAAATAAATATATATTAACCCCTTAACTGGCAAGGGCCCGGTGACGGGCCGTTTGTAGTCCCTTTTATATGGCAGGCTAGACCCTCCCATTTTTATTGACACGTCATTCGGCCAATCATGTAACTGGCTGCACCAAATCACCTGACAAAGCTACGTGACGCCCTCTGAGTATTATTGGCTCTGGGAAACCCATTTCTTAACATGATTGGCCGAATGAGGTGTCAGTCAAAATGGGCGGGTCTAGCCTGCCATATAAATGCACTTCATTCGGCCCGCGGACCAGACGCAGCCGATTAATAGGCTATGAAATGGGTTGTTCAGAGCCAATAATAACCAGAAGGCGTTATGTAGTTTTTGTCAGGTGATTTTTTTGCTGCCAGTTAAGGGGTTAACAAAGACCACAATTTATGTAAAGACCAATTTAAAGACTAATATAAAGACTAATAAGGATGTTACAGTTTAACGTGAAGTATGATTAATATATACATTAAAACTCCTTTTCTTTTTACATGTTTTATACATTGCTGATATTGCAATCAACTATAAACTACAAACGTCTGCAAGGGGACTGAAAATGCAGCTAGGACTGGCAGGTGGATAGTAAAATAAGTGAACTTTAAAAACTTACATTAATCATGATGGACGATTACAAATACCTGTGAGGGCCAATACACCACAGTATGGGTGAACCTATCTGATGACGAGGTGTCTATAAGACAGCAGAGACCTAACAAATTAACTGCCCTCCTATGCAATCAGAGCACAGGCTCAGAAGCTCTTTCACTCCATGAGTTAAAGTGTTCTTGGGAAAGATACTGAATTGCCCCCAGTGCACCAAAAGTGTCTGTGTGTGCTTAAAAGGGAGTTTTTCCTTTCCACTGTCGCCAAGTGCTTGCTCATAGGGGGTCGTTTTGACTGTCGGGTTTTCTCTGTATTATTGTAGGGTCTTTACCCATAATACAAAGCGCCTTGAGGCGACAGTTTGTTGTGATTTGGCGCTATATAAATAAAATTGAATTGAATAAAAAATTGAATCCTTTTCCTGGATTTCTCAAGTGCCTTTAACACCATCCAGCCCCTTATACTTCAGGATAAACTAAACAGGATGAGAGTGGACCCCTGCCTGGTCAATTGGATCTCCAGCTACCTCACTGACAGGCCGCAGTATGTCAGGCTGAAAGACACCATGTCTGACACAGTGATCAGCAACACCGGAGCACTCCAAGGGACGGTGCTGGCCCCTCTTCTCTTCACCCTGTACACTGCAGACTTCTGCTACAACTCTGAGCTGTGTCACATCCAGAAGTTTGCTGATGACACAACCATTGTGGGTGTATCAGGGATGACAGAGAGGAGGAGTATAGGAACCTAGTGCGGGACTTTGTTGTCTGGTGCCACAGGAACCACCTGCAGTTCAACACCTCAAAGACCAAGGAGCTGGTCATTGACTTCAGGAAGTCCAGACCAAGGTCACGACCAGTTCAAATTGAGGGAGTTGAGGTAGAGACTGTAGATGCCTACAAGTACCTTGGACTGTGGCTGGACAGCAAGCTGGACTGGACAAGCAACACAGAACATCTGTACAGGAAGGGACAGAGCAGGCTGTACTTCCTAAGGAGGCTGCGTTCTTTTAACATCTGCAGGAAACTCCTGGAGATGTTTTATCAGACTGTTATAGCGAGTGTCCTGTTTTACACCGTGGTGTGCTGGGGGGGCAGCACAACCAGGAAGGACGCATCCAGGCTGGACAAACTGATCAGGTGGGCCGGCTCTGTAGTCGGCATGAAGCTGGACTCTCTGGTGACGTGGCGGAGAAGAGGACTATGGACTATGGGCATTATGGATGATACCAGTCACCCTCTGCACACGGTCATCAGCAACCAGAGGAGTCTGTTCAGTGACAGACTGCTGCTTCCCAAGTGTAGGACCAACAGACTGAAAAACTCCTTTGTCCCTCACGCCATCAGACTGTACAACTCCTCTTTGGGGGGGAGGAGGGGCAACAGGAGGACAGTGGGGGGGCAGCCTGAGCCTGAGCCTGACCATGACCACAACGTAACGTAAAACAGTACTGGACAATGAATAATATCAATGTGCAAGTATTACCTCAGCTGTCTGACATCTTATATCTTCTTTGTCTTGTTGTGTCTTTGCTTATTATTTATCTATTTATTCTTTGCTTGTATATTCCTGACTGTATATTTCTGACTGTATATTCTTGCATATTCTGTATATTTCTGACTGTACATTCTTGTATGACTATATTTCCAACTATATCTCTGCTTGTGTGACTATAATGTAAAAAGCGCTACTGGAACTTTAATTTCCCTGACGGAACCCCCCCAAAGGGATTAATAAAGTTTAATCTAATCTAATCAAATCTAATCTGAAAACAAACCCCATAGTGCCGTATACCCAAGTGTCAGGAATTTTATTAGCTATACAGCTGTGGTTTAAGATTCCTTATTTTTTTCTTCATTTTTTTAAGCCTGTCATGTCTGGCAGTTTTCGCAATTGGAATCATGATCCGAATGCAGTGGTGTACCAAACATATTTGCTTTTACAAGAGCAGCCATATAGGTTTTCTATAGGCTACTCTTGTTAATGTTTGTATTTTAATTTTAATTTTATTTATTTATGCCAGGCCTGACAGGTAGGAAGGAAGGGATAAGAAAAAGAGTCATAAAGAGAAAGAGGGGGGGGATAAGAAAAACAAATCGGAGAAAAAATAATCGAAGAACGATAGATACACATACATATATACATACACACATTCACATATCTGTACACATGCATATACATATATACACATTCACACAATCTTGCTGTGGCTTGCAGTAATGTGTGTATGTGCGTCTGTCATGGAATGTACTCACTAATGAGGGCAAGAAACTGCAACCACGCCCCCTGTTATCTGATCTGGACAGCGAAGAACCCAGAGGACCTGGTCTATCCACGGCCCACTAGGAGCTCAGAAGACACAAGGCCACACATCCTGATGGCAACCGCATGCACACCCCAGAGGAGGAAGGAGGGAGACCCCAGACAGAGCCCCCACGGCCAAAGGGCAAGAGTCCAGAGAGCCAGAGGCGATGAGCAAAACACGAGGCAGATTATCTCCTTGATTCTGAAAGTTTGCATGGACGGATTGTGTTATCATTAAAAAATGTGTTGTGTTTAGAATTTTTTTTTTTTTTTAGTTTTGATGAAAGGAAAGCAGAAATAAGGAAATTAATTTTCTAAATGCAGAGTCCAACAACTTCAATGTTTACTTTCTTCTTTCAGAAAAAATGACAGCTGTATCTCTGGAAGATCTGTTGATGTTTGCTACAGGTCTGGCAGCACTAACACCAGCAGGCATGACGCCACCTCCACGCCTCAATTTTTTAAGTGATTCATCTTTTCCAGTTGCAAACATCTGTGCAAATACACTGAAGCTGCCGCTTTTGGAATCATACAGTGTTTTTAAGGCAAACATGAACTTTGGGATCCAAAATGCTCCAGGATTCAGCTGTTATTAAATCTCAAAGGTCAAATGTCAGTTACTAATTCCCGTCCAGTCTAGTTCAGATGCTGTTGGCATACTACCATCGTAAGCTACTTTTGTAACACATTGAAGCGAAAAGCTACTTTACTGTTTTGCTAAACATTTTTGCTGTTTTTTGGTTCTCAGAGCTAAATAATTTACAGTATAGGCAAGTTGAAACAAATGGTGGACATGTTGTTACAATTTTATTATTATTATTATTAGTCTGTCTTCAGGGTTTAGACTGAATACACGGTTCATTTTAAATGTTTTAATCCACCTGTCACTTTGTATGTTCTGAATAATGTATCATTTTTTATTTTAGCAGAAGGAACAGGAACCAAAAGATTAAAAATTTGGGTTCAGGTAGTTTGTCTAAAACCTGGCTATGTCTTTGAGCAATAAATACAGTTCTGTGGCTGATTCCCAGTCTTGTGGCTCCTGTAGTCCATTTTGTTGTACAGCCTGTTGTAGGTATTCCTCAATGTTTTGATCACCACACAATTCAGTCGCTTGCCTTGCTTTAGGAAACACATCCAGTTTCCTCTCCTCAACAGCAAATCCACAGTCTCTTGAACCATATTTGCAAAATCAGAATGGAATTAATAATAGAATTGTGAAGGATATTTTCTACATGTACTACAAATAGTTTAATATGTCAGATTTGTTTGCTGGCCATATGGATATGTATAAGTGAGCACCAGAAGTGACAGCTCATAAATTAACAACTGTATCTTACTTGTACAATGATTAAATTATATTTCCCAACTTGTGCTATAACAATACTGCATTGCTATGTAATACAAAAGGTGATTTCTTTCTATGAAGATGTCAATTACCTGTGAGGCAAGAGATAGAGTTCATTTGGAATCCCCCCAGGACATGATGCAAGTCTGCTTGGTCGGATCCTGTGTTTGTTCCAGAGGTCTTTCCATTCATCCAGGTCTTTCCGCAGAACACTGCTGAAGCAGAAGCTCAGCAAGCATTGATGTTCATGGCTTCCATTGAAGTTTCTGGAGTCTCTTAGATCTCCAAACAAGTCCATACAAAACTGAGACCTGGGGATACATTAAATTCAAAATGGTTCTGTTCTTTTTCATTTAATCATAGTTAAAGAAATGTCTCCCTCTTTCCATTTCTGCTCATATTGCTATTGTATGATATAAATGTATGTTACGGGGCGCCCGGGTGGCTTAGTGGTGAAGCCAGCGACCTCGTATATATGCCGTGTTGCGGTGCGGGCGGCACAGGTTTGAGTCCTGGCCTGTTGCCAATTGTCTTCCCCCGTGTCTTTCCCCGTTTCCTGTCTCCCTCCACTGCTGATAAAAAGCCACTGTGGCCAAAAATGCAAAAAAAAATTTTTTTAAGTATGTTAATCAAAATAGTGCTTCTTTTCCACAGTTTAAAAATGGTGGTGTACCTTCTGTAACCAGGCAACGGAAAAAACTCATTTTGAAAACAAAACATTTGCTTATGTTAAGTAATTCTGGGACCAAACTCAACATGTCATGATAGTTGGCAAAACAAGAAAATGTTATAAAATCAATGTTGACCAGCTTCCAGTGTACATCGCATTAACCAGACACAGATGTACCCACCGTTCTCTTCTGAGAAAGGGCCACCATGACTTACTGTGTTAATTCTCTGTTGATGATGTGTGACTCTGGCTTGAGGATCCAGCATAATAGTCTGTATTTGCATGACGGAGGGTACACTGTATTGCGGCCAAAGCCCCATTCTCAGTCCCAAGGTCTGTTCATAATCTCATTGGTATCACTCCAAGACTCTTGACACAGTTTATAAAATTGAGAGCAATGACAGAAGGATTGTTGTTTGTCATTCCACAAACAAGCCACATCATTCTTCTTGAAAAACCAGCTATACATCCTGAGAGCACCAAGCCGAATGGCTTCAGTTTGTCGTAACCATCTACATGCCATATGTAATTGGGCCCCATGGAGTGATACGTGCGTCTTGTAAACTCCTGCGAGTCCTCAGGGCGATTCACGTTTGACATCTAGCTTGTGTTTTTGTTTGAGAACTTGCCACATGGTCCACCAAACGCGCTAAAGCCCTAACTTCCAGTTCAAAACCCAAAAGTGGAGTCATCCAATCGATTTCTCAGGTTTCCCACTGGCACCTGCCCCTTCTGTTTTGTTAATGTCTTTGTGCTTTTGTAATTTTTAATTGTGCTTAGTTAATGTTGTTAATGTTAACTAGTGATTTGTTGATGTGGTTTGCACTTCGGGGCCACCATACTTTCGCCACGGTGGAAGCCCCTGAATTTTGGTAGGATAATTTGCTGCATAATATGTGGTATGGCTCAAATGAAAATTAGAAATGTAAATTGTTATTTTGACCAGTACAGTTCTGTTTCATTCACATTACATATTCTCAGTAGGGAATCCTGGAGGAGTTTGGAATGAAAGAGAAGGTTGCGTCAGCCACTGTGAATAATGCAGCAAACATGGACATAGCTGTGAAAAAGCTGAACATCATCAAGTTTCCATGTTGGAGTTCAGAAGCTATACAACTGCAGTGCAGTTTCCAACTGGGTGGCAAGGATTCATTCTGTTTTTGTGTGGATGAAGAGATCCCACATAGTAAAAGTTGTCCTCCAGGACAAGCAGCAACTCCTCAGTAAGAGTACATTTTAAATATTTTAATTAAAACCAGCCAAAATGTAAATGAACAGATTATGGTCATTTTAAAACAAATTAATGATAATATAATGGCGTTTATACTAATCTCATCATGTGTGGGCCTTTCAGAGCACATGCTCCTCTTAGATGTGAGGACAAGATGGAACTCTCTGTTTTTGATGATGGAGAGGTTCTGTGAGCAGTTTTCTGCCATCCAAGCTGCAGCTATAGACCCACAGCTAAGAAGGCCTATGGAGAATGGGAAGTATGTAATGTCTGGAGGGAAAAAGAAAAAACTTGGTTGGATAAAGCTATTATTAAAAGGTGTTTTGTTTATACTGTAGTGCAGATTGTCCAGACTTGGAAATGAGGACCTGAGGAAAGCAGAGGAGTTTGTGCTGCTGATGCAGAAGCATTACAGAGCCACACTTGCTGTCTGTAGCAAAAAAAGTCCGACATGTGGCCAGATACTCCCCATCCTTCAGAAGCTGTGCAAACTTTACACAGTGCAAGCAGATGACTCTGCATTCACCGGGAGCATCAAAGAAAACATCTGGAATGATTTTTCCAAACATTACAGGGTAAAGTGACTGACCTTTGTTAATTAATCATTATATGACTGGTAACCATATACACCAAACTTCATTCATATTTAATCTCCCTTTTCCCTAAATTTATGTTGTTTGTACTCCATTTTAAACTTCAGAATGATGGTATACAAGCATTCAAGCATGTTTTAGACCCCAGATTTAAATCCAGGTTGAATGGAAATAAAATCTGGGGCAGGGGCAGCAGCAGTTGCAGAAAACACACAGGCAACAACAACAGAAAGCTGAGGCCTGTTATATCATTTCTCATTTATGTCATGATCCTAGGCCACTGGTCTAGTGTGCTTTTTTTCTCTGAATTGTGTTTCTACTTTGGCTAGTGGTTAGACTTTTAGTTTATCATAGTTTTCTGTTATAGTTATTTGTGTTTAATTCCTGTTTCCCGGGTCATTCTCTGAATTCGGTGCACTTTGTGTCTCCCAGGTTTACCTCAAAGATTTTCATATAAGGTAAACAACAACATTTCTTTAAAAACAAGAAATGGAAATATCCACATGTCTTTACAATATAACACACAAATATTTTTTTAAAAATTGTGTTTTAAAAATTTTTATGGATTGCTGAGATATAGAGGTCAGCCAAATGAGCATGTCCCCACTGATCAACATTATTCTTTCACTGAATATAACACAAATTAAAATAGCCACTAACTGCAAGTTATTTCTACTAATATAAAAATTTGCCAGTATTCTTTGACCTAAAAAAAAGAAAAATGAGAAAAATATATGACTTATTTATAAAATAGTACTTTTTAATCAAGTCCCTCAGTTTTGTTCAACCCCGTAACAGCATACCAATTCCTCCCTTTTTAAAAATAATGGTTTAGCTCAACTTCCTCAGCACCCAGGAAGGGACATCACTCAAGTCTTTTCCCGCTCACACTGTAAAGACTGGTAAGTGTTAGCATACTTTCTTACCTATATTTAATTGTTTTTATCCACATACTAACATCGTCAAGCTCAACCTTTCAACACTGTTACATGCATAAATGATATTTACTATTTTTTGGGAAAAAGCAAAGAGTTGTCTTGGAAAAATATATTAATTTCTTGTTTTCCTCATGCCATATGCTGCTTCATACTCTATGTAATGTGGACTTATGGCTACTTTTAGCTAAAATCTTCAACCCCGTAACATTCAACCCATAACAAACCCCACTGGGTTGAATCATTGTTACGGGGTTGAGGGTTGGACTGTTCTTAAGTCAAGCAGCCCCTTTTCTCTAAATGTTATTTCATAATTATTATTTTCAGATTGCGGCTATCAAATGGCTAAATCAAATGCAAAGAGAAAGGTGGATTTTCATGTTCTTATTGATAATTATGGGAATCAAGTTTTGACTTGTATTAGGAGGAGGTTTTACAAGTAATTGCTGGCTAATATGGCTCCATCAGCCTTTTTCCTTTGCAGATTCATAAACTTTGTCAAATTCCCTTCATTTTGATATACTACTTGCTATATTTCAGACATGACTAAAATTTCACAGTCATGACCGCATGACCTTGAAGGTTAAAGGACAACATTAAGTGCTAATGCCAGGGTCATAATGTAAATGCAATCCCAAATCGAATAGGTACCTGTGCAATTGCTAAGAAAGTGACTGAAAGCCTATTTGAAGATGTACTACATTTTATTTCAAAGTCACAGAATAAAATGAGTTTTTTCATTGTTTTACCATTAAAATGAATTAACGACTTGCCCCCAAATTTGCTGGATTCAAATCCCTCTAGAATGTGAACCCCTGGTCCGATTTTCAAAAACTAAACTGTTCTGTAATCTGTGTGAACAGGTCTGTCAATTTAGCTTAGAATTTAAATCAAACTGACAACTTTCACAATTTATCCAAGTACCGATTTTCAGTTCAGAGTTTAGTTAACGCTCAATTGCCATTTTTAAGAGCTGACAACAATGCATTTTTTTTTACTGCAGATAGCACATAGATTCAAGCACATATAAAATTATTTTAATATGAACATTTATAGTTAAGAGTGTAACTGTGTTGTGATGTTGTTACACTGTTAAACTGATTACAGTGAAACAGATTTTGTATACAGGATTCAGTCTATGCTGTACTTCATTTTTTTTCTTCTCACAAGACAGATCTGTTCAATCTAAATGTGATGTTATTTTTAAACAATGTTGAGTATTATATATCTACTGTTATGTTTCTTTCCTCTTGTTTGTTTTAATGAATTAAAGTCAATTTCAACTTGAATAAATGTCATTTATTCAACCCAGTGTGTTCAACCCCGTTACAGTGTGTTCAACCCCATTACTTGATACGTTGTTATACATTTTTTGATAGTAATAACAAATATTAGACTAATGTTTGTTTAACTGTATGCAAAGTTTAGAGGACAAGTAGAAAACATAAAAAAGCCTGCTCTAATGTATATGCTAAAGTGTATTTTCATGATTTTTGAAGACTGCTTGTACATTAAGTTGCCATATTCTACTTGACAGTCAAATTATTATTATTTAGAATCAAATCAGATATACTCACAATAAGTTAGTTTACATAAGGGACAGTTGACGACAAAGGAACTGGAAGAATTAGTTTGATTATGTTTTAGAGTTATACAAGAAGGAAACTGTCCCGTTACGGGGTGGAATTTAAAACAACCTAAGGAACAAAGAAATAACTAATAATTTTTGGGATTTCATTTGTAAGGTGGGGAAACATCTTTTCTCAGAGGTTCAAATAGTTCTTTAGTAGTTGCAATGTTCAGAAACACTATTTTTTCGAGGTTTATTTTTCAGTATCCTGAGAACCCAAAGTGCACCAAATTCAGAGAATGACCCTCCCACATGTTGTCTCTGTGGCTGTGCCCCGCTCCCCCATTCTTTGTATTCCTAGTGTTTCTATATCTCCCAGTTTAGGTCTATTTTTAGTTTGTTCATTTACCTTGGTTTGTTTGCCACTTCATTTTTCTGCCACAATAAAGGCTCACCTTTCATTTATTATAACTGACGGCTCCTGAGTCCTGCTTCTGGGTCCTCACCTCCACACACAAGCCACACTGTCCACTCACGCAAATGACAATTTATGTTTAAGGCTTTGGTGGGATTCAGGTGCATCTTTGGTTCACATGACACTGTCACCTCATGTATTTCAGGTAACTTTATGACAGTTACAGTTGACTTCCAGAGACCCACCTGTGTTTGTGTAATATGAATTAGTGTGGGTATAATCTTTAGCTAAGAGAGAACTGTCCAAAGGTGTTTTTATAGAAGAGGTTTTAGTTGAAAGAAGATCCATCATTATGACATCTGTTAGAGCTGTTGTAAGCCATTGGGTACTCTGGTGATGTGTGTTTCTTTAGTAAACGTGTGACAAAACTGTTTTAATGAAATTTTATCAGTATTAAATCTACTTCATTTTGGCCAAAAAGGAACATGGGAACCCCTAAAATCAAGACCAAACAGACTAATCCTCAATCATCTCATTAAAAGTACTTATTGAATTTTTTTTGTGTTTGTGTTTACTCTGATATATACTCCAGTCACAGTTAGTATATTTTACCAATCACTAAATACAGTGATGACTCAAAGTCACTTTCAGTTATACAGTAAAAGTCCTTCCATGCATTTTCTTCCACTTATCCAATCCAGGGTCCCAAGCGGAAAGATGCAAGATACGTCTGGATCTGTCAAAGGCCAGCATGTAGAAACAGCAAACAACTCACAGTCACATTCACACCTACAGTCAGTTTAGGCTCCCATATAACATTAACCCCTCTGTGGGAATAAACTGGAAGTCCCTGCACAGATACAGGGAGAACCTGCAAACTCCACAGACAAAATCCTCAGGCCTGATTCAATCCCAGGACCTTCTTACTGTGAGGTTACAGTGCTACCTACTTCACCACGGATGCTATATTTTACTGAAGCAAGGTTTACAGTCTTATTATAATATATTTGCCTCGCTGATGTCATGTTTGAATATTTGCAGAGTGATGCTAAGTTTAACAACATTTCTAAACCAGGGGTAGAACAAGGTATAAATCAGTGGGTTAAGACAAGAGTTAAAGTAAAATACAATGACCACAGTAGATGCAGATGGATCATTTATAATGTTTTCTTCAACAAGAGTGAAGCAGTAAAATGGAGTACAGCATGCAAGAAACACAACTACAACAACCCCAAGAGTCCTGGCTGCTTTCAGCTCAGATCTGTTTGTTTGATTCAGTGAACGCTGCAGTGTGACAGCTGTAACATGAGAGCGCATGGCACGAGCCTGAGACACAGCCACCACAAACACTCTCATATACAGAACTATGATGACAGAAACTGGAACAATAAAGGATAAAACAAGATCGACAATCCCTGCAATTTCACTGCTGAAAAAAATACACTCTCCATAGCAGGAATTATACCTGCCTGGTTCAGTCAGGATATCCTTCATATAAAGACTGCTGTAGAAAGTTGAATAAAACCAACACAGACACACACTGAGTTTGACTCTCCCCACATTAATTTTGGTGGGGTAATGCAGAGGGTCACAAATAGCCACGTAGCGATCAACTGATATGAGAACTATGTTCCCTATTGAAGCACAGACAATATTAGCCATTAGATAAGAATAAACAGAACACATGAGATCACCAAGCACCCAGCAGGCTGTGCTTCTAATGATTTCTAATGGCATCAACAGAAGACCCACGAGAAAGTCTGAGAGAGCCAGAGAAAGAAGTAGGATATTACTGGGTGTGTGAAGCTGCCTGTAAGGAGATAGAAAAAATATAATACACATAATTTCAAAATGTATTCAGTTAAAATGCATGCATTCTGCAGACTACATACATAAAACATTTCAGGTCATTTTTAAAATACACCAAGAATGTGAAAAGTTCACTTCATACTTTTATCACTAATCATAAGATGTAAATCACATATGTAAAACTTAAAAAGATAGCTTCAATTGAAAAGTTAATTTCCACCTGAAGTAAGAGACTGAGATGATAACCAGCAGGTTGAGAGCAGCAGTGATCAGACAGATGAAGGACAACACAATGTTCAGGAACACAGCTTTGGACCAGTGAAGTGTCGGCTTCCTGCAGGAACTGTTGAGGAGTTGTGGAAAACAGAGCTCAGCTCCTATCTGTATCTCCATAATCAGGCAGCTGCAGCTCCTGCAGCTCTGATCAGAACTTCTCATATAGCTGATTTATCTTCCCCCACACTGTAAAAAAAGTACGTAAAAATGACAGAGGAAAACTGTGAAAGGGCAACAGTAAAAAACCATAAAATCAAAAAGGGTGTATTTCTTTAGCAGAAACATGTGATTACCGTCAATAAAAAAACAATACATAACTGTAATGTTTACTGCGATAATGTGTTGAAATCACAGCAAAAATCTTTTTCCTGCACTGCAAAAAAAGTTCGTAAAAAATACAGTGGAAAACTGCCAAATGGCAACAGTAATAGACCGTGAAATTAAAAAGGGTGTATCTCTGTGGCAGAAACATGTGATTACCGTAAACCCAAAAACAATACATAACTGTAATTTTCACTTTGATAATATGTTGAAATCACACATTTTCACTGTGAAAATCTTGTTTCTGAACTGCAAAAACAGCCTGTAAAAATGACAGTGGAAAACTGTGAAATGGCAACAGTAATAGACCGTAAAATTTAAAAGGGTGTATCTCTGTAGCAGAAACAAGTGATTGCTGTAAATCAAAAAACAATACATAACTGTAATTTTTACTGTCATAATATGTTGAAATCACACATTTTCACTGTGAAGATCTTTTTTCCTACACTGCAAAAATGTTTGTGAAAAATACAGTGGAAAACTGCCAAATGGAAACAGTAATAGACCATAAAATTTAAGAGGGTGTATCTCCATAGCAGAAACATTTAATCACCTTAAATCAAGAACCAAGATATAACTGTCAAAATATGTTGAAATCACACATTTTCACTGTGAAAATCTTTCTTTTCTGTAAAGTGATAGGTTCAGATCATTTTAATAACTCAGAGAACAAACACACAACTCTTTTGAACTTGTGCAAGGAGGAGAGATCCGTTCCTTGAACTCAGCTCGCGGCTGAGCGGAAGTTATCTGTCCTAAAGGACGCTTCCTGCGCAGCGCTTTTATTCGGACTTTCACAATAAGATCACGTGGGTTACACCAAACGCAGTTTACAGCATGTAATAAACAACATTCTTGGCTTTTTCCTTACCATATATGGTCGTAAGCATACTGTGACATGTGTGCATGTAACATGGCGTATACGAGACACGTATCCTATATGTTTTCTCTGCAGGCTGAGAGCAGCCTGCAGGTAACTACAACTTCCTTTGTAAAAAATGTCACCACGTGTTTCCATTTCAAACATAAAAACAACAGTATCATATGTACATAAAACAACTTATAGAAAATATACAGACAGAAGATATGATAATTTATAATAAACAGAATGGAATTTATACCATAACTCCAACATTGCCCCCCTGTTTATCATAACTTCACTGGCATCTTTTTTCCACACCACTTGCTTGCACATTTTCAGTGTGGGTTTCATTCACTGCCAAATATTTACATATTTACAAAATATCTGCAGTCATTTCAGCGTCTTGGTCGACCATCTGAAGCTGCAAATATGACACAACATAACCTGTGAAAACCTTTGTTATCATGGATCTGATGCAGGGCGGAATGCACATTGCAAACACACAAATCAACACTAACACACACAAAACAGGTGTCAGGCATTTCAACAATACCTGCATTTAGCCAGGAAAACGAATCACTTTGGCTTTCCTGAGTGTGCTGCTATACATATTTTTGTAATTCAGTCAGTCTGTCGAGTGCCTCCCTTATGGCTCCACCAGCATCATCTTCATCTGGGATGTAAGTACAACATGGCTTACCAATAATCTTACACACGCCACCCTGGGACGCTGTCAAAAGATCTAATACTATCCTGTTTTGCATCACCATTGCTCTGAGTGAACTTAACTCTTTTAAAGTTCCTTGTCCTAGAGCTATGGTTGTATTTACCAGACGTAACAGTGCATAGCGATTTATTTCCACTTGGTCACGCACAAATCCCAGTCCAATTCCTAGAAAGATAGACTCGGCAATCTTCGCTCCGACTCCCCAGATCCGGAGCTCCTCTGGGACTTCTGAATGGCTCGTGAGCCACTCTACAACCTGTCGCTTCGTCTTGTGATGTGGATGACTGGCCTGGTACAGTCCGCTAACACTCTTGTTCCCTTGGGTCCTGGTGCTACTCGTGAGCACTGACTCAGCTCTCCAGCGTCCATCTGTATTCTGTAGGCCAGGTCAGACTGACAGTCCTCCCTCTTGGTGGTTCCATTAGCTATAACACATGCTGGAAAAGCTTTCTCTGGCAAATGATTCAACATTAGCACCTCAGGAAGGGGGTTGGCTAGCTGAGGCCAAATGAGCAAATCTGTTAACAGAGAACAATTTTTATTAAAAGGAGAACTTATCCCCTTTACATTAAGAATTGTGGTAAAATTATAATAAGATTTGCTTCACTCCATTTAGCTCTTCTCCCCGGATGTGTAGCCAACCCATAGAGGCACCATGAGTGCTCCCAGTTAACATTGTATGGTCTGAGTCCAGTATTGTGTCCTGCCACTGGCATATGTGAACACACATAACAATTTGTCCAATTATTAACATGAGCTGTGACGTTCATTAACTGCCACCATTCATTGGTTGCATATTCATGTGGGTACTGGGTGTAATTTAATGAAGCTGTTCCTCCTAAAACTAGCAGTGTGCTCACGCTGAAAATAATTATGAAGCTGCAGAAGGGCGCCATTCTAAAGGAGTAGGGATCAGTTGTTTTCTTCACTGGGTTGAGACGAAAAAACCACTATAAGGTAATTTCCCCCTTTGTAACCAGACTTCCACCTTTACTCCGAAGTAATTTGGCTCCACCTTCTTGCAGTGACTCAGATGAATCCATGTGGATCTTTCAGCGATTTTCACTGCTGTTGGTGTGGTCAGGAGAACTTGGTATGGGCCGTCCCACCTCGGGTTTGACCAGCACTTCCATTTGATGACCTTGACCAGCACCCAGTCTCCTGGCTGTATCAATGGCACCTGTGAAGAGAAAGAAGATGCTTCTGGCACTTTGTTAGCATCAGTTACTTGTTTGCTTTGTAGAAATTTCCTCATCCAGTCACTCAAATCACAGCTCTCTTCTGCCTTCTCTTCCTCCGTATATACAGGCAGCCTGAATGGTCTGCCGTATAATATTTCATACGGAGTAAGTCCTATTTCTGATGGTGTTATGCGCATGTACATTTTCACTAGGTCTATACAGTCCAGCCAAGGTCTTTTCCTTAACCTGTTTTTTTATCGTCCTACATTGATTCAGTTCTGTAAAATCCATGTGGAGGAACTGAAAAGGATAACATGGTGTTGGAAATCTACCCCTTCTTGGTCTCAGATTACCCTGTGGATTATTTTTATAGCAAGTTAAATATGCTCTACAAAAATTTTTTATTTTTTTTTGAATAGTTATTAAAGCCTTTTGCATAAAAGTATTTACTTATTGTCTGTACCATCCCTCCTGTTGAGACATGGCAAGGCCCATGACTCAATAATGCTGCAGTTTTAAAAAGGGCTTTAGGGAGTACCGGTTTATCATTAATATGATAAATGTTATCCTTCAGTGTCGCTGTGGCCATAAAGGCCCTGTGCCGCTTCCTTAGCTATCTTATCTGCAAAAGGCATTTCCTAAGCTAACAGGATCTTTGCCCACAGTGTGGGCTGCACATTTACAAATAGCTATGTTTTTGAGTTTCATAATGGCCAAGAGTAACTGTTTTAACAATGTAGCATGTTTCACTGGCTGACCTGTAGACGTCTGCATTCCCCTTCTTGCCCACTGGGCTGCAAAAAAATGTACTGTTGAAAATGCATATTGGCTATCTGTATAAATTGTCACAGTCTTATCCTTATAAAGTAAGCAGGCTTCTACGAGAGCTATAAGTTCCGCTGCTTGGGCAGAAAAATGAGCTCTGGCTCAGTTTCCACTGGTAGATATAATCAGACAAAGTTGGACAAAATTTTACTCCTGGAAGCTAAAACATTTTAGACACTAAAAGAATGAGTGTACAGTTGTCCTGACTATTTTGCCTGAACTTGGCACTGCAAAACTTCTTTAACTGTATTCCCAAATGCGGATATTGAATAGATATGACGCCCACTTAACTTAAATGAAACAAATAATGTATATTCACGGATAGTAAAATTTGTTGCTCCCAAGTCAACCAAAAAGAAAAATTTTCCCATTTACAATTAAATTTAGCATAAGCATTTTCCTATGCAATTCCAATGCAACTGTACATGGATGCATTAAAATGTTACAGGAAACCTGCTGAGCAGGTTGCTGCACGTGTGCTAGGCTGTGTGTTAGACGCCAGTAATGAGTGTGTGTGTGTGTGTGTGTGTGTGTGTGTGTGTGTGTGTGTGTGTGTGTGATATCTCACTTCCCTTTTCTGCTGATCAGGCAACTCGCCTTCATCTGACTTGTCTGAAGTCCTCCTCTCCGATCAGTGTGACACAGTCTGGTTAGTCCGTGTTCCCTTCACCAGTCTTGGGCATTCGTTTCACCAATGACCCATCAGGCTGCAGTTGTAACATCTGTCATCTCGACGCACCTGGAAAAGTCACCCCTTCTTCTTCCACGGGCAACACTTTACCTAGTGACAACGATTCAGTACAGAGTCAATGTTGCTGTTCTCTGTCAGCATCTTATTTGTCCTTTTTTCTTCTGGTGGTTCTTCTTCTCATTAACCATCTCCTGCACATGCTGCTCAGTTCAGTGTGACGGCTGTCACACTTCAGGTCTTTGCTCTGAGCAGCCGATCTGGTCTGTCTCCATACAGGAGAGCGCAATGTTGAGGGCTCTTCTGAGGTGGAGCTGTTCTGCTTGTTTGCAGGTTGTGGTGCAGTAGCGACTCAATGAAGAGGTGGAGGTGGTGGGTCTCGTTTTTACCGACAATCATTCTGGTCCAGACGATGTCTGATCAGAGGGCAGGAGTCCAGATCTGGGTCAGATTTTCAGCGCTTATAAATTTGCCTGCAAAAAGGGCATAGAGAGATGAGGTATCACAAGTAACAACAAATGGAGGTGGCCCCAAAACCGCCACTCCATTAATTAGAGCATCAGCTGTTCTGCTGCTCAAGTTCTGCTAAGATCTCGCTCTCCGCCGAGTTCTCCAACTATTCGCTATCCCCCTCAGCCCTCTCTGTGATTTGTGAAGCTGGATCTGGTGTACCAAGGCTGCTGATGAACTTCCATCACTATCAGCAAACTGTTTGCCTGGGAGCTGGCATCTGGGCTCCACAATGCCCCCACCCTCTCGTCTCCGTCTGCGTCCCCTCCTGACCCTGACCCTACCCACCATACTGCTATCCCGGCTTTATATGTGCAATATGCTTTTTGCTGAGGTGTTTTTTGGAACCTCGTAAGGTGTTCTTTATGAACACAGTATGAGATGATTTTTTTGAACCTAACTATCCCAATGTATCTCTTTCTGTCTCTCTGCTAAAGGTAGCGCCGTTGTGAAACGGTTGCATGACCTCAGACATCTGTCCCCCCCTGTCTGTGTTATGTTTTTGTTTTGGATGGATGTTCTGTTAACTGCAATTTCCCCATTTGTGGGACTAATAAAGGCATTCTTGATTCTTGATTCTTGATTAATTTTCTATTCCTACATTCCCATTTCCATTTTCCCAAACATTTCATTTATCTTTCATATTCAGCCATTTTACAGATTTTCACTTTCTCCCTATGCACACTCTAATCCAATAATTTACTCATTCAAATTATTTGGATCCATATCTCTTCTTTATATCATTTGCATGTGGCACTGTCAGGGGAAGGATTAACATCACTGCTCTAAGATCCCATTTTACTTAGTGAGACGTCTCTCACAGGTTTTCTTCTTTCTACGTGTAAGAAAACAGAGAAAAAGGACACGTTCAAGGAGCCTAATCACCTTAGGTTAAACACAATTTGTCTTTAACCTCTTTTACACGCAGCCGATCTGATCTGTCTGTGTGTCACCCGCTCGGCAATGGGTGTTACCCTATAGGCAGACTCCCAATGTCTATTCAACCCCGACAGTGACAGATGCAATTTTTAATTTACTTTTTAAATTATTTATTTTTTTTAATTTTTTTTTTAATTCCTATTTTTAAATTATTTGGAATCCTTCTCACTCGATGTGTTACGGCCGTGCCTCTAAGGCAGGGTCCTTGAATCCAGGTGGCTGTCCAGCAAAGAGTGAAAATTCGAGTTCCTCCGTAATTTGCAAATGCAGGAGGACTGAAGCTTTTTTTTTTTTCTTCAGCTGGACCAGACTCGTCAATCTTTGTGGAAAAACTCACTGGATCTTAACAACAATCACCAAAATTATTATAGAATTTTACTTATCAAATGAGGGAGAGAAGATTCCTTTACATACTTTATTACTCGTACGAGGAGAAGTCACATACATACCAAGGAATGTATATGAGTTCTGCCTCTTACACAGAAACACAATGCACTTATACCCTTTTACACCCCCCTGTTCTCCCCCTCCTTAACCCAACCATAAAGAAGAGGAGATCCTCCCCCACTTACATGTTCCTGCCTAAAAGAGACTAACCAAAAGGACAATAAAACTAACTAATGTGACCCCCATTAACACATGAGATCCTGAGGGAGGAAGGGTGTGTATAGGTTACAGATAAGGAAATGCTCATCTGGACAGTTTTTACAACCTACATTGATTTTGTGAGATGATACACATTTAACTACTTCTAACATTTCTACATTTGTCTACGGTCTAAAAACTAAGATTGTGCTTTATCATTGCCAACACCCCTATGTGGATTAGCTACTTCCACATAGCAAAGGTATTTACTGGCGGCCCTAAAGAGTGTGAGTGTCCCACAGAACAATCACAACTCCCAGCCCCTGAGCAATGCTTTTCACCATATTTACACAGGAGGGGCTCTAAATCTGGATATCCTCCTTATACCAGGGCAGCCACATTCCCTGTTTGTTCTTATTATGACTTCTAAGGACCATCCTTCCTGCCCTTAAATTTAATTGCTGCACTAGCTCCCCCTCCTCCTCAACCTGTAAATTACCATCTGCCCCCTGTAACTGCGGGGGAGATGCTTGAGCTGAAAGAGGTGCTTGAGCTGGGGGAGGTGGTTGAGCTGGTGGAGGTGGTTGAGTTGGTTGAGATGGGGGTTGCCCCCTACAAGGCCTAACCGTCTCATCCTCTGGCCTTAACAATGCAGCATGCACATTGCAGAAAGTTTGTTTTCCCTTCTTTTGTTCTCTGCCCGCAGCCCTTTTTTGTGCTTGTTCCAACCACGTTTTTGCCACCATTAACTGTCTTTTTCAACTTTCCTCTTCCCTTCTTTTGTTACCACACTTATTTTTAAATTTCCCACCAAATCTTCACATTCCCTTAACTCCAACTTTCCACTAAAACCATACTTTTTCTTCCATTTATCACAAAATATTGTGCTGCCCGGAGAGTATCTCTCCATATATTTTAAATCCCCTTCTAGGGCAGGCTTACTCAGTTTGCTATCCATACTCCCAATTTTACTCCCCGTGCTTTGTCCCGATCCGACCATGTGTCTTTCTGGGACCTAATACCAAATCCGCCCATCACTGTGTACTCCCTTTGTGCCATTACTTCCACTTCAAAAGGCGGCTTTCACACTCTCATTCACTCACATTCACACACACGTACGCGTATTTTCGGCGCCTATTTAAAATTTCTAAAGTCCGAGTTTGGGAAACCTCTCTTTCTGGCGAGAGTTACCAATTTACTTTATCTTTTTAACAAAAGTAAAACCACAGTACCGTCTTCCCAGCCTGAGCAGACCTGCACCTCCCGAGTGCAGCGGCAACCACTGAGGATAACCAATTTTCTCCAGCCCGAGCAGACCTATACCTCACTGGTCCAGAAATTAATTTCTGGGCCTAGGTTCGAAAGTATAGCGGTAACCGCTGGAGTTTTTTTACGTTTTCCAGCCCGAGCAGACCTGTGCGTCCCCGAACCTAAGACCACAGCGGTAACTGCTAGTAAAACGGATTCCTTTCGGCGAGTCTACCTAATTTATAACGCGCGGCTTTCACATACCTTTGTTACTGTTGGTGTTACGTTCCCTCGGACTCCGGGAGAGCAATGAACGGCGCTGGAGGAGCGAACCTAATCACCGGCCTGATCACGAATTCACGCTCAGGGCTTCTCTCAGGTCAGCTGATGATCCTGGCTGCCGACAGTCTGCGGTGTTCCTCTCCTCCAGCGTCAGTCAGCAAACTGTCCCGCTCCGGCTCGCGAAGGACCAAAAAATGATAGGTTCAGATCATTTTAATAACTCAGAGAACAAACACACAACTCTTTTGAACTTGCGCAAGGAGGAGAGATCCGTTCCTTGAACTCAGCTCGCGGCTGAGCGGAAGTTATCTTTCCTAAATGACGCTTCCTGCACAGCGCATGTCGGGTTTTTTTCGGCTCTCTCCCCCTGTTGCTCTTACCAGGCGGAGGGGAGACCAATGGGAGCAAATGCACCTTGAGAAAAGCTCCACACTTCACAGAAACTCACTGGAGATGAGCAGGTTTTGTTTCCAGGATTTATTGAAGCACAAAGTTAAACAAAGTACAAGATAGCAAAAAGTTAAACAAAATGCAAGAAAGCAAAAAGCCTCCCGAGAGTGAGTGCCTTGGTGCTGTTGCAAGGTGGTAGAAAAGCAAAGAAATAAACATCCAGAGTTTAACAGAGTATAAAAAAACAGAAGCCCTCTCGGGAGTGAGAGCCTGCAGCCGCTGCAAACACAGAAGAGAGGAAGAGCAAAGAAGAGCGCTCCCTCTCAACTTTGCCTCTGCCTTTTATAGACCAACCTCACACCTCCTCCAGCTGTTATCAGGCGGAGGGGACATATTAAGATGCTCTTTAGGCAACAGTTCTATGAATTGTTCTCGGGGGCTAGCAAGACACCCAACTTTCCCACGGCCCAGAGTCCAGGTGCGCCTCTACCCCTCCCTTCCAGGACACACTCCGGCTACTCGCCCTCCCCTCGGGAGAAGCTGGGTCAAAAGTGCACTGTGTAAAAGGTGAAGCTCCTCATAAAGGTGGGGGCTAGCATTACTTAATGGAAAAATCCCAGGTCGCGGCAGACCAGGCCTCAGCATTTTTACCTGTCTACAGCATGCAGAGCTTCAGTGTGTGAGTGACAATATAGGTGACAAATAATACATAATGTGACCATTAATTAGAGTGTGTGATTAATATATATAACAATACATGATATAAAAATATTGATAGAAAATACTGATGTCATCAAGATAAAAATACACGACATTTCCCCCTTTGATGCCTACTGGTATCAACACAAAGTATTTTTATCAAATCAAGAGTAAATATTTGTTTAAACAAGGTGAACATTGCAAAAAACACTGCGTGAGCTGTTTTTATTGATATAAACATTTGCAAGCTTCAAACTAAATCTTCTCACTCACATGGTGTGCTCGTCACTCTGGATGCTGTAATAACAAACAAACTGATCTTACCAACACAGCATCCTCAATTGCAGTGCACACCACACAGGTCAGAGGCACCTATACTTATGGGCACAAAAGATAAGGCACTCGAGATATAGTATATATGTGAAAACACAACAATAGCGGCAATATCAAAGACAATTTCAGTGTTAGACAGACTTCATAACATTGTCAGCATCTTTTAGACGATCATTCAGTCCTCATGATGTTGTAGCATCTTCTTCAGGCTTCTGCGAGGACCACTTCCTCCATTCCACCTGTTCCCCCGTCGTTGCTCTAAGCAAATTGTTGATGATCTTCAATTTCAATTCTCAGCAGTGAGCTTCTGAATCTCACTGGTTTGCTCTCCATCGACGACCCTGGCCGTAGCCAACTTACTGGTGACAAAATCAGTGTCACTGTCAAGCTCTGCTGCTTCATCCATTAGCTGACTTGTTTCACAGACTTGGTTGCTTGAAGATGCGTTAAGCACTTCCTGAACTGGGGGACCTCTCAGATCCCCCTAGTTAGCGTTGTTCCCGGTGTGCCTCGTGCCACGGGTGTTAGGAGGCACTGGCTATCTGCTGTCATCAGAACTCCCACTGGCTGGGGAAGCAGCTCCCAGGAGTCACGTAGGTGATGTCATCATGTCGTGAAGGCCCCTCAAACAACTCGGTTCCAGTCCAGGTGGCGTCCTCAGCCCACAACGCGTTCTTGTTGAGATGGTTCCTTCTGCTTCCAGAGCAGCCCAAATTCTCAATCATTTAAAAATTTAAAAATGTTATATTTGCTTACATACAGATTTATTTGAGTTTAGTACCCTTGGTTTTACTGTGCTAACACAGCTTTTTTCTTTTTTCTTTTGATTGATTCTTAGTATATATTTATTTATTGTTGGTTTAGTGACTGATCAACAAAGCATGTTTTATATAAACTATACTGCACTTCGCTCAATTGAGATAGTTTTAATATGCTATAACATAAATTTTAAATTAACTTGATGCACCCAAGCATATTATCATATTTAGACAAGAAAGACCTCACTTTCTGCACTATGTTACCTATGTGGAGCGGTATTAATACTATTATTATTGCTAATGACATAGCAAATCATCAGCCTCACTTTCTAATGTCCTCCAACAATTATTCCCCCTTGAGGCTGATGAGTGCTTGACCATAACTTCCTACCTCGGCTCCACTGTCTGTTCTCCAGCTTCATATTGACCCCCTCTGTATTCAGATTACTTATGTCCAGTGAAGTGTCACCCTTTAGTTCTCCTCCTCCTGGAAAGACAAAGTTAGCTCTGACCGGGCTATTCCCTAGATCACACCTATGAGATCTCCTGGCCATTTGATTTTAAAATAATGGCCACTGCACTGGGAAGCTGTAAAGCATCAATTAACTGCAACACAGCCTCTCCATATACTAGAGGATTGTCTTCAGCTCTGTGAAATCCTCTCTATTTCTAAATATTAGCATTAGCATGACAAACCTCATTAACCTAGGCTGAATCAATGTACAAATTAAGTCTTACCTGTAGCCAGTGTTCAAGCTGCTGTTAAAGCTTTTTGATCTGAGATCAGCGATGAACTCAGCAGATCAACCTTCTGAGCTTCTAGAGCAGAAAAACTTACACCTGCAGAATTAAGTTAAACAACTGTGCAGCCCACATTACAGCCACACTCATCCCTAAAGCAAGAACCATCCAAAGGCAGTGTTAAATTAGCTGTAATAAATTCATTATGCACATTAATTTTCTCAGCTCCTGAATTCGTCAGTCTGTGGCACAATCATGAGGAGTTCATTTTGGAAACAGGGTTACCATTATTACATCTTTAATAGTTCAGGGGCAGATAACCTTACCTCCTACCCCGTAGTTTTATTTGAGTGATGACAAACCTCGGGCAAAAAAACAAAACACACAATTGATGTGGCGTACAAAGAGTTACAGGATGACCTGGAGTTAAAATCCTAGTTTCTGAAAAACAAAGTCTGCTGCCATCAAACCTTGATAGCAAGGTGAGAAGCCAGCTTTCATGTTATCCAATTTTATATTGTAATAAGGCAGGAACCGCTTACCTACTGGGAGATCCTGCGTAAGGGCAGCTCTTACCTAGCCCCTGCTATTAGCCACATATAAATGGAAAGGTTTCGAGTAATCTGATTACCCAATGCCAGGTCAGATTGCGTGTCCTGCTTCAGTGCATCAGATGTTGCTTCAGCTCCCACCGACCACTGCAACTAGGGATCAGAGTTAGTTTGTCCTGCTGCTTTATTGAAGCAGCAGAGATGCAGTTTTAAACACATAGTCACAAATCCACCGTCTGCTGAATCCTGTCATTCCCAAACATGTCAACATTCACCAACCGTTTGCGGTTGTCAGGTTTTAATCATAGTTTCTAATTGAGAGAGAACAATTAGCGTCCTCTGTCCACTAAACTGTCTTCCTATATATTCAATGGTTTGTTAGCAGAATTGCAAGAATTCTTCTCATTTTGTTCTTTTAGAGGACGACAAATCAGGTGCATGCTGTGAGACAGTACTGAGAATATTCAAATACTGCAAATCTTACACTAAAATTTGGTTGAAGATGTTAGGGCTGTTAATCACAATTATCACAGTTATCATAGAATGTACTAAGTACTAAGCACAAATACCACTTAATATCTGGTGCACTGTTAGAAAGCAAAGATATGGATCAGGAGCCACAGGTGTATCAGAATCTGTAATTGCATCAGTATGTAACTGTCTGAATTTTGGTTTTAGTGTATGAGCCTTAAAAGCACTCCAGCCTTCAATAGCTTATCACTATTAAGCCTGATAGCTCCAATGGCATGTGACTTAAATGAACATTACCTAATTTAATAAGGTAATTTGACCCCAGGTTTCAGCTCAACTGTATCAGGCTGGACAAATTTGAGCCTTCCCTCATTTCAAGGATTCAAGGATTTTTATTTGCCATTTGTGCTTGGACCGAGGTCCAGACACCTTGGAATTTTTTGTGCAGGGCTCTCTCGTAGTCAGCCAAGTATACTGAGTTGTTTCGCTCAGTTGAGATGAAACCTGTTTCAACAACCACCTATGTTCAAATGATAATTGAATTTGATCTACACATGTTTATCCAATAAACTATTCATTCACACTTCAATCATACTTGGTGGTGGTAAGTGTTTTGTCCTTAGAAATGTGCATGCATTTATTGTGTAGTTACATTCCCTCTAAAATAAGCTTTGTCTTGTTAAACCATCTGTGCAGTACATGAGAGTATGTCCACGAGCAATCAGCAATGAGATGTGGCCCAGCATTTGACACTTGTTACCAGTTTTTCAGTCCATCAGGTGCAGCAGCCACACCCTGTGGAGCAAAGTAGATGTAGTCACCAGTAAAAATGAACTGATCAACAAAAGAACATTTTTCTTTTTACGTTCCCCTATTGATCAGCTCATCAAAGCACAGTCCATAGTCTTTGGACTCCAGTTTCTCATCAAACAGTAAATGTAGAGCAACCCGGGCTCCTCAGCTCCTCAGTCTCCTCCTTTGCATTCGTACCCAGAGCTCCCACATTTCATCCATCGTTCATTTAACATGGAGTCTTCAGTCACTGGCTGCAACCAAAACACCTCAGGTTGAACCCAGACACAGTCTCTGTTGGCACATCATCACTCTGTGTGCTTCCTCAGTTGACAGTTTGCATACAGTTCATCACTGTTGCACATGATTTTGCTTCTAAAGAACACAGAATGTCTTTTCTCATAAGACTTATTGAAATGTCAGCTCACTTGACAAATTAAAGGATACATCAGGTTGCTCCTTTTCCTCTTCAGGCCTTTCTGGACCTCCTTATGGCCAACAGGCTGTTGGTCTAGTCCAAGAGGTCATGTGGCAGTCTCTCTGGAGGTGACCTGTGAAGTTACCTCAAAGCAGGTTGTTCCTCTGTTGAGTAGGCTGAGTGAGTCCAAGCAGCGGTCCTGGCTGTGACAGTTCTCTCCTTCCTCCACGCCAGGTCACTCTGCCTCTCATCTGCCTCTAGTTTCTCCCTCTCAGGTGTACAAGTCCAGATTGTCACCTTGATTAACATGCATGTGTACAACAGGCACAGCAGATTCAGTTAGAGTGTTAAGAACAGTTGGTGCAGGGAATCGACTCGTTACCTGTGTAATGCTGACAGCAGGAGGAGCAGGCTGGGTGAGCGAGAAGAAGCTGCAAGACTCTGAGCAGTGTTAGCAGTCAGCACTGCAGCCTGAGCCTCAGTGTGCAGTTATCAGAGGTGTTTAGCCTTCTTCTTCCTCTGATTGGTCAGCTCTCTCAGTCTCTCCTCCGTTGGAATGTACGCAGCCCTTTTGTTGGACTCTCCTCCTCTGTCAGGATTTCTCCTATCTTAGAAGAGCTCTGCCATCAGGATACTGCAGCCTGAAAAACTCCACTATACAGTGTGTTGCATCTCCAGACTCACATCATCAGGCAGTTTAGTCTGGAATACTCTGCTCAGCTCACTGGGATGTCTCCCAAAGAGCTTAAATGTCTCAAAGTGCAGAGCAGCTCCTGCAGCATTTTCTCCAAAGGAAATGATGACTTACTTGGTTTTTGTGTGATGTTGAGAACAGTCCATCAGCCAGGCTCACCATGTCCATAAGCATCCATGGCTCATGGGTAGACACACCTCACCCCCTTCACGGTGGAGCACATAGACACATTGCGCTCTCCCTCCTCCCATTCAGGAAGTAAGAGTTCTTGTGTGTCTGGACGTCACTTTGCTGGCTGTCCGTCTGGCGTATTATCTTCCAGCCTCTGCTCCTGCCTCCTTTGCAGGAAGGCCATCCTCTTCCTTGTCCAACTATTGTTATTGTTGTTGTTTAGGAAGGTTGCTGTGGAGACCTGCAGTGTCATCTGTAAATCATCTCTGGACACAATGTTAGTAGAAGAGAACAGATTTCATTCTGCTCATGTACTCTGCTCTTTATCTTCATGGTTTTTGTTTAAAGGTCCACCTCTTGTGTGACGTCACTCACTGCAGTTTGCTCAGAGGACATGCTTCTCAAAAATGATCTTCAAGCACTTAAAAAATAAAGTGGAGGCATTTTCTGCCTCAATGGGGCAGAGAAAGACACTTCAGGAATTTTCCTTTTTTCTTTTTTTTTTTTTTCCGTTTCACCTCCACTTCATTACATCATTTTTGTTTACCATAAATTTTGCTTTAATCTATTTCCCCTCTATCATAACCCCAAAACCACTTTCTATCAGTAAACACATTCTCAGCTATATGTCACTCAGCAACATGCCATGTTAAAAGATACCAGGTGAAAGTCAGAGATGGAAGTCCATCATTGTCATTGTGCATACACCACACTCCTGGTTGGAGGTGGATATTACCGTTTTATTACCGTGTGCATGGGGCTGTGGATCACCACCCTGTTTTAGAGGGTCTCCATGGGTTCCTGCTCCACACTCGCTCTCTGAGAATAACACAGTGTCCACTGTGAAACAATAACTGTCTCTCTGGCTATAATTTTTACTCAAAGAGTAATCTCTCAGCACCATCAAATCTATTTAATTCATTTGTTATTTATTTCAAATGTATTTATTTAATAATTTGGTAAACTTACAGATTTACTTCTATAACTATGTTGAGACCCAGGCAGATATACAGCAGAGAGGTCATTGCAACTCAATTTACCCCCTTCTTCTAAACCCTCCGGGATTCAAAGAATGTGCTGAGGTGAAGACATCATCTGCACTGAGAACACACACACAAATATCCAAACAATATTTCCCGAGGACCAACTTACAGATTTTTCTTTTTCTAGGAACTCCTTTTGACTTCATCTTGAATTATGTTTTAAATTAAGGTTCTTGTGAGGTGTCAAAGCTTCAGGTTGATCAGCTGAGTGTCCTGCAGTCTCTCAGACCTGTTACACAGCTGTGTTTCTAATAATCAGATTATATTTTGTTTCTAAAATTCTTTTATCTCCTCAGAGGCTCGGCTGTTATTTCATCCTCTCTAATCTATACTCACCACTCCTTTACCTCACTCACAACTACTACATTTATATTTTCACTTCAATCTATTTATTTTAGGCTCAGTTTGTGTCCAAGCTATATTATTATCATTACTATTTTGTTATTATTTATTATTCATACTATTGTTGTTATTATAGCTATTTTATTTAATTCTCTCTTACTCCTTTTCTCCCAAATATTTTAACATTTATTTTCCCCTTATTCTTCCAATTTTATGATTCATCCTTACCCATTCTCTTAGGCTTTTTAATTTTATTTGACTCTTTTTCTAGTTAATGTTACTTCTATTATTAGCTTTAATCAATCCAATTATTCTATCAGAGGTTTTTCACTTTTAAATGGGTTATTCTTTTATTCAAATGTATTTAAACTGTTCCTGTTTTCCCTTTTTGGTCTCTAATTTAACACTTCTAGCCCCTCCAGATTATCTACTTTTAAACTTTTTACACTCTTCAATATTAACTTTAAACCTCAATGATTAATTTTCCTAGTTTGCACTTGTTTCTCACAATTTTATGCAAACTTTTCATTCACCAATTGCATAGAAAAGCAGACTAGCTCTGCTTTTAATATACACACCAACAGATGTATGCTGCTGCAGGCTGAGGCCTTGCAGCCCGCAGCAGGACCATCCTCACAGACCACTCCTCCACTACACTGACCACCAGTTCATGAACACATCTAGTTTGGTTTATTTAATCTACACTCCGATTATTTCCCAGTTATTTTATTGTTACCATTACATAATGTTATCGGTTATTCTACTACAGCTGTTAGAGATTTTATTTACTTTCCCACTATCTTCTAGTTTTCCCCAAGTATTTCCTCCCTTATTTTTACCAATTTCTCCCAATTGTGTCACTTGTTCTCACTGACCTATTTTAAACTTCTAATTCTAATCTACTTCTTTTCAGCTTTTCTTTTGACCAACATCAATTTTAACATTGTTTGGATGACTTACTGGCTCCGTCAGGAGCTTTGTTTTGTTCACAGGGCTATTTTTATTTGAGCTCCTCCCGATTGTCCAGTCTTTAACCTATTACTGGTTATAAAGTTACTATTAACCCCAATTCATAAATTCCTTGCTCACATATACACAACTTTTTTCTTTCAGAGCAGAGAGAGAACTGCCCAGCGACAGCTCTCTCTCTCTCTCTCCCAATCTCCCTTCCTGCTCACACACACACACATCCCAGGCAGGCAGCCACCCACGCACACACACATACAGGCGGGTAGACACACACACACACATCCGCAGCCAAGGCCTTTGCAGCTGCGCAGCTTCTCTCCCCTTATCCCACAGCAGGTTATATTCTTGAAGCACAATTTACAGCAATTAACAAGGATAAATGAATTATACTTTTCAAAAGCAGAATATACAGCAGGGAATAACTACAAGCCCAGGCAATATGTACCAAATATTACTTAAATACAACTTAACCAAATGGCACCACTTATCCAGTGCTTGACGTCATAATCACCAGCCGAGTCTCGATGTCTTATGTTCAAAAGGTTTCCCCCTTCAGAGAGCTACCCCTAAGAGCTTATCGTCGACTCACCCCTGGTTGTCGACCACGGCCGTGCAGCCCACTTTCCTCAGAACCCGAACACTTTATCGGATTCTGAAGAATCGTGCGGTAACCGCCGTGCGACTTTTTGCTAGCTTCCTTTTTTTCAAACAGTGAATCCTCCAGGCCCAATCTTCAGTGCATTGTTACAGCAAAGGTCTCAAAATATTAATCATGGGACCCCCAATTGCTTACTTCCGATACACGACCTGGGCAATATCTCTCGGGCAGATAGCGGCCTGAGCTCGTCCGGCCCAAGATAAAGGTTTGGACCGGATAATTCTCAGCGGTAAATCTCCGCGAGGACCTATCACTTTATTCTCTTCAGCGCTACTCAATAAATACCACAGAACAGATACGACAAGACGAACAGACAAGACAAACACCATTCACAGCTGCGATCTCACTCACAACACGCATTCAGAGTTCAGCCATGCAATAAAAACCCCAGACACAACGCCTGCTCAATCCAGGAGTCTCCTTTTATCCAGATTAGACCATTTTAACTCAAAATAGCCGACCACAAAACCCTTAAATTTTACAAATTCTTTATCCAGAGCAAGACAGCTGTTTTATTTTGAAAGTGTAACCAGGAACTTGGGCGGAAGTCTCACTGTCACACGGACGACACCAATGATGCAGAAAACTGCTTTACTTACTTTGTGCGCACTTTTGGTGTTCTCCGTGGCGACGTGAGGCTCCGTCCAAACCCTAGGTACCTCTCCAGCTGTTCTTATCTCGGAGTCCCATCTGGGTCGCCAAGATGTCGGGTTTTTTTCGGCTCTCTCCCCCTGTTGCTCTTACCAGGCGGAGGGGAGACCAATGGGAGCAAATGCACCTTGAGAAAAGCTCCACACTTCACAGAAACTCACTGGAGATGAGCAGGTTTCGTTTCCAGGATTTATTGAAGCACAAAGTTAAACAAAGTACAAGATAGCAAAAAGTTAAACAAAATGCAAGAAAGCAAAAAGCCTCCCGAGAGTGAGTGCCTTGGTGCTGTTGCAAGGTGGTAGAAAAGCAAAGAAATAAACATCCAGAGTTTAACAGAGTATAAAAAAACAGAAGCCCTCTCGGGAGTGAGAGACTGCAGCCGCTGCAAACACAGGAGAGAGGAAGAGCAAAGAAGAGCGCTCCCTCTCAACTTTGCCTCTGCCTTTTATAGACCAACCTCACACCTCCTCCAGCTGTTATCAGGCGGAGGGGACATATTAAGATGCTCTTTAGGCAACAGTTCTATGAATTGTTCTCGGGGGCTAGCAAGACACCCAACTTTCCCACGGCCCAGAGTCCAGGTGCGCCTCTACCCCTCCCTTCCAGGACACACTCCGGCTACTCGCCCTCCCCTCGGGAGAAGCTGGGTCAAAAGTGCACTGTGTAAAGGGTGAAGCTCCTCACAAAGGTGGGGGCTAGCATTACTTAATGGAAAAATCCCAGGTCGCGGCAGACCAGGCCTCAGCATTTTTACCTGTCTACAGCATGCAGAGCTTCAGTGTGTGAGTGACAATATAGGTGACAAATAATACATAATGTGACCATTAATTAGAGTGTGTGATTAATATATATAACAATACATGATATAAAAATATTGATAGAAAATACTGATGTCATCAAGATAAAAATACACGACACGCTTTTATTCGGACTTTCACAATAAGATCACGTGGGTTACACTAAACGCAGTTTACAGCATGTAATAAACAACATTCTTGGCTTTTTCCTTAGCATATATGGTCGTAAGCATACTGTGACATGTGCGCATGTAACATGGCGTATACGAGACACGTATCCTATATGTGTTCTCTGCAGGCTGAGAGCAGCCTGCAGGTAACTACAACTTCCTTTGTAAAAAATGTCACCACGTGTTTCCATTTCAAACATAAAAACAACAGTATCATATGTACATAAAACAACTTATAGAAAATATACAAACAGAAGATATGATAATTTATAATAAACAGAATGGAATTTATACCATAACTCCAATATAAAGTTTCTATAAAAATGTCACACTCATACCATAAAAATAATTTCTGTCTGAATTATACATATTGCTGAATTGTATATCCAGGTTGACTGGAATTTAATCTGGAACTATTTCAAATAATAGTTACAGTTTTTTGTTTGTTTGTTTTTTCAGAAAAGGAAATGCAAAACATTGTATTGTTTTATTATTCTGTGTGTATCAACTGCATCTGAACTGTAAACTGAATAACTGGATTTAGATTTCATCATACAGATTTTCTTTTCATGCACCTCCTGAGTGGTCCCAAAATATTCAGCTTATTACAGAGTAACCTCCTAATGTAAAATGAGACTGAGAGATACGCGCATGCATCACACAGACAGTATCCAATCAGCAGCTTCAGGCTGAGCCATGGCTGAGCAGTTTCACTCAAAGATTAGCGCCTTTTCTGTCCTCTCTGTGGGATAAATGACATTACTACACTATGGTACATCATCCTGCCCCAGGGTTTACTCCAGTTTTGTGTCAACCTTGCAACAACTAGTTATGTTACCACGGTAAGGTAAGTTGCCTTAACAGTATAGATACTATTAGCAGCAGTGAAGACCTGAGCCAGCATTGTGGAGGTAAAGCCAAATTTAACTTTACCAATATCAACTAAGGAAATGTTCAGCTGTAATTTTGGGGGAAGTTGTTTAAGACATTGAAATGTTGTGTTCCTCATGGCAAACTTAATCAATATGAACTGTTTATTTAGGTGCATTTGCTGACATGTTGTAGTTAAGAAGAAATTTAAGGCAAATTTTTACCGGAGGTATAATCAGGGTTAAAGTGGACCAGAGCATCTTCAGTTAGTGAGTAATCAATCTGAAAGACAGTTTGATACTTAATACTGTACAGAGGTCAATTTTGTTCAATTCTGTCATCAGGCACTGAGCACAAAAACATCAGCATGCTGGTGGGTTTCAAAAACGGCAGGTTTGATTCTTATGAAGCAGTCGCTTGCATAACTCATCTAGTGACATCACTGCCTGGCCAATCAGTGGCATGCAGCCTGTTGATGCCATATTTTCTACGCTTTCAATCAACTTGGCGCACCTGGAACCGCGGCTGAGTAGGTACTAAAAAAGTATGTGGTAGCAACTTGTGGTTCACACTTCAGTCCAGTGGGTGGTGGTAATGCATCTATAAGCTGGTTTGCCCACTGCCATTAAAACCACAAGAATAAGGTACTAGCACCCATAGATATATGTCTATGCTAGCGCCTAATGGAATACCCTAAAAACTAAGCCAAGCTGAGTCTAGCTGAGCTGAGTGGGTACTAGTGGACAGCATGGAGATATCAGCTCTGTAACTAGAGCTCCACTAGCATTATAGAAGGTGAGCAGCATAAATAGAGTATATGTAATTGGCAGGTGATTTTAAATGTTTCAAACAGCTCGACAAACTGTGCAGTTTGGACCACAGTGTGTCTGTGAGCTAAAATGTAATAATTGTTATTCAAAGGTTACATAAAAATACTACGCAGTTTAGTGCAGGATAAAGTAGTTAATTTGAAGTATTGTGGTGACATGTATGGTGATGCAGTGTATTGGACTAGTGCAAAGCAGGCTGTGGTGTTAATGGCCAGTGTTAGCAGGCATCATTTTAAATTTAAGGACTGGACTGGTACTTAATGCCTGAGTGTTTGAGCTGATCTGTCTGCTTACACCTTGTTGAATTCAGTTATATCCACAAAGAGCAGTAAACCAAAGTGCAGCAGCAGATGCCAGCTAATCAGCGTGTAAAATTCTTCCCATGCTGCATCACTGCTATGCCAGATATTAGGTTTACCCAATCTGTCAAATCTCATGTTAACCCCAGGACATAGTGCAGGGGTGGCCAACTCCAGGCCTCGAGAGCCGGTGTCCTGCAGGTTTTAGATGTGTCCCTGATCCAACACACCTGAATCAAATGGCTGAATTACCTCCTCAGTATGCACTCAAGTTCTCCAGAGTCCTATTTGATTCAGGTGTCTGTGTTTCAAGCATCTGTGTTCCCTGCCTGCTGGGTGTGCCTTCCCTTTTGTCTTCCAAGTGTATCACAATAAGGATTGATGCCTGACCTTGGTTTTGAGGGATTTGGTATTTTAGACATTGTCAAAAGAATTTCAGCAATAAAGCTGCTTTCGAGTTCCATTCTATTCTCACGTGTCCTGCATTGGGGCCCAGCCCTTCCTGCCACACAGTCTAACCGTGACATGCAGAATATGGCAACAAAGACAAAATAACTGATAGTCTTCTTTCTCTCTATGATGACATCATGAACACTGCCTGAAGCAGTTGTTTTATACAGCTGTTGAGCTCAGGACAAAAAGAAAAAAAATCACGCTGTCAAAATTAGGATGTGTGAACATTAGGCCCTAGATAGACCTTTTTGTTCCACATGCACCAAGCATGGCTTGAAAGCAAATAATCCAATAGTCCTAAAATAAACTGTTTTCTTTGTTGAGATCATTTTTGAAGTTGGATCCACTTCTGCCTGAACGCTAAAGACTTGTCAATGGTGCAGATAACTTTTTTCGTATTATATTATATTGATTTTATGGCTAATTATTAATGTATTTAGAACATTATTTAAAATGACAAATAAGTGTTATTCCTATCTCTACTTTTGTACAGATGGCATTGTCACTTTTTTCTTTTAACCTGGTTATTTTTTTCTTTTCTGTTAACATACTTCAGTGCTTATGAAACAAATATAACAGCGGTACATAATAATAAAAACAAACAAATGGAAAGCACAGAAATCAACATTCTTTAATTACTCAGGACATCAGAAATTAGTACTTCAATAATTTTGATAATTTTCTTCCTCCTCAGATACATAATATACTTATGTTAATGTAAAAAATTAGTATTTTGACCTTCAATAAAACTGTGTTAACATCAGTGACTTTGTATTCTTCTCAATATCTTCCAAGCTTTTATTTTTCTTGTCCTTAGTTGCTTGCATCAATTTCTGCCCTTCTTTTTCAAAAAACTGAAGGACATCAAGTTCTATTTGTCTTTTGTATTTTCGTCGTTCTCCTTTCTTCCCCTTCTTTTGTTCTGCTTTGTATGTAGAAACAAGCACCCGTATGGTTTGAATTACATCTGGATTTAAAGTTCCATCTTTAGGCCAGGGTTGATCAATATGTGGCCATCGTTTATGCCATTTTTCTGATGTCTTTGCAATGAGTAATTTAATTAATGAATTACTCCGTTGAACTACCTCTACTGGGGTAATTGCTTTCAAAACTTTGGTATCATTGTCAGACATTTTAATGAACTCTCAAATCCCCCCCCCCCTTTTTTTTTTCAAATAATCATTAAATTTTCAATTACCTTGTTTTATTTCCAATTAATCAATTTTATTGTAATCAGAAAATTTTATTTACCTGTTTATTTGTTTATCATTAGCAATAATTGATTTTTTTTCTCAATCTTAAACCAATTACTTATTAGTCACTAGGCCACAATCAATAAACACTAAATTGCCAACACCAGAAGCGATACAAACGTGCTGACGCAAAAACTATTCACCCCAGTATAACGATATAACTCAAATTTGTCCAAAGTCCGCACAAAATTTGTCAAACCAACAATCATTCACTATTTGATAACACCAATAACGTCCAACCCCGAATAGAGCTCAATATACACTTCAAAACACACAATTACTAACATCAACAAAGTATAAACCCCATAAATGTGTCCAATCTGTTGCCAAATTGTCAGAGAATTGAAATCAAGCAGATGTTCTATATGAAATGCCAAATGAGATATATATCTATAAAATGTGTAAATGAAAACAAAGTAAATATGTACTCATAAATGTTTAGAGAACATATCAGAAAGAGTTTGTGAATAAGAAGAACACTGGCCTTCAAAGGAGGTTGATCCACTGGCCTTCAGGCTCTGGCCAGATGTCAGTCTCCTCTGGCTGTAGCTATGCTGTCCCTCCCCTTGTCTCTCATGCAGGACAAAGAGAAAAGACAAGGATTAGTTCAGGTATTAACATATAAAATCACACATACATATAATATCCATCCTCCACATATCATTTTAGTATAACATCAACTGAGCAAGTTTATTACA
Source organism: Archocentrus centrarchus (assembly GCF_007364275.1). Classification (NCBI taxonomy): domain Eukaryota; kingdom Metazoa; phylum Chordata; class Actinopteri; order Cichliformes; family Cichlidae; genus Archocentrus; species Archocentrus centrarchus. The sequence goes on from NC_044366.1 coordinate 32,075,182, forward strand.
CAGTCAAGCATCTCACACACGCAAACCATTAGTGCTTGGTTACCTCTTACAATGTCCTTCACTGTGGGGCTCATAAAAACCTCTCTCTATAAACCTCTTACTTTAGAACCCAATTTATTTCTTTTTCTTTTTTAAGGAACCATAAAACTAACAAAATCCCTCAAAAAGAAACATGGAACCCCCAAGACATGTAAACTATAAATCCCTCAAAGAAATGTCTGAATTTCTAACAATACAAAACACCACTATACACACCTACAAATCCAGCCAAACTATCACTTTGTCAAATGTTAACACCAATTATCAAATCTCCTACTCACACTATTCAATTTTACACAACCTTTTACTTCTCTTTAAAGCCAATTAAACCTAATTTGTTAATCACACACCACTCTGCTCTTCAGAGGACAAAAGGGACAAAATGTTTCTCAACAGGGGCAAACACACACACACACACACACACACACACATACATACAGACAGACCCAAGAACATGCACAGACATGAGAAGGAGGGGGTGATAAGCTTCTCCTCACACATAGCGCACACACACACACACACACAAGCTCAAGTCGACTTCATTCATACCAATAGCATGCTTTACTAATGCCGCTTCTTTCCTTTTATTTCTTTTATTTCTATCTTTTCCTACCTTTTAATTTATGCTACCTTTAATGAGGTGTAGATTCAAGTAGAAAGGCTGCATCATACATGTTCGTCAACTATGTAAGAGTGGGAACCTTCTCTATTGAATTTCTCCCTACACCCCCAGTTTTTATTCCTTCATAAATCTGACCTAATAAAACAATTCTAATGTTTTACTTAGGATTTAGGCCTGCCTAATGCAGCCTCCAAAAGAGGGCTTCTCTCCAGATAATGCGGCTTTTTCTTTCCCTACCCCTTATTCTTATTCCTTTTCATCATTACTCATTTACACTTTTATCACTTACATCTTTTTTCTTCTTTACAGGGGCTAGCTTTTACAATTTATTCTGAAGAAGAAACGGACTTTTACACCTAAATTACCTGCTTTTAATCTTAAGAATAAACTGAGGGAACTCTAAACCCTACTTCCCTGTCAGGGGGCTGCTTTTACAATTTATTCTGAAGCAAAAGAACTTCTGGTTCCAAATGACTTGTTCTTCTGTTTTAGAATAAGTTGAGGGACCTCAAAACCCTACTTCCCTATTTTTGGGGGCCAGATTTTACAGTTAATCTCAAATCAAAGGACTTCAAAACCCAAACTGCTTGCTTTTATGATTGAGAATTAATTGAGGGGCCTTGAAAACCTGCATCCTGGACTTTTAAGGGTTGGCAGCTTTTTGCGGCATGTTCTGAGACTCTGCTTGGGCTGAGACTCTCTCCCACACTGGTAGACTCTGGTGCTGAGCAGAATTTCTTTTGAATGAGAAGTTGGTTTTGCATACTGCTCTGTTCTCTGCAATCACCTATCCCCAGAACAGTTTTAAATGGAAACCCTCTACTATAAGTCACCCAATTTACTGACCAAGTTGAACTCATAGGTTCCAGCAACCATCATAGGTATCTCATGTTTTTGAAAAATGCATAATCACCCCATAATCCTGTCACTGATTGGTTTGTCAGCAATACTGATAGTTGGAGTAATTTGGGCTTGTATTTTCACTTTATCAATAGAATGTTTTGCACTCTATAATATTTTTGTATTTAGCAAATTTGACCTCACAATATCTCCCTCCTTACATCATACGGTAGACTATATATGTTGGTGTGTTTACCAAACATGAAATAGATGGGACAGTTACACTGGTAACCATACTTCTATGAATGAAGGTCAGCATGCAAGTGGGTGGGGTCTCAGGCTGGTGGGGCATATTCAGAAAAATATAGCAGACTCATGGTAAATGTAACTTGTTTATGGTTTTTACTTAAAACTTTTCAACTGTGCTCTCACATTTTTCACTACAAGGTACATTCTCTCCTGTGCGTACACATATTCACATATTCATACACACACATTTAACAGGCCAAGCTGGAGCATCAACAGCCAATGAAGATCCTGATGGGGAAATATTAATCCTTGCATTGCTTTTTTTCCCTACCAGGTAAGAAAGGAAGTCATTTCAATTTTCATTTGAAAAAAATGGAACAACAGGTGGAGCAGGAGTAATAATATCGCTAACTGTGTCAAATAACATCTTCAGATTACATGTAAACAAGTTTACTTCCAGAGGCGCTCAACTTTAGGACAAGAACTCTTTAAACAGCGAATGCTGTCATTTATCCAACACAATGATCATTAAAAAGATTTGCTGAGTGATCAACACCATTAAACACGGATAAAAATAAATTATCAGATAATTTCTCTGCAGTTGAGGAATTCAAGATGCGAGAACTACACAGTGACAGAGGAACATGATAGTTAAAAAGAATACAGTGATGATTAGAAACAAAATGTCCTTAGAATAAATAGAATCAATATTTAAACCATAAGCAAAAACCAGGTCCAGAGTGTGTCTTTTGGCATGTGTGGGGACAGACACATGCTGGGTAAAATGAAAATAATCCATGATGCTCATAAAGCCTCTGGCCAAGAGGTCAAAGTTATCATCAATGTGGATATATATATATATATATATATATATATATATATATATATATATATATATATATATATATATATATATATATATATGGCACGATACCACTTTATTAGGTCAGATACTGATATTTTATCTGCCGATACCGATACTAAACCGATCTTCTTTAAAAAAAAACAAAAAACAATTGATTTAAAATGCCTGGATACATTTTACATACGTCAACAGTCTCACACACAAGATCAAAATCTTTTAGTTGTCCCACATACTAAGACTAAGAACCAGGGAGGGGCAGACCTTTTCAGGCAGTGGCACCAAAGCTCTGTTTACCACTCCAGCTCCATTTAGCTGACTCTGTGGAGTCTTAAAAAAACAGTTGAAAAACCTTTCTGTTTAACCAGGCTTTCTGTTGACTTTATTTTTGTTCTTTTTCTTTTAATATGGTAATGTTAATATGCTTTTAACATGGTGTTTTATCTGTTTTTTTTTATATTGTGTTTTAATTATTGTACAGAGCTTTGTGACTTTTTGTCTGTGAAAAGCACTAAATAAATAAACTTTACTTACAACAATCGCTCTATTACCTGAATCCTGTTGCTCCTATGTGTAGTGTTGTAGTCAAGACCACCTAACCCGAGACCGAGACAAGACCAAGACCAGAGGGTATCGAGACCGAGACAAGACCAAGACTTTTAGGGCCCAAGACCAGTCGAGACCAAGACTGAGGGAGGGTGAGACCGAGAGAAGACCAAGACCAGTGCCTGACGCTACATGACCCAATAAAATGCGAAACATGATCAAAATCACTTCTCAAATTGATCTGAAAGATCCACATTCCCATAAAATCATCCTGATATTAAACACTCAAAGCTCAAAAAAATATAACCATCTTTATTTAATACTCCTAGGTGACTTCCATCATTTATCACAGAATGTAAAACAATTATTCATAGTTCATCACAATCACTGCATGAAAAGTTGGTTTTTCGACAGTTTCTTGCATGTAATATTGACGCGCGCCTTGAGCTTTAGGGCTCTCAGCACGAGGCTTTGGTCAGAACAGTAAACTGTAGGGAAACTGCCGTGGACGCTCTGTGTCAGTGCTCCCTCAGCTCCCCCCCCCCGTCCTCAGGTCTTGGGCAGGTTCTCATATGTAAAGGAGGTTTCTGTGAGTCATACAAACGCAAAGCAAGTACTCACCAGTGGTCACCAGTACTCACCAGTGGTCTACCCCTCCCAACAGTTGTAAGCAGCATATTTTTATTTTGAGATATATATAATCAAATTTACATTATTATCTTTTAAGCCTTTTTCCATTTCCATGTGACTACACATAAATTATACAGCGAAACATTCAAACAAGACTAAACTCAGAAGAAATCATTCTAATTTAGAAATTAGTATTATCTAGTTGAAAATATACTTTTGGACATTTTCAGCTTTTGTCCCTTTTTCCGATAAGGCTGTGAGCTTCTGTCTGTGAGCCTTTGTCATGGAGTTTTTTGTGACCCCTGAACTTTAGTGGACTGAGGGAGATAAACAAAGGCTATAAGTTGATTTTGGTGACACCACAAGCATCATTTTCATTGAAAAGCATACTCAGTTTTCAGTCTAATTCACTGTAACAAAAAGTCTGTCACACCATCATCCTCTCCTGTGCAGTGGCTTCCCAGCTAGCATTGAACATTCAGACAACATCGCTTGAACGCTGCCATAAACGTTCAGTGAATGTTCACATGCATTAACGACATTAAAGACTACCAAGGCAGATGTAATAAGAAAACATATAAAAATATAATACATATAAACTTTTATTTTGCTATACATGGATGTACATAAGAGATATCAGCAAAACCTTCATGAGAAAAATGTAAAAAAAAAAAAAAAACAGACAGTGGATGTGTGTCTTCCAGCTCATAGGGGGTCGTTTTGACTGTTGGGTTTTCTCTGTATTATTGTAGGGTCTTTACCCACAATACAAAGCACCTTGAGGCGACTTTTTGTTGTGATTTGGCGCTATATAAATAAAATTTAATTGAGTTGAAATGAAATGAATTGAATTCCGTGTGGCAGCTTCCTCACCTGTGATTGGACAATACAGATCACGTGCGGGATCACGCTGAAGGCCTGCAAGACCAAAGGAAATCAGTGCGGTCGTTCTCTTCCGTTCAAACTGAATGGCGTTCTTTGTCTACGCTGCTTTCCTGGTACGACAATGGAGGACGTCGTCTATATTTTCAATACCCCAGAAGCTCCCGGTGAAAGTGGGCCTCTCTACCGGCCAGCTTCAACCAGCCCCGCTGCAGACGAGAAGACACTGCTGGCTGCAATGAGTGGGTTATCTCCTCAGTTACTCAAGTTTTTACCAGCACAGCTGAAAGACAAGATGATGTCTATTGTGTAGAGACTCGATGCTCTGGACTCTAAACAAAGACTCACCTACTAAAGAGGAAAAGACGGCAGCACAATCCGAAAACTGCGGTAAGACTTGGTCGTTTCTAAAACATAAATACTAAGAGTGGGGGAATGGTCACAGTAAGCTGACAGACGTATTGTGATTTGGTTTCTTATTTTTATTTGGTTTCATCTTATAGGAAGCAGTTCCTGCACAACTCTGAATCCAATAAAAGCCGGTATGATCCTCTGCAGAGGTAAGAATCAGAAACAAAGCAGCAGTATTCAATGTGTGGAGGAGAGAACTTCAAATGTTTTTACTCTTATTTATTTTCACCTTTATTTTCCACAGACTGTGTTTGCCTCACAACGCGAGTGTGAGTGTTCCTAATGCGTGGACCGTGATATAATTGTGTGTAAGTATCTATTGGTGTTGTTTGTGTGTTTTTTGCCTGAATATGTTTATGTATACACTGTGTTTACGCTCTTTATTTACAATGTACAAAAATGTTTTCCAGCTTCTTGTAAAACCTACGAGACGGTCCGCCGCAACTTCCGCCACAGTCAGCCTCACTTTCTGGAAAAGGCGACAGCCATTAAAAATCCTGCCCGGTGTCGTGCAAGAAGGAAGCAGGGAAGACGTGTTGGATTGTTTGTCTGCTGTATTTGTGTAGTTAGCTTGTAAATGCAGTTTTATTTTTGGGAAATATTACTTATTGTTTTATTTAACTTTATATAAAATCTGGCTTCTTTTGAACAACCCAAAATGTCTATAAAAAGGTGATGCAGTGAAGGTGAAAATAATTAACATTGAATGTTTATAGTTTTAGCAGCTGTAACATTTTGGGACCTAAAAGATAAAAAGTGTATAATCAGTTTAAAGGTGCCTCAAGGGTTAATGACCAAAATCACTGAAGTACTTTTATCAATGTAAAATTTTTTTTCAAAGTACTTGTTCATTTGTCTTTTATTCACAGGATGCACAGGAGTTGGTACTTTGTCACATAACCATTGTTTTTGATGACAAAGATGGGCTGATTAATTTTCTTTTTTTTTTTTTTTGCATTCAGGGTCTTATCTGCTATGTGTGCATTCAAAGTCAAGAGACTCAAACTTTCAGTGTAGTTTCCTGATTTTTCACAATATTTCATACAGTTTCATAATGACTTAATGTGTGCTCTGTGTCAACAGCTGCTGGAGGCAAGGGCGAGTGTCCTGGCAGTGAAGGAGGTTGCCTTCTGGGACGGTGTCACCACTGACCTCATGTTGGATGAGGAGGATGGCGTCTGAGAGGGTGTATCGGGCTGGATTAAGACCCCCAAGCTTCCCCAGCCAGGAGCTCAGTGACCTCTGAGCCAAACTGCAAGACAGACTAGAACAGGGGTGCCCACACTTTTTCAGCTTGCGAGCTACTTGAAAGATGACCAAGCCAAAAGGATCTACCCACAATAAAAATGCAAAACGCATATTTATTTTATATTATTTAAATTATTATTGCATATTTTGTGCTTTTAGGATAAAGTATATTTTAATTGAATTTAAATTTCATCTATAACACATATTAGTTTGTCTTGCATAACTGCATTAACCCACATTGCACAATTCAACTGTGTACATTCATTTTTGTTACCTTAGTCCAATGAGGAAAGTCAATGTCATAGTTTATGTGGACACTCCGAAAATGCCGCTCTACGTTTCCCTTCTTTGGAATAGCAGTGGCGCTCTGACAGATGAGGCAAACGCACTTCAAATATGACATCGCGAGAAAAAAAAAAAATCCTCCTCCCATTCCATATGGAAGTGGTAAGTTCTGGGTTTCTTATTTGGACTGGCTATGGAACTCATTTTTATAGCCTTTCCTTTCTTCAGTTTTGTTTAAAACAAACTGGGGGCTAGCTTTGCGACACGGCAGCTTGTTAAAATGGTTAAAGCAAATCTAGCGTGGTTAAATGCACATGCGTAGGGTGCTGTGCGGTCTACATTTTTTCCCCAACTTCACTGGGAGTTCCATGCGATCTACCTGCACTCCTCCTACGATCGACCAGTAGATCGCGATCGACGTATCGGGCACCCCTGGACTAGAAGCTCACCCTAAATACAACGCCGTGCACCATAAGTGTTTGTATGCTGGACCATGCTCTGAGAGAAACCCACCACCACATGGCCCAGAAGTAGCAAAACATTATATGTCATAATGTTTTTGTTTTCTTACATATGATGTGTGTGTGTGTGTGTGTGTGTGTGTGTGTGTGTGTGTGTGTGTGTGTGTGTGTGTGTGTGCATATTGCTTTGTAAATAAATTAAAAAAAAGAAATTCAAACTTGTGCCTCAAAATTTGTTTCTCTTAATTGAATTCCCTTTAGTTGAGGTAATTAGCATGGCATGAATACAACATAACATAAAAGGTATATCACAGAAATAATAATTAAAAATAATTTTTATTACTGGGTTATTATTTATTAGGGAGGGGCTTACCCCAGGCTTGTCTTTATAAAGGCCAATGGGGGACAGATCTACCAGCCAATCACATGTGAGTGCTGAATTGTGATGGCATTTTTTTCATCCAATGACAGAGAAGCCACGTAGGTCTGTTGCCGCTGCTTCAGCTTGCAGCGCTGCTTTTCATATGTAAAGTAGTCAAGGCCTGCTGGCTCCCCCCGTACCTTTATCCCCCGCTGCTTCTGGTGGTACGTAAACGACCATATCCATCTCAGGCAAACGAAAATGCGCATCCCCGTATGCTGACGAAAGCTGCCGTTTACTAGCGGCGCCCGCGTCAGTATACGGGGACGAATATGCTTCTTTTCGTGCAGTGAATAGTCTTAACTTTTCTCTGCCTTTCATAAACAATGCATAAAGTTGTGTTGTTTTTAAACCAACAACCTTTGTAAAAATGGGTGCTTTTTCAAAACCACATAGCCAAATGTGTAAAACTGAAAAAATGGCAAACACTCATCGACAGTAAGAACTAAAGCCTTTAATCTTATACAGATTAAAGCTGCAGGATGTAACTTTTATAAAAAACCTGGTTTTTACATATTTGTTAAAACTGTCACCATGTCACGACAGTATGAGACCGATAATCTGCGAAAAAAATGGAGCTCCTCCACGACCTCCTTGAACCGCTCCCAGTCAAAAACAACCAATCAGAGCCAGGAGGAGGGTCTTAGCACTGTCAATCACTCCTCGTGTATGCTGCTCAATGTAGTTGTGTGCGATACTTCAAGATTTGGTATCGATCCTATGCCAAGTAAACACAGGGCCATTATCACCGATACTAATACCAATACTTTTTAATAATTATGAAGAAATTCCATGAAGTTTAACTGGTTTGAGATTTTTTTCCTTTCGATCATTGATTAGTTAAAACCCAGGATAGAATTGGGCAAAGTTTATATGTAAGTAGAAAATACTTTATCAAAATAAAAGTTATTGTTCTGAAACAATAGAATATTAGCAAAACAATTTTCCCCATACGTTGATGTCTGGATTTTTTTTTTTCATAAAATAAGTGTACAAAATCATCACTCAAGAACAAATGCAAACTTTTTTCCAGGTAGATTGTTCAGAAAGTAGTATAAAAAAATTTAATAAAAAATGTCCATTCACTAATTTTCTACAAATTTACATTTAAATTTGATTTAAATGTTTCATAGCAAAATCCTTTTTTTTTTCCCAAATAAAATATGTGTCACATGCCCGTATAACAAAACACTGTGGGGAGGGGAGGAGCAAAGTGCTCTGAAAGTGGTACCACCTGAACGGTTCTTTGTATGTGCATCACAATAGAGAAAACCATTTTTTTGTAAATACCCAGTCATGAGAAAAAGAATATGGATGTATCCCAATTTAAGTGCATAATCCTAGCTATGGTGACTGCTTTAGGACAAACATGTTTTAGTCAGCAAAGAGAAACCAAAAACATTAAATTTAGACTTTACATTATAATGGCATGTCTGGCCAATGTGTTTCCACTACTGTTTGACCAGATTGTGGAGTTTTTCCCCTATCTGTGGAAGGCTGTCAGTCCACTGTTTACTTAAGCTGTGAGAAGTTTCCACCTTTATTTAATTTGGAGGACGCTGTAAATCTTTTTGAAAGCAATCCAAAACAGGTCAATGTGTCAGAGAAGCTCGCTTCTGACACATAACAGCAATAGTGAGGTGTGTTGTTGAGGATATGCTGAACTTTTCTGTCATTAAGCACTGCTGTTTTTGCTGCTGTTAGCTATTGTTAGCCTGTTAAATGCTCTGGTAGCCAACGGTAGTGAAATTGTCTTTGAATGGGATGCAACTTTGTTGGACTGATGCTTAGGGAACAAACTCTGATACAATCAAACTGTTGTTTAGCGGGAAAGTGTGATTTTTAGAACACTCAAGCCTAAGATTAGCTGGCATAATGTTAGCTTGTTGTTGTTTAGCTCTTGTCAGCTCCCTGTTGATGGGAGGGTTGCATGTCTGATTAGCTGACAATAAGTAATTGCAACAATATTGGGAATGAATAAGCATGTTTATGCATGTTTTCGTGTGTTAGAGCCCTGACTTCAGTTCAGGAGATGAGGTTTGAGGTGTGGAGAAAGAGCCTGACATTTTATCAAGATGCCAATTGCGTTGTCTCATTCCTTGATGTTTTTGCTTCTTTGGTGAAGGGAAACCCTTCTCAGATGATAAAACATAGGCATTCTTCATGTTTTGAGTCCAAAGGTGCAGTCACAAATTTAAATGTCCCTCTACAGCAGACTAACACCTATGATTTTCTCTTTTGCCTTTGGTGTACTGTACTACATATGTGGCTAGAGACTGGCCAAATACATAGTATGTGTATAATAGTAAAAGTATAATTTTTTAAAAATTTAACAAAAAATATTACTGATTGTACTTTTAAGTGCTGAATCAAGTATGAATAAACTGTTATTGTGCTTAAGTAGAATTAAGGAAGAAACAAAGTATTTGTACTTCATTACTTGACATCTTTGGCAATATTGGTAATTTATGATTAGGCAAAATTAGGCATGTTTTCTTTGTAATTCCTTCTTTTACAGAATTTTAGCCATTTGAATACTTTCAATTAGGGGTGGGACTCGATTAGAAAAATTAATCGAATTAATTACAAGCTTTGTAATTAATTAATCGAAATTAATCGCATTTTAGTCATATTTCAATATTTGACATGAGAAATATTATTTTAAGTTTGGTTTCGTTTACTTTCCCACCAGTCTACTACACAGACCAACGAAGGGCCGAAGTGCTCCTATGATAAGCAAACTCCTGAAATTAAAGTTAAGCATCATAACTGGATAGTTTTATTCAACATTAATGTCTCACTTAATATAGTTGGAAATTAATCATTCGCTCAGCTGTATTCCTTGATGTTGAAATGTGTTATGATTGTTTTAACAGCTTATTTTCAATAAAAGAATTAAAATTAAACCACAAAAAGGAGCAAAAGTTTGTTCTCCGTTTAACCAGCTGCTTTTACACAGCTGTGCTTTGCACTCACATTGCTAGGCGACATGAGCTATGCAGAGGTGAGAGCAGGTGACGCTGATATGAAGGCTAGCCGCTCACTTCCTCCCTTTGCTGTCTTCGTGGGCTGCGAAGGACGTCCTTCGCAGCCCACGAAGGATGCGGCCCCTGAATTTGGACATTGTGCGTCGATATAATCTGTATGCCTGTGTAACCGGCGCCACACTGCCTCTGCACTCTAGGCTGCGGCAACCCCTCTGCGTTGTGTTGGCAATAAAGAATTAAAGGAGTCGTCTGTTTCTTTGCCGACTGAGGCAGGTTTATTCTCCCACATCTGTGTGAATAAACACAAATTTAGTACAGCGACCTCATGGAGCTTCTGCATGCACACCCTCTTCTCAGCAGCGCCTCTTGCCGACTGACGAGGTGTGCGCCATGATAGCACATCTTATAAAACACATAAAAACTTAGAAATACATAAACAAACAAAAAAATATATACAAAAATACACAGTGTTGTGATCATATAGTAATAATTTAACAAAACAATTCTTAGGGACAACCTATACCTGACACAACAGTGGCAACTGTTTATATGTACTTTTCCAGAACAATGAATAAACAGCAAACAAGAACATAAATACTTATACAGTAAGTTCAAAAGAGTAAAAAGATGAACAAAAACAAATATACATGTTATAAATAAAAAGGGAGCTCACATACCTGTGTGAATAAACACAAATTTAGTACAGCGACCTCATGGAGCTTCTGCATGCACACCCTTAAGAGAACAAACTGGCAAACACATGAGAAGCTGCCTGTATGCTCTTGCAGCCTAGCTTAATACTAGTTTGTTGCAAACGAGTGCTGTACTCACAAAAAAAGGATTCACACTAAAAACAACCAACAATGTCTCAACACTTAATTTATGAGCACAACAAGCAATGTTTGAGCCGTATTTTAACACTTCTAACACATTAAATCACTCCATAACCAGAAGGACGAACGTAACCTCACCTCTTCTCAGCAGCGCCTCTTGCCGACTGAGGAGAGAGAGGCCCGAAACCACTGGAAGTGACATGGAAGGGAAGTCGAAGTGACATAACAAAATAAAAGCTCCCAAAACATGAACATAGAAAACAAATACATACATATATATGAAAAATAACAACAAAACCAAATAACAGGTGATGGATTCTTGGTGGAATATGAAAAAAAAATCTTAACATTTTAAATACACCTGCTACATCCACCCCTCCTTGATTTCACCAAAATCCAGACCACACAGGAGTAATCCAGCTAGCACACAGGGACAAGATCACACAGTCTCCGGTTACCTGACATGAGATTTAAACTCTGAGGTCTAAGCTCTAGTCTCAGCTGTATAAGCCACCTATGAGATAGGTTCAGAAAGAGCACAAGGGTGATCAAGCCTGAGCCTTTCTTAGATTGATATGATGCCGTTTACACCACACAGTCCCAGCTACTTTTCCATAATAACATTGTCCCATCAAAAAAACATACAGGATCTCTGAGCATCTGGATTTGGTTTTTAGAACAGTGTAAGAAGAGACTGAGATCTTCTACTAACAGAGTTTGTCAACTGTCTCAAATCAAAAGGCTTTTGAACCATGGACTCTATGAGTCGATTAACCCTCTTACTAACTCTACCAGCTCGTGTCGTGAGCATATCCCCTGGGCCTGCTGGCAGTTTTACTTGTGGGTTTGTGCCAGTGACTGGAGCTGTGAGTAGTGACTTGGTCTGTGTGCCATCACCTCTGTCTGACTGTCCTGTCTGAACATTTGAAGTCTCTAGCTGTGTCTCCAATGGAGATGGGTTGTGTAGGTCTGGTTCTGCCACCAAACTGTCCAGGTCAGTGTCTCTCTCAGAGTAGTTTTCTCCTTTGGCAGAACACTGAGTTGAACCATCTGCAGAAATCCCTCCAGTACCCTGACTTGACTGATCCAATCCTTAGAGTCCCTCACTCAGAGTCTCCTGACTCTCATCATCAGCCGAGTTAATCCAATTACTTACTCTGTCCTCTGCATCCTCCTCAACCAGAGAATCTAATCAGTCTGATGTACATGACCCCTACTCCGATCCAACGTCACACCTTTCAGCTGTAACCACAGGCAGGAAGCTGATATCCAGGACTAGGTTGCGATGCACCACCTTTATATTGCCTTTATCGTCCGCCAACTTGTATGTGTGAGTTTGTACATTCCTGTCCTTGACTGTGTACACTGTTGCGTCCCACCTGTCAGCGAGTTTCTTCTTTCCTCTTTCGCCCTTGTTTGCAATGAGCACTCTGTCTCCTATGTTCAGGTAAGTACCCTTTACTTTTTTGTTGTATCCTTTTGCCTGTTTGTCTTGTTCCTTAATAGCATGTGCTTGAGCTAATCCTGGCTGCCTCATGAAGATGCGACATGAGTGTTCTCACATAGCTTTTGTGATCGACAACTGCAGGATAACAAAACACTTGTCTGAACATCACATCAACAGGGAGCCTTGGGATGCGGCCAAACATAAGTTGGAATGGGGCAAAACCAGTGGTCTCATGCATGGTTGCATTGTATACGAACGTCAGAGTCTGTATTTGTTGAGGCCACTTGTGTTTCTCTTGGAGGGGCAAAGATCTGAGCATGTTACCAAGTGTCCTATTAAACCTCTCAGTCCCTCCATTTCCCATGGGGTGATATGCTGTGGTGTGTGATTTGGAAACTCCTGATAGTCGGAGCAGTTCTGTTATCAGTTCACTTTCAAAATTCGCCCCCTGATCGGAGTGAATCCATTCAGGAAACCCATATACACAGAAGACATGATCCCATAGTTTCATTGCCACCTGTTTTGCAGTCTGGTTTGTGCAAGGAAAAGCATGAGCTAACTTAGTGAAATGATCTGTAAGGACAAGAACATCCACTGAGTGCTGCTTGCTGTCCTCTGTGCTCCAAAAATCCAAACACACCAGTTCCATAGGAGCAGAGGTTCTGATGCTCTCCAGTGGGGCTCGAGCAGACGGTTTCTGGTGTTTTGGCTAGGATGCACCTCTGACAGCATTTGACATACTCTTTTATGTCAGACTCCATCTTTGGCCAAAAGAATCGCTGTCTTGCCAGGTGCAGAGTCCTTGTCTGCCCTTGATGTCCTGCAATGTTGTGAACACCATGCAGTGCCTTCCCTTTAAGACTGTCAGGCAAAACAAACTGATGTCTCTTTTGTTTGCTAATCGGGTCTTTTGTAATCCGATAGAGGATTCCATTCTGGATTTGAGCCTCTCCCACTGTTTGAACAGCACCATAGTTTTTGCATCAAATCCTGCCCTTTCACGCCTGAAAGGTCGCCTCCTTCTGGTGACAAATGGTATGATTTTAGAGACAGTGGGGTCAAGCTCCTGGCTGCACTGGAGTTCCTCTAACGTGAACGCAGGAAGAGTATCCTGCCCTGGGAGCAACAGATTCTGAACTGACTGGATCACTTCCACAGCTCTTGTCTCAGCAGACAGGTCCCACTCATCATGCATATCCAAGATCGCCTTGGCATCCATGGCTTCACACCGGGGCTGGGAACTGTCAAGCTGTCGTTCCATAGCACGGCAAGCTGACTTGCTTACTCGCTGACCCTGGACCTTTAAGCGGAAGGTGTTTTGAACACCATCAGAGCTGATAGTCTCAGACTCAGCAAGAAGGTGACTATACTGCTCAGTGATCAGCCGATGACTGACTGTTGTTGCAAACGGGTCTCTACTGAGAGCATCAGCAACAATATTCTTGGTGCCAGGTATGTGTTTCAGGTCAAATGTGTAGGGGGCGAGCTTGGACACCCAGCGCTGCTCACAAGCATCGAGCTTTGGTTTTGTCAAAATGTATGTGAGAGGGTTGTTATCTGTCCATACTGTAAAAGGATGACCTTTTAGCCAGTGACTGAACTTCTCACATACACTCCATTTCAGGGCCAGAAACTCTAATCTGTGAGCTGGATATTTCTTTTGAGAGCTGCTCAAGGTCTTACTAGCGAAAGCGATTGGACGGGCTTTCTGTTGTCCGGTAGGCACTTGTGACAACACAGCGCCAAGCCCATCCAGTGAAGCATCAACGGACAATATCAAGGGCAAGGAAAAGTCTGGATGTGTGAGAACAACACGGTTCAACAGTCTCTCTTTCAGGTTAAACAGAGCTGCGTCACACTCATCTGTCCAATCAGAAGGCTTCAGCTTTCTGTATACATCTGCATTGGTACTCATTTTGACTCTCCCTCTCCTTTTTCGTCCAGAAGTGAGGGAAAACAGTGGCTTAGCTATGGAAGAGCAGCTAGGAATGAAATGCTGATAATAGAATACCATTCCCAGGAATGATTTGATCCTCCTCACTGATGGTGTGCAGCCATCGTCTTCCATCAGGTCAGTCTTTGTCATCTTTGCTGACCTCAACTTTTGTTGGATCCACAGCCACTCCATTACCATCTATAATGTGACCCAGAAATTTGACTGAAGATCGCATCAGATGGCATTTCTTGGGACTCAGTTTGAGGTTATGGAGGCGCAGCCGTTGAAACACAGTCTCCAACAACTCCAAAGCCTCCTCCTCTGTTCGAGCAAACACAAGCAGATCATCAAGATAGCACAATAGACTGCTGAAGTTCAGATCCCCAAATATACTGAGCATCATTCGCATGAATGATGCAGGGCTATTACAGAGACCTTGAGGCATCCTGTTGTACTCATACAATCCCATTGGGGTTGTGAATGCTGTGTATTTCTTATCTTCCTCAGCCATAGGATGTTATAAAACCCTGAGGTCAGGTCCATGGTACTGAAGAAGATGTTTCCACCCAGAGCAGCAAGACAGTCAGACTGGTGCGGCAGTGGGTGTGCATCCTTGAGGGTCCTTGCATTCAGCCACCGGAAATCAGTGCAGATTCTCAAACTGCCATCCTTTTTCCACACTAACACCAGTGGTGAGGCATACTCACTCACTGACTTGCTTATGAGTTCCTGTTCCTCCATCTCAGACAAAACTTGTCGCAACTTTTGATAATGCGCTGGCGGCACTCTGCGATATGGGGATGCGAAATGGTCTCTCATCAGTGAGCCTGATGCGATGTACAAAGCCCCTAGCCTCTCCACAGTCTTGTGTGTGCTTGGAGAAAATGTCTTTGTAGCTTTCGAGCAGTTTGACCAACCTTTCCTTCCCCTCTGGACTAGCATGGCACAAAGGAATGTCAATTTCACTAAGTCCAACCTGTTCTAGCCTCTGTTGAGATCTGTGGGCTTGGTGTTATCACTCTTTTCCTCCTCCTCAAATTTTGCAGGTTGACACATGCCCTGGAAAACTCCAAAATCCTCCACAGCAACACAAGGGGATACATCAGCCAGCTTGGTGTTTCTCTTTAGAGTGATGGACTTGTCTGACAGGTTGGTGACTTTCATGGGAACCCATCTATCGCCCCACAATGGTGTGATGATGCGGCCAACCATTATATTACGTGGCATGGACTTGGATGAGGTGGGTTCAATAATCACTGTACTTCCTGGTGACATAGGGACCTTATTTGGTAGCTTACCCCAAACTAGATGTTCCTGTCTTGCTAACAGGGTGACTGACTGCTGGAGCTTGACTGTGCCAACCTTGTCTGGGAGCTCCTCACCCTTCCAACGAGATGAGTTGGCCATGAAGTCAAGGAACTGCTCACACTCTGGAGGGAGATTGCCATTTGAGACTAAGTGCCAACAGTCACTGGTTATTTTCAGTTGACGCATAAGAAACCTGATGACATTTGTGCCTATGATTAAATCATCTCGTTGACCTGGCACTACAAGGATGGGAACCATACAGGTCTCACCATACAGTTTCATTTCAACCTCATACATGCATTTGGGCTTACTGAGTGCACCACCACAGCCTACCAGCACAATTTCTTGAGTCAAAGGAGTGGGTTCAGGCAACATACTCTCACTCAACATCCTCTGCTCTGTTTTGCTCACTGAGGTGTGCAGGCCATGGAGCCAGAGTCAAGCATGCCCTGCACATGGTGTTTGTTGTTAATACTGACGGGGTTGGTGTAAAACAGCTCGTCAAAAGGGCCGACTCTCTGTGTATTTTGTACTATCACTTTAGCACCAACCGGCACTGCTGCACATGGTTTTATGTAGTGCTGTTCAATGTGTCACTGCTGAGGGTTTCTTCATCTGTGCACACACATCCCTCACCCCAATGCGGGCAGCTAGTTTAACGGCTGGGGGCCTGGGGTTTGGGAGGCAGGATTGCCTTTGAGCAATCGGGCGATGAGGGCAGTTTCTTTTAATATGGCCTGGCTCAAAGCACGCTAGGCATAGGTGTTTCTGCCTACAATGTGTGAGAGTGGAATGTTCTGAGGACTGGCACACTCTTGCAGGATCGGTGGTGAATTTGACAGAGGGATTTGCTTGTCTATAGCCTGGCTGTTCTGTGAGAGAGCACGGTCAAAAACGCTAACTAGCATTTTCAGGCAACTGTCATTACAAGGGGTCTTGACTGTCTCAGTCACAGCCTGCACTTGTGTCTCCCCTCGATGCACTGGTGTTGTTAGACCATCAACTGCAGATACCTGGACATTAGACTTAACTGGTGTCGGGGACTTAGATTCAGAAAGCATGTGTTCTTTCATCTCAGCTGGTAGCGATTCACGTGCTCCTGAATCACACTGACTGTCCACTTATCTGGGGCTTTAAGCTTCAGAATAGCAGCAAGGGTGGGATCAGGACAGTGCTTTACAAACGTCATGGCTGCCTCCTGGCATGGATCCTCTATGTGTCGTCCGAGCCTTTTCAAACCCTCCTCTGCTGAATCAACTGCCTTATTCAGTCTGACCCAATATTCTACAGGGGTTTCTCCTGGGATTGGAACTGTGCTGTAGAAATCAGCCATGGGCATGCATGAATAGGTCATGTCACTAAAATGTTGCCTGAGTATGTCATAGATGACCATGGCTGTGGGGTCAGAGAATGATTTGTCTTTACCACTACTACAAGGTGTACGCCCAAGTATATGAGTGGAACAGAAAGCTGGGGAACCTGCACTATGAACTGGTGTAGTAGGCAACTGTTCAACTATCCTCCCTCTTCCTATGGCAATGTTGGGACAGACAGTTGGAGCTTCTCCCTCATCCATTTTATCAATCACGTATATCAGTTTGCACTATATGTACAATGCAAAAAAAGATGAAATGCACCTGAAAAATAGAAAACACAAAACTACTGCACAAAACACAGCGTGTGAACTGTTCTGGGACTCTTAGCCCTCATAACCGCACACAGACATCAACTTAAATATATCTGTGACAGCAACCTCTGGTGACCAATCTGATGTTGATCCACAGCTCCAGGAAACACGATGAACCAATCTGAAGCGATGTGGATCCGGGGTCACGGCACCACTGTAACCGGCGCCACACTGCCTCTGCACTTTAGGCTGCGGCAACCCCTCTGCGTTGTGTTGGCAATAAAGAATTAAAGGAGTCATCTGTTTCTTTGCCGACTGAGGCAGGTTTATTCCACATCTGTGTGAATAAACACAAATTTAGTACAGCGACCTCATGGAGCTTCTGCATGCACACCCTTAAGAGAACAAACCGGCAAACACATGAGAAGCTACCTGTATGCTCTTGCAGCCTAGCTTAATACTAGCTTGTTGCAAACGAGTGCTGTACTCACAAAAAAAAGGATTCACACTAAAACAACCAACAATGTCTCAACACTTAATTTATGAGCACAACAAGCAAGGTTTGAGCCATATTTTAACACTTCTAACACATTAAATCACTCCATAACCAGAAGCACGAACGTAACCTCACCTCTTCTCAGCAGCGCCTCTTGCCGACTGAGGAGAGAGAGGCCCGAAACCACTGGAAGTGACATGGAAGGGAAGTCGAAGTGACATAACAAAATAAAAGCTCCCAAAACATGAACATAGAAAACAAATACATACATATATATGAAAAAATAACAACAAAACCAAATAACAGGGGATGGATTCTTGGTGAAATATGAAAAAAAAATCTTAACATTTTAAATACACCTGCTACACCTGGAACTCTGGCACTGAGAAACGTTCCACGGTGCAAAGTGCGATTAAAATGCGTTAAAATTCGTTAATTTCCCCGTAATTAATTAATCGAAATTAACCCGTTAAAGTCCCACCACTACTTTCAATACAATGCAAGTCAAACAACAAACCACAAAAGTAAGGAAATGTCTGTAACAAGGTTATTATCGTTAACGAAAACAAACAAAATAGCGAAAACTGAAATTGAAATCGTTAGCTGAAAAAAATGAAAATGATAATTGAAAGGAAAAAATGATAATTAACTGAAACTATATTATGAGTTTGCAAAACTGAATAAAACTGAAATTATAAATAAAATGACTTTTGCTTTCGTGTTTGTAAATTTATCTAAAAGCCTTTTGGATTGATATGAAATCATTTTGTCCACTCTAGCAGTTTTAGCTGGGAGTGTCATCCAGCAACTGTGTACGTGTGTGTGCTCACTGCCATGGTGCGCAAAGTAATGGCAGCAGAGTCCCTTATGGGGACTTTTTGAGAACGATAGCGAGACAGATAGAAGCGAGTGTCTTTCTGTGGATGATGAAAAAATGTGAGGCGCACTTCTCAAATGGAAAAACCAACATCAAAGTCCACCTGAGAAGCGCACACAAGGTGGCTCAGGAAACCGCTCTGAACCTATGCAGTAACCTATGATGTAACCTGACGTGCGCCTCTGGAGAAATGTAACTACAGGTTGGGTCCACGCAGCCTACAACTTTGTGATTAACCTGTTCACCATTGCTGAGTCCACATGTGCATTTCTGGCTACTTTTCACCACAGTGTTTGAATTTATCAGTCAGAGAATAAGAATCAGGAATATTAATAAAAGCATCAACTTAAGGACTCACAAATGTCAGCAAATTCCTGGAGGGAGACTGCTGAAATTATCCCTAGAGTCCAGTGGCTGCATGCTTTACACCACTGCATCCGACACTTTCCATTCCACTTGGTGATGTAAGGCTTAGACATGGAAACCCATTCATGAAGCTCTCTACACACTGTTCTTGAGTTCACCTGAAGTCCACATGAAGTTTGGAGGTCTGTAGAAAATGACTGCAGACTGCAGCGACCTCTGTGCACTATGTCCCTGCTTACCCCACTATGCCACTTTATGTGGTCTATCACTTCATGGTGGAGCAAGCTCAAAGCTATCCTAACTCTCTGCCTGAGAGAAAGAGACAAAGCGGGAATTGGGAGAGAAGAAGGGAAATAAAATCCAGACCTGCCTGGACCATGACATTTTCAGCAGGTACACATTGCAAGACATGATATTAATCAACATCATAATTCCCAGAAAAAATGAAAGGTGTTTACTGACTGTATGATGCAGTGAATGTAAACGATAAAAGGGGGTGTAGAGAGAAAGAGGAAAGACATCATTTTTCTGAGGGGAGGAGGTGGGAATAAATCCACTCTGTGACAAAAAGTTCTGATCAGAGCTGCAGGAGCTGCAGCTGCCTGATGATGGAGATACAGAAAGGAGACGAGCTTTGTTTCCCACAACTCCTCAACAGTTCCTGCAGGAAGCCGACACTTCACTGGTCCAAAGCTGTGCTCCTGAACATCGCGCTGTCCTTCATCTCTCTGATCACTGCTGCTCTCAACCTGCTGGTCATCATCTCAGTCTCCCACTTCAGGCAGAGATTAACTACAGTTTAAGATTTAGAAACTTTAACACTGGGATTTATATCATTTAATCTAAGAATACATGAATTGAATCAGTGAAACATTTTTAACTGTAATGTTTTATATGCCTACACTGAACCATAACTTACTAATGCAGCATTTTCACTGAAGACATTTTGACATTATTAATGCGCAATATTTTCTTTTCTTGTCTCCCTGCAAGCAGCTCCACACACTAAGTAACATCCTCCTCCTCTCTCTGGCTGTCTCAGACTTTCTCGTGGGTCTCCTGTTGATGCCGTTAGAAATCATTCGAAACACAGCCTGTTGGGTTCTTGGTGATCTCATGTGTTCTCTTTATTGGTATCTGACTAGCAACATCGTCTGTGCTTCAATAGGAAACATTGTCTTTCTATTGGTTGACCGCTATGTGGCTATTTGTGACCCTGGTGCATTACCCCACCAGAATCACTGTGGTGAGAGCCAAACTCAGTGTTTGTCTGTGTTGGTTGTTTTCCATTTTCGACAGCAGTCTTTATACGAAGGACATCATTACTGAACCAGGCACGTATAATTCCTGCTATGGAGAGTGTGTCTTTGTTATCAATGATATTACAGGGATTTTACCTTGTTTTATCCTTTATTGTTCCAGTTTCTGTCATGATAGTTCTGTATATGAGAGTGTTTGTGGTGGCTGTGTCTCAGGCTCATGCCACTCGCTCTCATGTTACAGCTGTCACACTTCAGCGTTCACTGAATCAAACAAACAGATCTGAGCTGAAAGCAGCCAGGACTCTTGGGGTTCTTGTAGTTGTGTTTCTGGCAAGTTTCTGTCCATATTACTGCTACTCTCTGGTTAATGAAAACGTTGTCAGTGATCCATCTGCATCTTTTGTGGTGATGATTTTTTTAATTTTAACTCTTGTCTAAATCCTTTGATCTATAGTTTGTTTTACCCCTGGTTTAGAAATGCTGTTAAACTTATCATCACTGCAGATATTCAAGTATGACATCAGTGAGGCAAACATAATATAGGCAAATATACTATATGATTAAACCTGCAACACTAAGATTTTAAATGAGTAAATTGAAACATTCAGTCTGAAAATGTAAAATGCTTTCGCTGTGTTGTTGAAAGAGAATTATGGCAGCATGGCTGACACACCTGCAATAAACAGAGTTGGTGAGTAAGAACAATTTTTTTAACAAAAGTACATTTGTATATCTGGTGTCAGGCCAAAGAGCTCAAGACAAAACACGAATCTCATAAAATAAAGCTCTTTATTTTGAACAAATAACTCTTAAAACAACCATTAAAACCCATAACAAATAACCTGTGATTGAATGCACTAACAACTGCAATGGTCTAGTTTCCCCAGGTGCACTGTTGCGAGACCTCCCCACAAATACGCCCCTGAAAATAATCCTCAAATCATAAACGTAGCAAAAACACATGGTCGGTCCACACCCCTTCAGGCCTGCAAAGTCATCTGACCTTTTGTCTCACCAACCAGTCTCAAACAGGCTTTTCCCAGAAACCTCA
The DNA here is from genome assembly GCF_007364275.1 of Archocentrus centrarchus. Taxonomy (NCBI): domain Eukaryota; kingdom Metazoa; phylum Chordata; class Actinopteri; order Cichliformes; family Cichlidae; genus Archocentrus; species Archocentrus centrarchus. The sequence goes on from NC_044366.1 coordinate 32,096,868, forward strand.
GGTGTGGCCTTCTGCTTGAACTTAGAGGGCGCAGTGGAAAAAAAACCTTCTTACTTCCCACGGAAGTACTTATAGTCTCCCTCCCCCGTCTACTACGACCTTCACAACCCCAAAAAAGTCCCCGGGAAAACCCACATTGCCCACTAGTGGCCAAAAAAGGGAAGACGTACCCTACCCCATTTTGTCACCCGGTTACATATATTCAAGGCTCGCACCAAAGTATATTCCAGATCTCCTAACACCTTAAGCCCCCTTTTTATAATGCATCATTATAAACTGTGTGAGCAGTAATAGGACACAAACTTTTATGTGTGTAAACCATCCCTTCAAAGTAAATGCACACCAGTACTGGGTGTGTGTGTGAACATTGACAAACTATGTGCCAGACCCACCAGAGAGGACCAGCAAGCATCAGGAGGCACCTGAAGCTCTCAGGCATTAGGAGCTCTCAGCTGCACAGCTGCATTTACTGTCTGTAAATCCTGCACAGTCTCCAGTCATATGCGATGTAAGATGAGACAGTATCGTTTATATCGATATAGTCTATGTCACATTACAATCATAATTGCAGATCCACCAGTTCATCTTTCTCTTCTCCAAATTTGTCTCTGCACAACTTCACACTGCCCCGCCTCTCTCCCTCACCACTTCACCTGTAAATCATGCAGGAAGTGACAGCATGGCAGTGTTGCCAATTTAGCGACTTTGTCACTAGATTTAGAAGTTTTTCAGACCCCCAGTGACTTTTTTTCCCCGAAAAGTGACAAGCGACAAATTTAACAACTATTTCCAGTGACGTCAGTGAATTTTGGAGAGTTTTTGAAACTTGAATTCTTCCGCTGGCGCCGTGTTTTGTGTACACACAGCCTTCATACTGCGTCTGTTCATTGGCATCCCAAGAGTACCTAGTTGCAGGCAAGAGGGCGCCACCATAGGTTTGTACCATAAGTTATGTGACCTTAATGGCGGATGTGGGTCTTTTTCTTGTGCTCATGATGCAGCTGGTGGACAGGTAGACACTGCATTGAGCGGGTGGGCCCATTACTGTGATACGTCAGCGCATACAGTTGCTGGCAAAAGTATTCATACCCCTTGAACTTTTCCATATTTTGTCACATTACAACCACAAACATAAATATATTTCACTGGAATTTAATGTGAAAGACCAACACAAAGTGGTATACAATAGTGAAGTGGAAAGAAAATTGTACATGATTCAAACATTTTTTACAAATAAAAAACTGAAAAGCGCTGTGTGCAAAAGTATTGAGCCCCCCTGAGTCAATACTTTGTGGAATCACCTTTTGCTGCAATTACAGCTGCAAGTCTTTTAGGGTATGTCTCCACCAGCTTTGCACATCTAGTGACTGAAATTTTTGCCCATTCTTCTTTGCAAAACAGTCAGATTAGATGGAGAGCATTGTGAACAGCAGTTTTCAGATCTTGCCACAAATTCTAAATTGAGTTTAGGTCTGGACTTTGACTGGGCCATTCTAACACATGAATATGTTGGTTTTAAAACCATTCCATTGTAGCCCTGGCTTTATGTTTAGGGTCTTTGTCCTGCTGGAAGGTGAACCTCCGCCCCAGTCTCAAGTCTTTTGCAGACTCCAGCAGGTTTTCTTCCAAGATTGCCCTGTATTTGGCTCCATCCATCTTCCCATCAACTCTGACCAACTTCCCTGTCCCTGCTGAAGAGAAGCAGCCCCAGAGCATGATGCTGCCACCACGATATTTAAAAGTGGGGATGGTGTGTTCAGAGTGATGTGCAGTGTTAATTCTCCGCCACACATAGCGCTTTGCATTTTGGCCAAAAAGTTCAATTTTGGTCTCATCTGACCAAAGCACCTTGTTCCACATGTTTGCTGTGTCCCCAACATGGCTTCTGGCAAACTGCAAATGGGACTTTTTATGGTTTTCTTTAACAATGGCTTTCTTCTTTCCACTCTTCCATAAAGAACACATTTGTGCAGTGCACGACTAATAGTTGTCCTGTGGACAGATTCCCCCACCTGAGCTGTTGATCTCTGCATTTGGTCCAGAGTCACCATGGGCCTCTTGGCTGCATCTCTGATCAGTGCTCTCCTTGTTCAGCCTGCAAGTTTTTTATTTGTAAAAAATGTTTTGAATCATGTATAATTTTTCTTTCCACTTCACAATCGTATACCACTCTGTGTTGGTCTTTCACATTAAATTCCAGTGAAATATATTTGCATTCAGGTAAAAAAAAGAAAAAAAAAAATCGAAATACTATTTTTGGTCCATATTGCTCAGCCGTCCGGCTGGAATAGCTGCAGCTTCTTCATGTGACAGAAATGAGTGTGATGTTGTAAGAAAAATTTTATTTACATAGCACCTCTCAAGACAAATATCACAGAGTGTTTCACAGCACACAAGCAGAGCATAACAGAAAAAAAGTTAGCCAAATTCATGTCTAAAAAGTGAGTTTTTAGCTGTTTTTTCAAAAGACATCACTGAATCCACAGCTGTCAAGCTCAAAGGGAGAGAGTTCCAGTTGAGGAGCAACTGTTGGAAGAGCTCTGTCTCCTTTAGTTTTCAGCCTGTATGATGTAAAACCAGTCGGCCCTGATGATACGACCTCAGAGACCTGATGGGGATGTATGAATGTAAGAGATCACTGATGTAAGCTGGTACTCGTCCATGAAAAGCTCTAAAAGTCAGAACCAGAATCTTAAACTGGACTCTGAATTTAAAGGGGAGCCAGAGCAGCTGGATCAACAACGGTGTGACATGAGAGTATCTGGAAGACTTTGTTGGAAGCCTTGCTGCAGCATTCTGAACAACCTGGAGATGCTCCAAGGAGTTTTTGCTCAGAAAAGTAAACAATGCTGCGTAAAATGAAAATAATCCATAATGCTGATCAATCCTCTGGCAAAGAAGACGGCGTAATCATCAATGTGGATATTAAAGTCCCCACCTACAGTCTGGACAACTTCACAGTGGAAGATAAGAAGTCACTGAACACCTTTAAAAACAAGCTACACCAGGAGTACAATACTCCACAGTATCCTTATTACCAGCTTTAATCGGCTGTAGTTCGCAAATTGTGCGCATGCACAGTCATATGGCCGATGGGGAGGGAGCGCTAGGACACTTAAACAGGGGATTGTGATAGTCAGGGGGCACTGAGGCTAAATTCGGCGCAGTGGGCTCCTGAGCAGGTTGAATGGAAGAGTCGGGGGGAATGGCTGACCTGAAACAATGTGAAGAACAAAAGGGACTCAAGACTCTTCGCTGTTGCAAATCAGTATGGGGATTATGGGAAGTGAACCAGTGTAATCAAAAATTAGAGGGTTTTGGGGGGAGTCCAAACAAAAAACTGGATCGATTCTCAGTGGTTGCCAGAAAGTGTGAGAGAAAGAGGGACAGTTAGGAGAGCAATGGAGGAGAGCTTAAGACCATTCAATGGGGAACAGTGGGGACATTTAGCTGCCTGACTAATTGAGAGTCTAACAAATTTTGCTTGGCACTGGTGTCTAATGACGCCCATAACGGTAGGTCCGAGTGATCAAAACTAAGGGTGGTCTTAAGCTGCATGCGGGGAGATGTATTCATAGATTTCACACCACCTACCAATAATCCCGTGACTATTGACAGGTGCTGTCTTTTGGCTGAACGGGACAGGCTGCCAGCAGTGTTAATTTTGTTGACGAAATACTTTGTCATAGTTTTCGTCGACGCACTTTTTTCATGACAATGACGGGACGATAACTAAATAGAAACTACCTAAAACGATAAAAACGATAACACTTAAAAATTTAAAAATTAATTGACACTTCGTCAACGAGCCCATATACCTAAAAGGATAAAAAGGATAACGAAATTAATTGACACTTTCGTCAACAAATGAAAACGAGACGAAAATGCTTGGCAGGGACGAAATCCAATTAGAACTTATTGAATTTTGTGACAGGGCGGGACAAGTTAGGAAAACATCCAATCAAACGCACAGTTGCACAAATTTGCTCTAAACCCGGGAAGGACAAACTAGCCTGTGATTTGTGTGATTTATGTAAACAACGTCAGCAGGGAAAAAGAGAAGAGCCGATGTATGGACACATTTGTCCTTTGATGTTGTGACAAACAAAACGATGCGCAAACCATGTGGGGCGACTATCTCGGGTAAAAACACCACAAATCTTAAACATCTGCAAACCAGTCACCCAGATCTCCATGCAAAGGTAAGCATTTTAATGTCATGCAGGGTAAAGTGTTTTTCCCAGTTTAGCGTTTGTGTTTAGAGAAAATCTCCACACTGCGGTGGATTAGCCTTTCCTAATCTTAGTCCTGAACACTGCCCTGTACCTTTCAGAGCGTGTCCTGCTGTAAAACGCTCGTATTATCTCAGTAAGGTGGTGTTAATGATCAGGTGTGTGGGAAGCAGGTGAAACGCTAATGTTAATATTATTAATAATATTCCATAACTTTTAGTAAATGTTTAATTTTGTGTAAGTGTGTATAATGACTAATTCAAGGGAACTGAAGAAAAAGCATTTACATTTTACACCCTTTATATTTTAGTCGACTAAATCGACCGTAGATTTAGTCGCCTATATTCTTACGATAATTTCGTCGACTAAAACTAGACTAAAACTATTCAGATGACTAAAACTAAATTACATTTTCATCAAAAGACTATGACTAAAACTAAATCAAAATTTGCTCTCAAATTTAACACCGGCTGCCAGGAAATTACCCGGCGAGCCGCAATAAATACAGAGCTGGACGGACACCTACCAGGACCGGACACCTTCAGGGCCTACCATATCCCATGATTCATTGTGCATCAAAACTCAAACACAACAATGGCAGAGGATAGCAGCCATAAAGTTTGAAATATAACTGTGTCTGTGACACAAAACAAACTTTTAAGATGTTTGTAAATGTGTAAACCTCAAATATCTGCTTGTTTTATCAAGATATCGCTTAATTGCAAAAACTGCTCCGACTTTTTAAGAGATGTCCATTGCCGCTGCTGTACGAGCAGCTCGCCTCACTAGCTGTCAGCTAACCAGACTATCAAGGCTTGCTATACCCAGAGAGAACGCCCGACTGCCGGCACATCCTTTTCAAACCCCCGCTGGCTTTTGCCTCTGAGTGGAAGTTAAACACACAGATATAACTCACTCAGATGATCTCTAATGGCTGATGTTTGATTTATTTCAGTGTTTTATTTGTTCCTGAGCAAATTAGTTTGGCTAAAATTAAAGTTGAGCATATCACAATTGGATAGTTTTATTCAACATTAATGTCATACTAGAGAGCTGCTAAGATATTTGAAATTGGTCATTCGCTCATCTGTATTTCTAGATGTTGAAATGTGTTATGTTTGTTTTAACAGCTTATTTTGAATTAAAGAATGAATATTAAACCACAAAAAGGAGCAAAAGTTTAGGTCATTATAACAGATGCTTTTCCACAGCTGTGCTTCGTATTGTCACAGTTGCTAGGTGGCTTGCGCTGTGCTGATATGAAGGCTAGACCATCCCATTTCACAGCTACTCACTTCCAGCCTTTGCGGTCTTTGTGTGCTGCAAAGGACCTGGTTTATGTAGGCCAGGTCCTTCGAAGGATGCAGCCCCTGAATTTGGACACATGCAGCCATGGACTCTGTCAAGTAGCACTTTGATTCCACATGACTCATTACATGAAATAAACCTGAACAAACCTTGCACCACTGTCAACCAGATGTTGATTAACATAACACTCATATTGTCTTTCCTAAAGGGACACTTTATACTGTCATGAATTAAAAAGTTAAAAGTTCCTACTGAGTCAGCAGTGTTGGGATCTGTTTTCCAATCCTACTTTAAAAATATTTACTTTGTTTCAAACTTCCAATTCAGTTTTCCCACCCAGGTTTGTGGATGGTGAAGAGAAACACACAGATCATGCAAATACTCACGTCATAATATAAACATTTATTCAAGCATTAATTAACAGAGTATATTACATGAAACATGTTTAGAATAGAATAGAATAGAATAGAATGCCTTTTATTGTCATTATACAGGATGTACAATGAGATTGGAGGGCAACTCCTGTTCAGTGCCATGCAACAGAAAATCAAATTCTCTAAAATAAAAATAAAAATATTATAATCTAGTATAATCAAGAAATATACAGAAAATAAACAATGTATAAAATATACAAAAAATAGAATGTATTAAAAATATATACATACATTGGTGCATCTGTACATTGTAAGAAAAGTAAATAAGTGTATACATATAATAATGAAGATGATGAATATTGCACTTTGTGAATGAATATTGCACTAGTGAATGAATACTGGATATTACACAATCAGATATAATCAGATATATCTGAGAGACTAGATCAAACCTTACCTTCCTGACTCTCTGCCTTATCCAGTCTAACCTTCTCACAGTCTGTCCTCTGCTTATATGCCCCATCCTCCACTTCTTCTAAAGAATTTACCCTTTGACCTTTTTTAGAATTCCTACACTGGTTTCTATGACAACCACACCTAAGGAATGACCAGCCTGCACACTGAAGAGGAAAAAGTCTGTTCCAGACCACTAATAAATATATACTGTTAAATGCAAATAAAACTAACTAATATAACTCATACAAATAATTGCTAGCAAATGTAACTAATACACGTAATGCTAAATAGTTTATCTCCCCACAATCCCCCCTTTTGATCCCAATTAAGGGATCACACCAAGAGCCTCTGCATCAGGATCCTCTTGGCCATCCTGTGTTAACAGGGGCATCATATAAGGTGATTGATGTTTCTCTTCTACAGCCGAAATGATGAGCCGATTATATAAGGAACAGACACATGGTATGCAGTAACAGCCACAAGTTACTAATATGGCAATTAATGTAGCGACTGATAACATTATAGACAATATAAGGCCTTTCCATTGACCAAACATCCGAAACATCCATTCGTCTAGGGGATTATCAAGGCCCTGAGTATCTTTCCCTGTCTGATCCACACCTAGAGTTAGATACAATACCTTCGGACTGGAATGTGTGCTAGGAAAAAAACCCTCCAGCCATACTATCAATACTTACCACAACCGGGTTAACTCCCTGCTGTCCCAATTCCTGTAGCTGGCTTCTTTGAAATTTAATCTGTTCACCTTTGTTTTCAGGGCCATAATGATAATTCGGGGTCCTGTTTGGGCCCGTCCAGGCCACTGTCTGTCCCCACTCTGAACATAACCCTCCTGTACATCCCATCACACTACAGGGCTTGACACCCTTGGCACAATCAGCTTGTACCTCAGGGATCGCACAAACACACAGGTCGTATCCTCTCCAATCAGCTGGATTGGAGCCACATGAAATAACCTGACAGAGGTCAAATTGGAGCTGGTACCGTTCACATAGTTCAATTCAATTCCTCCGTAAATATTCAAACAATAATCGACACTTTGGGTGGAGTGAATTTTACGTATTAACAAAGTATTGGTGTCCAAAACATGAGACAATGCATTTGAATTATTAAACAAATACCCTATCAAATATATGACTCCAACAACCACTGCCATTACTGCACCCACCTTTCCCATTTTCGGCTTAGGAACACCCTCAACTTTGTATTAGTACTAAAACCTCTGTACTAGGAACTTTTAACCAACTACAACTTTACCACCGTCGTTTTGTTTTTTTGTTTGTTTTTTTTTAAAGTGTGGAGCGTCTTCTGCTCCTTAGCCCTTCGTTACTCTTCAGATCCCTCTGCAACCGCAGAGATCACCGTGCTAGTCAGAGGGTCGACTACCTCTACCAGATGGAAGAAACTCAGGGGATTATTCTGCCCCTTTCTCCTCTGAATTTGATGTTTGAAATGTTTTCTTCTGTTGTTTTGTTAGGGATTATTTTTTACTCAGTGAATACAGGACATATGTCTAAAGGTAAACTTCAGTAAATTAAATAATTAACAGTGGATCAACCAAATAATAAACAATTAAATAATACATTAGACAGAGAGCAACAGATCAGAAAGTAATAGACTAACTTCTCTCTTTTAGTGCACCTTATCTCGAGGTCCAGCCACCGAACGTACAATTAAAACATCACCAACATCACCATGTTCTGTCATTAATCTGTACAAGATTTCTCTGTATTTATTAAATTAGAACATCAGGAAGAAGATGTGCCTATGACTGAGAGGAATCTGTGTCATGAAAGACCAGCCAGAACAAGACTGAATGATGAAGGTCAACTCATAGTGCCCAGAGATTGTTTATGCTTAGATAACAGGCAGCATAAAAATGTTTTGGTTAGACAGGAACATGGGCTCAGAGATATAGCAATAGGCTATTGATCAAATTTATTTAATAAAACCAAGAAGTGTGTGTGGCTGGAAAATTTTCTATTGAATAGAGATAACTCCTAATATCCACAGCATGAAGAACAAGTAGTGTGACAATTGGCTTTATACCATGAGAGACATTTAAAATATTGATAATTTTGCAAAAAGTACTGAATGTTGTCAATTTATCTGTTGGCTTACCAGAGGCTGATTTCTGGATAGACGCTTACGTTGGCCTACGGGCAGAGGCTCATAGCTGCCTAAGACAGTAAAATATTGACATTCTTGTAGCATAGACTAAAGTAGCTTCATTGAGATAAAATAAGGATTTGACTGGGTCAACTCTCATGGTATACGTTGGCAGTAAGTAGAAATTGTAACAAAAGTGTTGTATGAATAAAATAGAAACTAAGAAATTGGCATGAAATTGTTAGTAAAAGTTGCAAGTAAAAGTGTGAATGAAGAGACCTCTATGTGTGCATATGTGTATCTGTGTATCTGTGTGTGTGTGGGAACAAGTGGGCTGATACTTCAATGAAAAAAAAGGACTGAAATACTAAAGAAACCGATAAAACAAAATTAAGGGTCAATGAAGTCCAGAGGACAAATATCAAGGTCGCAGTAAATGTAAACAATCACGAGGGAGACGTACCTCGGTCAGCTGTTAGATAAAACAAAAGCTTTAATAAATTCTTTGTTTTAAATTATGCACCTGGAAAATAAAAGAAAACAAAATCTGGGAAAAACTCTAAAAGTTTAATCACATAGGAAAAGGCTCTGTTACTATCTGTCTGTGTGTATCTGAGTCAGTGTGTGTGTGTGTGTGTGTGTGTGTGTGCAGAGAAAAAAAACAACTGGAGTGAGTGTGAGTGTGTGTGGCTCGAGACAGACACAGAGAGAAAGTGATAGGTTCAGATCATTTTAAAAACTCAGAGAACAAACACACAACTCTTTTGAACTTGCGCAAGGAGGAGAGATCCGTTCCTTGAACTCAGCTCGCGGCTGAGCAGAAGTTATCTGTCCCGGGGAACTGCTTCCTGCGCAGCGCTTTTATTCGGATTTTCACAATAAGATCACGTGGGTTACATCAAACGCAGTTTACAGCATGTAATAAACAACATTCTTGGCTTTTTCCTTACCATATATGGTCGTAAGCATACTGTGACATGTGCGCATGTAACATGGCGTATACGAAACACGTATCCTATATGTGTTCTCTGCAGTCTTGAAACAGCCTGCAGGTAACTACAACTTCCTTTGTAAGAAATACGACCACGTGTTCCCATTTCAAACATAAAAACAACAGTATCATATGTACATAGAACAACTTATAGAAAATATACAAACAGAAGATATGATAAGTTATAATAAACAGAATGGAATTTATACCATAACTCCAACAGAAAGAGAAAAAGGAAAAATTGTTGTAAAATTTGCAGCTGGACTGTGTTTGTGCGTGTGTGTGTGTGTGTGCGTCTCTCTGAGAATTGTGGGGTGTGTGTCACTTGCAGCATTGCTGTGTGTGTGTGTGTGTGAATCTAAGTTTGTGTGTCTGTCATAGAGACACAGCTTGTGTGTGCGTGTGAGTGAGAAAAAAATGAGTTATGAGTGCCATAAGTTGTTTTGTTTTTGTTTTTTTTTTTTTTTTCTTTTGTTTGTTTGTTTGTTTGTTTTTGGTATGGATGGTAGAGTTAGGGAGTGGGGGTCAAGAGTTCTCAGGGATAAGGTTTATCCCTGATACAAAGTGAGTATTGCCTACCATTTAAGGACATAAAAAAAAAAAAAAATTTAAAAAGGGAGAGGGGAGACAGGACAGTCAGGAGTTCATTGTTTTTAGAGAATATCATATACTTATTTTATTTTATTTCATTAAAAAAAATGCATTCTCAGTTTCAGTTTGATTTTTATTCCTTTTTCTCTCTTAATTTTTGGGTTGTCTGGAGCTTTGCTTAGTTCTTTTGTTCCCCTGGGGAGCAAAATATTTTATTTCACCCCCATTACTTTTGTTTTTATTTATTTCATTTTATTTATTTTTGCACATTCTTAGAGAGTGTTTTGATAAATAATCCTGAATATCTTGGGAAAAATTTGGGGTGGAAATATATAGGTGTGTGTCTAGATAAACATATGTGTGTCTACATGCGTATATACATAAATATATGGAACAATGATCTCATTGGTTGACATCAACCCCTTATAAGCATTGAGAAGCAGCTATTTTTGTTTTATTTATTGGTTTATTTGACTTTAATTCAATTTTACTCCTTAAATTTTATTTCTTTTATTTTAAGGGGAGCACACTCGTGGGTCCCTGACTCTATCAGATTAGAGACAATTAGTGGAGAAAAGCTAAACTTAATTGATTTTCCTAAAATAAAAGCCAATACAACAGACAAATGCCTTGATCATCACAAATTATGTCAAATTGTTGTTAAATTTCAAGAAAAAGTTTCAGTGAGGAACACAGTTTTGGTGAAACCTTAAAAAGAAAAGTTAGAGGAAAAAATAAATCAGTCTGTGTGAATATTTTGTGACACACTTGAATCAAGAACACAAAACAAAGTGCCAAACCTTGAGCTGCCGCTCTTTTACAACGCAAAACATGTAGGATAAAATAAAATCACCTCATTTACTCTTTTGTGCATTTACATTTGTTTATTTGGTAGATTTGTTTAAAGCTAAGGTTATAAGAGAAAAGCAGAGAACATTTGAATTTTGAATGACTGAACAATTTGATAATGAATTAAGCATTAAAGGAAAAAATCCCAAAAGCTAATGATATAAAATTGAGTATGCCCTTTAGATAAATAAGGTAAATTGAGGTAAATTGTTGAGACAAAACAGAATTTATGTCTCAAAGGAGGGATATAGACTAGGAGAAGAGTAAAGATATAACTAATAATAATAAAGATTTCTCAGTTTCATTGTAACAGGAGCCTGAACAACATCACCGGGGCTGCAGGAGACTGGATAAGCTACCAAAAAAGAAACTGGTGCAGATCGAGGTGTTCAAGATCATACCAAGCTCTCCTGAACAGACTGACAGCTCGAAGTCTCAGGAAAAAGGCTCCTGTTTCCACATGACCCTCAATAAGAAGGCCCAACTTCAGACAAACAGGTGAACTATAAGTTCCTTGAACCATGACCTCTGTGTAAAGTCTGAGACCAGGAGGAGGGTCATCAGCAGGAGATCTCTTCGATGTGGGGAGCGTTAGACCTTATGCACGCTTAGTCACAGGCTCTCGGTGAAAAACCAAAACACATTAGTGGTCAAAGGTCAAGGAACTGCAGAAAAATAACAACTGACTGCAATGTATCAATTCCAGTCTGAACATTCTCAGTAGTCTGACTCATAATCTGTTTGGATAATTTATCATTGGAAGGCCACAGGAATATAATCTGCTTTGTTTCTTATAACACTAATTATTGTTTTTCTTGACATGAGGACTAAGGAGGGACACGTCCTGATTTCAGTTAGATCATCACAGAAGCTCTGTGTAAAAGGATGACAAAGGAGGGAAGTGTGAGTATGACCTCTGACCTGAGAATTACCACAACATTTCAGACTCACCTGACTGGTTTTGACTGACTGCACTACATGGTGTTATATACAGAGCAAGACCAATAAAGATACACAAAGTACAAAATACATAAATGGAGTTATGAAAGTAAAATAATCAAGGTTTCTCTCACTAACACTAAAACTGTGTCACTCTTAAACAGAAAGCAGACTGTTTGTATATGATGTAAGACAGAATTAAGTCCAATTAGTTTTCCTTTTCTTTTTTATAATTAGGACAAGAATAATATCTGTAATTTTGGCAAGTTTTCCATTACAATAACATTCAATAACATGCTTAATGAGGACTCAAATTCTAATGCTGTCATTGAAAGATAACCAAATAATAAGAGAATGAGAACAAATAACATTTGCAATGCCTATTGTTTTTATTTTTGTATTTTATTTTTAATCAAATTTAACAAAAAAAGAGAAAATAAATGGCTAAATTCTGAAATGTCAAATATAAGGTTTGGGGGCCGGAATCGGCCAGTAAAGTCTTAAACCTGGCTGACTGGGTGTTTCTGGAGGCCAAAAGAAGGGAGCTATTCTAAAACTTTATAATTTTATCAATTAAGTGAAAAAGCAAAGAACAGATCCAAAACTGGCTCCTTTCCTCCCTGTTGAATTCCCATAGGCAATGTATTGTTGGATTTTGGTATCACAATTTTATATATGTTTGTTTTTCTTTATGTTTGCTTCTACCTTTAGTCTTTAGTGTTTTTGTTTTCATTTTTATTCCATGGGTATAACACAGGTACCCATGTGCAAATTTAAACTGTAGGATTCTAGGATGACTAATCATAGACTGTGTGAGCTTTAACATATATTTTTATTTTTTCCTGATTTCTGACCTAAATCTGCGTTAATTGTTGATTTCAGAGCATTAATTCCTTTTTATTTTTCATCTGAATAGATTGAATCATTTCTAGAACAGAAAAATTTAGACTGAGTTAAACTAATCAAGAGATTTTTATTATGAAGACACTGAATAATAGATCTTTCAAACATACACTTCTGCTGTTAAATATGTCTCATGGCAAATTGTAGTGTGTAGATTTTAAGTTGATAGTCTTTGAGTCAGGGTGTTTTAGTGGGTAAAATTAATAAATAAAACTATGTTGAATAGTTAGACCTGTTAGACCACAGGTACTATTCATATTTAAATTTTGACACCAAAGGCCTGCAGTTCAAGACTCAACTTTTCAAACTAAAGACAGCAGGAAAAATCAGTACAACTTAATACAACTGGACTAGTTTTCATAGATACCAGTAACTGCTCCCCGCTATGTCCTAATAAGGAAATGTGCCTTTTACAGGGAATGTTTTGCCTCGGACTAGAACATCTGTCCGTAACACTGTGGATGGGAACATCTCAGTGTGATGGCCTGTTATCCGAGTATAAATGGCACTGAAAATCCCTGGTTTGCCAAACAGAGGACTGACGTGTGGAGGATGGGAGTCTTGGGAAAATTGAATGGTGTCTGAATTAAGTCCAGGTTGTAATAAAACAATCAGCCTGAAAGGCTTCTTTATGCTTTAAGAGTTCCTGGTGGGGTTCTTAACAAATTTAAGGTACAGCAGCAGAGTTTGTGTCACTGTATGCCTTTTGGGCCAAAATTAAACAAAACTTAGATTGGGTTAATTATAATATTAAATCAGGAATGTTGATTAACCTCACAGAAACTGATTGGAAAACTTAATTGATAGAACTGAACATAATTAACAGCAGAATAAAATGACAGATGTTACTTGTGTGGTTTACTCAGTCTAAATAATATTTAACTATAGCAGTTCAATTCTCTAGAGCATTGTCAAAATTAGTAGAGAACTCAAATAAATAAATAAATCCTGTATCTTTAATGATGGGAAAATGTTTTGGGAAATCAGATGGACAAATTCTAACTTTTCCTCTTCTCCTAGGAATTGGTCACCTGGGAAAAGACATAAAAAGGGGGGTTTGAACCTGTAACGACAGGATCAGTTATTCAGCAAATACTAATTGATGAAAGTGTGAAAATAAATATTTGTTTCATGTGATGTGCTCTAAGCAGATATTTTCTGAGGTTATGTTTTATGATTTTGTGTCTCGTGCTTTAGTCCACTTGTTTGGCATTTTTGTTTGTTTGGTCTTACTTTATAGAAAAGGAGGGTGATTTTGGGAAATAAGAGTGCTAATAATAATAATAATAATTATGCTTTAGAATGCTTTTCATATGTTTTTCCAACAAGACTGAATGACGAAGGTCAACTCATAGCGCCCAGAGATTGTTTATGCTTAGATAACAACGTGTATAAAAATGTTTTGGTTAGACAGGAACACGTGCTCAGAGAGAGAGTGCACACTCTCTGATTCCACACATGGCCATGTGTGTATTTTTTCTGATCCTTTAATATATTAAATGTTTTACTTTTTTAATTAAAGTGTTTCAGGTGTCTTCCTTCACAAAAAAACCTGTTTACCTGTCAGTTTTCTTCAGACTTCTCCCTGTCCAGGGAGTACCACGTTGCTGGACTGAGGGTAGACTACCTCAGCCAGATCCAGACTCAGGGGATTATTCTGCCCCTGTCTGTTGAGAGTCTGGATTTCCAGGAGACTCGTCCGAGTCCCCCTTTTGATCTGATGCCCCCTGCTGCTCCTCCAAGATGTCTTGAAGTGTTCTCCCTTGAGCCGCTGTTGACACACACTGCCTCCAGTGGTACCACGTGTCTCCTTTTCCATCCAGCCGGACGGCATGTGACATTTCCACCACCTTATATGGCCCTGTCCACCTTGGAGCTGACCACTTCCTCCTTATGACTTTCAGCAAGACCCAATCTGCTGTATGTGAGTGTACTTGGTCTCTTGGTAGATTTCTCTCCTTCACCTGCAAAGCAAAAGCTGACACCAAAGCTTTAAGTTCATCATAATATGGCTGATACTGATATCTGTCAACATTCCTTGGTAATCTTGGGGCACCACTGGGAGCAGGAAACTGTCGTCCCATTAACTCATAAGGCGTGAAGCCAGTGGCTTGGTTTTTAGTGCTCCTCACTGCCATTAATGCTAGCGGGAGTGCTTCTACTCAGTTCAAATTTGTATGTGCACCAGGGTTATTATAGTTAACGAAAACGAACGAAATAACGAAAACTGAAATTGAAAAAACATTGTCGTTAACTGAAATAAATAAAAACTATAATTAAAAGGAAAAAACGATAACTAATTAAAACTGAATTGTGAGTTTACAAAACTAACTAAAACTAACTGAAATTATCGATAAGCTGACTTTCATTTACTTGTTTTTTTTGTTTTTGTAAGCCTTGTGGATTGATATGAAATCATTTTTTCCGCTCTCCGAGTTTAAGCTGGGAGCGCCATAGGACAACTGTGTGAGTGCGTGCGCATGTGCGTGCGCATGTGCTGGTCCGCAAAGTAATGGCTGCGGTCTGTAGAGAAAGCGGCAGAGTCCCGTATGGAGGTTCTTTGAGTACAAACACCTGCACATGACCATAAGGTAATTAACACACACAATCCAGCTACACAAGCATAAATGTGGACATGAGGTCGACAACTTCCGTGGGTTGTGTACAGAGGCCGCAAAGACACTGCAAGTTTAATTAGCAGCATCTAACCAAGCTAGCTCCAAAACAGAAGCAGCTTCAGGTGGTGAGAACATCAGGATGCAGCTGGATTTGAGCTTTGACTCCTTCAAAGAGTTTGTTTTTGTCAAACACCATATGTAGGTGTTATTAATCTGCTGCACTGATGCTGAACTTTATTGTGGAGTTTATTGTAGCATTTATTGAGTTTGGGAGTTCATGTTTTTCTTTGTTTCTCCCTGCTGATGTTCATGTGTGTCCTTAATATTACACAAATTTAGCATGTCTTGTGAACAGTTGGTTGTTGAATATATTTCTTTAAATTGTATCTTTTTGTCAAGTTTTCATTACACAATAGTCACTTTTGCGCCTTGAATCTTGCACCTGATTAGGTATGAAAATATTAAAACTAATACTGAAACTAACTGAAACTAACTAAAACTACGCATGAAACCAAAAATAAAAACTAATAAAAACGAGAAAAACCACTCTGAAAACTAATTAAAACTAACTGAATTAGAGAAAAAAAAGTAAAAACTAACTTAAACTAAACTATAATGTAAAATCCAAAACTATTATAACCCTGATGTGCACATACCTTAGCCAATTTAGTTTTGAGATTTTGATTCATCCTTTCAACCTTATCCTTGGACTGGGGGTGGTACACTGACCCAAATGCATGTCTAATTCCTAGTGCCTGTTCAACCTGTTGCAAATCTTGATTACGGAACTGGGTGCCATTATCAGATCTAATCTTTCTAAGAAAACCATATCCGGGGATGTATTGGTTTATCAGGCACTTACAACCATCCTACTGTCTTCCCCCTTAGTTGGCCAAGCTTCGGGCCCCCAAGTGTAGGTGTCCACTAACACCAGTAAATACCGGTACCCTTGCACTCTTTCCCCCATGTCTGTATAATCAATACTTACTTCTTCTCCCGGACTTACCTGTATGGGAAATGCTCTCATGTGTGGCTTTACAGTTGGTCTGGGGTTGTACTGGGTGCATATTTTGCACTCTCTTCCATAATTTCTCATCATATCCACCATATAAGGGTGCCACCAATAGGAGAGATTTCTCTCCATCTGTGAATTCCCAACATGTCCTATGCCATGTGCTTCTTCCAATACACTTTTCCGCAATCCTGGGGGAAGGTTAATTTGTCTGTCTGGTCCTCTCCATAATCCTTCTTGTCTGGTTCCCCTTTGCTTCCAGACTGTTTTCTCTTGAGGGGAGGCTTTCGGTTGTTCTTTGATCAGTTCCAAAGTAATTGGAGGTAGCAATTCCACTGATTGGGGTTCAGTACTTACCATTTGTAGGCTCAAAGTGTATCCAGCTGCCCTTTTAGCACTCTCATCTGCTTCTTGATTTCCTCTGGATATGAGTCCTTTACCAAGATCATGGCCTTTGCATTTCACAATGGCCACTTCCTGTGGTTCTTGAAGTGCTTCGGCCAACGCTCTCATCTCCTTTTCATGTTTTATGGGTTTCTGATCTGCAGTGAAGACCCCGCTCTGACCTATTGTCCTAGGTCCACATGTGCGGCTCCCGCCACATATGCTGAGTCTGTATAAATGGTGACTCTTTTTCCCTTGTTATTTCTTAGGGCTGCTATTATTGCCAATACTTCTGCTCTTTGGGCAGATGGTCTCTCTCTCGTTTTTTCTTCTTTTACCACCTCAAATTTCTCCCCTGTCCATTTCACCACTGCATAGCCTGCCTGTAGTTCCCCTTTCTCATTTTTAAAACAACACCCATCTGTGAACATAAGCTCTGATCCTGGGATCAGTTTTGCTTCCAAATCTGGTCTAACTTTGCTATCCAAGAAAACTTTGTCTTGGCAGCAGTGTGGCTCTCCCTCCTGCATATGATCTGCCATGTTAATTCCTTCGTGGGTGTATGTTATATTGGGGGCTTCCAAAATTTTGCACAGGCATCTCTGTCTTAGTGATGCCATTGTGAAGAGCTGTGAATTCACAAAAGCTACCACACTGTGGTTAGTTAACACCTCCAGTGAATGTCCCATCACTAAGTGTGTTGTTTTTTCAATGGTTTTTGCTACTCCTGCTGCATGCTGGGTGCATTCTGGATGCCTTTTTTCTATGTTGTCCAGCATTATACTGCAGTACAGGAGTACTTGTCTCTCCCCCGTTTTCTGAAACAAAACCCCATTTACCACCCCATTTGTTTCAGAAACATCCAAGAAAAATGGCTTGAAGTAGTCAGGTATAGCCAGGTCAGGGACTCTAACCCGGTTATTTGGTAAAACCAGGGACTCCAACCCCGTTTATTTGGCCAAACCAGGGACTCTAACCCCGTTTATTTTACCAAAACCTTTTATTGTTCCAGTATTTATTAAAACCTTTGGTGTTGCACTCAAATGTATTTTATTCCATATACTTTTATAAACACCTAGTGTTTATCACCAAGTACAACCAGTTCTCTTTAAATTCTATTTTACTTCACTTTGTTTTGCGGAAACTGACGTCATCTTATACTCCGTCAACAATCACTCTTAAAATATATTTTCTTTGAAACTGTTCACCGTGTTTAATCTAGCACCTTAATTTGGTATATATTGTGCGTATCAGCAGAATTTTTACAAAAGGTTTCTGCCCTTACCTTTATTATAAGCCCGGGCGGCACAGAAAACACAGTGAACAGAGCCTCCTCAACGGAGATTGTCCAATTTCTTCTGACCTGTTAGTTTCTCCTCATCATCCTGGACAAGCCCCCAAAATTGTTGGGATCTGTTTTCCAATCCTGCTTTTAAAATCCTTACTTTGTTTAAAAATTCCAATTCAGTGATCCCACCCAGGTTTGTTGATGGTGAAAAGAAACACACAGATCATGCAAATACTCATGTCATAATATAAACATTTATTCAAGCATTAATTGACAGATTATATGACATAAAACATGTTTAATCAGATATATCTGAGAGACTAGATCAGACCTTACCTTCCTGACTCTCTGCCTTATCCAGTCTAACCTTCTCACAGTCTGTCCTCTGCTTATATGCCCCCTCCTCCACTTCCTCTAAAGAATTTACCCTTTGACCTTTTTTGGAATTCCTACACTTATTTCTATGACAACCACACCTAAGGAATGACCAGCCTGCACACTGAGGAGAAAAAAGTCGGTTCCAGACCACTAATAAGTATATACTGTTAAATGCAAATAAAACTAACTAATATAACTCATACAAATAATTGCTAGCAAATGTAACTAATACACGTAATGCTAAATAGTTTATCTCCCCACAGCAGTCACTTTTGGCTGCTCAGTCCAGGCCTAAAGATGAAGATAAAGCTTGCTGTGTATAAACTGTGCACATATGTATACATAACAGAGACAAGTCCTTTCAGTCTTTTTTAAAAGGTTTGAAACTGGTCAATAATTACTGAAAATCTTTTATTAATTATTTACCTGCCCCAATTTAACCATAACATAACCATAACCACGTAGGCATAATACCTTATCAACAAATAAATGGTATCATAAATCCAGATAAACAAAGAAATGTGTGTGAGATAGTGAGTTTAACAGGCTCCGTAGAGAGAAGGAAGGGGGGGGGTAAATAATTCACCTCTATGACAAAAAGAAGTGATCAGAGCACTGTATGAACTTGTGATGGAGAAGCAGCAAGACACTGAGCTCTGCTATCCGCAACTCCTCAACAGTTCCTGCAGGAAGCCGACACTTCACTGGTCCAAAGCTGTGCTCCTGAACATTGTGCTGTCCTGCATCTCTCTACTCACTGCTGGACTAAACCTTCTCGTCATCATCTCAGTCTCTCACTTCAGGCAGAGAATAACTTTTCATTTTAAACTACAGTTTATGTAGTAGAAATGTGAAAACTTAGATTTACATCATATCAACTACTGATGAAAGAATTAAGTGAATTTTGCACATTCTTGGTGTATTTTAACAATGACTATAGAGTTTATGTGCCTAGACTGAATTGTGCCTCACTAGTGCAAAATTTTCACTGAATACCTTTTGAAATGAATAATGTTACATCATTAAAAATCGACATGAATGAATTAAGTCCAACAGATACATGTATTTGGTGTATAATTATTATGTATATTTGCACATAAATAATAGATGACTCACTGCTGCTCTCAAACATTGTCTCAGTCTCATACTTTCAGGCACAGATGAAGTCTTAGCTCAAATTACACTTGAATTGTTGAAAGAAGTGAATCTGGCAAATTCATTTTTGCATTTTAGCCATAACTATATTTATTTGCCCAGAATGAATTATGGCTTAATATTGGAACTTTTTAATGGAATTTTCACTGAAGGCAGTTTGATATTATTAATGTGCAATATGTTCTTTTCTGTCTCCCCGCAGGCAGCTCCACACACCCACAAACATCCTCCTCCTCTCTCTGGCAGTTTCAGACTTTCTCATGGGTTTCCTGTTGTTACCATTAGAAATCATTAGATACACAACCTGCTGGGTACTTGGTGATGTTATGTGTTCTATTTATACTTTTCTGATGGCCAGTCTTTTCTGTGCTTCAACTGGTACCATCGTCCTTATATCAGTTGACCGCTATGTAGCTATTTGTGACCCTCTGCATTACCCCACCAGAATCACTGTAGTGAGAGTCAAAGTCAGTGTTTGTCTCTGTTGGTTTTTTTCAACTTTTTACAGCAGTATTCATACACAGGATGTACTGATTGAACCAGGCAGGTATAATTCCTGCTATGGAGAGTGTGTGTTTGTCATCAGTAAAATTGCAGGGATTGTTGATCTTTTTATATCATTTATTGTTCCAGTTACTGTCATCATAGTTCTGTATATGAGAGTGTTTGTAGTGGCTGTTTCTCAGGCTCGTGCCATGCGCTCTCATGTTACAGCTGTCACACTTCAGCGTTCACTGAATCAAAATGAGTTAAAAGCAGCCAGGACTCTTGGGGTTCTTGTAGTTGTGTTTCTCACATGCTACTCTCCAGTTTACTGCTACTTTCTTTTTAAAGAAAATGTGGTGAACAATTCATCTTTATTTTCTTTGTTCATTGTCTCTTATTTTAACTCTTGTCTAAACCCACTGATCTACTCCCTGTTTTACCCCTGGTTTAGAAATGCTGTCAAAATTATCATCACTCTGCAGATCTTCAAGCATGACAGCAGTGAGTCAAACATACTATAAAAAGACTGAAACCTGCTCCACTAAGATTTTGAATTAGTAAATTGATACATCCAACACTGTAAACCTGAATGAGTTGAATCTACTTAAAAAAAAATCAAGGTAACTCATTGCCTTAAAATTTTTAAGTAATGATTATTATAATTAGTATAATTAGTTAAATAAGTGCAGTGGACTGTGTTCAAAGTACTTGAGGCCTATCCCAGCTATCATAGGGCGAGAGGCATGGTACACCCTGTACAGGTCACCAGCCTGTTGCAGGGCTAACACAGAGAGACATATTCATATTCACAAAAATTTTGTGGGAAATAGCTTATTCTGCAAAAAAAATAAAATAAAACTGCAGCAAAATTCTTCCCTACCGGTTAAATTAAATTGTTCTTTGCTGAGTGTTAATTTTAAGTGGCTCGAATCTATATTCACATTTGATACAAGTGCGGATGAATCTCACTGGAAAATGGAGGACATATGTTCACAGGTAAACCTTAAAAATACATTTAACATGCCATGCTGTCAGTTGCTTCATCAAATTGTAAGGCAAAACGTTTGTCTTTGAGTTTATCTACCAGCTGTTCTTGAAGATCGTTAGCAATGTCATCTATACGTCTGGCGACAGTGTCATTGGACAGAGGGATAGTTTTTTTTTTTTTTTTTTTTTTTTAGCCTGTCATGTCTGGCATCTTTCACAATCGGAATGATGATCCGAATGCACTGATGTACCAAACATATTTTCTTTGACAAGAACAGCTCTATATGTTTCCTATAGGCTCTTCTTGTTAATGTTTGCAATTTTATTTTTATTTATTTATCTTTTTATTTAGTTATTCATGCCAGGTCTGACAGGCAACAAGGAAGGGGCAAGAACAAGAGGTGGGGGGGAGAAAAGGGGGAGGGGGAGGGATAAAAGGAAGAAATGAGATGGAAAAAAAATAAAAAAATAAAAGGGGTTGATATATTCACACACACACACACACACACACACACACACACACACACACACACACACACACACACACACATCCATACACACACCCATATGCACATACATATACACACACACACACACACACACAAGTTTATTGTTTGTAGTAATGTGTGTGTATGCGCCTTTGTCATGCAATGTATTCGATAATGAGGGCAAGAAACTGCAACCATGCCCCCCGCGATCCAGAGGCAAATAGGGAAGGACCCAGGGGACCCAGGCCATCCACAGCACAGGACCTCAGAAGACTTGGGGCCACCCATCCCGAAGGAAACCGCGTACACTCCCCAGAAGAGGAAGGAGGGAGGCCACAGACGGAACCCCCACAATCCAGGGGCTAGAGTCCAGAGAGCCAGAGGCGACGGGCAGCCCACCCCCCCCCGGTGGGCCGGCACCTCCAGCACGAGCCAGGCATGCGGCCCCCGAGGCCCCAAGCGCCCGAGAGCAGCCCGACACCCGGCAGAGCCCCCCCACGCGCCAAAGAGGCCCAAGCCACCTCCAGGCCGCGGCCGCCAAGGGAGCAGGCCAAAAACCATGCCGAGACATCCGGCCACACATCCCGGGACCCACGGGCACCCACACCCCAGGGGCGGCAGTGACGACCAGTGGGGACCAGCGTGGAGCGGTAGGGAGGGGTAACTCCCGCCCTCCGTGTCCCACAGGTGCCAAGGCTTGGCAAGCCACCAACCCAGGCCCAGCCCTCAATGTCTAAAATGTAAATAAAATTGAGGTGCAGGCAGCAGTGAACAGACAAGTGGGGCCACCTCAGCAGTGCCACCCACTAACCACTGTGTGACACACCTGCCTCCCAAGGCCCTATATGTACTATGTGGGGCGCGCCCCCTTTGGGGGGCGCGCCCCACTATTTGAGAACCACTGGTATAACTGATGTTGACTGCTTTGCCATGACATGCAACAGGGTTACACATCATAATGTGACTTACTCCATGGATGGATCCAGAGCAGAAAGGTCAGCACATGTATATGCTAAGTGGTGTCGAGACACTAACAGTTTTGAGGAACCTGTCATTGACCCTTTAGCAGAACCACGGCCAGCCATTATAAAGCAGTTCATAGTTGTAAATGTTGCGTCAAAATGCAGTACATTTAAACATGTTGTTGCACAAGTTTCTTGGCTCAATCCCCACCCAGACAGACATTTTTATGGCAAGCCAGTAGAAGTTTGGTGCATGCAGGGAACAGACACCTCATTCCCAGCATCATTTCTTCCTGTGGAGCGCATTGCAGGAAGATGTGTTGTGCACACATCCACTGTGCGTTTAAGCAGGACAACTGAAAAGGTGACTGTTGTACTGCCACTCTGCACAGTGGTTGAAATATAGATTTAGTATGGGGCAGTGCCCCTAGAAATGAGGAGATTCTTCATTCAAGTCTTTAAATTTTAACGAACATTGTAAACATCTTCATGCTTTTCGTCTGGCATAATTTTCAAATATTAAAGATTTTCCTTGAATTGTTTTATTGTATGAGTCTTGTTCCAAAACCTGTTGCTTTAAAATTTTCTAGTTATCTCATGAAAGTTTTGCCGATATCTTTTCAGGGAGCTTTTAGGACAGCCTGATAATCAGAATCAGAATCAGAATCAGAAGGTTTTTATTGCCATATGTGTGAACAGGTTCACAGCATTAGGAAATTGCTGCGGTACTTCGTGCTTACAGAAAAAAAAAACAAATAAGTATAAAAACTATAAGACAATATACAAGTATACAAATTGCAAATATACAGAGATATTAGAGCTATAACTATAGCACAATATTACAAAATTACAAAATATACAGTGCAGAGACTAATTAAAAGATAAAAGAATGTAGACTATATTCCACTAATATGTACATCAGTGCAATCAGACAGGTGCATAGACATAGGGTCATCAGCGTTTGTGGAGGGTGGTGGTAACAGTCTTAGGGTAATTGTTCATGAGTCCAACAGCAGAGGGGAAGAAACTGTTCTTATGGCGGGAGGTTCTGGTCCGTATGGACCGTAGCCTCCTGCCTGAGGGGAGAGGGTCAAAAAGTCTGTGCCCAGGGTGAGAGTGGTCGGCTGTGATCCGACCTGCACGCCCCAGTGTCCTGGAGGTGTACAGGTCCTGGAGAGATGGGAGGTTACAGCCAATCACCTTCTCAGCAGAGTGCACAACGCGCTGTAGTCTCTGTTTGTCCCTAGTGGTGGCTCCAGCGTACCACACAGTGATGGAGGAGGTGAGGATGGACTCAATGATGGCAGTATAGAACTGCACCATGGTCCTTGCTGGCAAGTTGAATTTCTTCAACTGCCGCAGGAAGTACATCCTCTGCTGGGCCTTTTTGACGACAGAGGTGATGGTGGGCTCCCACTTGAGGTCCTGGGTGATGGTAGTTCCCAGGAAGCGAAAAGAGTCCACTGTGGTGATGGGGGTGTCAGTCAGGATGATGGAGGGTAGAGGGGCTGTGTGCTTCCTAAAGTCCACTATAATCTCCACTGTCTTCTGGGCGTTCAGTACCAGGTTATTGTGGCTGCACCAGGACACCAGACGTTTGACCTCCATCCTGTAGGCCGACTCGTCCCCGTCTGAGATGAGTCCGATGAGAGTCATGTCGTCTGCAAACTTAATAAGCTTGACAGACTGGTGGTCAGAGGTGCAGCAGTTGGTATACAGGGAGAAGAGCAGAGGAGAGAGAACACAGCCCTGAGGAGTGCCAGTGCTGGACACAGCCCTGAGGAGTGCCAGTGCTGATGGTCCGGGAGTCCGAGACATTCTTCCCCAGCCTCACGTGCTGCTTCCTGCTTCCTCACGTGCTGCTTCCTGTAATAATGAATTACAATAGTCCAGCTGAGAAGTAATAAATGTACAAATTAGCTTTTCAGCATCACTCTGAGACAGGATGTTTCTAATTTTTATAAATATTGTGCAAATGCAAAAAGCAGTCCTACATATTTGCTTCATATGCACATTGAAGGACATATCCTGGTCAAAAATGACCACAGTGTTACTGGAGGCCAAGGTAATGCCAAGTATTTGATTAAACACCATGTTTCTAAGATTTGTGGGGCAGAGTACAAGAACTTCAGTTTTATCTGGATTTAGAAACAGGAAATTAGAGTTCATCCAGACATTTATGTCTTTAAGACATTCTGCTGGGCTGAGCTGACAGGAGATAGGTTTGTCTAACCTGGCTCCAGACAGAACAGTCAGAAGGGAGGACTTTGAGGCCTAAGGTCCCATGGGCCCCATGCCTGGACCTCAGGTGCTGGATGAGACGCAGAAAACTTGGTCCTCCTTGAGGCCCTAGGCTACCTGACATCTCCTGCACACAGCGGTGACTGTCCTCAGCTGAGCTCCTCCTAGGCTGAACACAGATGAAAGGTCAACTGGCAGCTTCAACAAGCAGTCCTGGTCACCCTGCTGGAGCTGAGACTGGGACAGTCATAAATGACGTTACACTACCCAGGACAATGCTAAGGCCATGCCAGATGCATCTGCCTGCTCCTTCATGATGAAAGAGAGATTTGAGGAAGCAGCCTGGAGCTCACCCAGTCTGCTGGTGTCTCCAGAACCTCCTTGTACTTGATGAGACAGGTGATGAAGGTGGAAGGACATATGGCCCCAGATGGGTCTGGGTAGTCATGGCACTGTGTAGTTTAGTCAGCAAGCAGTTCCAGCTAGGGCTAGTGGCTTTGCCAAGAACGGAGCTAGAGGGGGAGACCAACAGAGCGAGACCTTGATCTACAGGGGGAGTGGACAACAGGCAATTTATTCCCAGTCATGCATATTAGCAAATCTCCTACGTGCAGTTGACCACTTGTGTGTTGCAGTGGGTGAGTCAAATTGTCTACAAACCAGGTCTTTAAAGTCATCAAGAAGCAGCACCTGGATTGGGGAGTGCTGTGACTGTACAATTTCCTCAAACCTTTAAGCAGATACCACAGGGTTCTCAAAGAGGGCAGTATTCAAAGGTCTGATTGCTGTACAAATAACCCCCAAAAAGGCCTAAAATCAGGGGGAGGCAAAGACACCTGCCAGGGCTTGAACACGGCCCCCTCACATGTAAGGCAGCCACCTTCCAAATTTTGCTCCTAGGAATGATAGGAAGGAGAGATCCTGCACACTTCACCCCAAAAAAGCAACAGCGTGCCTCTCTAGATTGTGCAGGCATGATAAAATAGTCCATACAGGACAATGGATTTTCTTGGGTCAGCATAGCATACTGCTGTTCCATACAGCACGCATTTATCATGCCCATTCTTTAAGGGCAAAGAAACACCACATCCCAAACAAAGTGACCCTCGTGGCTTGCCATTCTTGCAGGGGCTGACACGACCATGACCAGGAACTCGGCTTCAATGTTTACTAGTAACAAAGGAAGCTTGAGCTAACAGCTGACACAGTTCAAAACTTGCTACTAATAAAAACACTCAGTAGAAGTGATTTTGTTTCTGTTTTCACACAGTGTGCAGAGAGTGTGGGCAAGGTGACAGAGTGTAATGTAAATGATGTGCGTCAGCGAGCAGCAAGAACTGAAATGAAAAAGTAACAATCACTAATGACCTCCTACAGCTAAGGAAAATACAAACAAGTTATTTTGAAGGAGTTTTTTTTAATTGTAGCATTCACAAAATATCTTCTGTCCCTGGGACAGCTGGGAGAGCTGTCTGCATGGAGACTGGGTTGAATGCTAATGACTTGCTGATTCTCTCCTACAGCATAGTACCTGTCAGCACATACAATTTTTTGCACCTAAAAATAAATAAATAGATAAATACTGCAGTAGGAGGTTGTGGGGACATGTAAAATATGTTGTTGCATTTGGAGTATTCCGTTTATAGAGCATTGATTTCGGACTATTAAAATTAATCACACAAAGGAGATACACACTGTACTAAGATTAGTGACAGACATCTTAGTGTACTGAGTAATGCTGAACATGCATGACATTGACTGGTGGAGCTATGGCTGTTGCTGAAATATTTCTGGAAAGACAGCGTTTCAGTGTCTGTTTTGCTTGTTTGGTGTGCAAGACCTCTACTTTAATAGCTGCAAGCAAATATCTATATCAAAGGAGATATCAAGGAGATTCACCTTAATGATTCTGTTATAATTATTGAACCCCTGAGCAAAAATAAAATGTAAATGTAAATGAATGCACTTCCATTATCACTCCTGCTCCTGGTGTATACACAAGACATTACCACCAGTTTTCCTAAAGGCACAGTAGAGCTAGACAGGTGGACTTTGAAACAAGTTCAACATAGCCAGGCTTTCTTTGCATTAGCTGACTTGACTAATTGCTAATAGTTAAGCGGCTAACATTAACATGTTCACCAGCTAGGTTAACATTCATGATACCTGTTCAACATTACACTGTTGTTGAACCGGGAATTTTGATGACCTTTAGTGACACCTTTAGTGTTGTGGATGTCAACTGCTTTAAGAGCTAATGAGGGGAGGGTCTGTCTGCCTGCCTGTCAGGAGCTGTGTGAATTTCTATGTCAACTGGACGAGGCAAAGATGACACTGTTGGTATTGATACTGCCGCTAATGAGTGTCTAATGCATTATCAATTTTTGGTATTAGTTAGTATCTGAAAATGGATTTTTCTTTACAATCCTGTGATCAAGACTTCCATAGAGTCAACAGATAATTTCGCTAGTTTGAAAAGTCTGCTATGTCCACAAGTGTTTCCCACATCAGTTTTTATTTTTACTATCAGTTAAACCTGCAGTGGCTCAGTGAATCCTTGTGAAAAATAAGTCATGGTCAGGAAAAAAAGCAGCTAAAGTTTAGCACTACCAGCTAGCCACTGTGCTAGTGCACATCATTTTCAAGATAGGTCCAAATCAATGTTTTCTTTCCATATGAAGTTCAACCTTTGGCTATGACGTGCCATCAAAGTCAACGCCGAGTTGCTGCGACAGTTTCACTTGATTAAATGATGACAGTTAAAATGATTATTTACATAAAACTATATATCTCCACCATCCATTGCTAATATTAAACAAAATGGCTAATTGTTACAAGTTTGTATTTCATTCTTTGCTGTCCTTGTGAAACTATCAAAGGACAAGGCAGTGACATTTGGCAGGGCCATGGTTTCCTGGATGAAAGGCTATCCCAGTCCAGGCTTCAAGATGAAGATAAGTCTTGTCTGCTCAAGCTGCCTCTGGTATCGTCTGAGGCAGGGTTATAATAGTTTTGGATTTTACCTTATCGTTTAGTTTTAGTTAGTTTTTACTTTTTTTCTTTAATTCAGTTAGTTTTAATTAGTTTTCAGAGCAGTTTTGCTCGTTTTTATTAGTTTTTATTTTTGGTTTATTGCTTAGTTTTAGTTTAGTTTCGTTAGATTCAGTATTAGTTTTAGTTTTTCATACTTTGTCAGGTTTAAGATTCAAGGTACAAGAGTGACTCTTGTGTAATAAAAACTCAACAAAAGATCCCGTTTAAAGAAATATATTCAACAACCAACTGTTCACAGACAGCAGCATTGCGTGCTAAATGTGTGTAATATTACGTTTTTAATATGTGAAAACGTAGATTAGTGACAAACAAATGAAATGTAAAAGATAAATATCTGGCTCAACCACGAGTGTTAAATTGACTAAACTCCTCTTAATAACAAAATTGCCTGAATCACGCATTATAATTGAAATGATTAATGTGTAATATTTGCTTTTCTGCCTCCCTGCAGGCAGCTTCACACACCCAGTAATATCCTCCTCCTCTCTCTGGCTCTCTCAGACTTTCTCGTGGGTCTCCTGTTAATGCCGTTAGAAATCATTCGAAACACGACCTGTTGGGTTCTTGGTGATCTCATGTGTTCTGTTCATATTTATCTGACTGGCAACATTACCTATGCTTCAATAGGGAACATTGTTCTTATATCAGTTGACCGCTATGTGGCTATTTGTGACCCTCTGCATTACCCCACCAAAATCACTGTGGGGAGAGTCAAACTCAGTATTTGTCTGTATTGGTTTTATTCGATTTGCTACTGCAGTATTTATGCAAAAGACTTCCTGATTGAACCAGGCAGGTATAATTCCTGCTATGGAGAGTGTGTGTTTGTCATCAATGATATTACAGGGACTGTTGACCTTGTTTTATCCTTTATTGTTCCAATTTCTGTCATCATAGTTCTGTATATGAGAGTGTTTGTGGTGGCTGTGTCTCAGGCTCGTGCCATGCGCTCTCATGTTACAGTTGTCACACTTCAGCGTTCACTGAATCAAACAAACAGATCTGAGCTGAAAGCAGCCAGGACTCTTGGGGTTCTTGTAGTTGTGTTTCTTGCATGCTACTGTCCATTTTACTGCTCTTCCTTCACCACAAAAGACATGGTAAATAATCCATCTGCATCTACTGTGATCATTGTCTTTTATTTTAACTCTTGTCTAAACCCTTTAATCTATGCCTTATTTTACCCCTGGTTTAGAAATGCTGTTAAACTTATCATCACTCTGAAGATCTTCAAACATGATATCAGTGAGGCAAACATACTATAAAATGACTTCCAAATTTGCGCTACTATAGTACCAGTGGTGCAATGGTTAGCACTGTAACCTCACAGCAAGAAGCCACTGGGTCTGAATCCAGCCTGTGGTCCTTTCTGTGTGGAGTTTGCATATTCTTCCTTTGTCTTGGCAGGGACTCCAGTTTACTCCCACAGTGGGGTTAAAATGAACATAGGTGTGAATGTGACTGTGAATGGTTGTCTGTCTCTGCTTGTTAGCCTTTGACAGATCCACATGTATCCTGCCTCTGCCCCCCAAGAAAAGGACAAGCAGAAGAGGATGGATGAACATATGGAAGAAAACAGATGGATGGATTTTCACTGTGTTACTGAAAGTGACTTTGAATTATGGCTGTATTTAATGATAGATAAGATATAGTAACTGTGACTGAAGTATATATCCAAGCAAGGAAATTACCAATAAAATTTTGATAAGTACTTCTTATCATTTGTTAAGCAAAAACTCCTGGAAATGTGGAACTATGTGGAAATTGTTACCTATTAGCTCTCAGTCCAATATTTCCAGTGTATTTGGCTTTTAAGACCACATATCTTTAAAGAGAAACAAAGCATGAAATAATTTCTTTTTAGTGAAGTGATCGAACATAGACACCATGGTCCTTCAGACTTTGAAAGACACGAGCTTTCTTACTACATTCAGGTGATTAGTAATGTTCAGCTGTAGATAGTTTAGCTCACAGCACTCCATAAAACTATCCACCACCCTTCTGTATTCATCCTCCTGCCCATCAATGATATGGGCAAAAATACCAGTTATCTGAAAATCTATTTAAGTGACATGACTCTGATCTGTACCTGAAGTCTAGAGAATGAAGAGTAAATGTGATAAGACAGTCCCGCGTGATACTCGTGTGCTGCTCGATATGCTGTCTGAGCAACAGCTCTTCAGCCTGAAATACTGTGGCCAACCTGTCAGGTAGTCATTAATACAGGTTATGCGTGGAGCATAATTTTAACCATGACAATTCCAGTAAGCCTAAGTTGTAAGGCATAATCTACTGATATTCAGTGTAGTGAGTCCAGATAAAGAAAAGATTATTAATTCTGTGTAAGTAAGTTTGAAAAAGTGAAAGTTCAGCACACTGTGTAGAGAAAGATAAGTGGGGGTATAAAATCAGCACTTCATGAAAAAGTTCTGATAGAGTACCCAGTAACATCATCCTCCTCTCTCTGGCTGTCTCAGACTTTCTTGTGGGTCGCCTGTTGATGCCATTAGAAATCTTTAGACACACAATCTGCTGGATACTTGGTGATTGTATGTGTTCTGTTTATATTTAGGAAATAGGCAGTCTTATCTGTGCTTCAATAGGGAACATAGTTCTCATATCAGTTGACCAATATGTGGCTATTTGTGACCCTCTGCATTACCCCACCAGAATCACTGTGGGGAGAGTCAAACTCAGTGTTTGTCTGTATTGGTTTTATTTGATTTGCTACTGCAGTATTTATGCAAAAGACTTCCTGATCGAACCAGGCAGGTATAATTCCTGCTATGGAGAGTGTGTGTTTGTCATCAATGATATTACAGGGACTGTTTTTTTTTTTTTTTCCACTTTGTCAAATGGCTTTAATAGAGGGCTTCCCATTTCCATGAATGGTCAGGTATGGATTTATTTAGATGGGATGGAGACTGACTTACTATAGTACTGCAAATCACTGCACTGCGATACTAAGATTGCTCGCTGCTTGCCTTCTAAATGGTTTTCGGGGGCACTTAAGCTGTACCTAATCTGATGGTATTTACTTCTGTAAGATCATCATATCGTGTCCATTCATGTTATTACAGCCACTTTAAAAGAATCAAGTGTACAAAGTAATTAAATCTATCTAAAGAAATAAAGTACACTTGAGTGCCTTGAAGCAGTGGACCTGTTTAAGAAGACATTCTGAATCTGAATGAGGAAATCTTATTAAATATGATTTTTTTCTTTTTTTTTTCTTTTTTTTTTTTAAGCCTGTCATGTCTGGCAGATCTTGCAAACAGAACTGTGACCTGAGAGCGTTGTTGTGCCAAACATATTTGCTATTTCAAGGTGAGCTCTATAGGTTCTCTATAGGCTCCTCTTGTAAGTGTGTGACCCTTTATTTTATTTGAATTATTTTTAGCATACTGTGATGAATTTGCCAGAGCTGACAGGCTTAGGAAAAAGAAAAGAAGAAAAGAAAAAGAGAGAGAGAAAGAGAGAGAGTAAGAGAGAAGGGAAAGAAGAGAATAGAGAGAAAAAAATAGGATGAATAAACCAAATAATTAGTCACTTGTTAAACATAAAAGATACTGACAATACTTGCAAAATTAAAAATTGTGTGGGGAAAACAAAAATTGCTTGATTACACAGACCAACCCTTTTGTATTATGATTACGTGAGTATTTGTGTTTGTGTCATGAAATGTACCAATGAGGGCAGAACGCCACAGCCCTGCCCATCAGAAGCTAGAGGCAGACAAAAAGAGCCCCAGGAAGCCCAGGCCGCCAGCAGCCCACCAAGACCTACAAAGACCCGCGGCCACTCATTCCAAAGACATCCGCACACCCACCCCAGCAGACAGGGGAGGGAGGTCTCGGACGGAGCCCCCCCCAGTCAAGGAGCAAGGGCACCAGAGAACCCGAGGCAACGAGAACCCAGCCCCCCCCAGCGGCCAGCCCCCGCGCAGGCTGGCAGCAGGGCCCCAGGGCCCTGGCACCCGAGGACCGCCCGAGCCCCCACAGAGCCCCACCCCACGCCGAAGAGGCCAACGCAGCCCCGCGCCGCAGCCCCCAGGGAAGCAGGTCACCACCCACGCCAGAACATCCAGCCCCACCCAGGAACCCGGAGGTACCCACACCCCAGGGGGGCAGGGGGGGAAGAGGCAACCAGCAAGGAGCGGCCAGGAGGCAAGGCACAGGCCCAGACCCAGGTCCAGCCAAACATACAACCCCACGCACTCCCACAAGAACACCCATGTACACATTTATGCACAAATACACATACATGCACATACACACTCACTCATACATATATAAAGATAGATACACCATACATATACATCCACTCACCCACCCATACTCACGAAGACTATGACAAATACAAAGACACACATTCATTCATAGCTACCCACCCTCTGAAGATGGGGCGAGTGGAAACCACCCCAGGGCCAACAGTGACCCCAAGACGCCGCCAGCCCGGTCCCCCAGGAACCCCCCCACCCCCACCCCGGGCGAGGTGTAAGAAATCGGGGTGTGAGATGGCCCCCCCCCCCCTCTCCCCTCCCAAATTGTAAGTGAGTGTGTTTATGTTTGTGAATGAATGAGGTGTATAAGGTGCAGTTAAAATTGAGGGGGCAGTTGTGCCACAAGCACCAACTGCTGATCGTCAGTGCTCGTCCACACTGCCCCCCCAAAACCCTCCATGTCTAAAGTGCAAATAAAATTTGGGGACAGACAATAATGAGGATCAACCCCTGGGTAACATGCCTGCCCCAAAGGTCCTATGTGTATCGAGTAGTGTGTGTGTTATAATGTCTATAGTGCAATTAAAAAGGAGAGGCAAGTGGCCGCGCGGCTCTGCGCGTGGCCCTTCCACCCTACGTGTGTGTGTGTGTGTGTGTGTGTGTGTATATGTGTGTGTGTGTGTGTGGGGGGGGGGGGGGGTATGACCATGAAGGGGGGAAAAAGAAAAAAAAAAAAAAAAAAACCCTGGAAGAAGAGAGCCAGCTGTCCACTGGCTCAATAGGCACCCCGATCTCCCACACCCCAGCCCACGGCAGGGGGGGGTGAACCCAGGGCCGTGGTGACAGCATCCCAGAGCACTGCAGCACCTGAGACTGGTGCCACTGCCCCCATCGCAGAGGGTAGCCCACTCACACTAGACGCCCATTCACTCGACAATAGACACAAACAAGCGACAGGACATACTGGCCTGAGTTGGAAATACGGTGCCCTGTCCCCACCAACCACCCCACTGCGGCCCCCACCCCCCACCCCACCCCCCCGCAATGCAGGCACCCCAGGGCCCCAAAAGCGCAGACCGGACATCCAGACGCAGGCCAGGTCCACCCACCCCACCCGGTGGTGCGCCCGGGACAGCAGAGACCCCCCCAGCGCCAGGGGGGACCCACTGGGAGTTGGCACGGCCCCAGGCCCCGGGCCCCGGGCCCCAGACCCCAGCCCCCGAGCCACACAGGGAAGACCAGCCAACTGTCCGAGGGCTGGCACCCACCACCCCAAGCACCCCGGCCCACACCCCAGGACCTTAAGGCAGCACCATCCAAGCCCCCACCACCATCAACCAGAACAGGCACACAGACATCCTCAGAAGGTCGCCCCAGGACTCCAGTCTCAGGAGGCTACCAGCTACACAGGCCCCCAGAGCCCTCACCCGAACGCCTACAAAGCACATCAGGAGTAGAACCCACAGCCAACCACCCCCACTAGGTAATGGAGCTGATCAGTGGGAACCAAAGAGAGTCAAATTCCTCCAATTGATCTTTAGAAGAAGCAGACATTCTCTCTAAACTAAAATGATCTATTAATAAATTTCTGTATTGAGTAATACATAGTTTATTTTTTGACTTCCAATTCATGAGGATAGTTTTCTTAGCAATGCACAAGGCTGTAAGAATAATGTGTGATATATTTGACTCCATGACTAATTCATTAACATCACCTAAGATGCATAGCCTGGGGGAAGTTGGGACACAACAGCTAAACCATATGGATAGGTCTTCACATATCCTCTGCCAAAATCTCTGGTACGCAAGACCACAGAGCATGTAGATAATTCTCCTCTGAATTGCTTGTACAATGGGTGCATATGTTTGAGTGCGTAAGGCCCATTTGGAACATCCTTTGTCCAGTATAGTGTGTTCTATGAAGAACTTTATATTGTATAAGTTGTACTTGGGGTCTTTTAGTCATTTTGAAGATATTTAAACCTATTTCTGTCCATAGATTTTGATCCAGGTTAACAGAAAGATCACACTCCCATTTTGCAATTGGGAGGGAAACTGAATCATCAGTTTTTAGTAATAATTTATATAATTTTGACAACAATTTTGGGGTACAGAGGTTAAGAAATTCTGTTACCCATGTAGGCATTTCTAGATTCAGTTGATTAAGGTTAAATCTTCCCTGTAAGATGGACTTAAGTTGTTGATATTCCAGAAATCTACCGTTGCCAATTCTATATTTTGATATAAGTTCTTGGAATGTCATAAGGTTTCCATCTTGGATAATATGTTCTAAATTATTTACACCCTTATCACGCCATAACGGAAAATTCAGCATTTTATTTTTCTGACAAATATCTGGATTGTTCCAGATGGGTGTTAGTTTACAGGGGATAAGTGAAGACTTAGTTATTTTTAAAAATTCCCACCAGGCTGTCAGAGAGGTATTTATACTGAGGCCTTTATAGCAGTTATGATGTTTAATACTGGGACTAATGAAAGGTAGATCAGAGATTTTTATTTTTCCACAAAACGCCTGTTCCAGATCCAGCCATGGGTTGTCTAATGAATTGGATTTGATCCACTTTGAAATGTACTGCACTCTACTCCCTAAGAAATAGTAATAAAAGTTTGGTAATTCTAGACCGCCACTGTGTTTTGGTTTTTGTAAAGTTTTTAAGCTTATTCTTGATGGTTTGTTTTTCCATAAAAATTTTGAGATGTTTGAATCTAGTGACTTAAACCAAGGAAGGGAAGGTTTATTAGGGATCATTGAAAATAGATAATTAATTTTTGGTAAAACCATCATTTTAATGGCAGCAACTCTCCCCATGAGTGATATAGGTAGACTATTCCAACGTGTGAGATCATCCTCTATTGTTTTTGATAAGGGGATATGATTTAATCGTACCCAGTCTGAGAGCCTGGCGTAAAAAAAATTTATGCCTAAATATCTAATATTTCCTGACTTTATTGAGGTCCTAGAGGTTCTATGGAAATTACAATTCAGAGGCAAAACTGTTGATTTACTCCAATTGATAGAGTAATCAGATATCGATGAGAACTTATCTATTAGTGTGATAGTCTTCAAAAGAGAAGCTTGTGAATTCCTAAGGAAAAGTAATACATCATCAGCATAAAGGCTAATTTTATGGTCCATATTTTCAGTTTAAATTCCTTTAATATTTGCATTTTGACGGATTGCTGCTGCTAGTGGCTCAATGAAAATTACAAAGAGAGAGGGAGAGAGTGGACAGCCCTGCCTGGTGCCCCTCTGCAGACTGAAGCTTTGGGAAATGAGATCATTTGTCCGAACACGTGCATTTGGGGAGCTGTGTAATGTTCTGATCCAGTTTATAAAGGATGAACCAAATCCAAATTTTTGTAGAACTGCTAGTAAGAATCTCCAATTTACCCAATCAAATGCCTTTTCTGCATCTAAAGACACGACTGTCGTCTCTAATTTGTTAATAGAACAATAATCTATTATATTTATCAGTCGACGTGTATTATTGGCTGAGTGCCGACCCTTGATAAAGCAGAGTTCATGGTTGGAGATAATATGTGATCATTCTGAATCTGAGTTACCATTCTGAAAAAAATGGGTGCTAGCTCAGACCAAAATTCTTTATAAAACTCTGCTGGGAAACCATCTGGGCCTGGGGCTTTATTATTTGGGAGATGTTGTACTGCTTCAATAAGATCAGATAATGAAAGAGGTAAATCCAGAGCTGCAGCCTGTTCGTCATTCAGTTTTGGTAGATTTATATTGTTGAGAAATTCTTCAATTTCGGTATCAGATGGATTAATCTGTGGTGAGTATAAGACTTCATAAAAGTCTTTAAAAGAGTTATTTATTTGTTGTGGGTCATGAGTAATGTTACCAATTGGGTCTTTAATAGAAAAAATAGCTGTTTTTTCTTTATTTAGTTTTAATTGGTTGGCCAGGAATTTTCCAGATTTATTTCCATGCTCAAAGTTTTCCAAACGCAGCCTCTGCAACATAAATTGTGTCCTTTTATCAATTATTTCATTTAACACCAGTTTCAGTTTCCTCAGGTTGTTAATTATATGTTCTTGTGGTGAAGCAGCATAGGCAGTTTCTAGAGATTTAATTTTCTGTTCTAATTTTAACACAAGTGTGTTTTCTTTATTTTCCTTATGCGAGCAATAAGATATTATTTTGCCCCGCATTACTGCCTTTCCCGCTTCCCAAAGAACACATGGTGATACTCCTGGAAGATCATTATGTTCTAATAATGCTGACCACTCTTTTTTGAAATAATTAATAAAATCTTGTTCTTTAAGTAATGATGTATTAAATCTCCAGTTCCTGATTGGTGGTGTGACTCTTTTCTGTGTCAAAAACATAGACACTGGTGCATGATCACTGATCGTGATAGGATGAATCTGAGTGTCTGTGATATCCATCATCATGGAGCTGCTAACTAAAAAGTAATCTAAGCCGGAGTGAGACTTGTGTACTGGTGAGAAAAATCTATAATCCTTCAGAGTGGGGTGATGTGAACGCCAAGCATCACAAAGACCAAAATCTTTCATGTACTATTTGAGAATGTCTGCAGACTGCCAGTTCCTGTGGAAAAGACTGGAAACTTGTCTGCCGGTGCATCAGAGGCTGATCTGGAACATCATTGGCCGGCTCACCTGCCAATCATAATCAGCATCGACCAATCAGCGCTTCAGGATTCCGGGACTTAGCAGAGCAGCAGCACAGGACGGCGATGGAGTGCAGGAGGACTGTGAGCGAGCAAAACCGGACTTTCCAGTAGCTTTAAGTTGTTTAGGCCGCTCAAGAGAGCTTTGTGTGTGCGTGCAGCTAACTGTAAGTAGATGACATTTAAGAGTTGATATTATTCGGTAGCGTTGAATTGGTAATAACTGAGTTCAGTGGTAATTAGCTAATTCTGTGTAAGACGTTGCATGTTTACCTAGCGAATGTGGAAATAAGCTAACGGTAGGCGCCTGCAGACGCCATAGTCATGTATGTAGCTGTTAATTATCTTCTTTATCTGAACTACTGAAGTTACTTTGGCATTTAGGATGTAGCTTGCTACTTATCTGTTTGAACTGTATATAAGTGATGGAAGAAGATTACTGAGCATATTGTGCAGGTTTATAATTTGAATCCTGATTAGTATATTTTCTTGTTGTGTACTTTATAGAAACCATGCACAAAGGAACTGTATTGTGAGCAGAACTGAAATAAACGACAAAAGACAAGTAACGCCTCATCCTTGACCGGATGCCCGCAGCCTTTTCCCCTAAGAGTAACCAAGCCTTTAGTACAGTTCCTCTGACTCACTGCTGTACCGAGCCTGTCAATATCTGCATTAAATACCAGGTTGAAGTCTCCTTCAGAGTGTGGTGTCAGAGTGGTCAGATAGTGTGGTGAAGAAAGCATGAAAGAAGGAGGGGTCATCAACATTTGGTCCATATATGCTAGCAATACATAAATCTGTATTCTGAATAGATAAATTAACTATTATAAATCTACCTTCAGGGTCTACTGTAGTGTTTCTACTGTTAAAGTATATCTTCCTGTTAATCAGTATAGCTACACCTCTTTGTCTGGAGTTATAGCAGGCTGAGTACACATGAGGGAACTGTGGAGAGGAGAGAGTGTGCGCAGATGTTTTGGACACATGTGTCTCCTGTAGAAGAACAATATCTGCTTTTAAGTCTTTTAACTGATTAAAAATTTTTAGTCTTTTTTCCCTTGAACCAGCTCCGTGTACATTCCATGAGACAAATCTGAGTGTGCTCATATTTAAACTAACTGATGGACTGTTGTGTGCTCACTAAGGATGTGTGTATATATGCGCTGTATGTTGGTGTGTGTGTATGTGTGTGCATATGCTCTGTATGTTGGCGTGTGTGTGCACATTCGTGTTGGTGTGTGCGTGTGCATGTGCGCTGTATGTTGGTGTGTGTGTGCGTCTACGCTGTATGCTAGTGTAATAAATTGTAGCATTGCAAGTGACATAAACATACTGCTGATTGCACAAATAAAAAAGACGTGAAAAAAGTGACCTGAGTGACATAAGACTGAAATAAGAAGAGGGGAAAACAAAACAAACAAACCAACGATCACGGTACTATGCTGATTAGTCGGCGTTAATGGTACTACTTAGACAGTTGAATATACATTTAGAAAACTACAGAGAAAGTAGAAAAAATAGAAAAAAACAAAACCGAAAAACTCAGAAAAGAGCGTTAATGTGGACACAGATCACCTGATCGATCAGTAGAGCCATGGCGTGGTGTTTTTGTCGCGGTAAAGCTGTCCGTTTACATACAGTTTGTCCACGGTGATGACAGCCCGGGAGCCTCCCTGCATAAATTTTTTCCGGATGGGGAACAGGACCTTGCGTCGCTCCAGGATCTCCTTTGGAAACTGATCGTTGACGCTGAAGTCCGTCCCTCTCAGCTCCCGGCCGCGGCTCTTCACCAGCTCTTTTTGCTTGAAGTGTTCGAATTTGGCCACGATCGGTCTGGGTCTGCGTGCTCCGGGTCGTTTCCCTCCCAGGCGGTGGACTCTATGGAAGGCGATGGTCTTCACTGTGTCCTCCGGGAGCTTCAGGTGAGTTTGGATAAACTCCTTCACTGTAGCCTCCGGGTCCTCCTCTGCCTTCTCCGGGATACCTGAAAACACAAGATTTTCTCTCATGCTGCGGGCATGAAGCTCGATAACAGATTCTTTGACTTTCTTATTTTCATCTAAGAGCCGGGTCATTTCCTTGGTGAGGGAATTCACCGACTCTCTGAGGACAGCGTTTTCAGCAGCCAGTGTTTCCACCTGATGCTGGCTGAACTCGACTGACTCCCGCAGGGCCTGAAACTCTTTGTGGAGGATTTCAACCAGGGCCAAGCGGGCGTCAAAGCTTGACAGCTTGTTGTTAATGGACTCCAGAATGCCCACAATATTGGTGGTGGGTGGCGATACCGCGAATCTTCGGGGCGGCTTCTTTTCGTGGACGGAGTTCCCTTGCTGGTGGAGGGAGTCGGCGTCTTGTCGGTTTTCCCCATAACGACTCGCTCAAAACACCCGTCGATGTAACGCAACAGACTGTCCAGGTCCTCTTCACCGTCCTCCAGATTGCTGAAAATAATTTAAGTTAGGCTAAAAAACTACCGATATTTGTTAGTTTTAAGCCTGTCTACTTATAAACGTTTGCAGATAGAGTCACGCCACCATTGACGATACTGCCGAGGTTCACAAAGTCTCGCGTGACTACAGCATAGCCCCTTTTTATACAAAATACATCATGACTGAACCAGGCAGGTATAATTCCTGCTATGGAGAATGTGTGTTAGTTATCAATGATATTACTGGGAATGTTGACCTTGTTTTATTCTTTATTGTTCCAGTTTCTGTCATCATAGTTCTGTATATGAGAGTGTTTGTGGTGGCTGTGTCTCAGGCTCGTGCCATGCGCTCTCATGTTACAGCTGTCACACTTCAGCATTCACTGAATCAAACAAACAGATCTGAGTTAAAAGCAGCCAGGACTCTTGGGGTTCTTGTAGTTGTGTTTCTGGCAAGTTTCTGTCCATTTTACTGCTTCACTCTTGTTGAAGTAGCAATGAGCTGAAGGGATCTAAGAACACCCACTCCAACTTGGTGCCTCTCACCGTGTGCAACTCCGAACTTGAACAGAGTCCAGCCCCTCTCCAGGAGACTAGTTCCAGAGCCCAGGCCATGCATTGAGGTAAGCCCGACTATATCTAGTCTGTATCTCTCAACCTCATCCACTAGCTCAGGCTCCTTCCTCACCAAAGAGATGATATTCCATGTTCCAATAGCCAGCCTTGATAGCCAGGGATTGGTCTACTAGGGCCTGCATCCCAGACTGCAGCCTGACACACATTGCACCCAACCCTCACGATACCTCCTGCAGTTATGGGCCTACAGGAGGGCTGGCCCATTTCTCCTCTTTAGGCTGTGCCCAGCTAGGCACAACATGCTAATGCCTAGCCACCAGACACCCTCCCTGAAGCTCCTTCCTCAGGTCTGG
Organism: Archocentrus centrarchus; assembly: GCF_007364275.1. Classification (NCBI taxonomy): domain Eukaryota; kingdom Metazoa; phylum Chordata; class Actinopteri; order Cichliformes; family Cichlidae; genus Archocentrus; species Archocentrus centrarchus. Next base: position 32,136,949 of record NC_044366.1, read on the forward strand.
CTCCACGGTGAGGACCCGGTAATCCTATCCCAGGCAGGGTAAACCGTTCCCTTGATGTGTGTTTCATCAGGGTTCTTGGAATCTCTCTTTGTCTGGCCCCTCACCCATGACCAATTTGCTATGGGAGACCCTACCAGGGGGCAAAGCCCCCAGATAACATATTGTAGCTTCTGGGATCGCTAAGACACACCAAACCCCTCCACCACCATAAGGTGGCGATTCACGGAGGAAAACAAATTAATGACTAAAACTCAAAATATAAATGAAAATACATAGAGATGAAGCATCAAACTAGACCAAAACAGAGAATACTAAATAAAAAGGAATTTATGATATATGATAATTCAAGACCCAGAGTTGTGAATCAAAACACTCAAAACTCAGGGTTCAAGATCCAGGAAGATAACAATAATCTAACAATAATCAGCATCATTGGTCCCAGATTAATGGCAAGCTATTAACTAACTGCATGTGAGACAATGAGTGTGAAAAAATAAAAGTGTGATAGGTTGTGTGGAGACAAAGAGTAGGGTTATCATGTTGCAGACTCAAAGAGGTTGCTGGGTGGGGAAAGATAAATCAGCTTTATGAGTAGTTCTGATCAGACCTGCAGGAGCTGCAGCTGCCTGATGATGGAGATACAGAAAGGAGCTGAGCTCTGTTTTCTACAACTCCTCAACAGTTCCTGCAGGAAGCCGACACTTCACTGGTCCAAAGCTGTGCTCCTAAACATTGTGCTGTCCTTCATCTCTCTGATCACTGCTGCTCTCAACCTGCTGGTCATCATCTCAGTCTCCCACTTCAGGCAGAGATTAACTTTTCAACTGAAACAACAGTTTTAGTTTTTGATATGTGAAAACTTGAACTTACATCATTTGATTTAGTGATGGAAGAATAAGTGTGTTCATTTGGTTAGAGTAAATCGTGCTTAAATCATGGAACATTTTCACTGAAAATGTTTTCAAATAATTATTGTGTAAAACATTATTTTCTGTCTTCCTGCAGGCAGCTTCACACACCCAGAAACACTCTCATCCTCTCTCTGGCTGTCTCAGACTTTCTTGAGGGTCTCCTGTTGATACCATTAAAAATCATTAGAAACACAACCTGCTGGGTACTTGGTGATTTTATGTGTTCTATTTATTATAATCTGGCTGCAAGTGTTTTCTGTGCTTCAATAGGAAACATAGTTCTCATATCAGTTGACAGCTATGTGGCTATTTGTGACCCTCTGCATTACCTCACTCTCTTCGCCTGAGTGTCCAGAACAGCTGCAGGTCTGATGTTATGATTACAAAATCAATCAGCAACCTGTGGCCTAAGGTGTCCTGGTGCAATGTGTACTTACTGTGTGGACATCCTTATGTTTGAATATGGTGTTCAAACTGTGGTTTGTACATAAGTGCAATAACAGAATGCCACTCAGGTTCAAGTAGGAGGAATGGCTTACAATAAGGACATGTGTTTTTTAAAAAATAAATCCTTCTTGTATTGTTAAAAAGCAAAGACAGTTTGAAACTGGTTAATAAGTATTAGGTATAATAGTTATAAGGAAACATTTAACCATGACAGTAGGAATGACATGTAATCTACCAATAACTTGAGTCGAACATGAGTCCAGATGAATAAAATATTAATTATCAGATAGTGAAAGTGGAAAAGTTTGTGTCAAGAGCAAGAGTAATGTCAGTGTGTGTGTGTGTGTCTGTGTGTGTGTGTGTGTGTGGAGGTGGGACAGAAATAGATATAACAAGTAGCTACAGAAGTAGCTACAGAAACTGCAGCTGCCTGATGATGGAGATACAGAAAGGAGCTGAGCTCTGTTTTCCACAACTCCTCAACAGTTCCTGCAGGAAGCCGACACTTCACTGGTCCAAAGCTGTGCTCCTGAACATTGTGCTGTCCTTCATTTCTCTGATCACTGCTGCTCTCAACCTGCTGGTCATCATCTCAGTCTCTTACTTCAGGTGCAGATTAAGTTTTCAGTTGAAACTTTTCAATTAAGTTTTACATATGTGAAAACTTAGATTTGCATAATATAATTTAGTGATAAAAGGATGAAGTGAATTTTGCACATTATTGGTGTATTTTAGCCATGACCTGTAATGTTTTATGTGTGTAGTCTGCACCATGCATGCAATGCAGCATTTTCACTGAAGACATTTTGAAATTATTCATGTGTATTATATATTTTTTTCTGTCTCCCTGCAGGCAGCTTCACACACCCAGTAACATCCTCCTCCTCTCTCTGGCTGTCTCAGACTTTCTCGTGGGTCTCCTGTTGATGCCGTTAGAAACCATTAGAACCACAACCTGCTGGTTCCTTGGTGATCTCATGTGTTGTGTTTATTTTTATCTAATGACTAATATTGTCTGTGCTTCAATAGGGAACATAGTTCTCATATCAGTTGACCGCTATGTGGCTATTTGTGACCCTCTGCATTACCCCACCAGAATTAATGTGGGGAGAGTCAAACTCAGTGCTTATCTGTGTTGGTTTTATTCAGTTTTCTACAGCAGTCTTTATATGAAGGACATCCTGACTGAACCAGGCAGGTATAATTCCTGCTATGGAGAGTGTGTGTTTTTCAGCAGTGACGTTGCAGGTATTGTCGATCTTGTTTTGTCCTTTATTGTTCCAGTTTGTGTCATCATAGTTTTATATATGAGAGTGTTTGTGGTGGCTGTGTCTCAGGCTCGTGCCATGCGCTCTCATGTTACAGCTGTCACACTTCAGCGTTCACTGAATCAAACAAACAGATCAGAGCTGAAAGCAGCCAGGACTCTTGGGGTTCTTGTTGTTGTGTTTCTGGGAAGCTATTGTCCATATTACTGCTACACTCTTGTTGAAGAAAATTTGGTCAATGATCCATCTGCATCTACTGTGATCATTGTCTTTTATTTTAATTCGTGTCTAAACCCGTTGATCTATACCCTGTTTTACCCCTGGTTTAGAAATGTTGTTAAACTTATCATCACTCTGCAAATATTCAAGCATGACATCAGTGAGGCAAACATACTTTAAAAAGACTTTGAAATTGCTCCACTATAACACCAAGGGTGCAGTGGTTAGCACTGTAACCTCACAGCAAGAAGGGCCTGGGTTTGAATTCAGCCCGAGGCCTTTTTCTGTGGAGTTTGCAGTTTCTCTCTGTATCTGTGCAGGGATTACTCCCACAGAGGGGTTATTTTAATTGGGAACTCTAAATTGACAGTAGGTGTGAATGGTTGCCTGTCTCTACATGTTGGCCTTAGACAGATCCAGACGTATCCTGCATCTGTCTGCTCAGGACCCTGGATTGGATAAGCAGAAGAAAATGGATGAAGCATGTTTACTGTATAACTGAAAGTGACTTTGAATTATGGCTGTATTTAGTAATAGGTAAAATATACTAACTGTGACTGGAATATATGTCAGAGGAAGGAAACACAAAAAAATAAATGAGTACTTTTGATCATTTCTTAAGCAAAACTATGAATCATTTCTATGTGGAAATTGTTACATAATATATCTCACTCTATTTTTTAAGATTAAGATTAAGATTAAGATAGTGTTTATTTGTCACATGCACAGTTATACACAGTACAATGCACAGTGAAATGTATTTTGTACCTGCAACCATATATACACACACATATAAATAAGAAGAATAAAAATAAAAAAAGGTAATTCACACTATACACTATACTCTATATACTATACACTATACACACTTTTATAAATTATAATATTTACATTGTGCAATAATGGTCCAGTTAGGGCTCAGAGTTGAGCAGACGGATGGCTTGTGGGTAAAAAACTCTTCTTCAACCTTTCAGTCTTAGCCCTCAGGCAGCGGTAACGCCGGCCTGATGGGAGCAGGGAGAAGAGAGAGTGTCCGGGGTGGCTGGGCTGTTTTAGGATCTTCATGGCCCTCAGCCTGCACTGCTTGGTGTAAATGTCCTGCAGGTTGGGGAGGGTGGTTCTGATGGTCCGTTCAGCTGAACGAACCACCCTTTTTAGGGCCATGAAGTCCTGCTTGGTGCAGTTTCCCATCCAGGTGGTGATGCTCCCACGCATGATGCTCTCGATGGTGCAGGTGTAAAAGTTCCTGAGCACCTTGAGTGGGAGCTTGAAGTCTCTCAGCCGCCTGAGGAGGTAGAGACGCTGTCTGGCCTTCTTCACAGTGATGTTTATGTGATGAGTCCAGGACAGGTCCTGTGAGATGGTCACTCCCAGGTATTTGAAAGTGTCCACTCTTTCCACCTCAGCACCACTGATGACAAGTGGATGGTAGTCCCTCTGCTGCTTCCTGCTGAAGTCCACGATCAGTTCCTTCGTTTAGCATATTCAGCATTTGGTTCAAAGTAATTAAACAATGTTAACTTCAGCAGTTTATTTTTTTTTCTCTGGTTATTACATAGTGTTGTTATCTTTGTATTTTATAAGCACCATATTATCATACACAGAGTCAATGAGGTTAGAGGCTCAGTTACAGGAAGCAGTCCACACTGTTAGGACCACTGTTAAAACCATGGTTTTAAAGAAAAATTAAATGATAGAACAGACACAGCATGGTCCTACAGACCTTGAAAGACTTGAGTCTCATCAGTACTTTAGTGATGTTCAGCAGTAGATAGTTAAGCTCACACTACCCTTCTGTATTTATCCGCCTGACCATCAGTGATACAGCTAACAAAAGTAATTGTCTGAAGTTGGCATGACCATGATCTGTACCTGAAGTCTGAAATATAGATAGTGAAGAGAAAGGGTCACTGTCTTGTGTGGTGCTCCTGTGCTGCTCAGTATGCTGTCTGAGCAACAGGTCATCAGCCTGACATACTGTGGTCAACTTGTCAGGTAGTCTGTAATCCAGGTTATGAGTGGATCAACTACCTGTGAGTTTATATCCCAGTACTGATGCTCTAATGGTATTAAAAGCATTGGAAAAATGAAAGCACGATTCTCAGTGTTTCCTGTCATGTCCATGTCAGAATATGCCTAATGCAGCAGGTAGATGATGGGATCCACCATGCCAGTCTGGGGATGGTTGGCAAACTGCAGGGGGTCCAGTCAATGCTCCACCAGCAGACACAGATGATTGAGGATTAGTCTCTCCAGTGTCTTCATGATGTGTGAGGCCAGAGTAACATGCCTGTAGTCCCCTGAAGTAGTTGAGTGAAACTTTTTAGGGGACAGGAATAAGAAAGCCTGTCTTTTAGAGCCGGGATCCTCTGCGGTTTTAGACAACAGGTTGAAGATCAGATATAGAACTTCACACAACTGAGCGGCACAACTCTTGAGAACTCTGGGATTGATGCTGTCAGGACCAGTAGTTTGCCAAGGTGGAGTTGGAAGAGGTTAAACTTACATTCCTTCAACCAAGTGATTTCTCATAGATGGTAATCTGAAAATGCTGGCTGAGCCTTCACCTGTTCAATTTCCGTGTTTTTTTTTGTCTGGATTTTTGTTTGTGTGTTGATGTTTTGTATTTTATGTATTGCCTGTGAAGCACTTTGGTCCATTCTGGTTTTTAAATGTGCTATATAAATAAATTTGACATTGACATTGACATTTTATTAAAACAGACAAAGCCTACCTTTGTCTGTTTTAATCTCCATCATCAATGCTTTCCTGGCTAACATGCTAAAGAAGTCGTTAAAGGCTTTTTTAGATCACGCATGTCAGGGCATCATACATCACACATGCCAGGGTGGTTAGTAAGAGGAAACCTGTCTGTTAAGATAATTACAGAGGGATGTTCCCTCTATTGCTATTGCTAGCTAGCGCAGATCATAACTGATCTCAATCTGAAAGCAGAGCCACTGGTATCTTGTCTATAGCGCAGATTCCTGTCAAAGATCACACTTTTAGCTACACTGTGCATGTACAGTGTAAACCTGACCTCTTGACAAGCTCAAGCTATTTGTAATTGGACATAGCCATGTTCATTAAATTAAAAGAGGTTACAGATTCCAGTGGAATCAGAGGGAACTTGTCATGGCCCTAACCTAACAGACCCACAAAAACAACTAGGATCAGATGCTCAGGGTTTTTTAGTAATACAAATTTGGGAGTAGAGGATTGCTGAAGGCGGAGGAAAACCAAGCACTGGAAACAGGAGTGATGTCTGTGGAGAGAAAGACTGACTGTAACTACGGAGCTAGGTGAGATAACTGGGAACTAATAGTGAAAACTTAGATCTTTACATTATGTGCAGATGAACTAGGATGTGAGACAAGTCCATAAACAGGAGACAGATCCAAGATGAGCTGCTGGGTACAGGTGGAGAGTGGGCAGGCAGGGGACAGCAGAAGTAAGACAAGCAGGTTAGGGCCAATAGATGAAAGATGGTAATTTCCCCAAACGGTGAGCCGAGCTCCTTTAGTGAACTCCTAGAAGGAACAAAAACTCAGGTCAGAAATACAAGAAAGGATGTGAACGCAGAATAAAATGAGCCTGCACTTCACCGTGGAGGACGAACCAACTGGCGGAGAATGACTGCCCCGGCTGGCCTGTAGCTGACACCGAATTGTGTTGGAGTGGCCACCAGGGGGCAGAGTTCTGCTGGGTTGAGGTGAGGGCTACAAGAAGTAGTAGTTAGGTTTTATAGCCCTCACCTGCCTTCAATTAGGAGCTCTGCCTTATTTGAACCTTTTTTGAGCCAAGGTACATTTTTTCCATTGAAAAAATCACGAGGCACACCACCAGCCAAAAATGTTAAAAAATGATACTCTGTAGCCTATATTAACAATATACAGGGGTTGGACAATGAAACTGAAACACCTGTCATTTTAATGTGGGAGGTTTCATGGCTAAATTGGACCAGCCTGGTGGCCAATCTTCATTAATTGCACATTGCACCAGTAAGAGCAGAGTGTGAAGGTTCAATTAGCAGGGTAAGAGCACAGTTTTGCTCAAAATATTGCAATGCACACAACATTATGGGTGACATACCAGAGTTCAAAAGAGGACAAATTGTTGGTGCACATCTTGCTGGCACATCTGTGACCAAGACAGCAAGTCTTTGTGATGTATCAAGAGCCACGGTATCCAGGGTAATGTCAGCATACCACCAAGAAGGATGAACCACATCCAACAGGATTAACTGTGGACGCAAGAGGAAGCTGTCTGAAAGGGATGTTCGGGTGCTAACCCGGATTGTATCCAAAAAACATAAAACTACGGCTGCCCAAATCACGGCAGAATTAAATGTGCACCTCAACTGTCCTGTTTCCACCAAAACTGTCCGTCGGGATCTCCACGGGGTCAATATACACGGCCGGGCTGCTATAGCCAAACCTTTGGTCACTCGTGCCAATGCCAAACGTCGGTTTCAATGGTGCAAGGAGCGCAAACCTTGGGCTGTGGACAATGTGAAACATGTATTGTTCTCTGATGAGTCCACCTTTACTGTTTTCCCCACATCCGGGAGAGTTACGGTGTGGAGAAGCCCCAAAGAAGCGTACCACCCAGACTGTTGCATACCCAGAGTGAAGCATGGGGGTGGATCAGTGATGGTTTGGGCTGCCATATCATGGCATTCCCTTGGCCCAATACTTGTGCTAGATGGGCGCATCACTGCCAAGGACTACTGAACCATTCTGGAGGACCATGTGCATCCAATGGTTCAAACATTGTATCCTGAAGGCGTTGCCGTGTATCAGGATGACAATGCACCAATACACACAGCAAGACTGGTGAAAGATGGGTTTGATGAACATGAAAGTGAAGTTGAACATCTCCCATGGCCTGCAAAGTCACCAGATCTAAATATTATTGAGCCACTTTGGGGTGTTTTGGAGGAGTGAGTCAGGAAATGTTTTCCTCCACCAGCATCACGTCGTGACCTGGCCACTATCCTGCAAGAAGAATGGCTTAAAATCCCTCTGACCACTGTGCAGGACTTGTATATGTCATTCCCAAGACGAATTGACACTGTATTGGCCGCAAAAGGAGGCCCTACACCATACTAATAAATTATTGTGGTCTAAAACCAGGTGTTTCAGTTTCATTGTCCAACCCCTGTAGTCATTCTTATTAAAGTGTCTTGAATAAAAAGTGCACTTAACATGTCCACTTCAAAAACACAGCTTGAACACAACAAATGCCACAACAATGTGGTCTTAAAGGTAGTAGAAAACTTCAAAGTGTTTTGCAAACACTAATTCTGTCTAAAAGTGTTCTATTACCAGGAATAACACAACACAACAATACATGAGATAGAGGCAAGCTAACAGCTAATGCCAGTTTAATATCATCATCATGCATAAGTCTCCCATACAATATTTTAATGGATGAAGGTTATCATTGTCAAGTATAAAATACGTATGCTGTGTGTGCGTTTCAGATGGCTCTCTTGTTGCAAAACTACTGCTGCAAACTGTTGGTCTGGGCACTCAACCGGTGCTTTGCATGTCTCAAGTTTCTTGCTGTTGGGTTTTAAAAATGGCACGCTTGATTCTGGTGAAGGAGTCACTCTCATGACTCCGCTAGTGACGACAATCCCTGGCCAATCAGTGGCATGCTGCCCTCCGCGTCACATTTTTGTATCGACTCGGATCGCTTAGAACCGCCGGTGAGTGAGTACAGAAAAAGGACCGGCAAAGTGTACCCCATTCTAATGGAAATGCTGTCAAATCGCGGCGAGTCGAGTCGACCCGCGGCAAGTCATTCCATATGGAAAAGCAGCTTAATTCTCTTGTCTCTATGTACAATGCAATTCGCTACCTGCTGCTATCTAGTCTAGTGATATGGTAGAGTATTATATGATTATGCTCCCAGTCACTACTACAGCACAGACACTCATATTAGGTGAAATTGGATAATTTCGCACGGCACACCTGACAATCTCCCACAGCATACTAGTGTGCCGCGGCACAATGGGTGAAAAACACTGCCTTATTTGTTTGCTTGGTGTGTGTGGCGTGGCGTCGGGTTTTCTCCGGCTTCTACCTTTTTCATTAGACTTCTTGGGTAAGTTTGCCTGCCGGGATTTATTTTATTCTTTATATTGGTATGAAGGATTCTTATTCTCACTGTTTGCCTTTTAAGGAGACGCACAGTTCTCACAGCCGACATGGTTCACTTTAAATAGCGCCCTTTGGGTAGTGGAACGAGGTGCGTTCGCTTTATAACAAAGTGTGGGTTTTGTTTGGGCTTCTAGGTTCAATGTCATTGTGTGTTTTGTAATATTTTGCTTTGTTGGAGTTGTTTAGAGTTTTGTTTACTTGAGTGTTTTTTCATTATAATGTAGTGGGTTTAATTCTTTTGTAGTTTGTAATTAATTCCATTTTCCCTTTGTATATTTATTTAAAAGTTTTCCCGGTGCACAACAAGTTTTGGAACAGAAATAAAGAATTAAGGCACCTGTCGAGACTCTCCATTCATTGACTCCAGGGGCAGCTACATGGCCCTTAAATACCTCACCATCATTGAGCAGATCACTCGCAGGTGTGAACTCCAGCTGCCTAGAAGGTGAATGGACTGATGAAAACCCCCATACCAACCCGGCACCATGACACAAATAGAATCAAGCTTTCTTAAGAACCAACTGCAGCCGCAAAGATGGCAGTAATTTAAAGTGATGGTGTAAACTGTCACTTGCAATGTGTGTCGGGCAGTGGCCAAGGGTGTAGGCCTTGGCGGACCAATCCACAGCTATCGAGACTAGCTTTCAGGACATGGAATGTCATCTCTCTGGTGGGGAAGGAGGCTGAGCTAATGTGTGAGGTTGAGAGATACCTATGAGGGGCCATTAGGGACATTATTACTGAAATGTGCTCACGCACACTTGAAAAACAAGATTTTGTGTGAACAGGAAGGTGTTTGGTGTCAAAAGGAAGGCGTTTCAGGTGAACAGGAAGGTGTTTGGTGTCAAAAGGAAGGCGTTTCAGGTGAACAGGAAGGTGGCTACGGGAAAAAAGGCAGGTCAAAATAGGGCTGCAACGATTAGTCGACATTGTCGACAATAATTTTGATATCTGTATATAGTGTTTTGATGTGTGTGTATATGTGTGTATATGTACATGTGTGTATTGACTATATATTTTCTGTATATGCTTATGTATATGTGTATAGTGTTTTTCTATTTTATTTTATTCTATTCTATTTTTAGTTTTCTGTACTGAGCTGCTGTAACACGCAAATTTCCCCGTCGTGGGATCATTAAAGTTTTATCTTAACTTATCTTATCTTAATCAACAATAAAAATAGTTTATGAAATTAATTGTTAGTAGTCGTTTCTTATTATTGATGATTGCTTTTTAACGGAGTGACACGTCTTCCCGTTTGTCTATCTCTGGCGTGTAGTGATGTCCAATACTGAGTAAAAGTCAAGCTGGTATCGGCTATACCGATCTTATACTGATACTTTGTGCAAAAACACCTAAAAAAAAAAAGTGGTGTAATTCAAATCTTATCTTCATAAAGAACACAAGATATCACTTTGATTTAAATATTTAAAACTCAGAACTACATGGAGATAACAGCCTCATTTATTACTCATTCACAGATCGCATCTTGGCTATTTGTGGAGCTGAGAAAGCTCCACGCGTGACTTCTTGCATCTGAGTGAGCAGCAGCAGTACGCTGCACTTAGGCATTATGTCCTTATGCATTATTGCAACAAATGACACATGGGATGCGCTCTTGCGTCACTTGTCTCCAAGAAATTTGATTGGTTTTGAAATTGGAGTCATTTTGACATTTTCAAAGCAGTCTGTGTCAGACAAGGCAATAAAGATGAAAAGTCGGAAGATTTTACTCTAACTGACAAAAATCTTGCTGTTAGGTCTCCTCTACAAAAAAAAAAGTCAACCTTAGGTTCATCCTTTATTATCTATTTCCTATTATATAGGAAATTCAAACAAAGCTAAAATGATCCTTTCCTCCATGTTGAAAGTGGTTGCAAACGTCTCTGTGTAGCATACTCTCCACTCATTGGTTGCATTGCCTGCCCACGTGTGGATGTCTACTGTTGGGATATTCATGGTATATACCAAATATATATCTTATGTACATTTACTTGCCTGAGAAATTTGTTTTTGATTGGAAGATAAACATAACTGATTAAAAATACAGAAGCTTATAATGTTCCGTGTCATCATGAACTTTGTGTTCTGACTGTACAATGAACCGCACTGATGAAGACTACACAATGAGAGAAATGGAGACTTCGAGGTCACCCTGTTGTTGAATTTCTCTGTTTTCCACATTTTGTTTTGAATAATTGTCATGGCCGGGGAGGAAACGGACGAGGAAGGACAAACATGCAGGACTCCGGAGATGGGCATAACTTAAAGGCATTTATTAAAGTAGGGAAAAACAATACAAAAACCGTTCAGAAGGGAGACGAAGGGGAACCACAGGGAGCACAGGAACACACGGGCACACAACATCAACGACGCGACCAGGAGCATGGGAAACACAAGACTTAAATACACAGAGGGGCTGATGAGGGAAGAGGAAACAGGTGGGCACACAGGTGATTATGATTACCCTAACGGGGGGGAAAGCAAAACTGAAGACAAGGAACAGACGACCATCAAAGTAAAACAGGAAGCCAGAAGGGGGAGACAAAGACGCAGACGCAGACTAGACACCAGGAAAACATGTGGAACAAGACGACAACATAGAAACCGAGAAAATAACAAACACCAAGAAAACATAACACTGGGCCACCGGCCCAGGACATGACAATAATGATGTAATCAAGACTGATATGCTGTGACTATATGATTCATAATCCAATCAGTCGACTAATCGTTTCAATAGTTGATGACTAATCAACTATGAAAACAGTCATTAGTTGCAGCCCTACTTCAAAACATGGCTAATACCACACTGATGTCTAGTAAGCTCCTACAAGCAGTCTAAGTGAATAATATATTGGCCTTTTGACCATGCCAACACTGTCGTGTGGCACCAACCTATTGTTGCAACTACAAGTTTGGACATGGGTTTCAGTAGTGTGTGTGAGAGCGTTTTGGTAGTGAGTGTGAGCGCGTTTCAGTGGTGTGAGAGAGCGTTTCTTGGCTGACGTGCTGAAGGAGTCATTAAAGATGTTTAACACGTATCTGGACAGCATGGTGAAAGTTCACTTTGTTCCAAACTATGTCTTATACAGGAGACACTGCTTGTTGATCCAGCTGTTCACATGCAGCCATGCGATCCTGTACACCACCCTGGAATGTGAGGAGATGTGAGGGGTTACATTTGTAATGTTGTACAGCATGGAACAGTTAATGTCCTGATGATGCTGGCCACAGAGAATCTGCTCAGATTGGGTTGGACCCTTTGTCCTGCTTCCCCCATGGTCATGCTGTGGACGAGGACATGGCCTACAATGGTTGTCCATATCTCACCAGTGATGACTGTTCTTGGTCTTCCTCGTCCTCATCCCCTTGAGTCTGGGATTTGAGAAATTCATTTAGACCTCTGCAGATCTGGTTAAAGGAATAGGGTTTAGAGTTTTAGCGATTTGCAAATACTGTAATACTGTTGCACATCGGTATCTAATTGGATAATTAATTTTAGTATTGATTATTATCTGGGTAGTGCAGTGGCATGGTGGTTAGCACTGTTGCCTCACAGAAAGAAAGTCCTGGGTTTGAATCCACCTTCCTGTGTGGAGTTTGTTCTCCCCGTTTTTGCATGGGCTTTTTCTGAGTGCTCCAGTTTTCAAAGTCATGCAGTTAGTGGGGTTAAGTTAATTGCTGATTCTAAGTTGGCCATAGGTGTGAGTAGTTGTCTGTCTCTCTGATTTGGCCCTGTGACAGGTTGGTGATGTGTCCAGGGTGTACCCGACCTGAAAAACAACTCCATACCATAATCCCCCCTCCACCAAATTTTATACTTAATACTTAGTTTTAGTTTAGTTTTCATTAGGTTTTGTATTTTTTTTTCCTCAAACTTTGTCAGATGCAAGATTCAAGGTGCTACAAATGTATCAGTGCATCCTCCCACAGTATTTCTGAGTCGCTAAATTGCTAAACTCCATTCCCCAACCCAAATCCACAGAGGCCTAAATGAACTTCTCAAATCACACACTCTTTCGGCCAAACTGCGAATACACTTCAGGTACTTAGCTACATTTGATGCAACTCAATCCCTCTTTTTTTGTGAAACAGCAAACACATGCTCAGTCACTAAACACACTTCACACGTGTGTTACTGAACCTTAAACACAGTCTCAGTGACTGAACCCATTGTTGCAAAACTGTAAACACTGGCAGCAAAATGTGAACACAACTTCAACACAGCTGTCATCTGTTACACACAGGAACTCACAATTGAACATACTAATGATGTGACCAGACCAACTGGCCAGGATAAAGGTCAGTTTAATGTGCAGGTGGCACATGTGCATCTACAATGGACACACACATACAGACAGGCAGAGGAGGAAGAGTGCATGTGAGAGGTGGTGGACAAGGAGGAAGGGACGAGGACGACTTTCACCGTGCCGTCCAAATACGCGAGTGGTTCACACACAGCCAGTGCTACATGAATGTGTTCCATCCACCTTCCTCACTCCAATAGAGGTGTTTTGCTCTGTGTGGAGGTGGAAGGTGTTTGACTGACAGCCCTACACCAGGGAACATATATTGGAAACAATGGAACATGCATGTGTCGATGTTACTGTAGAGTCCTGTCAAGACTAGATTCAGCACACGGGGGGTTTTCCCCCATTCCCTGTGCTGTGGATGAGGTCCTCTGGCCAGACCACGCACACAGAAATGATGGTTCAGAGTGACTGTCATACAGTGATGTGCTTTGTGTTATTTTTTTTCCATTTATGTTTTATTTACATTCAGCACTGTCATGTCACTCCGACTATGGCAGTGTTTCACTGTACACACTTGAAATAAACATTTTCTGTTGACTGCATGCACTGGATGCTGTGTCTTAAATTATTTGATATAATGTCTAACAGATGGTCTTTTTGAATATATTTTTTACTTGCTTTGTGTGTGATCTGCCCACAGTGTTTGGTTTTGCACACAGGCAACTGCTTTTTGCAGTGATGGTTTGATTTTGACAGGAAAGTCTGGGGTTTTGTGAAATTAGCCTGAGTTTTTGGATTTGTATTTAAGGTTTTGGGAAAATGGGTGGTGGACTCACGAAATGTCTTTTAGTAATTCAGAAATACCGTAACTAGTCAGCAGTTATTTTTTGGTGAAACCAGTCCATTATCGTTGTCACCTTTCTGTGTGGCTGGGATGCTGGTTCTCTGTTGGAGCTGCTCAGAGATGCTAGCTTGGTTAGATACTAATTAGACTTCTGCACTTGTTTTTTGTGGGGCCTAGGTACACAACCTACAGGTATTTATGCATGTGTGAGCTGTACTATGTGTGTTAATTACCTTGTGGTAATGTACCAGTTTTTTACATGAGCTGCTGGCCGACACAAGCAAAAAATACTGGGACTTTTTCCCTTCCCCGATCCTTGCTCTTTGTGGTCTTTTTTTTTTTTTTTGGCTCCCAAGACAAAATTGGTCCTGAGTGGGGGCTAGATGAATAGATGATTTAGACGTCCTTTACAAGGGAACAGTTTACTCTCCCTGGGACAGTTATCACAGCCCCACCTTGGAGCCAGCCCTTGGGAAGGTGTTTGAGGAAGAGTGCATGGTGGCCGGGCCTTAGCTCATGGAGCCCATCTGGGTGCAGCCCAAAGAGGAGACATGAGCCCACCCTCATGTAGGCCCACCACCTGCAGGTGGTACTGTAGGGGTCGGGTGCAGTGTGTGTCGAATGGTGGCCAAGGGTGGACAGCCTGGCAGATGGATCCCCGTCTATCAAGGCTGGTGATTTTGACATAAACATCACCTCTCTGGTGGGAAAGGAGCCTGAGCTAGTGGGTGAGGTTGGGAGATGCTAGCTAGATAATTTGAGGTCACCTCAAAACATGGCTTGGGCTCTGGAAACAGTCTCCTGGAAGAAGGGCTGGACTTTTTTCCAGCTGGGGTGGATACCCTTGTATCCCTAGTGCACATCATTTCCCATACAGACAAGTCCAAATCCACTTTTGTCTCTCCAGGTGATGTTCAAGGGTTTGGGGTGTTGTGGTGTGTGTGCGGCTCTTTTTTTTTTTTTTTTTTTTTGTAGGCTGGGTGGCTGGTTCTCCTCCTCTGTAGGGCAGAGTTTGAGGCTGTCTCTCGGTGGTCTGGCCCACCTGATGCTTGTCATTGGTAATTTCACTTGCCTGTAAAGACTAGCTCGAGCCTCCTGTCTTCACCAGAGTGTTAGCTAACTTACGTGGTAATCAGACCTCCAGCCCTTTTTCTACTTACCAGTCTTAGACGTTTTTTGAATGTTCAGGTCTCGTGAGCCATTTGCTAATTAGTCTCCAGTAACCATCTTGTTCTGCTGCCACAGGTTTTACTGCTTTTCTTGTGGATAACCTAGCCTCCCAGCCTGTCTGCCCCCCTGGATATTTTGGAGCTGCTGCTAAAACACCCTAACCCCTCCTCTGGACTTTGTTGCCATACCATTCGAGTAAAGCCATCCCAGCCTCCTCACTCTTTTCCCTTGTCAGGATTCAGACCAACCTTTCTATATTAGGCCCTCAAATTCCGTCTTTCCCTCTGTTTAGACCCATTATTGAACTGTTCCTGTTTCCTACCCGTGAGCTGTCGGACTGGTTTCCAGCAAACTCGTCCCTACCCTGTTGAAAGCATTCTTTCCTTTGTTTGGTGACTCTTGTATTTTGAGTTAGTGTCCTTTCAATAAAGAGTAAGTGTTTCGCAAGCACCCTTGAACATTATTAAAGCAATCTATTACTTAAGAATCCATATCTGTACCATCCATTGCTAACATATCAGAAAATGGCTAATTGTTATTCAGTGATTTAATAACATACTATGAATTGATTGGTTTGAAGAAAATGGTTGGCTGGCTTCCTTTCCCTTGGCTGTGGTATGACTAAGCCTCAGCTAATTGGTCTGGTTTCCCTTGGACCTTGGAATATAGTGCTACACACCTATTTACTGCATGATATTTAGAGGGGCACTAATTCAAAGATTTTATTTTTGAAACAGTGTATTTGAAAGTAAGTTAAATCTGACCGATCCACAGCAATTGTCTACATGTCTATTGATTGTATGAGGTGTGATTACCACCATTAAATATTTCCTCTCAGTTTAGCATTACAATGGAACATAACTTTTAGGTTGTGGAATAAATGTGCCTACTGTGCAAATTGCGATGCATGCAGGTTAGCAGGGATCAAGTCACAATGCATGAATGGTTTCATCCTCCTAGACTGAGAAAGGCTGGGACGTTTGCATTTTCTTGCAAACATCCAGCCTCTGTTATCAGGCTGCCAAGAAGAGTGGTTTGGACTCACCGAATGATGGTGGAGTCACCATCCCTTTATAGGATAAAGTGCCCTAACCTTTGGATTAAGGTTCAGCCAATCTATTGTTTAGTGGTCCAACTCTTAACCAGTAGCACAGGAGAGGTTGGATCTAACACACCACGTCAGATGTTGGCAAAATGAACATGAGTTCTGTTTCAGAAGGCCAGGAACTTCCTGAAGGCCAAGTTTGTGTTTGAGTCTTTGCTCTTGTTGTGAAACTGTCAAAGGAGCAGGGAGTTGCCTTTGGCAGAGTTGTGGTTTTCTGGCTGAGAGGGATCATCTTTGGCTATCCCAGTCCAGGCTTCAAGATGAAGATGAGACTTGTCTGCTCAAGCTGCCTGTGGTATCATCTGAGGACATGTTAAAAATAACTAAGAGTCCTTTTGAAAATGTTTTCAATACCTTTTGGTATTGTCAAAAAGAGAAGAAGGTTTGAAACTGGCTACTAATTACCCTTTTAATCATTATTAACCTGCCTCAAGATGTGTTTTTAAGTAATTGTTTAACCATGACAATTCCAGGAGGCAAAACTTGTAAGGCATAATCTACTGATATTCAGTGTAGTGAGTCCAGATGAAGAAAAAATTATTAATTCTGTGTGAGATAGTGACTTTGAAAAAAGTGAAAGCTCAGCAGGCTGCGTATAGAGAAGGGGCGGGGGTATTTATAAAAGCAGGTCGATGGGAAAGAGTTCTGATCAGAGAGCTGCAGCTGCCTGATGATGGAGATACAGAATGGAGAGGAGCTCTGTTTTCCACAACTCCTCAACAGTTCCTGCAGGAAGCCGACACTTCACTGGTCCAAAGCTGTGCTAATGAACATTATGCTGTGCTTCATCTCTCTGATCACTGCTGCATTAAACCTGCTCGTCATGATCTCAGTCTCTTACTTCAGGCACAGATGAACTTCTCAGCTCAAATTACTCGTTTTAGAAACTTTAACACTATGATTCAGGGATGAATGAAGTGAATTTTGCACATTCTTGGTGTTATTTTAACCCTTACTGTGAAGTTTGCCTAGACTGAATCATGCCTTACTAATCGAAGATTTTTAGAAATGGAATTTTCACTGAAGACTGAATTTTGCATTATTTCTGTGTAATCTATTGTTTTCTTTCTCTCTACAGGCAGCTCCACACACCCAGTAATATCCTCCTCCTCTCTCTGGCTGTCTCAGACTTTCTCGTGGGTCTCCTGTTGATGCCATTAGAAATCTTTAGAACCACAACCTGCTGGGCATTTGGTGATCTGATGTGTTCTGTTTATTGGTGTCTGACAGGTAGTCTTATCTGTGCTTCAATAGGGAACATAGTTCTCATATCAGTTGACCGCTATGTGGCTATTTGTGACCCTCTGCATTACCCCACCAGAATCACTGTGGGGAGAATCAAACTCAGTGTTTGTCTGTGTTGGTTTTATTCAACTTTTTACAGCGTTCTATATACAAAGGATATCCTACTTAAACCAGGCATGTATAATTCCTGCTATGGAGAGTGTGTGTTTGTTATCACTGATATTGCTGGGAATGTTGACCTTGTTTTATCTTTTTTTATTCCAGTTTCTGTCATCATAGTTCTGTATATGAGAGTATTTGTGGTGGCTGTGTCTCAGGCTCGTGCCATGCGCTCTCATGTTACAGCTGTCACACTTCAGCGTTCACTGAATCAAACAAACAGATCTGAGCTGAAAGCAGCCAGGACTCTTGGGGTTCTTGTAGTTGTGTTTCTGGCAAGCTACTGTCCATATTACTGCTACACTCTTGTTGAAGAAAATGTGGCGAATGATTCGTCTTCATTTTTTTTTAGCATTGTATTTTATTTTAACTCTTGTCTAAACCCATTGATCTATACCTTGTTTTACCCCTGGTTCAGAAATGCTGTTAAACTTATCATCACTCTGCAGATATTCAAGCATGACACAAGTAAAGGAAACATACTATAAAAAGACTATGAAACCTGCTCCTGTAAGATTTTTATTCAGTAAATTGATACATGCACTAATCCGTAAATGTGAAATTGCTTTTGACTGTGTAGAGAATACATCAAGAAAAAAAGAGCATTTTACAGGTGTTTTCTTTAAATTATGGCAGTTAAGTGAATTTGGACATCCAGAGTGTTTATGCAGTTTATTGGATTAATTCTAAATCCAATTCCATTTATACCAACACAATTTTATTAAATATAATCAAAAGCACTGACTTATTATTGATAGAAAATATACATGAACTGCAACCAAATTGTGCATGTGGAAAAGAAAATTTCCAGTAACATTTACTGAAGTACTTTTTTTTTTTTGAGAAACACTACAAAGAATGTGCACGTGGAAATTGTTACTTAGTAAATTTCACTCCATTTTTCTTTTTAATCCAACTTTTTGTTCAATGTAAAGAATTAAAGAATGTTAACTTCATAAGTTGTTGCTATATTTGTTTCCCATTTCATTTTTACAGGCATATATTGTAACAAGATGTTAGAGGCCCATAGCAGCAGTTTTTGCATAACACAGCAACTGCTTTATATACACATATGTACAAGTTTTCCAAAAGTATGTCAACCTTAGAGGGTGATTAAAAAGAGTAAATGAAAGAAATGGTAAAGACACAAAAGCGCAGACACATACATTCCGATATATCTATCAGTGGAAAAGTGTTGAATTTCGCACAGTATTGAGTATTTCACAGTTAGATTAGTACTCATGCAATGAAGGTGATGACAATGAGATGAATGTACAGTACTGCACAGCCAAGAAGAGCATTACAGCTCTTCTGAAGGCACTGCTTCATCAGGTGACGCAGCATCTTCGCTCTCGGCCATAACTTCTATTTCCTCTAAAGGCGTAGGTGTAAGTGATCTCTTCGTCCAAGTGATGAACATAGTTATGCGGAATTATAAAAATACCTATATACCACAAAATCCAGAGACACAGCGAACACTCCACAATACAGAACTTGATTTATTTTTTTTTTTTCAATCTGGGAAACAGTGAAGCTGCAATAAGTGAAGCGCAATATAGTGAGGGACGACTGTATGAACTCTGCTGAGGCAGCAGGAGGTGTAGATGTCCATCAGGGAGAGGAGAAGGCAGCCAACAGTCTTCATTGCTGTCTTGAATACTTTCTGAAGCCTCCCCCGTCTGCCTCAGTGCAGCTACCATACCATACTGTGATACAATACGACAGCAGGCTCCCAATGAAGGAGTGGAACTGTAGGAGGTCAGCAACTGGTTAGGGTCCAAGTTGTTCATCCTGAGTTCACCCTCATGAAGTGTAGTCACTGCTGAGCCTTCTTGATGATAACTGTGATGTTATCCAGGCACATGGGGGGGGGGCAAGGTGTACAGTTTGGTTGTAAGAATCAGGGTTATAATAGTTTTGGATTTTACATTATAGTTTAGCTTTAGTTCGTTTTTACTTTTTTTTTTTTTTTTTTCTCTGATTCAGTTAGTTTTAGTTAGTTTTCAGAGTGGTTTTGTTTGTTTTTATTTTTGGTTTAATGCTTAGTTTTAGTTTTTCATACTTTGTCAGGTACCAGATTCAAGGCGCAAGAGTGACTGTTGACTAATAAAAACTCAACAAAAAATACTTTTTAAAGAAATGTATTCAACAACCAACTGTTCACAAGACAGCAGCACTACGTCTAAATGTGTGTACTATATTAAGGACACACCTGAACATCAAGAGGGAGAAACAAAGAAAAACATGAACACCAAACCTCAATAAATTCTACAATAAACTCCACAACACACTTCAGCGTAAGTGCAGTATATTAACAACACCTACATGTGGTGCTGACAGAAACAAAATGAACTCTTTGAAGGGGTCAAAGCTCAAATCCAGCTGCATCCTGATGTTCTCCATCACATGAAGCTGGTTCTGTTTTGGAGCTGCTCAGAGAGCTAGCTTGGTTAGATGCTCACTAATTAGACTCGCAGGGTCTTTGCGGCCTCTGTACACAACCTACGCAAGTGGCCCACCTCATGTCCGCATTTATGCTTGTGTAGCTGGATTATGTGTGTTAATTACCTTACAGGGTGTACTGGCTGGGACTTTTTTTGGTCCTCGCTCTTTGTGCTCAGTTTTTTGGCTGCAAACATATTTGTTCCTTTTTTTTTTTTCCATTTTTTTCATTCCCTCACTTCCTTTCTGATATTTTCAGCAGTCTCCCTCCAGGAATTTGCTGACATTTGTGAGTGCTTATATTGATGCTTTGATTATTATTCCTGATTGTTATTCTCTGACTGATAAACTGAAACACTGCGGCGAAAAGTTCTTTAGCCTTAGCATAAGGCCGGACCTGCAGCCCTGCTTCCTCTCCTTCCACCATCTGTGATGCTTTCCAGATCTGACCACAATCCACAGACAGCCTGGCGGTCTCGCTATGATGGCCGGTATGTTGTGAGTGTAGTGAAAGTCACTCGGAATAGACATCTTGTGCTGCAGCACAAGATGTCCTCAAGATCATGGCGTGTGTGGCAGATGGTTGCAGAGATGAAAGTACAGGAACAGAGAAATAAAAAATACAGAAAGGCCAAAAAAAAAGAGCACCAAAAGGCAGACCCATGAGCTGCTGCATCTATGTGTGCTGCCATCTTGAAGACATGTATTGCTCTACTGTAAAACTGTTTGGAAGTCACTGTATTATGATACATAGTTGAGTAATTTTGTGACTTTGAAAATGTATTAAACTGTATTGTTCATTTTTTGTTTGTCTTTGTTTTCTTCAACAGAAGAAAGGCCGCTATTGTTTATTCAGGGAAAGTTTTATTATACACACACTAGAAAGGTTAAGCTTCCCATTTTGTTTTTAGTCTGCAGACTGTGATGAGTTCTGTGTCTGTAAGCTGTGTTGAGACAAGAGAAAAGTGGGGTACATTGTACTGTTAAAGCTGAGACATTTGTTGACCTTGTGACAGAAAGTTAACACTGTTCTTATTTCCATCAAAAGTTCAGTTGCGGAATAAAGACGCACTTTAAATTCACAGTACTGTTTCTTTTTGAGCCTCACAGAGGATACAAAATGAACAGGAATTTAAAAGTTGAAAAATTCAAACCTCTGGGCCATGACAATAATCTAACAATAATCAGCATCACGAGTCCCAGATTAATTAATGAGCATGATAGGTTGTGTTGAGAAATAGAGGAGGATCATCATGTTGCAGACTGAAAAAGGGTGCTGGGAGAGGGAGAGATAAATCAGCTTTATGAGAAAATGTTCTGATCAGAGCTGCAGGAGCTGCAGCTGCCTGATGATGGAGATACAGAATGAAGTAGAGCTCTGTTTTAAACAACTCCTCAACAGTTCCTGCAGGAAGCCGACACTTCACTGGTCCAAAGCTGTGCTCCTAAACATTGTGCTGTCCTTCATCTCTCTGATCACTGCTGCTCTCAACCTGCTGGTCATCATCTCAGTCTCCCACTTCAGGCAGAGATTAACTTTTCAACTGAAACAACAGTTTGAGTTTTTGATATGTGAAAACTTGAACTTACATCATTTGATTTAGTGATGGAAGAATAAGTGTGTTCATTTGGTTAGAGCAAATCGTGCTTAAATCATGGAACATTTTCACTGAAAATGTTTTCAAATAATTATTGTGTAAAACATTATTTTCTGTCTCCCTGCAGGCAGCTTCATACACCCAGTAACATCCTCCTCCTCTCTCTGGCTGTCTCAGACTTTCTTGTGGGTCTCCTGTTGATACCATTAGAAATCATTAGAAACACAACCTGCTGGGTACTTGGTGATTTTATGTGTTCTGTTTATTATAATCTGGCTGCTAGTCTTTTCTGTGCTTCAATAGGAAACATAGTTTTCATATCAGTTGACCGCTATGTGGCTATTTGTGACCCTCTGCATTACCCCACCAGAATCACTGTGGTGAGAATCAAACTCAGTGTTTGTCTGTGTTGGTTTTATTCAACTTTCTACAGCAGTCTTTATACGAAGGACATCATGATTGAACCAGGCAGGTATAATTCCTGCTATGGAGAGTGTGTTTTTTAGCAGTGACGTTGCTGGAACTGTTGACCTTGTTTTATCCTTGAACAATGATGTTCATAATAAAAGTATTTCTATCAAGCAGAACGGCTGTGAAGGTGTGTCAAATTCAAAGTGAGGTGCAGTACAGGACAGTATAGCCATGCTGTTGTGTGTGTAATGCTAAGCACAGAGAACCAGAAAGTGAACATTGGCATAGCTGTTTTAATGAACACGGCAAAAACCCATACAACAACGGGGCTGTACTTTCTTAGGTACATCTTTTCCAAAAACCCCCAAGCCACCACAGGGTGGCACAGTTTACCCCATAACATCTCCCCTTTTAACACTTTCATTAAACACAATATTACTGCGATTACTTCTAACATAACTAGTAAAAGATGCATGCTTATCTGTTACTGTTCCCCTTTCTCATGTCCAATATGACCCCTAACTGGTCATTATCTCAACATCAGGACATATCTGAGATATTAACATTGAAGCAGTTTTTGGGCCGCGCACTGACCTCAGGCGGAACAGGTTCTGCTGGCCGCAAATCTACTCGGTTGCGGCGGTACATAGCACCTTCTATTTCCACAAGGTATGAACGTGGTGCCACCTGCTGGAGGCATGTGCCACGGCGCCATCTCCCGGTCCTGTCACCGGGAAGTGGCTTCATCCTGACACTCTGCCCAACCTGTAGCTCTGGGAGGTCGCTTGCAGTTTTGTCATAGTAGTGTTTAGTAACCTGTCTTTTGTGCTTTATTTTTTCTGCTACACCTGATACAACACGTGGTTTCAGGAGGGCGTCAGTCACTGGGAGAGGTGTCTTAAGCCTGCGTGCCATGAGCCGCTGTGCAGGAGTACTATCCATGCCCACTGTGGGAGTGTTTCTCCAAAGCAGGATAGCTATCCATGGGTCCTCACCTGCTCGTGAAGCCCGTTTCCAGATGTTCTTAGCTATCTTCACCGCTGATTCAGCCTTACCATTGGCCTTTGGGTGGCGTGGGGATGAGGTAATGTGTTCAAATCCCCAGTCCCGAGCAAACTGTCTGAAAAGAACACAATCGAACTGTGAGCCACAGTCTGTGATTACACGATCAGGCTGCCCATACCTGGCAAATTGGGCCTTGCACTTTCTGATTGTCGTTTCAGCAGATAAGTCAGTAAGGTGTTCTATTTCCCAGAAGTCTGAGTAGTGGTCTATCATCAGCAGAAAATCCTTCCCTGCATAATTAAACAAATCCATGCTTAAGATTTGCCACGGCCGCTTAGGAAGGGGGTGTGACATCATAGTCTCTTTTTGTTGGTCATGTGCATACTCATTGCATGTGGCACATTGTCCCACAAAATCCTTAATTTCTCCCTGCATATTGGGCCAGAAGAGTGTCTGCCGAGCCTGCCTGTAGCAAGCCTCTGCTCCCACATGGCTCCAATGGATACGGCAGAGCATTTCAGGACGCAGCTTCTTGGGAATGATGACCCTGTCACTTTTGAAGAGGACCCCATTCTGCACACTGATCTCATCCCTGAAGGCCCAATATTCTCTGATGGCGATCTGTGTGTCACCTCTCTGGTCTGGCCAGTCCTCCAGTACTGCTGATTTTAGGGCCTGAAGGTGTTCATCCGTCTCTGTGTATTGTCTGATTTGGGTCAAGCGCTGACTTGTAACATTGAGGTAGTCAGCTTGGTTTACCTGTTCAGCTTCCAACTCTGCATGTTGAGCTAATGAGCAAACCGACTGCCGTATGAAGGGCTGGTCCGAACTGAGAGGGGGTGTCGTGGCTCTGCTCAGTGTATCACTCAAGTACATCTCTGGGCCAGGTTTGTAGACCACGTTCAGGCAGTAGCCCTGAAGAGTGAGCAGCATGCTTTGCAGTCGTTTAGGAGCACTGAGGAGGGGCTTGCTAAAGATGGCGACGAGGGGTTTGTGGTCAGTTTCTGCAGTGACGTCACTTCTGCCGTAGAGGTAGTAATGGAAGCGCTGACAGGCGGAAACTATGCTCAGGCATTCTTTTTCAATTTGAGCGTAGTTCTGCTCTGCTGCAGTGAGTGCCCTTGAAGCAAATGCCACTGGTTGTCCATCTTGCAGGAGGCAGCATCCTAGGCCGTTCTGACTTGCAACACTTTGCACTGTGACTGGCTTGCTGACGTCATAATATTTCAAGACTGGTGCAGCTGACACCAGGCGCTTAATTTCTGTGATTGCAGCATCATGTTGTGGGAGCCAGTGCCATGGCACTTCCTTGTCCAGTAGCCTGCGCAGTGGTTCACATACCTCAGAAAGTCGTGGCAGGAATTTGGAAAGGTATGTGACAAAACCTATGAATCTCTGCACGGCTTTCACGTCGGCTGGGGCTGGCATAGCTTGCACTGCCCTAACCTTCTCAGGGTCTGGTCTAAGGCCTTCAGCTGACAGCACATGGCCATGGAAGTGTACCTCTTTGACTTTAAACTGTAGCTTCTTCAGGCTAAGCCTGAGGCGGACTTCCTTGCACCGCTCCATGAGTGCAAGGAGTTTCATGTCGTGATCCCTGATGGCCTCTTCATCTGAGTTGCCACAGCCAACAACCAAGATGTCATCAGCAATCAGCTCCACCCCATCCAGGGCTGCCAGTAGCTCATGTTGTTTCCTCTGATAGACTTCGGGGGCCACTGAAACACCAAAAGGGAGTTTAAGCCAGCGTTTGCGGCCCCATGGGGTCCAGAATGTGGTGAGAAAGCTGCTTTCACTGTCGAGCTTACATTGGAGGAAGGCATCACGTGCGTCCACTAATGAGAATATGCGGGCTTTGGGCAGCTTGTAGAGGACATCGTCTAGAGTGGGCATGATATAATGAGATCTCTTCAGTGCTTTGTTCAGTGGCTTTGGGTCAATACAGATACGAATCTTATCAGGTTTCTTAATGATCACCATATTACTAATCCAATCAGTAGGCTCTGTCACTGAGGTCAGGTGGCCCTCCCTCTCGTGTCTGTCCAATTCTGCTTTCACAGCTGTTTTGAGAGCTATTGGGACATTGCGTGGCGGGCACTGCACTGGTGTGATGGACTCATTTAAGTCAAAATGGACCTCACCGGGCAGTGACTCGATGGGTGAGGTGAAAACTTCCTTGTATCTGCCAATGAGCTGCTGCTTAGTGAGAGATCCTGGCACAATGTATTCCACCTTGTGAAGCTCCTCAGGTATAGTGAAGTGCATTAGGCCAAGGCATTCACATGTTGAACCAGACAACAATGGGTATTGGTTGGTCTCTACGACCTCAAAGTTTAACGGGTATGTGTATCCCTTTATTGTGCAATGTGTCCTGAGCAGTCCGAGTGATGTCATGACCTCACCTGAGTAAAGCTTCAGCCTGGTGTGGCTCGGGACCAATTTCCCCTTTGGCGCCACTCTCATCTTGTCTTTGAGGCTAATAACATTGCATGTAGCTCCAGAGTCCAACTGGCACTTTTGCTTTACACTGTTCACTTTCAGATTCACAAACCACTTCTTTCCTTGCTGTATGTCTGTTGAAGCTGCTGTGGTCATATATAAGTATGCTTCTGCTTCATTGTCCTGTGCTGTGTCTCCAGCTGTGTCCACAACATTTAAGTGAGGCTGTCCGGCCCTTTTCCTCAGGCACACGCTTGCAAAGTGATTAGGTGTTCCACAGTGGCGGCAGGTCTTTCCATCTGCAGGGCATGCGTCCCTCCCTGGCTTGTGCTGGTGTCCGCAATATTTACAGTTGCTTCCACTCGCTTTCCCCCATGATTTGTTGAGCCCGTGCATGTTGCGCACAGGCTGCCTGGTGTCCGCCGCATTAATCGAGTCATCCGATTTATGGGTTAGCGCTTTCATACGTGCGTCTGTGAGCTCCGCAGCCCGGCACATATCAATAGCTGAGGCAAGGGTAAGGTCTTTCTCCCTTAAAAGTCGGCGGCGTGTGCCCTCATCTGTGATTCCAAGAACTAGTCTGTCCCTTATGAGCTCCTCTTTTAGCTCACCGTATTCACAGGTAGAAGCCCTCTCTCTCATCCTAGTCACAAATGTGTCTATTAATTCTCCATCCTCTTGCTTCAGGCTTCCAAAGACAAAACGCTCGAATATAACATTTTTTGCTGGCTTGAAATACCTTCCCAAGGCTGCCAGAATGGCTGTCACATTATTCTCTTGTTCCGCAGTTAGGTGCAGATTGTGCTTATAGATGTGCCTGCACTCGCTGCCCATTACTCGTCTCAGTGTTGCTGCTTGTACGTCTGCTGGCTTCCTGTTCAATCCGGTCGCTAGCAAGTAATCCTTGAAGTGCTCCTTAAACGTATCCCAGTTAGCCGCTATGTCTCCGGAGAGTTTCATCTCAGCCGGCGGTGGAATCGCATTTGCGCCCGCAGCCATCCTCGCGTTAGCTGGAATATAGCCTTTATTTAAGCTTGGTGAGACAGACTCGGTCCAGGAAAAATGCAAAAAAAAAAAACTTGTGATATTGAGTAGTCCTCTAACTATTTCACTTCTGACACCATGTTGTGTGCGTAATGCTAAGCACAGAGAACCAGAAAGTGAACATTGGCATAGCTGTTTTAATGAACGCTGCAACACGGCAAAAACCCATACAACAACGGGGCTGTACTTTCTTAGGTACATCTTTTCCAAAAACCCCCAAGCCACCACAGGGTGGCACAGTTTACCCCATAACACATGCTGTGTCTACTTCCAGCCCCTGGAAGTCTCCCTGTTTCCTGGTACCAAAGTGTGCCATACTTTTCTTTTGATTTCAGGAAAGCAACTATTATTCACATACAAGATTATTTATCTCTCACTCATCTGGAAGGCTGCAGAGACCAGTGTTGAGGTCATTAATGAAAAAAAGAAAAGAAAAATTAATGCATTACACATTATTACCAAACGAATGCAGTATGTTACTTGATTACTCACCAACGAACATAATTCATTACAGTAATTCTTATACTGCTTTTGCATTACTGCATAACATGACCAGAAATGCACTGTTATATAATTATCAGTTACAAATACACTGCCTGGCCAAAAAAATAAAAGTTGCCACCTGGATTTAACTAAGCAAATAGGTAAGAGCCTCCTATTGGATTATTAATTCAATTTTACTTATATAGTGCCAAATCACAAGAAACAGTTGCCTCAAGGCGCTTTGTATTGTGGGTAAAGACCCTACAATAATACAGAGAAAACCCAACAGTCAAAAATATGAGCAGCACTTGGCAATAGTGGGAAGGAAAAACTCCCTTTTTTCAGGAAGAATCCTCCAGCAGAACCAGGCTCAGGGAGGGGCGGTCATCTGCCACGACCGGTTTGGCTAGGGAAGAGAAAAGACATGCTGTGGAAGAGAGCCAGAGATTAATAACAATTAAATGCAGAGTTGAGTGTAAACAAAGTAAATAAGGTGAATGAAAAGAAACAGTGCATTATGGGAACCCCCCCTAGCAGCCTAGGCCTATCCACAGTATTCCTGACTTTGCGCCACTACCCATAATTCATAGCGGAAACCGGTAGTTTACTTCCGTTTGCGCTGTTGTTTACGGTTGCGGGCTTACATGTTTGCCATTCATTTAAACATTTTGACACTGCAGTTTCTTTTACCTGGCCTAAATGGTACCACATAGGAGGTGGATACATTGCAAGGATGTTTTAAAAAGCAGCGAGGTAACAGTGCCTCACCCATCACTTGTGTAAATGACATGAAATTATGGCCTGAAGTCAGATACATCGACATTATCAGTTACCTTGTTTTTTCCGAAGGTGTTGATGGCGAGGAATCATGTAATTATAAGAGCACCAGATTACCTTCAAAGCAATAAAATCAATAAAGTAATGCTGAACAAACAAGGCAACGTTGTTTTCCTTAAAGCAGCTGTAGAGCCGAGCCAGCGCATCGGCCAAGCTAAGCGCTTAGCATGGGTCATGCTAAGGGAAAGTGGAGCGGTGGAGACAGTCAGCTGTTCCTGTATCACTGATTAGATAAATCATGTAGTGATGCGGCAGCTATTCTGTAGAAGGTATATCACTTATCTGGATATCAGAGTGTTCAGATCACAGAAACAGAAACACTGAACTGGCCGAAAGCTGTGATCGAGGAGACACGCACTTGTCATCTTGCTAACTGCTACGTGTTTACATGAAGGCAGGCATTGTTTAAGCTTTGTGTAGGCTGTATACTGTGGTGTCACACTATAAATAAAATAACGTAAAAAAATAAGAGGCTGTACATTAAAGGAAAATTTAAAACATAAGGAAAAAATAGGATGTGCAACTGGGTAGTATAATTTGGGGGAAAAAAAATAAATTTACAAATTAAAAAAATTTGAAAAAATGTACAGACTGATGTAGTGACAACCGACAACAGCACAAGTTGAATCCAAGCTCATGTTCCAACTAATAAAGCCGCCTGTTACAGCACAAAGTAACCGAATTTTGTCATTAACTCTGGCTCTAACTTTGGGTAACCGGAAGTATAAAACCGAACAGCGGAAGTAGCAGTCTGTCATGGCAGCCTACGTGTGCTCTTCCAGAAACCCGTGGATAGCAGCATAACTAAGGGATGGTTCAGGGTCACCTGATCCAGCCCTAACTATAAGCTTGATCAAAAAGGAAAGTTTTAATCCTAAACTTAAAAATAGAGAGGGTGTCTGTCTCCTGAATCCAAGCTGGAAGCTGGTTCCACAGAAGAGGGGCCTGAAAGCTGAAGGCTCTGCCTCCCATTCTACTCTTAAGTATCCTAGGAACCACAAGTAAGCCAGCAGTCTGAGCGCGAAGGGCTCTGTTGGGGTGATATGGGACTATGATGTCTTTGAGATAAGATGGGGCCTGATGATTCAAGACCTTGTATGTGAGTAGAAGGATTTTAAATTCTATTCTAGATTTAACAGGGAGACAATGAAGAGAAGCCAATATGGGAGAAATCTGCTCTCTCTTTCTAGTCCCTGTCAGTACTCTAGCTGCAGCATTTTGGATCAGCTGAAGGCTTTTCAG
This sequence comes from Archocentrus centrarchus, assembly GCF_007364275.1. Lineage (NCBI taxonomy): Eukaryota > Metazoa > Chordata > Actinopteri > Cichliformes > Cichlidae > Archocentrus > Archocentrus centrarchus. Next base: position 32,166,241 of record NC_044366.1, read on the forward strand.
GGGGCTTTTAGGACATTCTGATAATAATGAACTACAATACTCCAGCCTAGAAGTAATAAATGCATGAATTAGCTTTTCAACATCACTCTGAGACAGGATGTTTCTAATTTTACAGATATTGCACAAGTGCAACAAAGCAGTCTTACATATTTGTTCAATATGTGTATTGAATTACATATCCTAGTCAAAAATGACTCCAAGATTTGTCACAGTGTTACTGGAGGCCAAAGTAATGCCATCCAGAGTAAGTATCTGCTTTGACACTATGTTTCTAAGATTTGTGGGGCTGAGTACAAGAATTTCAGTTTTATCTGAGTTTAGAAGCAGGAAATTAGAGGTCATCCAGGCCTTTATGTCTTTAAGACATTCCTGCAGTTTAACTAATTGATGTGTGTCATCTGGCTTCATTGATATGTAAAGCTGAGTATCATCTGCATAACAATGAAAACTGATGCAATGCTTTCTAATAATACTGCCTAAGGGAAGCATGTATAATATAAATATAATTGGTCCTAGTGCAGAACCCTGTGGAACTCCATAATTAACCTAAGTGTGTGAAGAAGACTCCCCATTTACATGAACAAATTGGAGTCTGTTAGATAAATATGATTCAAACCACTGCAGTGCAGTACCTGTAATACCTATAGTATGCTCTAATCTCTGTAATAAGTAGTTATGGTCAACACTATCAAAAGTTGCACTGAGGTCCAACAGGACAAGTACAGAGATGAGTCCACTGTCAGAGGCTGCAAGAAGATCATTTTTAACCTTCACTAATGCTGTTTCTGTAGTGTGATGAATTCTGAAACCTGACTGAAACTCTTCAAATAAACCGTTCCTCTGCAGATGATCAGTTAGCTGTTTTACAACTACTCTTTCAAGAATTTTGGAGAGAAAAGGAAGGTTGGAGATTGGCCTATAATTAGCTAAGACAGCTGGGTCAAGTAATGGCTTTTCAAGTAGCAGTTTAATTACAGCCACCTTGAAGGCCTGTGGTACATAGCCAACTAATAAAGACAGATTGATCATTTTTAAGATAAAAGCATCAATAATTGGAAAGACTTCTTTGAACAGTCTAGTAGGAATGGGATCTAATAAACATGTTGCTGGTTTGGAGGAAGTAACTATTGAAGTTAACTTTGAAAGATCAATTGGAGTGAAAGAGTCTAAACAAATACCAGCAGTGCTGAAAGCAGCCGAGCATGAAGATAAATCTTTGAGATGGTTATGAATATATTTTTCTCTAATGTCTAAAATTTTATTTGTAAAGAAATCCATGAAGTCACTACTAGTTAAAGTGAGCTCTACAGAGCTCTGACTCTTTGTCAGCCTGGCTACAGTGCTGAAAACAAACCTGGGGTTGTTCTTATTTTCTTCAATTAATGAGTAGTAAGATGTCCTAGCTTTACGGAGGGCTTTTTTATAGAGCAACAAACTCTTTTTCCAGGCTAAATGAGCATCTTCTAATTTAGTGAGATGTCATTACCTCTCCAGCTTATGGGTTACCTGCTTTAAGGTGTGCATTTGTGAATTATACCACAGAGTCAGGCACTTCTGATTTGAACCTTTCTTTTTCAGATGAGCCACAGTATCCAAAGTCGTACGCAGTGAGGATGTAAAACTATTGACAAGATAATCTACCTCACTGGGAGCAGAGTTGAAGTAGCTGCTCTGCACTGTGTTGGCACATGGCACTGAAGAGCATAATAATGAAGGAATTAGATCCCTAAACTTAGTTACAGCACTTTCAGAAAGACTTCTACTGTAATAAAACTTATTCCCCGCTGCTGTGTAATCCATTAAAGTAAATGTAAATGTTACTAAGAAATGATCAGACAGGAGGGGACTTTCAGGGAATACTGTTAATTCTTCAGTTTCTATGCCATATGTCAGGACAAGATCCAGAGTATGATTAAAGTGGTGGGTGGGCTCCTTTACATTTTGAGAGAAGCCAATTGAATCTAGTAATAGATTAAATGCAGTATTGAGGCTGTCATTTGCAGTATCTAGACGGATGTTAAAATCACCCACTATAATTATTTTATCTGAACTAATGAGTCTGATAAATCAGAGAGAAACTCTGAGTAAGGATCAGGTGGACGATAGATAATAACAAATAAAACAGGTTTTTGATTTTTCCAATTAGGGTGGAAAGACTAAGAGTCAGAGATTCAAAAAATTAAAACTTTGTCTGGGTCTTTGATTAATTAATAAACTAGAATGAAGATTGCAGCTACTCCTCCTCCTCAACCTGTGCTTCGAGCATTCTGACAGTTAGTGTGACTCGGGGGTGTTGAATCACTTAAACTAATATATTCATCCTGCTGTAACCAAGTTTCTGTAAGGCAGAATAAATCAATATGTTGATCAATTATTAAATCATTTACTAACAGGGACTTGGAAGAGAGAGACCTAATGTTTAACAATCCACATTTAACGGTTTTATTCTTTGGTGCAGTTGAGGAAGCTATATTTATTGTTTTTGAACTCTTATGCTTAAACAGAATGGTGGCGTGGTGGTCAGCACTACTGCCTCACAGCTAGAATGAGATCTAGAAGGTTTGGGTTTGATTCCACCTTGGCCCAGCCCTTTCTCTCACTGTGTGGAGTTTGCATGTTGTCTTTGTGGGTTTCCTCTGGGTACTCCAGTTTCCTGGTGACCTGTACAGGGTGTACCCAACCTCTTGCCCTATGTCAGCTGGGATAGGCTCCACCCCCTTTGACCCTGAACAGGATAAGTGGAAGAGAATGGATCGATGCTTAAAAAGTGTTTTGCTGATTTTAGTTTTTTTTTTTTTTTTTTTTTTTTTTGTGGTCTGGGAACAGGCACCATCTCGATGTGGGTGGGGTTTTGTGAATGGCAGCAGGAGAAGAGAACCTGCTTCCTGGTTTCAACCCTGGGTAGTCAAGTTTTAGGAGGGTTAATAAATTTGGCCAGATTTCTAGAAATGAGATCCAAAGTGGGATGGATGCTGTCTCTCCTAACAAGGCAAAGTTTTCCCCAGAAACTTTCCCAATTATCTTTGAAGCCCACGTTGTTTTTTGGACACCATTCAGACGGCCAGCGATTCAAGGAGAACATGTGGCTAAACATGTTGCTCTTGGTCTGATTGGGGAGGGGCCCAGAGACATTGGTTTTGCAAAGTTACACATTGAATATTAATTTTAGTGACCTCTGATTGGCGTAACTGGGTGTCATTACTGCTGACGTGAATAATTATCTTACCAAATCTATGATTAGCCTTAGCCAGCAGTTTCAAATTTCCTTGAATGTTCCCTGCTCTGGCCCCTGGAAGACATTTGACAATGGTGTCGCTAGCTTCACGTTTCTGAAAACAGTTGCCAATATCCAGAGTTTGTTTCTCAGCGAGTGTGTTGCCGAGTGGGGAAAAAAGGTTAGGTATGTGAAAAAGTGCTCTACTCACATGGTCTGCTCACTTCAACTGAGGATACAGTTGGTCGGTGAAAGGAATACTTCAAACATCTCCTTAATCACACTGACATGCCCTCTGTAGAGAAGGGGGATGACTTACACATCAACAGGGAGAGGTCACTGAAGTAGTTAGATGGTGAATGGACAGTTCCTATATAGCGCTTTTCTGCTCTGACCACTCAAAGGGCTTTTATAACACATTTTACATTCACCCATTTTGCATTCACCCATTTGTCAGAATCATTTTGAGGCCATCTGAAAGTCTTTTTCAATGGCCTGACCAAACTCCTCCCATACTTGGCTATTGCCTAATTTTGCTTGGCCTGCCAGTACCAGTCAGCTGCTTCCAGACTCCCACAGGCTAACCAAGCACAATGCGACTCCTTTAGCAGCTTCATGGCTCCCTTCACCTGTGATGTCCACCATCTCATTCAGTGATTACCACTATGACAGGCACCAACCACCTTGCAGCTGAAGCTCTGAGCAGCAGCCTCAACAACAGAGATGAGAAACATGGCCCATTCAGAATCATTGTCCTCAGCCTTCCTTGGAATGCTGTTGAAGTTTTGCCGGAGGTGGGAGTTGGAGATCTCTGGCCTCTGGCAGATGTTCCCAGCGCTATAAAATTTCGGTGGGCTCATTTCAAAGTGCTTTCTATCTGTGCTTTATGTCAACCCTCTTCTCTAACAGTGAAAACACCAATCCACAGGCAGTAAGCTGAGGGGATGCAAGAATACCCAGTCCAGCTTGGTGCCTCTCACCGAGGGCAACTCCAGACTGGAACAGAGTCCAGTCCCTCTCCAGGAGACTAGTTCCAGAGCCCAGGCCATGTGTTGAGGTAATCCCAACTATATCTAGTCGGGTTTATCTCTAGCCTCAACCTCATGCACCTACTCAGGCTCTTTCTCTACCAAGTAGATAATAATTCATGTCCCAGTAGCCAGGGTCAATAGCCGGGGATCAGTCCGCTAGGGCTTCCACCCTAGACTGCTGCCCAACACACATCGCATCCGACCCCTATGATGCCTCCTGCAGTCGTGGGCCTACAGGAGGGTGGGCCCATTTTTCTTCTTTGGGCTGTGCCCACCTGGGCACCACAGGCTAATGCCTAGCCACTACATGCCCTCCCTGAAGCTCCCTCCCCAGGTCTGACTTCAGGGTGAGGTCCCGGTAACCCAAGCTTGGGCAGGGTTAACTGTTCCCTTGATGTGTGTTCCATAGGGGTTCTTGGAATCGCTCCTTCTCTGGACCCTCACCCATCGCCATTTTGTCACGAGAGGTCGTAAATGGGGGCAATGCCCTCAGATAACACAGCTACTGGGATCACTGGGACACACAAAACTCCTCCACCACCACAAGGTGGTGATTCATAGAGGTGAACTAACTAATAACTAAAACTCAAAATATAAATGAAAATACATGAAAATGTAGCAACAAACTAAGAACAAAGCAGAGAATACTAAATAAACAGGAATGTAGGATTTATGATAATTCAAGGCCCAGAGTTTTGAATCCAAAAACTCAAAACTGATGGTCCAAGACCAACTACGTGTGAAACAGTGAGTGTGAAAAAGTAAAAGTGTGATAGGTTGTATTGAAAGAAAGAGGAGGGCTATCATGTTGAAGACTGACAGAGGTTGCTGGGTGGGGGAAGATAAATCAGCTATATGAGAAGTTCTGATCAGAGCTGCAGGAGCTGCAGCTGCCTGATGATGGAGATACAGAAAGGAGCTGAGCTCTGTTTTTCACAACTCCTCAACAGTTCCTGCAGGAAGTCGACACTTCACTGGTCCAAAGCTGTGCTCCTGAACATTGTGCTTTCCTGCATCTCTCTGATCACTGCTGCTCTCAACCTGCTGGTTATCATCTCAGTCTCTTACTTCAGGTGGAAATTAACTTTTCAATGGAAGCTACCTTTTTATGTTTTACATATGTGATTTACATCTTAAAAGTATGAAGTGAACTTTGCACATTCTTGGTGTATTTTAAAGATGACCTGAAATGTTTTATGTATGTGCAGGATGTATGCATATAGCATTTTCACTGAAGACATTTTGAAATTATGTGTATTATATTTTTTCTATCTCCTTACAGGCAGCTTCACACACCCAGTAACATCCTCCTCCTCTCTTTGGCTGTCTCAGACTTTCTTGTGGGTCTTCTGTTGATGCCATTAGAAATCATTAGAAGCACAGGATGCTGGTTCCTTGGTGATCTCATGTGTTCTGTTTATTTTTATCTAATGACTAATATTGTCTGTGCTTCAATAGGGAACATAGTTCTCATATCAGTTGACCGCTATGTGGCTATTTGTGACCCTCTGCATTACCCCACCAGAATTAATGTGGGGAGAGTCAAACTCAGTGTGTGTCTGTGTTGGTTTTATTCAACTTTCTACAGCAGTCTTTATATGAAGGATATCCTGATTGAACCAGGCAGGTATAATTCTTGCTATGGAGAGTGTATTTTTTTCAGCAGTGATGTTGCAGGGATTGTCGATCTTGTTTTATCCTTTATTGTTCCAGTTTCTGTTATCATAGTTCTGTATATGAGAGTGTTTGTGGTGGCTGTGTCTCAGGCTCGTGCCATGCGCTCTCATGTTACAGCTGTCACACTTCAGCGTTCACTGAATCAAACAAACAGATCTGAGCTGAAAGCAGCCAGGACTCTTGGGGTTCTTGTAGTTGTGTTTCTTGCATGCTGTACTCCATTTTACTGCTACTTTCTTGTTGAAGAAAACATTATAAATGATCCATCTGCATCTACTGTGGTCATTGTATTTTACTTTAACTCTTGTCTTAACCCACTGATTTATACCTTGTTCTACCCCTGGTTTAGAAATGTTGTTAAACTTATCATCACTCTGCAAATATTCAAATATGATATCAGTGAGGCAAATATATTATAATAAGACTGTAAAACTTGCTTCAGTAAAATATAGCATCCGTGGTGAAGTAGGTAGCACTGTAACCTCACAGTAAGAAGGTCCTGGGATTGAATCAGGCCTGAGGCTTTTGTCTGTGGAGTTTGCAGGTTCTCCCTGTATCTGTGCAGGGACTTCCAGTTTATTCCCACAGAGGGGTTAATGTTATATGGGACTCTAAACTGACTGTAGGTGTGATTGTGACTGTGAGTTGTTTGCTGTTTCTACATGCTGGCCTTTGACAGATCCAGACGTATCTTGCATCTTTCCGCTTGGGACCCTGGATTGAATAAGTGGAAGAAAATGTTTGGAAGGACTTTTACTGTATAACTGAAAGTGACTTTGAGTCATCACTGCATTTAGTGATTAGTAAAATATACTAACTGTGACTGAAGTATATATCAGAGTAAACACAAACACAAAAAAAAATTAAATAAGTACTTTTGATGAGATGATTGAGGATTAGTCTGTTTGGTCTTGATTTTGGGGGTTCCTATGTTCCTTTTTTAGCAAAAATTAAGTAGATTCAATCCTGGATAAAATGTAATTAAAACAGTTTTGTCACACATTTACTAAAGAAACACACATCACCAGAGTACCCAATGGCTTACAACAGCTCTGACAGATGTCATAATGATGGATCTTCTTTCAACTAAAACCTCTTCTATAAAAACACCTTTGGACAGTTCTCTCTTAGCTAAAGATTATACCCACACTAATTCATATTACACAAACACAGGTGGGTCTCCGGAACTCAACTTTTGGGGGTCCCACTGTCATAAAGTTACCTGAAATACATGAGGTGACAGTGTCGTGTGAACCAAAGATGCACCTGAATCCCACCAAAGCCTTAAACATAAACTGTCATTTGCGTGAGTGGAAAGTGTGGCTTGTGTGTGGAGGTGAGGACCCAGAAGCAGGACTCAGGAGCCGTCAGTTATAATAAATGAAAGGTGAGCCTTTATTGTGGCAGAAAAATGAAGTGGCAAACAAACCAAGGTAAATGAACAAACTAAAAATAGACCTAAACTGGGAGATATAGAAGCACTAGGAATACAAAGAATGGGGGAGCGGGGCACAGCCACAGAGACAACATGTGGGAAACAGGAATTAAACACAAATAACTGTAACAGAAAACTATGATAAACTAAAAGTCTAACCACTAGCCAAAGTACAAACACAAGTCAGAGAAAGAAGGCACACTAGACCAGTGGCCAAGGATCATGACATAAATGATATAACAGGCCTCAGCTTTCTGTTGTTGTTGCCTGTGTGTTTGCTGCAACTGCTGCTGCCCTGCCCCAGATTTTATTCCCATCCAACCTGGATTTAAATCTGGGGTCTAAAACATGCTTGAATGCTTGAATATCATCATTCTGAAGTTTAAAATGGAGTACAAACAACATAAATTTAGTGGAAAGGGAGATTAAATATGAATGAAGTTTGGTGTATATGGTTACCAGTCATATAATGATTAATTAACAAAGGTCAGTCACTTTACCCTGTAATGTTTGGAAAGATCATTCCAGATGTTTTCTTTGATGCTCCTGGTGAATGCAGAGTTATCTGCTTGCACTGTGTAAAGTTTGCACAGCTTCTGAAGGATGGGGAGTATCTGGCCACATGTCGGACTTTTTTTGCTACAGACAGCAAGTGTGGCTCTGTAATGCTTCCGCATCAGCAGCACAAACTCCTCTGCTTTCCTCAGGTCCTCATTTCCAAGTCTGGACAATCTGCACAGTATAAACAAAACACCTTTTAATAATAGCTTTATCCAACTAAGTTTTGTCTTTTTCCCTCCAAACATTACATACTTCCCATTCTCCACAGGCCTTCTTAGCTGTGGGTCTATAGCTGCAGCTTGGATGGCAGAAAACTGCTCACAGAACCTCTCCATCATCAAAAACAGAGAGTTCCATCTTGTCCTCACATTTAAGAGGAGCATGTGCTCTGAAAGGCCCACACATGATGAGATTAGTGTAAACACCATTAATATTACCATTAATTTGTTTTAAAATGATCATAATCTGTTCATTTACATTTTGGCTGGCTTTGATTAAAATATTTAAAATGTACTCTTACTGAGGAGTTCCTGCTTGTCCTGGACAACTTTTGCTATGTGGGATCTCTTCATCCACACAAAAACAGAACGAATCCTTGCCACAGTTGGAAACTGCACTGCAGTTGTATAGTTTCTGAGCTCCAAGGTTTAGCGTGTGTGCAAAACATGGAAACTTGATGATGTTCAGCTTTTTCACAGCTATGTCCACGTTTGCTGCATTATTCACAGTGGCTGACGCAACCTTCTCTTTCATTCCAAACTCCTCCAGGATTCCCTACTGAGAATATGTAATGTGAATGAAACAGAACTGTACTGGTTAAAATAACAATTTACATTTCTAATTTTCATTTGAGCCATACCACATGTTATGCAGCAAATGATCCTACCGAAATTCAGGGGCTTCCACCGTGGCGAAGGTATGGTGGCCCTGAAGTGCAAACCACATCAACAAATCACTAGTCACAACCACAAATTTAAAAACACAACAACATATCCAAAAAACTACGACATCTTACAAAACACAACAACATTAACTAAGCACAATTAAAAATTACAAAAGCACAATGACATTAACAAAACAGAAGAGGTAGGTGCCAGTGGGAAACCTGAGAAATCGATTGGATAACTCCACTTTGGGTTTTGAACTGGAAGTTAGGGCTTTAGCGCGTTTGGTGGACCATGTGGCAAGTTCTCAAACAAAAACACAAGCTAGATGTCAAACGTGAATCGCCCTGAGGACTCGCAGGAGGTTTACAAGACGCACGTATCACTCCATGGGGCCCAATTACATATGGCATGTAGATGGTTACGACAAACTGAAGCCATTCGGGTTGGTGCTCTCAGGATGTATAGCTGGTTTTTCAAGAAGAATGATGTGGCTTGTTTGTGGAATGACAAACAACAATCCTTCTGTCATTGCTCTCAATTATATAAACTGTGTCAAGAGTTTTGGAGTGATACCAATGAGACAATGAACAGACCTTGGGACTGAGAATGGGGCTTTGGCCGCAATACAGTGTACCCTCCGTCATGCAAATACAGACTATTATGCTGGATCCTCAAGCCAGAGTCACAGATCATCAACAGAGAATTAACACAGTAAGTCATGGTGGCCCTTTCTCAGAAGAGGACGGTGGGTACATCTGTGTCTGGTAAATGCGATGTACACTGGAAGCTGGTCAACATTGATTTTATAACATTTTCTTGTTTTGCCAACTATCATGACATGTTGAGTTTGGTCCCAGAATTACTTAACATAAGCAAATGTTTTGTTTTCAAAATGAGTTTTTTCCATTGCCTGGTTATAGAAGGTACACCACCATTTTTAAACTGTGGAAAAGAAGCACTATTTTGATTAACATACTTTTTAAAAATTTTTTTTGCATTTTTGGCCACAGTGGCTTTTTATCAGCAGTGGAGGGAGACAGGAAACGGGGAAAGACACGGGGGAAGACAATTGGCAACAGGCCAGGACTCAAACCTGCGCCGCCCGCACCGCAACGCGGCATATATACGTGGTCGCTGGCTTCACCACTAAAAGTTATGAACAGAATCGGTGACAAAGGGCAGCCCTGGCGGAGTCCAACACCCACAGGAAACGAATCCGACTTATTACCGGCTATACGGACCAAGCTCTCACTGCGGTTGTACAGAGACTGAATGGCCCGCAACCACGGGCCAGACACTCCCTACTCCCGCAGGACCTCCCAGAGGATACCCCGAGGGACACGGTCGAATGCCTTCTCCAAGTCCACAAAACACATGTAGACTGGTTGGGCAAACTCCCATGCGCACTCGAATATCCTTGAGAGGATAAAGAGCTGGTCCAGTGTTCCACGACCAGGACGAAAACCGCATTGTTCCTCCTGGATCCGAGGTTTGACTAACAGACGGACCCTCCTTTCCAGCACCCTAGCGTACACCTTTCCGGGGAGGCTGAGGAGTGTGATCCCTCGAAAGTTGGAGCACACCCTCCGGTCTCCCTTCTTAAAGATGTAGACCACGACCCCGGTCTGCCAATCCAGTGGCACTGCCCCAGATCTCCACGCGATATTGCAGAGGCGTGTCAACCAAGACAGCCCTACAACATCCAGAGCCTTCAGGAACTCAGGGCGAATCTCGTCCACCCCAGGGGCCTTGCCACCAAGGAGTTGTTTAACTGCCTCAGTGACCGCACCCCCAGTGATGGCCAGGTCATCCCCCTCGTCCCCAGACTCTTCTGTAGTGGAAGCAGAGTCTGGGGACGAGGTCATCCCCCTCGTCCCCAGACTCTGCTTCCACTACAGAAGGCGTGTCAGTGGGATTCAGGAGGTCCTCGAAGTATTCCTTCCACCGCCCGACTATAGCCTCAGTTGAGGTCAGCAGCACCCCACCCGCACTATAAACCGTGTCAGTGGAGCACTGCTTTCCCCTCCTGAGTCGCCTGATGGTTTGCCAGAATCGCTTCGATGCCGTCCTAAAGTCTTGTTCCATAGCCTCACCGAACTCCTTCCACACCCGAGTTTTTGCGTCAGCCACTGCCCGAGCTGCGTTCCGCTTGGCCTGTCGATACCTGTCAGCTGCCTCCGGAGTCCCACAGGCTAACCAAGCCCGATAGGACTCTTTCTTCAGCTTGATGGCTCCCTTCACCTCCGGTGACCACCATCTGGTTCGGGGGTTACCACCACGACAGGCACCAACCACCTTGCAGCCACAGCTCTGAGCAGCAGCCTCAACAATGGAGGTGCGGAACATGGTCCATTCGGAGTCAATGTCCTCAGCCTCCCGCGGAATGCTGTCGAAGTTGGTGGGAGTTGAAGATCTCCCGGACTGGGGCTTCTGCCAGGCGTTCCCAGCGCACCCTCACAATACGTTTAGGTGCACCAGGTCTGTCCAGCATCTTCCCCCACCACCTGATCCAACTCACCACCAGGTGGTGATCAGTTGACAGCTCAGCTCCTCTCTTCACCCGAGTGTCCAGAACATACGGTCGCAGATCTGATGATACGATTACAAAATCGATCATCGACCTGCGACCTAGGGTGTCCTGGTGCCATGTGCACTTATGGATATCCTTATGTTCAAACATGGTGTTTGTTATGGACAAACTGTGGTTTGCACAGAAGTCCAATAACAAGACACCCTTTGGGTTCAGATCGGGCAGGCCGTTCCTCCCAATCACACCCCTCCAGGTCTCACTGTCATTGCCCACGTGAGCGTTGAAGTCTCCCAGCAAGACTATGGGGTCACCAGATGGAGCACTCTCCAGCACCCCGCCCAGTAACTCCAAAAAGGGTTGGTACTCTGAACTGTCATTCGGCGCATAAGCGCAAACAACAGTCAGGACCCGTTCCCCGGCCTGAAGGCGCAGGGAAACTACCCTCTCGTCCACCGGTGAAAACTCCGACGTACAGGCAGCAAGCCGGGGGGATACAAGAATACCCACCCCAGCTCGCCGCCTCTCACCGAGGGCAACTCCAGACTGGAACAGAGTCCAGCCCTTCTCCAGGAGACTGGTTCCAGAGCCCAGGCCATGCGTTGAGGTGAGCCCAACTATATCTAGCTGGTATCTCTCAACCTCACGCACTAGCTCAGGCTCCTTCCCCACCAGCGAGGTGACATTCCATGTCCCAATAGCCAGTCTCGATAGCCGGGGATCGGTCCGCCAGGGCCTCTGCCCTTGGCCACCTACAGGAGGGCGGGCCCATGTAACCTCTTCGGGCTGCGCCCAGCCGAGCACCACGGGCTAATGCCCAGCCACCAGACGCTCTCCCTCGAGCTCCCTCCCCAGGCCTGGCTCCAGGGTGGGGCCCCGGTAACCCTATCCCGGGCAGGGTGAACTGTTCCCTTGCTTTTATAGACATAGGGGTCTTCTGAACCGCTCTTTGTCTGGACCCTCACCCAGGACCAATTTGCCATGGGAGACCCTACCAGGGGGACAAGCCCCCGGGCAACATAGCTCCTGGGATCACTGGGACACACAAACCCCTCCACCACGATAAGGTGGCGATTCACGGAGGAATCCGTGAATCTCCGATTTGTTTTTCTTATTTTTTTCCTTTTTTCCCCCTCTTTCTCTTTATGACTCTTTTTCTTATCCCTTCCTTCCTACCTGTCAGGCCTGGCATAAATAAATAAAATTAAAATACAAACATTAACAAGAGTAGCCTATAGAAAACTTATATAGCTGCTCTTGTAAAAGCAAATATGTTTGGTACACCACTGCATTTGGATTATCATTCCAATTGCGAAAACTGCCAGACATGACAGGTTTAAAAAATAAATGAATAAAAAAAATATGAAATCTTAAACCACAGCTGTATAGCTAATAAAATTCCTGACACTTGGGTATACGGCACTATGGGGTTTGTTTTCACATCAATCCATAAGCTTCAAGCGACTGCAGAATCCCACAAACGGAAAAGCTGTTACTCACAGAAGGCGATAATAGTAAGTGTAAGTTTTTATTCTCACCTCGTCTTCGTATTATATGCTGTTTATATGTAAATATGTATGTAATGGTGACCTTGACATGCACTATTACACAGAAAATATCACTGTATACTGATGTTACACCACTTATATTGTGTGTGTGCGAGATTGTGTTGAAATTTGTAAAAGCAGTGTTTAGGGGATGGGAAGGTGTGTACTAGGCGTCAATAGGGCTTTCACAGGGGTCTTTATTACATTTATTATGGCAGGATGAGGAGGACAATGGCTCAGAGCTTTGTCTACTGATATTCGGTGAGACTGCAACCTAAACAGGAAGCCAAAATGGAGGAGCAATATGTGGCTTTCTTGTTAATTAAATCTTAATGGTAAACCCCTAATTCCTGAGATTTTGGCAAAATCATGTCCCACCAAAAAAGTGCAAATTCCATTTGCATATTAATTTTAAAAATTAATAAAACATAACTGAGGGATTTTGGCATAAATATTATGATTTTTATTTAGTGATTCATATGATTTTATGATATGCCCACATATCATAAAACAACCAACAAAATGATTTGTTCCAAGACAAGAGTCTATAATTTTGATTAAATGAAAAACTGTTCAAAAGTCTTTTTAAAATATGAAATATCTCAGAAAGATGAAACAGAAAAAAAAGTGAAAAGTCAAAGTCAAGCTGAAAGCTAAATTTTTTATGTTTCATCTGTGTATAATTGTCTTTTTCTTAATTAGAAACATGTATTTTTTCATAATTTGGGATATTTTGGGGACATGACTGTCAGAGGGCTGGAATGGATTAAATCTATTTCCTTTATTTTAAATGGGGAAAATTTGTTCGAGATATGAGCTGCTCTACATACGAGCTCGGCTCTGGAACGAATTAAACTCGTATCTCGAGGTACCACTGTATTTCTTCTGTTTTCTCCCCTCTTTTCTCTCTCTTCTTCTCTTGCTCCTGCCTGTCAGACCTGCCTGTAATACTCTGTGAACAATAATTAAGATGAATGAATAAATGAAAGAAAAAGACAAACTTTAACAAGAGTAGCCTATAGAGAACTTATGGAGCTCTTCTTGTAAAAGCAAATGCTTGGTACAACAGTGCATTTGGATCATGATTGTGATTGTAAAAACTGCCAAACATAACAGGCTAAAACAAAAAAAAAATCTAGAATAGAATTTAAAATTCACCTCACATACAAGGTCTTGAATGATCAGGCTCCATCTTATCTCTAGACCTCATAATGTCATATCACCCCAATAGAGCACTTCGCTCTCAGACTGCTGGCTTACTTGTGGTTCCTCGGATACTTAAGAGTAGAATGGGAGGCCGAGCCTTCAGCTTTCAGGCCTCTTCTGTGGAACCAGCTCCCAGCTTGGATTCAGGAGACAGACACCCTCTCTATTTTAAAGATTAGGATTAAAACTTTCCTTAATGATAAAGCTTATAGTTGGGGCTGGAATCATCCCTGACCCTGAACCATCCCTTAGTTATGTTGCTATAGGCCTAGGCTGCTGGATGGTTCCCATGAGTGTTTATTTTTCATTCACCTCTTTTCACTCTGGTTATACACCACTCGACATTTAATCATTTGTTATTATTAACCTCTGGCTCTCTTCCACAGCATGTCTTTTGTCCTGTCTCTCTCCCCTCAGGGCCAACCGGTCACAGCAGATGACCCCCCCCCTCCCTGAGCCTGGTTCTGCTGGAGGTTTCTTCCTGTTATAATGGAGTTTTTCCTTCCCAGTGTTGCCAAGTGCTCGTTCATAGTGGGTCGTTTTGACTGTCGGGATTTCAATCTAATTATTGTAGGGTCTTACAATACAATACAAAGCACCTTGAGGTGACTGTTGTGATGTGGTGCTATAAAAATCAAATTGAATTGAATCAGTCGTTTAGTTTGTGTTGCATTGTGTTTTCCTCAGCCCATCAAATAAATGCTTACCTCATCTCATCATCACGTTACTCTGTGTTACATGATCTTTTTTCTTATCCACTCATATAAGTGTTGAATTTTTATGTATGTCATGGATGTTTGTATGAACATTAGGCCCAGGATATATTTTAGGATCAAATATTGCCTAAGCTTGCAAAGCATCCTTCACATTAAAATAGTATAATAGACAAATTCATCGTCAGGTGTGTTTAAATGCAGCAATAATTCAAAGTCTGTTTCAGTAACACAGTGAAAATGAACTACACACATTCAAAATTGCACTCTGGACATTTAGATTAATTTAACTGTCATAATTACACAACGGTTAAAAATTCTGTATCTTTTTATCTATATGCTCTTGATACAGTTGAAAACAATATTACATTTACAGACTGAGAAATATATTGATTTTTTTTTAATCTTACTGGAGCAGGTTTCACAGTATTTCTATAGTACGTTCGCCTCACTGATGTCATTCTTGAATATCTGCAGAGTGATGATAAGTTTAACAGCGTTTCTAAACCAGGGGTAAAACAGGGTATGGATCAACGGGTTTAGACACGAATTAAAATAAAAGACAATGATCACAGTAGATGCAGATGGATCATTGACCAAATTTTCTTCAACAAGGGTGTAGCAGTAATATGGACAATAGCTTGCCAGAAACACAACTACAAGAACCCTAAGAGTCCTGGCTGCTTTCAGCTCAGATCTGTTTGTTTGATTCAGTGAACGCTGAAGTGTGACAGCTGTAACATGAGAGCGCATGGCACGAGCCTGAGACACAGCCACCACAAATACTCTCATATACAGAACTATGATGACAGTAACTGGAACAATAAATGTTACAACAACGTCAACAATCCCTGCAATATCATTGATGACAAACACACACTCTCCATAGCAGGAATTATACCTGCCTGGTTTTATCAGCACCTCTTTTGTATACAGACTGTAGTAGAACATAGAAAAAAACCAACACAGACAAACACTGAGTTTGATTCTCATCACAGTGATTCTGGTGGGGTAATGCAGAGGGTCACAAATAGCCACATAGCGGTCAACTGATATGAGTACTATGTTCCCTATTGAAGCACCAGTAATACTGCCTATTAGGTAAATATAAAGAGAACACATACGATCACCAAGTATCCAGCAGGTTGTGTTTCTAAAGATTTCTAATGGCATCAACAGGAGGCCAACGAGAAAGTCTGAGACAGCCAGAGAGAGGAGGATGCTGTTACTGGGTGTGTGGAGCTGCCTGCAGGGAGACAAGAAACAAAGCAAATATTACACATTAGTCATGTCAAATGTCTTCAGTGAAATGTTCCATGATTAAAGCATGATTTAATCTAGACAAATGAACATTATAGTCATGGTTACAATACACAATAATGCCCCAAGTTCACTTCATTCTTCATTAAATTCATGTGATGTAAATCTAAGCTTTTACATGTCTAAAATTAAACTGTAGTTTCAAATCATTTCAATTCTCAGTCTCGTACCTGAAATAAGAGACTGAGATGATGACCAGCAGGTTGAGAGCAGCAGTGATCAGAGCGATACATGACAGAACAATGTGCAGGAGCACAGCTTTGGACCAGTGAAGTGTCGGCTTCCTGCAGGAAATGTTGAGGAGTTGTGGAAAACAGAGCTCAGCTCCTTTCTGTATCTCCATCATCAGGCAGCTGCAGCTCCTGCTGATTTATGTCCCCCTCCCAACAACCTCTTTGAATCTGAAACATAACCCTCCTCTTTCTTTCAACACAACCTATCACACTTTCCCCTTTTCACACTCACTGTCTCACACAGTTGGTTAATAGTTTGTCATCAATCTGGAATCCATGATGCTGTTTGTTAGATGATTGTTAGATTATTGTCATGGTCGCAGCTTTAAACTTTCTGAAGTGTATGCGGACACATTTTGAAAAATGCTTTATTTTCCATCCATCCATCCATCCATCCATCCATCCATCCATCCATCCATTTTCTTCCTCTTATCCAGGGTCGGGTCACGTGGACAGCAGCCTAAGGACCCTATTTAGGCTTTTTATTTTTTAAATTTTATTTAAAATTTTTTTTCTTGTTATGATCTGTTATATTTTAACTACAGCACACAGTTGCAGAACAGTGACCTGTTATTTTACTACTGGCAACTTAAGCTAACCTGAGTATTTAAAAACCTCCTCTTGATTTTTTCTTAAATTAAAATGTTTTAATCCTTTATAGAAAAAAAAAAGATAATATTTTCACTAATCAGAATTTCATCAACTTCTCATATTATTTTATGAAAGCTATTTTTATCCTTTGCCAGCAGTTTCAGATGTTCTTCTCTGCCACCTCCTCTGGCCCCTGGAGTACAATTAACAATGGACTTCATCTTTTGAACCTTGTGCTCAGCAACAATACTGCTCAAATCTAAAATCTTGGCTCAGTTGAAGGTATTGCAATCCAAGTGAGTACTTTCTGACCCATACTGCTTTTTAAATAAGTCAGTTCAACCTTGGAAAAAGAACACACTGAATGTGCAACAGCCACTGGTATAGTGAGACGTATCGAGAAGACTGTACAAACATTACTAAGCTATGGTCTCTGATGAACATCTTTGCAAGATCCATCACAGGCAGTTTTTTTCCCTACCTCAGACTTGAAACAGGTTCTGGAAGAAAGAAGTCATTCTGAGAAAGTGGTCAAGTCTCTGTGACAGTGGTCCACCAGGCATAACACACTTGGATAAAGCACATCATCCTGTACATTATCCTTCACACTGCTCAGGGTGCCTGTTTGGATACCTTGGAAGAGGTAATTGATTTCACACCTGGAAGTGAATCTGAGAGTTATGATGATGATGATGATGATGATGATGATGATGATGATGATGATGATGATGATGATGATGATGATGTCCAGGCTGGCACTGAAGATGCTGATTCTGAAATAATTGTCTTAATCAGTCGGCCTTTCATTCCCACAAGTTTCACTCTCAGAGTCACTGAGTGTCAACTTTAGATTGTGTGCAGACCTTTGTACATCTTTGGAAAGCTGTTTCCAAGATTCTGGCTTTATACTGGCTTTATATACATTTTAGTAGACCCCATTCATGTTCCCTCTGCCATTGTGTACTGTTTGTTATATGTGGATTTGTTTGCTACACAGAAATTATATATATATATATATATATATATATATAGATATATATATATATATATATATATATATATATATAGATATAAAACAAAACGTTTTTTCGAAACTCAGTGAGACACCCACCGAGTAACAAACTGGTTATGACTGGATGTGACTCTGTTTTGAGAAACGTGAAGCTAGCGACAAGAGTAACCATAGTCGTGACCATAAAGGCCGGGCTTTCCTCCTGCCTCTAAATTTACATAAAATTGAACTTATGGCCCCACAAATCTTAGAAACATGGTGTCAAACCAGATACTTACTCTGGATGGCTTCCAGTAACACTGTGAGAAATCTTGGAGTCATTTTTGAACAGGATATCTAATTCAATGCGCATATAAAACAAATTAGTAAAACTTATTTTTTGCATTTATGCAATATTTCTAAAATCAGAAACATCCTGTCTCAGACTGATGCTGAAAAGCTAATTCATGCATTTATTACTTCTAGGCTGGACTATTGTAATTCATTATTATCAAGCTGTCCTAAAAGCTCCCTGAAAAGCCTTCAGCTGATCCAAAATGCTGCAGCTAGAGTCCTGACAGGGACTAGAAAGAGAGAGCAGATTTCTCCCATATTGGCTTGTCTTTATTGGCCTCCTGTTAAATACACAATTGAATTCAAAATCCTTCTTCTTACATATGAAGCCTTGAATAATTAGGCCCCATCTTATCTCAAAGACCTCATAGTATTGTATCACCCCAATGGAGCACTTTGCTCTCAGACTGCTGGATTACTTGTGGATCCTAGCTCCCAGTTTGGATTTGGGAGACAGACACTGTCAAGTGAAGTCAAGTGAAGTTGAGATCTTGATTACCGGAAGAGCCTAAGCCCGGCACTATGTGGATAATCATAAATTAAATGTATGAAATTGATTAACAAGTGATCTGTATGATTTTCAGACAAATGATAAGTGTGTGTGTAACACAGAAATGGTCGGCATGTATGTTTTTAAGGAAATTGTGAAATCACTGAGCTGGGGGTGAAAAGAGGAACCAAAACTGTTGCTTAGAGACCAGTAGGAGCAAAGTTGAAAACATTTCCAGACATGTTCAGAATGGAAAAGTACCTAAAAAGCCCAATGATTAGGCCCAACAGTCCCATAAATGGGTATGGACAGAGGGGTGATAATTTGTAATGATGATGTATGAAAACTAGGATGTGTCCTAGACTTAAGCTATAAAAGACGGTGCTCTGAAGCATCGGACGAGAATTTCAGGAGCTCATCCCCAGACAACAACTGCTCTGCTGAGAGGACAGGACCAAACCCTCTGCAGATTAATTCAACCTTGAACAGTTCTGCTGGATTCTCCCTGTCAACTGAAGTTGGATGTTACTCTGCTTTAGAATTTCTATCCTTCGGACTTTCGATTAAGTCAGAGAAGATTTCTGGATTAAAAAACGAGGATTACAAGAAGGGATAGAAGGACAGAAAACATCTTTCTTTTGGACTTCCCCTTTTTCCCCACTTCACGAGGCAGTTTGAACTGGATTGGATTTTGGGTGTGGTCGCTTCGGCCGAGTGACTCATCTGAAGTCCTTTCTTCCCAAAAAGTATTTTAATCAATTGGACGTTTTCAAACCCCTTCCTCATCAACCCAGCTCATAGGTATTCATTTTGATTAAGATCAAGTGATTTGGAAAGTTAAGATTAAGTGATTGATTTACATTGATTTTGAGTTGATTACTGAATTTTAAGAATTGATTGAGAATTGTATTTTGAGCTAACTGCAACTGCTTGAGCTGAAACCTGCAAAATAAAATTGACTCTAAAAAGTCAGTATAGTTCTATTGAGAATTATTTCCCCATTCACGGTACACTTAGCCTTATGCCATAGAAAAACTCTAGGCAAGTTAAGCTCTAACATCTAGTTCTGTTTTGGTCACACTAGTCTACTGGAATCCACTTAAAATTTTCTTATGTCCCTAGGGCTTTCTGCCTAGCCTTTAAATAAAACTTGGCCAGTAACAAGCGCAAGGATCGAAAGGGGTTAGCCACTACAAGTAACGGGACTGTACTTCGGGGTCAGCTGCGTGGGCCTCCCTGACTGGCGGCATCGGAGTACAGAGGGAGCGGGGCAGACGTTAGGATTATCAGTGGTAGGAAGCAAAGCGAGTCACCCCGCTACAGCTTTAAGTAGTGTCGCAGAGTACCGGCTGGGGTAATACCCCGCCGACGTGTGTGGCCAGGACCCTATTGAAATGGAGAAGCTGTCACAGAGAAAACCTGTGGGATCTAACAACACCCTCTCTATTTTTAAGATTAAGCTACTGCAGACTGTAGTTACTGCAGACACCTTCATTTGGAGAGAAAATATGCATTTTTATGTTTGAAGTAAGCTCAGATTGTTGCTAGCTAACTATAAGGAGCACCTGTCTGTGCATGAAAATGGTGTATGTAGTGATTTTTCACATTGTTATTGTAGCAATCATACTTATATGTATTCTTGTTTATCCTGTTACAGTTTCACAGAAAAATTGGTGTCAGTAAACTCTACAAGATGTCATCCCTGAGTCTGTGGAGTTTCTGCAATCATTCTGTTTAGCTGTTTGGATAGCTAGTGACATCTGGCTGGCGAGGCCTGTACAGTGAAAAGATGGCAACACAGCGAGGGAAGATTAACTGAAGCTTTCACACGGAGCTCCGCCACCAGTTAAGTAAATTGCAAACAGGCACCTCAGCCAAATTAACCCTACAACGTAGGAACTGCATCTCTTCAAAAATGGCTGAAAGCAAATCTCAAATGACTGAAACTCGATCAGCTATTTCAAGAAAATCACACTCCACCGTCGGCTCCAGAGCTAGCATTGAACTGCCAAGAGCTAAAGCAAAAGCTGAGGGAGCTCAAGCTAGAGCTACATATGCTCTCAAAGAAATAGAGATTAAAGTGGAACAAGCCCGCCTTCAAGCTGAGAAGGAAAAAGAAGCTGCTATTGCAGAGGCTAACTCACTAGAAGCTGGACTGATTCAACTAGGTTTTGAGACATGCAGCGAAGCCAGTATCTCATTGAGAGTGAGCCAAGAACAACGCACTGCCCAATATGTCCTAGAACAAACACCCGTTACTACAATGGAGACACCTGTCCAACCAAAGGTTGCAGATACCGCTCCAGCACGCCCTTTTGAATTTGTCATCAAAAAGCAAGACGATATACCACCTCCTCAGATCACACGGAAAACTTTCCTCAGCCTTCCAGGAATACAACAGAACAACCCTTGATTCCAAGACATTCCATCACCAGCCCTGTTGGTGGTAACTATGCACCAGCGCAACCAACCTATGACCTTGCCAAATGCTTAGCATGCAGTCAGCTCATAACTACTGGCCTTACAAACTTTGATGACAACCCATGAACTACTGGGCATGGAAATCATCCTTCAAAGGTGCCATTGTGGGTTTGGAGCTGTCTGTAGGAGAGGAGCTCGATTTGCTCATAAGCTACCTCGGTAAGAACTCCACAAAACAGGCCAAACAGATTAAAGCTGTCAATATCAGGAGCCCTGAACCAGGTTTAATGATGGCTTGGGAAAGGCTTGAGGAAATCTACAGCTCTCCTGAGGCTATAGAGCAGGTAGAAAGTTTCCCCAGAGTCACAGCCAAAGAACCCCTCAGGCCGCATGATCTAGCTGATCTGTTGCTGGAGCTAGAAGCTACCAAGACGGATGGCTTTTTACCTGGCCTGTCCTATTTAGACACATCAAGAGGAATTCAACTAATAGTTGAAAAACTGCCTCACAACATCCAAGAGAAGCAGATGTCTTATGGTTCAAAGTACAAACGTGAACACAATGTGGGTTTCCCCCCTTTCAAAGTGTTTGCCGATTTTGTACGCACTGAAGCTAAAACCCGTACAGACCCAAGCTTTAACCTGTACAGTTCTAGCCAATCAGTTATAACAGACAGGAAACAAGAACAAGAAAGGTTTACTAAAGTACCCACATCTGTTCACAAAACACAGATATCACCTATTAACAAGCTGGATGTAGAAGAGAAGAAAAACTCAGCAAGTCCAAGCAAACTGTGCCACAACAAGCCCCACCCTCTTCAAAGGTGCAGAGGATTTAGAGAGAAATCCCTGGAGGAACGCAAACAGTTTCTCAAAAAATATAACATCTGCTTTCGCCGTTGCTCCTCTACTGACCATCTTGCAAAAAACTGTACAGTTGAAACCATCTGTACCGAGTGTGACAGCCATAACCACATCTCTGCCCTCCACCCAGGTCCAGCGCCATGGGAGACTAAACTGTATATCCAGCTGTCTAAAAGAACATACGCAATTTTAGATGAACAGAGCATGTCATAACCTAGGGAGAGGGTATGTGTGTATGTGTGTGTGTGTGTGTCTGTATACATGTGTGTTTGTCCTGCGGGCCACAGTGGAGGTTCCGGTGTCTCCGCCTCGCTAGGGCGGAGATCACCACACCTGCTACGGATCAAGTCATCAGGCAGGGTCTCTTTAAGCTGCCAGCAGACCATCACTCTTCGCTGGATCATTGACTACTTCTCAATCCCCGTGTCAGTTCCTGCTCGTCCTTTCGGAACCCCGGCTTTTCGTCATCCCGCCGTTCCACACCGTACCACACCGTACCACAGCTGGCTCCTTTCCCTGACTCACTCACCTGCCTGACCTCCCCTCACCACCTGGGAATTCCTCCAGCCTCTCGACCCGCTTCAGCCGCCTCCACCCTCGCCTCCCTGGACCCCCTTGTCTTTGCACATTTCTCGATCACTGTAAATAAACTTGCACCTTGCTTTCATCAGCCACCGCTTGTGTGTCCTCTTCCTCCCCGGGTCTTGACAGAATGATCCAGCCAAAACCGGACACCGCGGACGCTGATCCGGTTCATCGGGCCCTGGCTATTCAAGAGGAAACCGTCCAGCGTCACGACCATATGCTCCGTCTGGTCTCCAGTCAGCTGGGTGCAGCCACCCAACAGCTCGCCGATCTCCGAGGTATGTTGGAATCCACCATGTCATCAGCTACGCCCCGTCACCAGGATTTATCCCCTCCGCCGACAGATCCGCCGGCTGGTTTGGCTTCCGCGACCGAGCCCGCCGTAGCGTCGGAAAAAGCCCTGCCCATCCCGGAGGTGTTCCGCGGTGAGTTAGGGAAATGTGGAGGTTTCCTCACCCAATGTTCCCTCGTTTTCCGGCAACAAAGAAATGCCTACGCTTTTGATTGTGCAAAGATTGGTTTTATGGTCAATCTGTTCCGCGGAAGAGCATTAGAGTGGGGGCACGCTGTGTTACGGGGAAACCCCGATCTGTCTTTCCATGCTTTCTTGTCTCGATTTAAGGAGGTGTTTGATAAAGGAACCAGCCCCGAATCTGCATCCCAGAAGTTGCTCAGCCTGCGGCAGGGACAATGGAGCATGGCGGATTTCTCCGTGGATTTCCGGATCCTCGCGGAGGAGGCCGGCTGGGAGGAAAAGGCGCTCAGGGGAGTATTCCTGAACAATATTAATGATGATCTCCATTACGAACTTGCTACTAGGGATTTGCCTCAGTCCTTGGAGGCCGTGATTTCATTGTGTATCCATGTAGATGACCGCCTGAGAGCACGACGGACTCCGAGGAACTACAACTCCCAGCATGCCCCTCGCCGCGCGGTTTCCGCGGACCGGAGGACCCTCCTAGCGGACGACAGCGCAAATACGGCGCCCCCTTGCGGCGCGGAGGAGCAACCCATGCAACTCGGCCGCGCACGGCTGTCTCTCTCTGAGCGACAATGGAGATGGGAGGCGGGGGAGTGCATCTACTGTGGCAAAAAGGGCCATTACATCGCGTCCTGCCCTGTTCGCCCAAAAGACCGTGCCCGTCAGTAATGGTGGGGATACTGGCGGGTCAAGCTAACGCATGCTCCTCCCTGCCCAGATTCACGCTTCAGGCAAGGATCAATCTTCCATCAGGCAGTCACACAGTCTTGGCACTCCTCGATTCCGGAGCTGAGAAAAATCTCATGGACCGTGCCCTCGCCCAGCAGTGGGGCGTTCCATCCACAGCGCTACCCACGCCTCTCCTGGTCTCCGCTCTGGACGGCGCCAAGCTTTCTGAAATCACTCATAAGACCCAACCGCTTTCTGTGACTTTGTCGGGTAATCACTCTGAACGGCTCTCCTTTTACCTGTTTGACTCTGCACAGACGCCCATGGTTGCAACTGCACAATCCACAGATCAACTGGGCGAATCGCAGCATCTCGGGTTGGAGTGAGCAGTGCCACCAGCGCTGCCTCAGATCCGCAACTCCCTCTGTCCCTCGGTCCACCGATTTGGGGGAGAGGACCCCACCTGACCTGTCCGGCGTCCCCTCGATCTATCACGACCTCGCTGAAGTATTCAATAAGGACCGGGCTGTTTCCCTGCCTCCCCACCGGCCTTACGACTGCGCCATCGACCTAATCCCGGGGGCGCCCTACCCCTCCAGCCGCCTCTACAGCATCTCTCCGCAGGAACGGGAGGCCATGGAAAAATATATCACCGAAGCTCGGGCGTCCGGTCTGATTCGACCCTCCACCTCTCCCATGGGCGCGGGGTTTTTCTTCGTGGCCAAGAAGGACCAGACCCTCCGGCCCTGTATTGACTACCGCGGTCTGAACGAAATCACTGTGCGCAACAAATATCCTTTGCCACTTCTCACCTCTGCTTTTGAGCTCCTGCAGGGGGCAGCCGTCTTCACCAAACTGGATCTCCGGAACGCTTACCATCTCGTCCGGATCCGGCAGGGAGACGAGTGGAAGACTGCCTTCAACACCCAACTCGGCCACTTCGAGTATCTTGTCATGCCCTTCGGCCTAACCAACGTGGCAGCTGTGTTCCAGGCCCTCGTAAACGACATACTCCGGGACTTCATCAATCATTTTGTGTTTGTCTATCTCGATGATATTTTGATCTTCTCATCCTCATTACAGGAGCATCAGGGACATGTGCGGCAGGTGTTGCAGCGGTTACTGGAAAATCGTCTGTTCGTGAAGGGGGAGAAGTGCGAGTTTCATGTGGAGTCCACTGCGTTCTTGGGATACATTATTGGAAAAGGGCAGATCAAGGCAGACCCAGTTAAGGTACAAGCGGTCCTGGATTGGCCCGAGCCAGCGGATCGGAAACAGCTGCAGCGTTTTCTGGGCTTCGCCAATTTCTACCGCCGCTTCATTAAAGATTACAGCTCCATCACCCATGCTTTGACCTCTCTCACCTCTCCCAAGATTCCATTCAGATGGACCCCCGCCGCTGCAGAGGCTTTCGCGCTCCTGAAGGGTCGGTTTGCCTCCGCACCCATCCTCATCCAACCTGACCTATCCAAATCATTCGGCGTGGAGGTGGACGCGTCCGACGTGGGGGGAGGGGCAGTGTTGTCCCAACAGTCCATGGGTAACCTCCGACCCTGCGCCTTCTTCTCTCGCCGCCTCTCCCCGGCAGAACGGAATTACGACCTAGGGGACCGGGAGCTGCTGGCCATCAAACTAGCCTTGGAGGAATGGCGGCACTGGCTGGAGGGCGCGACGCATCCCTGCTTGGTCTGGACTGATCACAAGAACCTGGCCTATCTGCGAACCGCCAGATGGTTGAAACCCCGGCAGGCCAGGTGGGCTTTGTTTTTTACCCGATTTAACTTTACTATCTCTTACAGACCTGGATCACGGAATGTCAAGCCCGACGCTCTGTCCCGACAGTTCAGCTCCACGGACTCCTCCTCGCAGCCAGAGTTCGTCTTGCCTCCCTCTTGCGTCATTGGAGCCATCACCTGGGAGATCGAATCCGCCATTCAGGCAGCTCTACAGACTGAACCAGATCCTGGGACGGGACCCCCCAACCGCCTTTATGTGCCCTCTCAAGTGCGTAGCCGCATACTGCAATGGGGACACACAGCCAAATTCACGTGCCATCCCGGGGCCAATCGCACTGTGGCCTTCCTCCAGCGTTATTTCTGGTGGCCTACATTGATTAAGGATACCTGTGAGTACGTGGCAGCATGCAGCGTTTGTGCACAAAATAAACCTTCTCTGTCACCTCCATCAGGTCTCCTCCGGCCCTTACCCACCCCTAAGCGACCATGGTCTCACATAGCTCTGGACTTCGTCACAGGCCTTCCTCCCTCTGAAGGAAACACCGTGTTCCTGACCATTATCGACCGGTTTTCCAAGGCCACCCACTTCGTTGCGCTACCCAAGCTCCCCTCCGCCTTGGAGACGGCCCGGCTTCTCACCACCCACGTTTTTCGACTCCATGGGATTCCTGAAGACATCGTGTCGGATCGGGAGCCCCAGTTCACATCTCAGGTCTGGAAGGAGTTCTGTACATCTCTCGGAGCCAAGGTGAGCCTCTCCTCTGGTTATCATCCTCAGACCAATGGGCAGATGGAACAGGCCAACCAGGAGTTGGAGGCAGCATTACAATGCGTGGCGTCCACCAATCAGGCCATCTGGAGTTCCCACTTGGCGTGGGTTGAGTATGCACATAACTCTCTCTCCTCCTCCGCCACAGGGGTGTCCCCCTTTGAGGCCTCCCTGGGTTTCCAACCGCCACTCCTCCCTGCCATCGAGGAGGATCTCACAATTCGCTCCGTCCAGCACCACCTTCGCCACTGTCGCCGGCTATGGAGGTCCACCCGCGCAGCTCTGCTTTGGACGAAGGAGCAGAACAAACGCATCGCTGATCGCCATCGGACCCCTGCGCCGGACTACCAACCAGGCCAAAAGGTATGGCTCTCCACAAAAAATGTTCCAGTCCGTGCCGAGTCTAGGAAACTGGCCCCCACCTTCCTGGGGCACTTCGAGATCAACTCCATCGTTAACCCTGTGTCTGTCCGCCTCAAACTCCCTCGTACCATGCGCATCCATAACGTCTTCCATGTCTCCCAACTTAAGCCTGTTGCCACCAGTCCTTTGTGCCCTCCAGCTGCCTCCTCCTGCCCGTTTTCTCGATGGCCAGCGTCCGTCGCATTATGGACGCCCGCCGTCGGGGGCGGGGTTATCAGTTCTTGGTGGACTGGGAGGGCTACGGTCCCGAAGAGCGATCCTGGGTGTCCTGAGCTAACATCCTGGATGCGGCCATGGTGCGGGAGTTCCGGCGGCGCCATCCCGAGAAGTTTCGGTCGCCAGGAGGCTCCCGTTGAGGAGGGGGTACTGTCATAACCTAGGGAGAGGGTATGTGTGTATGTGTGTGTGTGTGTCTGTATACAGATGCAGCCACCGAAAATGGTCGGCCGATCCGTGACGCGACCTTGGCCGGTCCTTGGCCGATTCGTGGCCGAACCTTGGCCTAAACGCGATCCCCCGCTAATGACGTAGGAATTCCGGCCACTGGTGGGAACGCCCCTAAGCAGCATTTGGGGAAAATGGTGGTAATGTCTTGTTTATCCACCAGGAGGAGCAGTTATAGTGGAAGCGCATTCATTTACAGCCCGCTGTATACTGTACCAAGGATCCTCACATCATTGAACTGTAATTGTAAGCGGAACTGTCCATTAAAAACAATAGAAAGATGAGATTAAAGCGGTCATTATAGTGGAGCAGTGAGTATTGTCTGGAGGGACGGGCTGGGCTTGAAGTTCAGCCCGTGACCTCGGACAGGCTGTGAGCGCTGCACCGCCAGCGAAACTGGGTAAAAAAATAATTAAAATAATTCTGATCACCAGCCGGTTTGGCCTGGCAATGACCTGGGAAGCCTAATCCTCTCATCAGTGTCACATTGTTCTTCCAAGTCTTCACAATGTTAAGCTTTTTGTTTGTTTATATTTTCCCTTTTATTTTATAATCAAAACTGCGACCAAAATGACTCTGCTTCTCAAACTAATAATACCGGCAGTCGTTATTGTATGCTGAGCTAGGGTTAGGGTTAGTAATTGCATAATAAGTGGATTATTATTTACTTCTTTGACTCTCCTCCACCTGCTTCATCAAACCTCAGCAGTAAACATATATGAAGGCAGCAGCTGACACAGTAACAGTGAGCGCAGCGCACTGTGCAGTCTAAACTCTGCTCTAATGAATTATAGGAATGTACAGCGAGTCAATCAGGATTGTGAAACGTCAGCTGCAGAGCCTCCATCATCAGAGCCCTGCCCGGTTCATTTTCCATTTTATAAACAATACTTTAGAGGTTTTAGTGAAGTCACACTGTGACAGTGACGTGCATTAGTGTGTGTGTGTCATCAGTGGCTGTAAAAGGCCTTTTCTTAAAGGATAAAGTGGTGTTTGAGCCACAGTTACGACGGAGCGGCGGCTCTTTGAAATGGGACGCAGCCTTCCTGCGGCAGACAGCTAGCAGCAGGAACCGGACGCGCCAGGTTAGCCTAAGAAGCTACTGAGGCGTCCGTGACAACCACCATAGAAACAGCCTTTTAAGATCGTTTTAAAAACATCCTCAGAGTTCAAACGAGCAAAAATATATGATTTGAAACAGTTACAGCCGCAGAGCTGTGGCGGCTTCTTTAAACGTTGTTTACATAGATGATCATGAATGACACGATGTAGCTAGCAGTGTAGCTAGCAGTGAATGAGGTGACGTCATTGTGTGCGCATTTCACAGCTGTCTGTCTCAGTCTGTTGTTGATATTACTCCAATTAACATGTGTTTACTTTCTCTGGACCATCTCAGGTCCACCGTTACAATTTCAGCCTACAAAATGATTTAAATATGAATACACACTCTAACATCAGTGCGCTTTATGAAGTCCAATCCTTAAAATAAATATTATGTTTGTAAACATTCGTGTCTCTGAAATAAGTACAGCTGTTCATGTTTGTCATTACCATTTTATTGTTTAGAGAATTGTGAACTTCACATTGTGTATCTAATCAGTCTCAGCAACCTTCAGTCAGAGACTGAGACTGGATCACAGCTTTAACCTCTGCAGAGTCACAGACAGACACAAACCTTCCAAATCACACACAAGCAGCCCAGTCTCATCATTTTTGGATGCCTCTACTGTACACTACACTGTGATCAATATATTAAAAATTATAAATGAAAAGATAACATTCACATAAAGCTGTTTGAAAGTAAAATTTATAGGTACTTTCCAATAATATTTTTAAGGATCTCTGTCAGAGACCAGACAGAGCCATGACTCTCAAGAACCAGAGACTGAAATATGGAAAGAAAAAAAAAATCCCTATGAGAAATAAATGTGCAACAGTAAATATTTTGTGCAGTGGAAAATAAACGTTTTGAATCAAAAGCTTCGGATATCATCAAACCAGAAAAATAGAACTCATTTTTTTCTTTAATAACACATGCAGTAATATGACACGTTTCCAAACAACAATACATAGATTTTATTCAATGTTTTGATTGTGGCAGTGAAAACACATGTTGCTGTGCACTGAGACCATGAAGCCCACTTCTCTGAAGCAGCTTCTTCTTCTTCTTGGCATCAAAACAGAGGTGGGAGAAATCTACCAAAAGGAGAAAGAACATCTGAGGTGAAACCAGTCAGGACAAATGATTAAATTATATATAGTAGTTCAATACAGCCTCTCAGGTAGCTTTGTGTTGATTTCAGCTCACTGATCCTGTCTGTGGACCTGTGGTTTTTATGTTTGTAACCACTTAACTTCCATTCATCTATTTAACTCAGGGAGGAGAAATGTCAGGTTGGTGCAGGCTGGTGAGTTTAAGAGGGAGGTGCGTTTGGTTCTCTGTTGTCATTATCTGAAAGATTTGGTTCACCCTGTGGCTGGGCTGTATCTGGGGTTACGTTGGACCTGTCACACTTAGCAAGTTTCCCAGGTTGGTGTTTATGGTTTAGAACTTCTAGCTCTGGAGCAGCATCTGTGGCTGTGTAGGGTCCCGTTGGTTTTTGCTGTTTCTCCAGATCTGCGTTGGAAATTAGGTTATTGATCTCAGTGCATTCCTAAACAGGCTGAACAAGGTTATATATCGTCACCCTCCTAAAAAAATGGTCAAAGACATTTTTTAAATTTTATTTTTGTCCAAATTAAATTTTCAACATTCGGTTCAGTTTTTTGTGTTTTCTGAAAAGCCTGACGAGGAAGAGGAGGAATACAACAATTTGAAGAGATCCCTCAGTCTACAGTCAGCACAATGGCTACATTAGTGGCTGTTTGAGTTTCCTTCCATCTGCTGTGAACCTGAAGCACGGAGAACACAAAACATCTCTTCCAAATTTGAGATCACAATTACAAATTTGTTCTTATTAAAGGTGAAATATGTGTTGTGACCTGGCTTTTTATACACCTGGCGACCCTGGGTCATCAGTGGTAACCCATCCCCACCCCCACACCCATCCCACACACATTCCGATCTACTGGCCCCGTGTACATAACAAAAGGTGGCCTAATGAGATGTAAACTGCCATTTGGAGGCGCTTGGTAGAAAAAGGAGTAGTGTGAAAATGCTGGTAGTTCTAGTGGTCCAAGTTGTTCACCCACTCTACTCTAAGTCTCAGAGTGGGCTTGGTTTTTGGCCTGAACTTGAGTTCAAGCTTCTCCAAACTCCACTGGTGTTGCTCTGCTGTAGCTGGTCCTCCATCTTCTTTCTGTAGGTGTTTTTTCCATCCCTGATTTTCCTTCTGTGATCCTTCTGCCCAGCTCTCAGCTCCTCCTTATTTCCTGATCTAAAGGCTCTCTTCTTCTCCTTCAGGAGAGCCTTTGTTTCAGAGCCACAGTTATGTATAACAAGTAATACTCAAGTGAATGTTAAACATGTATTAAAAGAAAAATGATTCAGCTCAGCTCACAAGAAACTGCTGGATACTATTCTGGAAATGCCTAATGAATACAAGGCCACTGTGAGCAATGACAAACCTTTAAACATGATAACCAAAAAGTACACACTAAGTATCATTGCTCACCTTTATTTCTGAGAGTGTCACTTCTCAAAATGATTGCATGCTGTCAGCTCTCATGGGTGAAGTTTGGCTTTGAGGGTTGGAGAAGAAGCTTTCCAGCACCTTTGGATTTCCAATTCAGTTCTGAAAGAGCAAAGACACAAACTACAATGATGTATGAAGCGGAAATGTTTGATTGTTGCTGCAGCACAAAACAGGTTTATAAACTGGTAGCTGATATAGCCTGAATATTAAAGATGAACCTCCTCTTCCACAAAAATGCCAAAAATTACTGATTCATTAATATGTAAAACATATTAATGAATCAGTAACAAAATTATGGTGTTGAAAGTAAGTAGCCTGATGCTTCTAGATTAGTGATTCCAAAGCAGGCTGAGTCAAAACCTGAGATGGAGACTGGGTTTGTTTAAAGCTGAGGACAGTGAATCAGTCCCTGCTCACTGACAGGATTCCCAGAGTCTGGAAGCTAATACACTGTAAGTAATACACTGTAATACACTGTAAGTTTCAGCTCATTCTCAGGTGCTGGCAGGTTTCATGGATCCTCAGGTTTGTCACAGAGGATTAAAGGCAGCCAGACTTTTAGTTTTATGTGTATAGCGCCAAATCACAACAGTCACCTCAAGGCTCTTTCCACAGAAGAGCTGAAGGCTCTGCATCCCATTCTACTCTTAAGTATCATAGGAACCACAAGTAAGCCAGCAGTCTGAAGTATAAACAGACTGCTCTTTGTTTAAATAGTGAATATAAGAAACTTGCTATTATAAGGTTTGTTTACAGTGAATATAAAGAAATCACGGGAACCTCCCCAGCAGTCTAGGCCTATAGCAGCATAACTAAGAGAGGCTTCAGGGTCACCTGATCCAGCAACTGTGTTCAGACCAGTATCATTTTATTTTACATTGTGATAACCCTGGGTCAGTTCAGTGCAGATTAAATGAAGCACTGTACTCGCAGATATTGAATATGGATGCACTGAAGCTCATCAGGATATTTATTTGGAAGCTGTGGCTGAAAATAATCATTTTACTTAACTAGTAAGTCCAGAAGCTCATATTTCTGTCATAACATTGTGTAAATAGTGAACGCTTTCCTACGATATCCGCTAACATTTGCACAGAAAATTTAAGCTAGCGTCTCAAAGACGGCAAAACCCGCAATAATCTCTACAAATGCATCTCAGAGTTGGGATATCAGCGCTCTCTTACACCACATTAATCTAATTTCAAGTGCTTATTGAACTCACTGCCTTAATAATATCACTATATAAACGCTGTCCATTGAAATCCTCTTACCTGAACACTGCAGCATCCGCCGGAAGTCAGCGAGCATGGCTTCTGTAGTCCTTCTTCTGTAGTCCTTCATCCCTCTGTCAGTGATCCTCTGTTAGAACGATAACTGCCTTCTCGACTGACTACGAGGTGCAGACGGCCCTTGCTGGCCCATATCTACAGGCCTGAAAACCGCTAATAAAGTCAGTAATTACCTGATAACACCCGAAGCGGGTGAACTAATGCAATTTACCTGGACAGCAACGGGAATACGCGTGACCATGGTTACGGCCGATGGGGTGATGGGTACTGTAGTTCATTTATTTATTCATCGTTGGTTCATGGATTTAACACAGAGGAAAAACGGCTTCAGACCACGGAACTCAAAGAAAAAATTGGACACCGAATATAGCACTAACCATAAACACGTAAATATAAATTTAGACCTAAAAAGCCCCACAAATGTCATCGTTACAACCATAAGCAGCACCCCACATTAAATGAAACAAGGAGAAATTCATGTCAAAAGGAAAAGTGGCGGTTAAGGATCGCAATTAAAGGCATAATTCAGCTTCTGAGCTTCCAGTTCAAAAGAAAAGGGGGGAAAAAAGGGGGACAGGGGCAAAAAAAAAAAAAAACTAAACTGCAGCTTAGAAGCCGTGCTCAGAGGCACGAACTTTATCCCACTGCATTTCAGGCAGAATAGAAGTCGTGCCGAGTAACACGAAAAAAAGAGGGAATTCGTGTTCATGAGCACGAATCAATAGATTACATTTCGTGACTACTGCACGAACTGCCGTGAGACCGGGTTGGCTCAGCGCAGCACCGCTTCTTTTTTAACCTACTGTATTTATTTACTTATTTAGTTAAAAGATGAAGTGAAACAAAGGAATCTTTTGGTGATTCGCAATGGAAATGTGTGAAAGGTCATACTGACAAAAATTTTAGGCATCTATTTTAGGTTTTCAAAACTTGATACTTCACCAAAACTTTTTTGAATCACAGAACTCAACGTTTTTGTTAAGAAGGCGCCACCTTTTGGTGACAGTCTACAATTGAGGGAAAGGGGTGTGTTCATGCTGGAAAGTAGATACGCCCAGGAGAAGGAGGGGGACTTCCAGCCCGACGACAGCCGGACGTCGGCCAGCTGGGAGCTGGACTTCAGCTGGCCGACGTCTGGCTGGATGCGGCAACATTAGGTGGCTGCATCTGTACATGTGTGTTTGTCCTGCGGGCCACAGCGGAGGTTCCGGTGTCTCCGCCTCGCTAGGGCGGAGATCACCACACCTGCTACGGATCAAGTCATCAGGCAGGGTCTCTTTAAGCTGCCAGCAGACCATTACTCTTCGCTGGATCATTGACTACTTCTCAATCCCCATGTCAGTTCCTGCTCGTCCTTTCGGAACCCCGGCTTTTCATCATCCCGCCGTTCCACAACATACCACAGCTGGCTCCTTTCCCTGACTCACTCACCTGCCTGACCTCCCCTCACCACCTGGGAATTCCTCCAGCCTCTCGACCCGCTTCAGCCGCCTCCACCCTCGCCTCCCTGGACCCCCTTGTCTTTGCACATTTCTCGATCACTGTAAATAAACTTGCACCTTGCTTTCATCAGCCACCGCTTGTGTGTCCTCTTCCTCCCCGGGTCTTGACAGAGCAACCACTCACTCGCACGTTCCCAGTTAGTTCTTTGACCTATTCCAGATTAAAGGGCCAAACCATCCCTACACGTTAAAAACATGTGCTGGGCCGACAAGTGTGACAGGTAGGAGAGCTTCAGGCTTCATTGTGGAGTCGGTGGATCAAAAGTCAAGTCTTCCCCTACCAACGATCCTTGAATGCAACGAAATTCCTAATAACCGCTCTGAAGTACCTACTCCAGAAGCCGCTCATCACCACACTCATCTGCAATGTATTGCCAGTCTGATCCCACCTCTCGATCCAAATGCTGACATAACGCTTCTGTTGGGCAGAGATATACTGAGAGCGCACAAAGTCAGAGAACAAATAAACGGCCCAGATGACTCCCCGTTTGCTCAAAGACTAGATCTTGGCTGGGTGGTCATAGGTGACGTCTGTCTTGGAGGAGTACATAGGCCTGAAAATGTGAGCAGCTACAAAACATACATCCTGGAGAATGGCCGTACAAGTTATCTCCAGCCTTGTGGTAGCCAAATCAAACTCAAAGAGACGTTTACAAACAGGTCCAAACCCTGCAACAATACGGACAGTTTAGGACAGCAGATGTTTGCACGCACAGCTGATGACCACAAATTGGCACCGTCAGTTGAGGATCGACAGTTCATGCACATTATGGACTCACAGTTTTACCAAGACAGCGACAACAGCTGGGTAGGTCCTCTGCCATTCAGGTCACCACAGCAATGCCTACCCAACAACAAGCAACTAGCTCATGACCGCCTCATGTCCCTCAGACGCACGCTGGACAAACGCCCTCAGATGAAAACCCATGTCCTTGAGTTTATGGAGAACATGCTGAGCAGAGGCCATGCAGAAGTTGCTCCACCTCTCAGTCAGGACCAAGAATGTTGGTACTTACCCCTGTTTGGGGTTTACCACCCTAAGAAACCCAACAAAATCCGAGTCATCTTTGACTCCAGTGCACCATATGAGGGGTCTCACTCAATGATGTATTACTCACTGGCCCTGACCTTAACAACAGCCTAGTAGGGACGTTGATGAGGTTCAGAAAGGAACAAGTGGCTGTAACTGCAGACAATGAGCATATGTTCCACTGTTTTGTTGTCACAGAAAACCACAGAGACTTTTTGCGCTTTTTGTGGTACAAAGATAACAGCCTCTCCAGTGAAGTCATTCAGTACCGCATGCGAGTGCATATCTTTGAGAACAGCCCCTCTTCCTCCGTCGCCATATACGGTCTGTGAAGAGCTGCTGCTGATGGAGAAGTGCACTTTGGAGAAGATGTGCGCAAATTCATTGAAAGGGATTTCTACGTTGATGACGCATTGAAGTCATTTGCTACAGAAAAGGAAGCGGTTCACATCCTAAAAAAAGTGCAATACACTCGTTCATCCTCTAACCTCAGGCTGCATCCTCCCCTCCTCCTGGCGACTTTGGAAATGGGATAATGTTAAAAGAACAATGGAAAGGAGTACAGAGTCTTGCAGACACATTCTGGTCAAAATGGAAACGAGAGTACCTCAACACTCTGCAGCTTCGCCACAAGTGGCAGTATTATAAGTTGAATTAATCGCATGTGAGAGTAGTTACTACAGACACCTTTATTTGGAGAGAAAATATGCATTTTTTTGTTTGAAGTAAGCTCGGTTTGTTGCTAGCTAACAATAAGCTAACTATAAGGAGCACCTGTCTGCGTATGAAAATGGTGTATGTAGTGATTTTTCATGTTGTTATCACAGCAATCATACTTATATGTATCCTTGTTTATCCTGTTACAGTTTCACAGAAAAATTAATGTCAGTAAATTCTGCAAGATGTCATCCCTGAGTCTGTGGAGTTTCTGCATTCACTCTGTTTAGCTGTTTGGATAGCTAGTGGCACTGGCTGGCGAGGCCTATACATAACTATTGAAGTTAACCAAAAGATCAAAGAGAGAAAGAGTCTAAATATACATCAGCAGTACTGTAAGTAGGTCTCGGTGACAATCAATATACAGCAGTCACAACATAGCAATTCCCAGGAAGTTGTCATTTTTTGTACCACACATCTTGCACTGGAGAGATACAGGCTGAGCAGAGGTGGCTTGTGTGGTTGTTGCTTTAGTCTTAGTATAAGGCCAGACCTGAAGCCCTACTTATCATTTTTCTCACTTTGTCATCTGTGAAGCCTTCCAGACCAGACAACAGTCCTCGGAGAGCCAGGTGGTTTTGCTATGTTGTCTGGTATGCTGTGAGTGCAGTAAAAGTCATTTGAAACAGATGCCTTGTGCCCAAGATCAAAGCATAAGTAGCAGATGTTTTATATGAAGTAAACGAAGACATAAAAAATACAGAAAGAACTAAAAGGAGGACAGTGAGCTGCCGCATCCATGCTTGCTGCCACCATTGCTTTACTATAAAATTATGTTTCAAAGTCAATGTATTGAGAGTACCGTAATTATGTAACTGTGCTGAGAACACAGAGAAGTGGGGAACTTTTTGCTGTTAAAGATGAGACATTTCTGACCAGATTCGGCAAAATGATATACTTAGGAATCCGTGCCCTGTATTGTGGGTCATTTCCGGGTTCATGGGATGTTCTTAGCAAGAAGACAGAGATTGCTGACATATTTTGAGCGCTCTTATAAGAGCTCATTTTCATTTTCCTCTCCCTTGCTGCTACAACAATCTGTGTGTTGTGTTAAGAGAAAGAGGAGGGTTATGTTGCAGTCTAAAATAGGTTGCTGGGAGGGGGAAGATAAAATACATCAATAAGAAACCATTCTGATCACATCTGCAGCACTGCAGCTGCCTGATGATGGAGATACAGAAATCAGCTGAGCTCTGTTATCCACAACTCAACAGTTCCTGCAGGAAGCCGACACTTCACTGGTCCAAAGCTGTGCTCCTGAACGTTGTGCTATCCTTCATCTCTTTGATCACTGCTGCTCTCAACCTGCTGGTCATCATCTCAGTCTCCCACTTCAGGTAGAAATTAACTTTTCAAATGAAACAACAGTTTAAGTTTTTGATATGTGTGAACTTCAGTTTACATCATACGATGTAGTGATGGAAGACTGAAGTTAATTTTGCATAGTATAGATGTGTTTTACCCTTGACCATAACATTGTATGTACATAGTCTCAGTCATACCTTACTAATGCAGCATTTTCAGTGAAGACATTTTGAACTGATTAATATATTATTTTCTGTCTCTCTGCAGGCAGCTTCACACATCCACTAACATCATCCTCCTCTCTCTGGCTGTCTCAGACTTTCTTGTGGGTCTCCTGTTGATGCCATTAGAAATCATTAGAAATAGGGCCTGCTGGGTACTTGGTGATTTTATGTGTTGTGTTTATTATTTTCTGGCTGCAAGTCTTTTCTGTGCTTCAATAGGGAACATAGTTCTCATATCAGTTGACCGCTATGTGGCTATTTGTGACCCTCTGCATTACCCCACCAGAATCACTGTGGTGAGAGTCAAACTCAGTGTTTGTCTGTGTTGGTTTTATTCAACTTTCTACAGCGTTCTCTATACGAAGGACATCTTGATTGAACCAGGCAGGTATAATTCCTGCTATGGAGAGTGTGTGTTTTTAAGCAGTAATATTGCAGGCACTGTTGACCTTGTTTTATTCTTTATTGTTCCAGTTACTGTCATCATAGTTCTGTATCTGAGAGTGTTTGTGGTGGCTGCGTCTCAGGCTCGTGCCATGCGCTCTCATGTTACAGCTGTCACACTTCAGCGTTCACTGAATCAAACAAACAGATCTGAGCTGAAAGCAGCCAGGACTCTTGGGGTTCTTGTAGTTGTGTTTCTTGCAAGTTTCTGTCCATATTACTGCTACTCTCTGGTTAATGAAAATGTGGTTAAGTATTCAGTTCTATATTTTTTCATCATGCTCTTTTATTTTAACTCTTGCCTAAACCCATTGATCTATGCGCTGTTTTACCCCTGGTTTAGAAATGCTGTTAAACTTATCATCACTCTCCAGATATTCAAGAATGGCGGCAGTGAGGCAAACATACTATAGAAATATAATGAAACCTGCTCCAGTAAGACTTTAAATTAGGATAATCGCTTTTGTCTGTGTCAAGAATGCATTGAGGAAAAAAGATCTTTGGGGGGGTGGGGGGTTACTTTTAAATTATGACAATTAAATTATTTTGAATATTGTGAATGTTTATGTTATTTATTAGATTAAGTATAATATAAATTCAGTACCACTGATGTTAACAGCATTTTATTGAATAGATCAAAACATTGATTAATTTACAATATAGAAAAAAATGCATTAGCTGTGACTACGTCCTTTATCTGAAGAACAAAATTATCAATAAATTTTACTTGAGTATTTTCAATATCTAGAGTCACAGAAAATAATTTGTATCCTCTGGGATCAATTCTTCATTTCTAATATCTTGAGTAAAAATGGCAAAGAATTTTGTGGAAATTGTTACCCTTTAAATTTCTCTCATTTTTAAACTGTATCCAGCACTTGGCTCAATTAATTTAAGAATGCCAGCTTCAGTACTTCTACTATTATTATTATATAATGGTATTCTATGTGTTTCACATATGTAATTTTCACAAGGAAATTAGAAACAGAATTAGAAGGGAAATTGTCTCTGAAATTGCAAAATTTCAGAGATAAGTGGATAGATCGATTAAAAAATTTATTTATATATATATATATATATATATATATTATATCAGGTATATGTACAAATAAAAATAAAAAATTAGTTTGGCTGAAACATAAATCAATGGGTGCTTTCCCTTATAAAAGGATAGAGACTCCACTTCCACTTTGTTCATCCAAACCACTCTTCTTGTTTGCAAGAAAAAAAAATCCTAGCCTCTCTCAGTCTCAAAAAGCCACATTTGAAGACGTATTATGTCACCGTGAGTAAACAAAGCCTGTTCGATTTTGAATGGCTTAAAAATGCATCATTCTTTGCCCAGTATATCAGGGATGCATCAGGTGTAACCTTAGTAACTCATTGTATTCCAATATTAATTACAGATCAGTAGCAGTGATAACAGCTTTTTTCCCACAAAAATGGCAGACACCTCCCCTGTATATCACCAACTTATTGTAGTGGAAGGATTTTGTATGCCAGTGATCCCAAGAACTGTGGTGTCCAGAGGCTTTTGGCTCCAGGTAGTGGCCCAAGGGAAATTAGGCGTGGGTGAGGGGCCACACAAAGAGGAAGTCCAATCACTCTTATGGAAAAGGCATTAAGAGAACAATTTACCTGACTGAGATAGGGTTACCAGCACCCCATCCTGGAGCCAGGCCTGGGGAGGGAGCTTGAGGGAGAGTATCTGGAGGAAAAGTACCACTATGTGTCATCTGCATAAGAATGGCAGGACATATAACACCATATTGCCAAAGGTATTCACTCACCAGCATGAACAATGACTTTGTTAATACTGTGTGCATTACAACAGTTTCAGTGGTTCTGGACTCTCTGTCATAAACAGTGGCACCTGGAAAACAACAATTACTTGGCTTAATTGAATTTGAATTTATTTATTTAAAAGAGATGACCATCTCAATATAAATATGCCAGAATTAGCCAAAAGACTACTTTTCATCTGTAGTCCCTGGCAGATTAAACAGAAACAAGGAGAAAAAAAGAGGGGGGAAAAAACCACACACTATCAGACAATATAAAACAATACAATATAAACAACAAAAGCATTAAATGACACATGAAAACCCACAATGGAACACAAAATAACAGCTATAATGCATACATCATCAATTACAACACATTAAAATAAAATTAATGATCACAAACCTGATTCCTCTTTTGCCATTGTTTAAGATGATTTAACAGCTAATTATTTGCAAGCTAATTACTTTGAAATATCACAAACTATTGCAAAGACAGGAAAAACCCAATAATACAAGTGAACTAATCATACATTAGAACCAGTTTTATGGTATGCCAGCGTTTGCTTTTATGATTCACATTTGACTACTGAAATCTAACTATGACACATCTGTAAAAAGCTAGAAGCACATTCTGGCCATCTCTCAGTCATTATGCAAGTCTCCTCTATTCACAAAAAAATGTCTTCAGCATAATGTTATGATTCCTTGTTAATCATGTTTTCTTGTCAATAGGGCATTCTCCAAACTGAGGTTACTTGCTAATTAAAGTTGGCTTTTTCAAGAAGCCCTTCTGACTTTGACTTCACTGAATGTTGCCAAGAGCTGTATCTGTGGGAAGAGCTGTCAAGACATCTTACTGTTCACCCTGAAATGATACAGGCCTTGAGAGATGCAGACC
The DNA here is from genome assembly GCF_007364275.1 of Archocentrus centrarchus. Taxonomy (NCBI): domain Eukaryota; kingdom Metazoa; phylum Chordata; class Actinopteri; order Cichliformes; family Cichlidae; genus Archocentrus; species Archocentrus centrarchus. The sequence goes on from NC_044366.1 coordinate 32,206,237, forward strand.
TGCATTGAAGATAAGATAAGATAGTGTTTATTTGTCACATGCGCAGTTATACACAGTACAATGCACAGTGAAATGTATTTTCTACCTGCAACCATATATACACACACATATAAATAAGAAGAATAAAAATAAAATGAAAATAAGTAATTGTGAATTTGAAAAGATGGTGAATTTGAAGTAGATGCACTAGAAGAAGTAAAAGAATTTTACTAATACAGATGGGGCAGCCCAGGTACAATATAGAGGAAGTGAGATTGTTGTAGCTTTTGCAGCTATATATCCCTGTAGATTGCATTGCAAGAATACTGGGAGTTTCAGTCAGCACCACTGGTAGAAGGATGAGGGAGTTTTAGTCAGTCTGCAAGACAGAGCTACTACAGCAATACGACCAATGAGGAGCGATGCTGTGCAGCAGATAAAAAATGAAATGGTCAATGCAGGGTATCAGCTTGTCAAAGGGAGCCTGAAGTCAATGGGGATCCGCTTACAGTGCAAAAGAGTCACTGCACTCTTTTCAATGACACTTCATATTAAACAAATATCTAGGACTGCTTTTTGGATTTGCACAGTATTTCTAAAATTAGAAACATCCTTTCTCAGAGTGATGCTGAAAAGCTAATTCATGCATTTATTACTTCTAGGCTGGACTATTGTAATTCATTATTATCAGCCTGTCCTAAAAGCTCCCTGAAAAGCCTTCAGCTGATCCAAAATGCTGCAGCTAGAGTACTGACAGGGACTAGAAAGAGAGAGCAGATTTCTCCCATGTTGGCTTCTCTTCATTGGCTCCCTGTTAAATCTAGAATAGAATTTAAAATCCTTTTTCTCACATACAAGGTCTTCAATAATCAGGCCCCATCTTATCTCAAAGACCTCATAGTACCATATCACCCAAATAGAGCACTTTGCTCTCAGACTGCTGGCTTACTTGTGGTTCCTAGGATACTTAAGAGTAGAATGGGAGGCAGAGCCTTCAGCTTTCAGGCCCCTCTTCTGTGGAACCAGCTCCCAGCTTGGATTCAGGAGACAGACACCCTCTCTATTTTTAAGATTAGGCTTAAAACTTTCCTTTATGATAAAGCTTATAGTTAGGGCTGGATCAGGTGACCCTGAACCAGCCCTTAGTTATGCTGCTATAGGCCTAGGCTGCTGGGGGTTCCCATAATGCACGGTTTCTTTTTATTCACCTTAATTACTTTGTTTATACTTCACTCTGCATTTAATCATTAATTGTTATTAATCTCTGGCTCTCTTCCACAGCGTATCTTTTTTTCTCTCCCCTCAGCCCAACTGGTCACGGCAGATGACTGCCCCTCCCTGAGCCTGGTTCTGCTGGAGGTTTCTTCCTGTTAAAAAGGAGTTTTTCCTTCCCACTGTCGCCAAGTGCTGCTCATAGGGGGTCATTTTGACTGCTGGGTTTTGTCTGTATTATTGTAGGGTCTTTACCCACAATACAAAGCGCCTTGGGCGCCTGGAAGGTTTAGTGGTGAAGCCGGCGACCACATGTATATACCGCGTTGCGGTGCAGGTGGCACGGATTTGAGTCCTGGCCTGTCACCAATTTGCCTGTGTTTCTTCCCCTGTATCTTTCCCCCCATTTCCTGTCTCTCTCCACTGCTGATAAAAGCTGCTGTGGCCAAAAATGCAAAAAAAAATAAATAAAAATACAAAGCACCTTGAGGTGACTGTTGTGATTTGGTGCTATATAAATAAAATTGAATTGAAAATTTAATTGAATTCAATGCATTGAGTGAACCCATTGGGAATTCCTTCCAGACTGATTGGATTAGTTTGCATTGTGCGCAGAACATAATCTGTCAGAGGGCCCCTGTCACTGTGGTACATGCTGGAACCAATTCTATTTAAATTATACACTCAACAAAAATATGTATGCACAACACAGTTTCTCATTTTCATCTCATAACTAATCAACAACGTATAAGCACAACAGTTTGTGTATATACTCAGTATACTCAGGCTTCCACAGCAACCAGTGTTTCGGATCTTTATGCAACAGTCAGTGTGTCATCACAAAACTGTCATGGGGGCTCTGGCTGGCCTGTCCTTTTTGGTTATATTGATATTGTGTTATTTTTTAGCCTGCAGATGTACCTGATGTAGAGGTAGGCATCCAAGGCTCCAAGGCTCAGCTGTTGGTGATCTCTTATCACTCACCTGCTTTCCATGTACTGTGATGGAGTAGTGTTTTAAGCGGGTGGGGACTCTGTCATTGCAAGATTGTTGCATCAGCCAGGTATCCAGGATAATTCTTTTTCCTATGCAGACTTTTGTGATGGGAAATTCCCTGTTGGAGTTGGTGTTTTAATGTGTGTGTAATGGTCCTGGGTCCTTTTGACCCAGTATGTTTTGTTTTTGCTTTGTTTTTGTCTGTTCTGGGTTTCTTTTGTTCTGGGATGTTCAGTGTCAAGTCTGTATCTTTGTTCCCCCATCTAACTTCCTGTTTTATTTTGATAGTCATCTGGTCCCTGTGTGTTATGTTGAGATTTGTTTCCCCTTGTCTCGTCAGTGTAATTATGTTCAGCTGTGCTTCTCACCTGTTCCCACTCCTCTCATCAGCCCTCTTGTACTGTCCTAACAAGGCTTATTTGGTTACCCCTGAAAAAAAATTTCAATGGAATGGGAATGGACTCAGCTGCTCTCTCCCTCTTGGAAGAGAAATGGAAGACAGTCATTCACGTAGTAGACACTCTGTGTTTGGAACTATTATCTGACCCGTGTGAGGACCAGCAGGAAGCTATCACAGCCAAGGTTCAGGAGCTGGTGGCTAGTTTTCCCTGGCTGTTGGAGTCCTTGCATGGATTAATGAAGGATTTTATGCTCACCACACTTCACCTTCAGCCCCCCCAAAGAAACTGTGCATTTAGTTTCTATAACCCCAGAAAAAACTGTGCGCTTTGCGCCTGAGAGGCACTCAGCTCCTACACCCATTCTGTTCTCTTGGATGGGGGCAGTCCAGCCTCTCAGGAAAACAAGGGGCCCTTATAAGCAGCCCAGGTTGTCTGAGGAGACGACTGTGAGATGACTGCCCTGCAAAATGGCACCAGCTCCGAGCCTCAGTCTCCGTCAGCATTGGGGTCCTCTTCCTTGCCCACCACACCGTTACATGACAGTGTGTGTGAGATGGCCACAGAGACCCAGAGCCTAAAGCGACCATTGACTCCCTGTATCTTTGTTTTTTGTTTTGTTTTTTTTTAACGCACGTTTGGAATAAACTCTGTTAAGACTTTATCTCTGTGTCCAGTGTTTGAGTCTTCAACAGCGAGCGAAGGAATTTAAATAACAAGAGTGTGTGCTGCGTAAGCCTTACGGTTTCTGCGTGTTCATTTATTGAACAGGAATGACACAAACAACGGAATAAGAAGTCCAATTATTGAATTTAAAAAAGCCATTTCAAACAGTTTTACAGATTAATCTGGATCAAGACTGCATGCCATGCATGACATGAAGTGCTGGTCCATTCTAATTCAGCTTACAGTTTCATATAGTCACAGCTTATCTATCTCAGTTACATCGTTATAAAAAACAATATGTGGACAACAGAGAACTTCAATAGCAGGGTGACCTCGACATCTCCATTTCTATCATTCTGTAGTCTCCATCAGTGTGGTTCATTGTACAGTGACAACACAAAGTTCATGATGACACTAAACATTATAAGCTTCTATATTTTTAATCAGTTATGTTTATCTTCCAATCAAAAGCAAATTTCTCAGGCAAGTAAATGTACATTTGGTAAGGGGACACATAGTATACCATGAAACTCATTTCCTTCACGAGTCATGACAAAAGTGAACACTGCATGGTCAGCGATCATAGTGCACAGCACTCAGTACCGAGTGTGTACACTATTGGTGTCACACCTTTGTGGTGTATAGACATTACCAGATTGTCAGTAGTGGCCTGTGGGATGTTGTCCCATTCCTCCAGGAGTGCATGGGTGTGTTAAGGGATAGGTGATTTTAACTTAACCGTTTGGGTTTGAATGTTTATATTTTTGTTGAGTGTACATCCTTTCCTTAGGCAGTATTTTTAGAAGAATAGCATTGCTATAAAGATTATACCAATCTTTATCTATCTGTGGAGCCAGATGACACACAGCAAAAAGTTAAACTACAAGAATATCTTTGAGACATAAAGGCCTGGATGATAATATAGTAATAAGTAAGTAATAGCGCTTTGAGTGCTCATACTGAGTAGAAAAGCGCTATATAAGAGCTAGTCCATTTACCATTTACCTCCAATTTTCTGCTTCTAAATTCAGGTAAAACTGAAGTTACTGTACTCAACTCAACAAACCTTAGAAGTATGGTGTCTAACAGATACTCTGTACTTACGTTGGCCTCCAGTAATACAGGATATATCCTTCAAAGAACATATTAAAGAAATATGTAAAACTGTTTTCCTGCATTTGTGAATTATGTCTATAATCAGAAAAATCCTGTCTCAGAGTGATGCTGAAAAGCTAATTCATGCATTTCATTACTTCTTGGCTGGATTATTGTAATATATTTTTCCTTATATTAGCTTCTCTTCATTGACTCTATTAAATCCAGCATTGAATTTAAAATCCTTCTCACATACAAGGTCTTGAATAACCAATAACTGATTATCTTAATGAGATTCTCTCATTTGTTCAGTTCTTACGGAATTACATGTGTTATTATCTTACTTTAGCAACACTAAATCTGGTTTGGGCTTGTTGTACAAGTAGACTACTTGAAGAAGATAGTGTGAGTTTATCAATTTTGCATGTTAGAAAGAGAATGTGAGATGACAGTGCAAACCAGGACCATGACAATAATCAAATATTAAACATCAAGAATCCCAGAATAATGACAAACTATTAAGCAACTGTGTGTGAGGCAGTGAGTGTGGAAAAAGTAAAAGTGTGATAGGTTTTCTTGAGACACAGAGGAGGGTTATCATGTTGCAGATTGAAAGATGTTGCTGGGAGGGAGGAGATAAATCCGCTTTATGACAAAAAGTTCTGATCAGAGCTGCAGGAGCTGCAGCTGCCTGATGATGGAGATACAGAATGGAGCAGAGCTCTGTTTTCCACAACTCCTCAACAGTTCCTGCAGGAAGCCGACACTTCACTGGTCCAAAGCTGTGCTCCTGAACATTGTGCTGTCCTTCATCTCTCTGATCACTGCTGCTCTCAACCTGCTGGTCATCATCTCAGTCTCCCACTTAAGGCAGAGATTTTTAATTATAACTACATTTTAAGAAATGTGAAAACTTCAGTTTACATCATATGATTTAGTGATTAAAGAATGAAGTGAATTTTGCATATTCTTCTGTGTTTTAATCATGACTGTAATGTTTTATGTTTCATGCTTTATTAATGCAGCATTTTCATTGAAGGCATTTTGAAATGATTAATTAGTAATATACTGGTTTCTATCACCCTGCAGGCAGCTCCACACACCAAGTAACATCATCCTCCTCTCTCTGGCTGGCTCAGACTTTCTTGTGGGACTCCTGCTGATGCCGTTAGAAATCATAAGAAACACAACCTGCTGGGTACTTGGTGATCTCATGTGTTCTGTTTATTGGTATCTCACTGGCAACATTACCTGTGCTTCAATAGGTAACATAGTTCTCATATCAGTTGACCGCTATGTGGCTATTTGTGACCCTCTGCATTACGGCGCCAGAATCACTGTGGCGAGAATCAAACTCAGTGTTTGTCTGTGTTGGTTGTTTTCCATTTTCTACATCAGCGTTTATACAAAGGACCTTCTGATTGAACCAGGGAAGTATAATTCCTGCTATGGAGAGTGCATGTTTTTCACCAGTGATACTGCAGGGATTGTCGACCTTGTTTTATGCTTTATTGTTCCAGTTTTTGTCATCATAGTTCTGTATATGAGAGTGTTTGTGGTGGCTGTGTCTCAGGCTCGTGCCATGCGCTCTCATGTTACAGCTGTCACACTTCAGCGTTCACTGAATCAAACAAACAGATCTGAGCTGAAAGCAGCCAGGACTCTTGGGGTTCTTGTAGTTGTGTTTCTCACATGCTACTGTCCATTTTACTGCTACACTCTTGTTGAAGAAAACATTATAAATGATCTATCTGCATCTACTGTGGTCATTGTCTTTTACTTTAACTCTTGTCTTAACCCACTGATTTATGCCTTGTTCTACCCCTGGTTTAGAAATGCTGTTAAACTTATCATCACATTACAGATTTTCAAGCATGACACAAGTAAGGGCAACATTTTATAAAAAGGCTTGAAGCCTGCTCTGAAACAATATTGGTGCAATGGATTGCACTGTTGCCTCACAGCAAGAAGGCCCTTGGTTTGAATCAAGCCTGGGGCCTTTCTGTTTGCAGTTCTACATGTTCTACCCATGCCTGTGCCAGTACTCTGGCTTCCTCCCACAGTGGAGGTAAGGTACTCAGGGATTTTACATTTACTGTAGGTGTGAATGGTTGACTGTCTCAACATGTTGGCCTTTGACAAATCAAATACATCCTGCCTCTGACCCACTGGGACCCTGAAATGAATAATTGGAAGAAAAAGGATGGATGAGCTTTCACCATATTACTGAAACTGTAATTGAATAGTGATAGGTAAAATATATTAACTGTGACTGCAGTATATGTCTGTAGAAGAAAATTACCAATAACATTTAAATAAGTACTTCTGATAAATAAAAACTATGAAGAAATTCAATTTTGAAATCGTTATCTAGTGAATCTCACTTCATTTTGTCAGCATGTTCAACTTTTGGCTCAAATTATTTAAGGATTAATATATTATTAAGAAATGTTAACTTCAGGCTTTTTTTTTTTCTGTTTATTATGTTTTCACCCATTTGTTTGTTTGTTTTCCCAACTGTTAGTAACATAACTGAGAAGTTTTTTTTTGTTTTGTTTTTTTTTAAATTGTTTAAAGTTTGTTGAAATATTCTACAAACCCCAGAATACATGATTTGAGGTCAAGGTCAAATGTTCATAAGTATAAAAAAACACCTACTGTATTTTAAAATTCACATCAGTTAGTTTTTCATATTTTTTCAAATTGTTTCATATTTTTATGACCACAATAGAAAGTGCTTAAGTCGAATTCAAACGGCCCATGGAATTTTATCTGACGTGAAAAATCCATCTTGTGTATAAATCGGATAAAATCCGATTCTTCAGAATTCTTCAAAATATTAGATAGTTTGGGGTCTACTATCAAAATTTCGCAGCAATTGCTTCTGCTTCATCCCTGGATTTGCTTCTGCAAATTTCATATCATATTTTTGCTCTTAAGTGCGAGTTTATAGTTTGCTCTTGACTCCTGTGCTTGCCATGATTGTCTCCGTTGAAATGAACTCATTCATCCAGTGCAGCCAATCCAGACATCAAGTGAAAGAATAGACACACAAGCAATCTCCAGATGTTGTTGTTAGATGCATGGAGTTTACATAGATCGTAGAGCAAGATTGTATGATTTTGACTTGGGCAATTTCTACCCTATTTCATTGTCATATTTTTCAAATTCTCATTGCAATGAAATTTGGTACTCAGGTACCACAGTTACTATTATTAACAGTTACTGTTGATAATTCATTGTCTTTTTCTATTTTAAATTAAAATACTCACAATAATGCAAACCCTACACAATATTCACATACACACATATACAATTAATTTCTTTGCAAATGTTTGATTTTTTCTTTTTTTTTTTTAGAAGATGCTGAATAAAATGTATCCATATTATATATAACATGTTATTATCTGGTCATCTGGATCTCATTTATTAAAATAGAAATCTGAAATATTTTACAATTTTGAAAGCCAATAAAATAAATTTCTAGCCTTTGTTTTCAGTGTTTTTTTGTTTTGTTTTGTTTTCTTTTACACCTAAAGCACATAATGATACTATGATAGGATAGTGACACACTGTTGGAACCACATATGCTTAAAAAGACAGTTTTAATGAGACTTAATGAGAAAGCACCCCCCCCCCCCCCCCCCCCCCCCCCCACACACACACACACACACACACACATATTGTGTGTGTGTGTGTGTGTGTGTGTGTGTGTGTGTGTGTGTGTGTGTGTGTGTGTGTGTGTGTGTGTGTGTGTGTGTGTGTGGAATAAGAATGGCAACAGGAGCAGAAGCCCAAACCCTGCATAAAACCACAGAGAGTAAAACAGCACAAATAAAATTTAAAACAACAAAGTAAAACTATGCAATGAATGAGAAAATATACAGATGAGAAAAACTGTATAAAATTTAAAGAAATATAAATATCAGAACGTAGAGTGTTGCAAATAGGCTGAAAGTGGCACAGTATTAATAATACTATTATTGCAGGTGATAACAGAATAAATGACTATTATTATTTTTATTATTCCTTAAAGACCAGATGAAATGGTGTAAGAGTATGATATTATAACTTGTTGATGTGCATATGTAAATTTTTAAAATGTTGAAGTTAAAAATTTCCACAATAAAATTTTATTTAATTAATTAAATCCATCCATCCATCCATTCGCTTCCGCACATCCTGTTAAGGGTCGCAGGGGGGCTGGAGCCTATCCCAGCTGTCATAGGGCGAGAGGCAGGGTACACCCTGAACAGGTCGCCAGCCTGTTGCAGGGCCAACACAGAGGGACAGATGACCTTTCACACTCACATTCATGCTCTCATTCACACCTATGGGCAATTTAGATTAGCCAGTTAACCTAACCCCAGTAAGTGCATGTCTTTGGAATGTGGGAGGAAACCGGAGTGCCCGGAGGAAACCCACGCAAGCACGGGGAGAACATGCAAACTCCACACAGAGAGAGGGAGAGGCCTGGGCCAAGGTGGAATCGAACCCAGGCCTTCCAGATGGTATTCTAACTGTGAGGCAGCAGTGCTAACCACTACGCCACCATGCTGCCCTAATTAATTATATAAATTATAAATTATATATTTAAAATTATTAATTTTTATTGAAAAAAGTTTATTTATTTTAGTAATTCTTTTCAAAAAGTGAAACTTGTATATTCATTCATTACACACAGACTGATATGTTTCAAATATTTATTTATTTTAATTTTGATGATTATAACTGACTACTAATGAAAACCCTAAATTCAGTATCTCAGAAAATTAGAATATTGTGAAAAGGTTCAATATTGAAGACACCTGGTGCCACACTCTAATCAGCTAATTAACTCAAAACGCCTGCAAAGGCCTTTAAATGGTTTGTCAATCTAGTTCTGTAGGCTACACAATCATGGGGAAGACTGCTGACTTGTCCAAAAGACGACCTTTGACAACTTGCACAAGGAGGGCAAGACAGAAAAGGTCATTGCTAAAGAGGCTGGCTGTTCACAGAGCTCTGTGTCCAAGCAGGCGAAGAGAAGGAAAAGATGTGGTAGAAAAAAAATGTACAAGCAGTAGTGATAACCGCACCCTGGAGAGGATTGAGAGATAAAACCCATTCAAAAATGTGGGGGAGACTCATAAAGAGTGGACTGCAGCTGGAGTCAGTGCTTCAAGAACCACCACGCACAGATGTATGCAGACATGGGTTTCAGCTGTCGCAGTCCTTGTGTTAAGCACTCTTGAACAGAAGCGTCTCGCCTGGGCTAAAGACAAAAAGAACTGGACTGCTGCTGAGTGCCCCAAAGTTATGTTCTCTGATTAGATTAGATTAGATTCAACTCATTGTCATTGTGCGCACAAGGTACACAACAAAATGTTCGTTCCAGATCACTCATCCAGAGACGAGCATCTGCGATCATGCAGCCAGAGACCGGCGCTAAATTGATCAAAGTCAATTTAGCATTTCCTTTGGAAATCAAGGTCCCAGAGTCTGGAGGAAAAGCGGAGAGGCACAGAATCCACGTTGGCTGAGGTCCAGTGTAAAGTTTCCACAGTCAGTGATGGTTTAAGGTGCCATGTCATCTGCTGCTGTTGGTCCACTGTGTTTTCTGAGGTCCAAGGTCAACGCAACCGTCTACCAGGAAGTTTTAGAGCACTTCATGCTTCCTGCTGCTGACCAACTTTATGGAGATGCAGATTTCCTTTTACAACAGGACTTGGCACCTGCACACAGTGCCAAAGCTACCAGTACCTGGTTTAAGGACCATGGTGTATCCCTGTTCTTAATTGGCCAGCAAATTCACCTGACCTTAACCCCATAGAAAATCTATGGGATATTACAGGGCTCTTCAACTCCAGGCCTCAATAGCCCCTGTCCTGCAGGTTTTGGATGTGTCCCTGATCCAACTCACCTGAATCAAATGGCTGAATTACCTAATGTGTGTAGCGGGTTTCTTTTACTTTCCTTGGTAACCTAAGGAGAAATTCAGTGCCCTTGTGTTTAAGGTAGGCAGTGGAAAGTTTCACTCCTACTCTGGCTAGAGTGGAGTTAGTTTGTTTTCTGGTTGTAGGAAGAGAGAGTCTCCTACACCAGGTGAAATTGTGGCGAGCGGTCCAATCCCGTTTTATTCCCAGTGGGGTGGATTCTAAAATTGGAGACAGGTACAGAATACTACGCTGCTATTTTGCCTTGCCCGGCGTTGTCCCGCCGGTGTTTTATTGCCTCCATTTGTTTTATGATGCTGCTGCAGACACTGGCTGGTTAAGCCGAAGTTTCCCTCTTTTTGCATCCTGTTGAAAGGAAAGGTTGCATCTGGTTGTGACGGGGTTTGTTTACCCCGGATGTTGTTGTAACCAGACTGTGTGGATGAGCATTGTGTTGACTTCTGTTTTTTTGTTTTTATGACTGCAGGGCTAGTGACTGACTCAACTGTGGATTTTATTAAGTTTTTTTTATTCTTCTATTATTATTTTTTTTCTTATTGATCTGTAGATGTTTTTTAATGTTCATTTTTTAAAATCAGTCTACCCGGGAGACTTGTGTGTGTTCATATATTGTAAATAAAGTTTTATTTGTATTTAACTGAATGCACGTCTACGGCAGTTCCTTTTAGAGTGTGTGGTAGGTTGGGCCTCTCACCTGACCTGGGTCACACATGCTCATACTTTTCATGTCCATACTTTTCAGTTGGCCAACATTTCTAAAGGCCTTTACACACCGGACGCGTAAATTCTGTGCAAATTTTTCGTGCGTAAAAAATATTTTTTGGACTCACCTGTTCTTAATGCAGCCGTTCACACCGACCGCATCATTTCACAGGATGAATTTGCGGCATTTATTTTTTTCCGATCAAGTTAGATTTTTCAGACTTTCGCAAGCGAACAAACAGGTCTGACCAATCAGAGTGCTGCATTTAGCAGTATGTGAAGACATAGCTCAAAACGTACACCAATGTACTGATCATACAGTGATGTGGGAACAATAAAATCAAACTATTTGACCTCAGACACAGCTAGACGCTGCTCCAAGTCAGTCAGCTCTGAAATTATTCTCTGCCTCCTCATATGTGATCCCAACTGTGTCAACAAGAGCTCAAACTGCCCACTGACATCCTGAAATATGCACGAAATGGGCCGTGTTGCAGCTTCAACTCTGCGATAAAACCATAAAACTCTCCCTGCTGCTGATTTCTTATGAGTTGAATGAACCCAGAATCTCTGTTTCTTCCTTCTCTTGTTTAGAAACATCACAACCTCATTACATCATCGTTTGATGTTGACTTAATTTCCTTCACAATGCGTTTTATGAGGACGATTTATTTGCGTCCGGTGTGTATGTAGGTACAAGTTCGCATCTGAAAGATTTGGAATTTTGTGTCGTTTTTACGCAATGCATCTGGTGTGAAAGGGCGTTAAGTACTTTTTTTTTTTGTATTGGTCTTAAGTAGTAATCTAATTTTCTGAGGTACTGAATTTGGGGTTTTCATTAGTTGCCAACAGTGATGTCAGTAAAGCTACTTAGTAACACGTTACTCTAATCTGACTACTTTTTCACGGTAACACGTAATCTAACGCGTTACTATTTGCAGTCCAGTAATCAGATTAAAGTTACTTATCCAAGTCACTGTGCGTTACTTTTTGTCATTTTCCTCAGTACAAAGATGTATTTTTGCTTTCTTCTTGTGTCTTGGGGAGTGACGTCTGGCAGATGCGACAGTTAAGTCCCGTTTTCAGCATGAGGACAATGACAGCACAGCGACACAAACATAGACAATGGAGGGAGGCGAGAGATGCGTGTTCTCTAGCTGAAATACAGGTACTATTTTGAGTTTGTCAGCTAAAGATGACAGCATCAAGGTTAGTTGTGCACTCTGTGCAGGAGACAAAGTGCTATCTAGCTTCAAAAACATTACATCAAATATGAGGAAACATCTGGAGTCATGGTGCAGTCAAACTTACAGAGCGAGTCACAACAGGTGGTGTGAAGCAGAGCTGCGGCTAATGCAGGAGCCCCCCAGCACCCAAACAACAAAAGCTGGACTTCGGTGCAAACCAGTAAGTGGGGGAGAACTGAAAAAGTTGAAAAGCCTTCTACTACAGTATGTAGTAGACGCTGGTATTGTGCCAAAAAGTGATCGTCTGCCAAACAGCAATTTTCGGTTTTTGCCAAAAGAAAATCATTCCCTGTATTTAAACGGCTGTAAATGACTTGTTGACCTATAATCTGTGAAGCATATATCAAACATATATCATGAATGATATCAGGTGATTTTGAGTGAGAAACAGCATTTCTATCAAAAGGTAGAAGCTGCAATCAGTTTTTGGCAAAGTGACTTTTATATATTCGGTTTATTTTTTCAAGGTAAAAACTGCCTGACATTAAAAATGTCTTTTTAAACAGAAATCTGGCTCAGAAAGCTGCAGAAATCACACTAAATATAACATCACAGTTATATAAAGATATTTGAAGTGGCCAAAAAGCTATGGATTGAATATAATGTAGGTACAATAACACAGACTCCTAAAGATTGTTAAAAAACAGGTTATTTCTTCATTTTATATATAAGCCCTTCATAAATCAAGTTGACTGCACTCTATTTACCAATATAAGCAAAGACATTACACATAAACACACAGAAACATCTGAATCACTTTATGACAGGCGATCACTTTTTGGCACAAGACCAGCCGCTGTTGAAAGTAACTAATAAAGTAACTAGTAATCTAACTTAGCTACTTCTAAAATTAAGTAATTAGTAAAGTAACTAAGTTACTTTTTTAAAGGAGTAATCAGTAGTCGGACTACTTTTTCAATGTAACTATAGTATCACTGGTTGTCAATTATAATCATCAAAATTGAAAGAAATAAACATTTGAAATATATTAGTCTGTGTGTAATGACTGAATATAGTACAAGTTTAACTTTTTGAATAAAATTACTGAAATAAATTTAAAAAAAAAATTCTAATTTTATAACCAGCACCATTACAGTACAATGCAACAACATTAAAATAATCTCTTTACAGTTCAACCAGTGTTCTACCATACAAAGGATGTCCTATTGCCTCTTGCATCCTGTAAATTGTTGCTATTTATGGCTGCAATTGGCTCTCATCTCTGGAAGCTATCTTGACTACAATCCTTTGGATCCTACAATTTCTGTGTGCATGAGCAAGTCTGTCTTGTTTAACAAAGGCTGGAGCTGGGGAAGCTGTGAGGAGTGCTTGTTATGGTTGCTTACTCATTGCACAGGGTGGATAAAACTGTGGTTACTTAAAGTCACTGTTATCACTGTTGTCCTGAAAAATAAGGGTTTCTTGGCTTTTGTGGAAACAGCGTACATGTGAGCTCATGGATTGCAAAGAAAGATCAGGGACAGCATAAATGTTACTTCAGGAAGGCTAAATCTGTTTTGGGCTTGTGGTAGCCTAGTTGAAGAACATAGTGGATATGTTTCCATCGCTGAGGTGCCGGTGCTCATGCCAGTGCTAGTGTTGGTTTCAATGAACCAGCAAAACTCTTAAGAACGAGCCTGCGTTTCCACCATGCTTTGCGAACTGATCCTTTATGTTTGAGTGTGGGCGGGTCCTCATCTGAACACGGAAGCCAAAGGGTACAAACGTGGGAGAATACGCTTCCCTTTCTTGTGCTTGTGCATTTTAAGGTCCAAACCAGACTACTGCAGCATCTGTGTGCAGCACAGAGGTAAACAGTGATTATGAGCAAGACAAAAAGTACGCACTTTGCGTCCTTTTACTTTTGATATGAACTGATACAAAGCAGCAAATTCAGCCTTAGAGCCCAACCTAATTCACAGCCGTGAAAATTGCATTGCTTTTCTCATGTAATACACATGAATTATGGTAGAAAACTTTGTCAGTGCTTCTCAATTATTTTCTGTTATGCCCCCCCAGGAAGAAAAAAAAACCTTTTGCGCCCCCCACTCTCTGATGCGACTATAGTCGCAGCGAAACTCGCTATTTATAGTCATCAGTGGAAAAAGGGCCAGTGTGAGTTATTTTTTCAAACTTAAGATTCATTGTCCTTTGCTCATTTTCTGTATGGAACATGAATCAGAAAACATTTTCAATGACCACCCCACACACACACACATACATTTATAGTACACAGTCTTCGGGGACCCAGGGCTAGAGAAAGTGTGGAAATCATAGGTTCTGTCTTGCAACCTATCTTGTGAATCTAACACTATAAATATACCTGTCAGTTTGGTTCTGTACCACAACTGATTAAGATGGCAAAGGGATTAACTTTTCAGATTGCCTTACAGGTGATCTTGGAGAAGACAGAGGTTTTTGATAGTAATGCAGAGGAAATTTCAGAATATAAGGATCACATTTCTGAAAATTCAGAGTCTGAGATGAGCATCAGCCAGCTCCAAAGTATAAAAAAGTCTAAGGACCAGCCTGTCAGCAGCTTGAAAATGACACATGGATGTCAAAAAATGGCAGAATTGAATGGTCTTCCTGCTGAAGAAATCAAACCCTCTGCCTGGATGCCAGTGTGTTTCAGATGATGCCAGGACCTACACACTTGGCAGTCACTCGTGCACAAGACACCAAGTCTTCTTTTGACCTACATGCCACACCCTATCCAGAAAATCATCCCGAATTGCACAAATTTAGAAGGAAAAAGTTTAAGGAGAGAAGAAGAAGTTTATGGACAAAACAATTTACATGCTTACTTTGGGGTTCTTATCCTTGCTGGTGTTTTCAGGTCCAAAGGAATGGCCGCAGAATCCCTGTGGGATGACAAAACTGGTAGAGAACCTTTCTGGTCAAAAATATTTCTGAAAACTTTCCAAATAATTTCCAGGAGCATCTGTTTTAATGACCATGATGATAGACCAGCTTGATGACAGAAAAACAGGCCAGCTGCCATCAGGAGAGTGTGGGACAAGTGGACATCTCCCCCTGTTTTAAAACCTGGGCCCAATGTCACCGTTGATGAGCAACTGATGCCATTTCAGGGTCACTGCCCATTCTGGCAGTATATCGCATCTAAGCCTGCCAAGTACTTTACTTTACTTTCTTTTACTTTATTCAATTTTTAGAGCACTTTAAACACAGGGACTGTAAGAAAGTGCTGTACAGTCAACACACTTACACATTCACATAAAACACAACACATAGCAATAGGGACAAGCTAAAAGCAACAGTCTAAACTCGGGGTAAAAGCCAAACGGTAAAAATGGGTCTTAAGAAGGGTCTTAAAAGTAGAAAATAAAAGAGTACTCCTAATATTTAATGGAAGGTCGTTCCACAATTTAGGAGCTGCAATACTGAAGGCCCTATCTCCTCTGAGTTTAAGCTTTGACCTAGGTACTCTCAGGAGTAGTTGGTCAGCTGACCTGAGTGAACGCGTCGGAGTATATGGGTCAAGTAACTCAGAGAGATAAAAAGGAGCAGAGCCATGTAGACATTTAAAAACAAGTAAAAGGATCTTATATTGAATTCTCAAATGTACTGGCAGCCAGTGCAGGGAAGCCAGTACAGGGGTAATATGTTCTCTCTGGAGACGCTTTACAGACAACTGGCTAATTCCACAATAAAGAGCATTACAATAATCTAAACGAGAAATAATAAAAGCATGAATTAAAATTTCAAGTTGTTGCTCGAGGAGAATGGGTCTTACTTTAGCCACCTGTCTGAGATGGTAAAAACAGGATTTAACCACAATTAAACTCTTGGTTGGAAGTGTCCTGCAAGAATATCTTGGACACTGTGGCCCCCATAAAAATTATGCGGCCAAAAAAGAAAACTGAGCCATGGCTTAACGAAGAGGTTCATGCCATCAAGCGTGAATGTCGTAGAGCCGAAAGGAAATGGAAGAAGGACAAACAACAAGTCTCACTTCAGGCTCTTAAGAGCTGCTGGCGTCGTTACCAGCATGCTATTAAGACTGCAAAAAGACATTATTTGTCCAATATTATTATGCTCCACCATAAAGATTCACGTGTGTTGTTCAAGGTGATTGACTCTGTTCTTAATGCTCCACCACCTGTCTGTGTAGAAGCATGTTCTAAAACATGTAATGATTTCTTAAAGTTTTTTATAGATAAGGTTGTTAGAGCAAGAGCCCTCATTTTGGCGCCTGCTTTTGACCACTCTTCTACGTCCCCTTGTTCAACTGTACTTGATAGATTTGAACCAGTGGACTTGACTTTTATACAGGATGTAATGGAACACATGAAACCATCGGGTTCTCCTCACGATATTGCTCCCCCTTGGTTTTTTAAGAAAGGTTTTTCTAGCGTAGGACAGGTCATCTTAGATATTGTAAATAGCAGTCTGTCATCAGGCGTAGTTCCTGCAGGTCTCAATGATAAGAAGTATGGTATAAAGATTCGGGCTACCTGTGATGCCGCTTCATCTTAATTTAAAAAACAAAACAAAAACAAGTGGCACTTCTTTTCATAAATGTGATTTAACAAAGGTAAAAGGAACAAATTTAACATGCATTTATATTACTTGTAATTGGGATGAAGTAAACATCTGCTGAGTATATAAACAAAAAAAATTGTTCAATTATGTTGAATTAAAAGCCCCCAAATGCAATGGGTCCACCAGACCCAACAGGACTCCGGGTGTAATAAAAAAAAAAAAAAAACACACACACAAAGACCCTATAATGGAAATGTGTGCATTCCATTAGCCTTTGGCTGTTGTTGCTGTCCATGGTGCTGATCAAAATCTGGACTAATGTCATTGAAATAACTGGTTGTGTTGTTTCAGATGCAATCTGGCATCAGAAAAAAAAAAAAAGGCCCGTGGCCTATCACAGATTTGTCGCACCTGTGGGATTAAAAAAGGAAAAAACATTTAGAAAAGTTTTGTTTGTTTGTTTGTTTTTAAACTTCATATAAGGGGATAGAATGGAATTAGAACCATGTAGATTCAAATTAAGAATGTAAAAAAAAAACATGAACATGAAAACAGGAATTTAAAACTACTAAAATGCAGAGCTCTAGGACCAAGACCATGACAATAATATAACAATAATCAGCATTGTGAGTCCTATATTAAAAACTATTAATCAACTGTGTGAGACAGTGAGTGGGAAAAAGTGACAGTGTGATTGGTTGTGTTGAGAGAAAGAGGAGGGTTGCAGACTGAAAGAGGTTGCTGGGAGGGGGGATATTAATCAGATTTATGAGAAAAAGTTCTGATCAGAGAGCTGCAGCTGCCTGATGATGGAGATACAGAAAGCAGCTGAGCTCTGTTTTCCACAACTCCTCAACATTTCCTGCAGCAAGCCGACACTTCACTGGTCCAAAGCTGTGCTCCTCATCATTGTGCTGTCATGTATCTCTCTGATCACTGCTACTTTCAACCTGCTGGTCATCATCTCAGTCTCTTGCTTCAGGTAAGAGACTGAGACGAATTAAACTGAAAATACAGTTTAATTTTTAGATATGTGAAGGCTTATATTTATGTCATATGAATTTAATGATGAATGAAGTGAACTTGGCACAGTCTTGTGTGTTTTAAAC
Source organism: Archocentrus centrarchus (assembly GCF_007364275.1). Taxonomy (NCBI): domain Eukaryota; kingdom Metazoa; phylum Chordata; class Actinopteri; order Cichliformes; family Cichlidae; genus Archocentrus; species Archocentrus centrarchus. The sequence continues at coordinate 32,224,083 of NC_044366.1, forward strand.
ATGATTATAATGTTCATTTGTCTAGACTGAATCATGCTTTGATCATGGAACATTTCACTGAAGACATTTTGACATAAATAATATGTAATATTTGCTTTGTTTCTTGTCTCCTTGCAGGCAGCTTCACACACCCAGTAACACTCTCCTCCTCTCTCTGGCTGTCTCAGACTTTCTTGTGGGTCTCCTGTTGATGCCATTAGAAATCTTTAGAAACACAACCTGCTGGGTACTTGGTGATCTTATGTGTTCTGTTTATTGGTATCTCACTGGCAACATTACCTATGCTTCGATAGGGAATGTAGTTCTCATATCAGTTGACCGCTATGTGGCTATTTGTGACCCTCTGCATTACCCCACCAGAATCACAGTGACGAGAGTCAAACTCAGTGTGTGTCTGTGTTGGTTTTTATCTATTCTCTACTACAGTCTTTATACAAAGGATATCCTGATAGAACCAGGCAGGTATAATTCCTGTTATGGAGAGTGTGTGTTTGTAATCAGTGATGTTGCAGGGATTGTTGACCTTGCTTTATCCTTTGTTGTTCCAGTTACTGTCATCATAGTTCTGTATATGAGAGTGTTTGTGGTGGCTGTGTCTCAGGCTCGTGCCATGCGCTCTCATGTTACAGCTGTCACACTTCAGCGTTCACTGACTCAAACAAACAGATCTGAGCTGAAAGCAGCCAGGACTCTTGGGGTTCTTGTAGTTGTGTTTCTGGCAAGTTTCTGTCCATTTTACTGCTACTCTGTTGTTAAAGAAAATTTGGTTAATGATCCATCTACATTTTTTGTGATCATGTTCTTTTATTTTAACTCTTGTCTAAACCCTCTGATCTATGCCTTGTTTTACCCCTGGTTTAAAAATGCTGCTAAACTTATCATTACTTTGCAGATATTCAAGGATGGTGGCAGCGAGGCAAACATACTATAGAAATACTGTGAAATCTGGTCCAGTAAGATTTTAATCAGTAAATTAATACATCTGTCAATCTGTAAATATAAAATTCCTTTTAAATACATCAAGAACGTCAAAGGTTTATTTATTGAAATGACTGAAATGATTAATAATTAAGTAAAATATGGTTGGTGTAAAGTGAATATATACCAATCAAGTAAATTTTGACATGGACCAGAAAGAGAGAGTGCATTTCTTCCATATTGGCTTCTCTTCATTGACTCCCTGTTAAACCCAGAATTAAATTCAAAATCTTTTTTCTCAAACACAAGGTCTTGAATAATCAGGCACTTAGGTAAGAGCCTGATTATTCAAGACCTTGTGTTTGAATAATCAGGCTATTCGACACTCTTACCTATTCATGTGAATAGGTAAGAGTGAATAGGTAAGAGACACTCTTACCTATTCATGCGAATAGGTAAGAGTGTCGAAACTTTTGTACATGAAAAAAATACATGCTGAAAAAAATATTATATGCGTGTGATATATGTAGAAGCTGGTCCTTTGGAAATGATTTCTGAATAGAATAAATGAGTGTACGGCAGGCCGTTTTCACATAAAATCCATTTCACCACACTTACATTTCAGATATCTGAAATTAATTAATTTATGACTAGATGCATTAGTAGCTTAAGATATCTCTAATTATATGTTGACTAGACAAAATACCTGTTTGACATATCTCTAATTACATTCTGACTAGTAGAAATGATGTCCAATTTACCATTGAATTGTTTTGGGGCTTTAATTCAAGATATCTACAATGAATTACTGACTATCCAAAACACACATTTCAGATATCTACAATTAAATTATGACTAGTCATAAAGTAACTTCGCGATATCTCGCTTTTTATTCTGACTAGTTATAATTCTGTAATTCATAATTAAAGATATCTTAAATGACACCGCAATTCAAGATACCTTAAATGTATTTTTAGATAGGCGATAAATAGTTTTGACTAGTGCAAATTAAATTCTAGATATCTTTAACGCAAATAATGTCTAGGCAAAACTAAATTAGAGATATCTAGAACTGTAATTTTGACTAGTCAAAATCCCCTTAAAGATATCTCCAAACGAATTAGAGATATCTTGAATTAGACAGCGTTTACATTTAAGATATCTTAAATTAACATTCTAGTCAGAATGACATTACTGATATCTTGAATTAATATTCTGTCAAGTCAAAATGTCACAGATTTACAGAGCATTGTGGCGGAAAGTTCATAACCCATTTTGTTAAAATGGCCTGCCCTAAAATCAGAGCAGCCACCTGAAATTCTACACTACAGGCAACTGTTTGGACAGCTCAGTACAGCACAAGGGGGCTTACACACAATCTCTTAATTCAGATATTTAAAAATGTCATTTTGACTAGTCATAATTATTTTTGAGATATCTTGAATTGTAATTATGGATGTGTGAGCCGTCAAATGACGAATCCATTGACGTCATTTGAGATATCTTGAAAGGAATTTTGACTCGTCAAAATGTAATTGAAGATATGTTGAATTATTTTTCTTACTACTCAGAATGTAAATGCAGATATCTTAAATTACCATTCTGGATATTCAAAATGTAGTTTTGTCTAGTCAAAATACATTTTTAGATATCTGAAATGTCATTAGGGATAGTCAGACGAAACAGATTTTATGTTAAAACAGCCTGCCATAATGAGTGTGCTGGTTTGATACGACAACCTATCCAGTCAGCCTTTTAGGGCTTGTGGTTAATTGGCTTCTCTTGTTTGTTCAGTGCTTATGGACATTATAGCTGCCTTTATATTACTTTAGCATTGGGCTTGTGGTAGCCTAGTTGAAGAAGAAAGTGTGAGTTTATCACTTTAGCTTAAATAAATGTGTGCATTCCATCAACTTTTTGCTGTTGACGGGCATGTGTTAATTTTCCACAAGTGTCAGAAACCAAAAATTTATGATAAACATTGTTTGTATCTCATTATCTCCATTACTAGTCAAGTCAAGTCAAGTCAAGTTTATTTATAAAGCACATTTAAAACAACGACGTTGACCAAAGTGCTGTACAAGATCTGTAACCCCAAGGACTATACTAAATAAAAATAAAAATATATAAATAAATAAATAAAATAATAAAATAAAAATAAAAAGCCATTTGAATTTATGTTGAATGCAATGGTGTTCTTTGCCTCTCACAGATCATAGTTCAATGGGTATAATGCATTTTAAAACTGTTTTTAATGTACATTGGAAAGACCTACATGTATACACAACATTGATTTTTTTTTTCAGATTATTTTATTGGACATTTGAATTTTTTCTTTTTAGGGAGTGATGTTGATTCAAGTAAATGGCAAACAGACTAGTTCTTATATAGTGCTTTTCTACTCAGTCTGAGCACTCAAGGTGATTATACAACACATTTACAACACATTACATTAGCTTAGTTCATCTAAGTGCTTTTATTATCCAACATTCACACTCCAACGCTTGCATCGGAGAGCAACTTGGGGTTAAGTATCTTGCCCAAGGATACATTTGCATGCAGCCTGAAGTAGCCGGGAATCAAACTGTCGACCTTCCGATCAGTAGGTGACCTACTCTACCTCTACCTCCTGAGCTACAGAATTCCCCCTGAGCTACAGCCACCCCAAGTCAGGTGTTTTGTTCAGGGTCATATTGACTCAGTGACTTAAAATCAAGAGGAATTACTTATAAGGATTTGTGTTTAAAATACATTTTATTTAAGCACTGTTTTTGACCAAGATAACAAGCACGACTTTCACACCCTGATTTCTCTCTGGGCCTCCAACTGGCTTCCCAGTGTAAGGCTGCATGTTCAGTGCATAGCCGGTGTTTGCTTCACATGCTGACCAGATGTGAAGCAAGCAGCGGCTATGTAATGCTAGATGTAATGCTGGATTTTGCTGTTTTGGATGGCATATATTGCCTAAATAGGCAGCAGCCACTGAATCCCACTAGTGGTTCATCCACTGTGAAATTGTGGTCTGGGATATAGTGAACGTTGCTCTACCCAGTTGTCCCACACTGTCCTAATAGCTGCCACCTTGTCACTCCCCTGTCTGACAATGCTTGTCCCTCGACTTTCAATTTAGATTACACTGGAGAAAATATGAAAAGCCTTCAGAGACATTTTGGTCTAAAAGAAAGTCCTGACTTTCTCTGCATCCCACAGACAGGCTGTTAATTCATTTTTTGACTTACAAACCCCAGGTAGGATGAGGACCTCCAAATATGCATGTAAATGCATTTTATCCAGTTCCTTCCAATTATCCTCCAAAAGACCCTTTTTCTGTATCAACCAGACCAACATGTTCTCCAATCAGAACAATGGTGCCAGTTGTTTCTGGAGGCTCTCAAAAACAATCTATATGACCTATAATGTTGCCATAGATCATGAAATAGAACAGTAATCTATTAAGTGGAAGGTTGATAGTTTAATCCAAGGCTGTTCCAGTAGACATGCCAAAGATTCTGTTGGTAAAATACTGCAGTGCTGTTATGAATAAGGAATGTTGCACAAATCAGTTCTAGTGCTCAAGTACTCAAGTAAAGTGTTACATAAAATAATAAAGACTAGTTGATGTATTTATTAACTTTTCCACTTGCATTTAGTCCGCATAGACCTTTCAGAAATTGGATTAAATCCATTGTTAGAAAAATAGGTTTTGTGCTAGTATCATAATCATATTGTGTTGTAAGAGTTATGCTTATGTATATACTGCTTATTAAACTTACTGTATTAGTGATGAACAGACATGACCTTTCAGAAACCTTTCTACAGAATGTGTTTTCTTTAAAATAAACAAGTGTAAGACAAGGTCTGACGACAGCATGGAGACCAGCCGTTCACCTCTGTCTGAGTTTCATATTTGTGCACCTTGTTACAGAGAAGTTGGCAGAAGTGAAAGGTTATATTAATGTCATATACTTTATTTTGGCTACAGCAAGTGGCCATATGACTGTGTTTCCTCTTGAAGACAAGACTGGTTGAAGCTGTCTATGCAAATGGAACTTTTTGCAAATGTCACATGTTTGGGTTACTTCCTTTTTTCTTATACACCTTCTTGTGTGCCATGTGCTTGTGTACATGTATAAGATGGTGCTGAGATAGTGGCTCCGGAGGTGCTTACTTATGCCTGAGCTGACAGCAACTGTTTCTTTCTTACAAGCAAATAAACCATTTTTTACAGGAGCCTGATCATGTGAGCCTGGCCCTTGATAAATTTCTTAATTTATCCAACATCCATATTTACATATTTTTTTTCAAGATTTGCTGGAGAAAACCAAATCACAAGCACTTTGTCTAGAACTGCCAGAGGTCACTTCAGTTCATTTTAAACTGCAAATATATGTTTTAAAATGTGCCTGCAGAAAAAAAGATGAGGTTGTTTTTTCCAGGACAGGCTCGACCAGACTATGACCAGCTCAAAAGCTGACTTGGCGTTTGTAATACGAGTACCTGCCATCCTAGTGAGCTCTGGCACTGTCTTTATTATGTTTTCTGCAGACAGTTTTACCTGAAGTACACAATACCTACACTGACTTTAGGTGTTGCAGCCACTTCCACGCCCACAGGTGTATAAAGCCAGTCACCTAGGCATGCAGACTGCTTCTACAAACCTTTTTGAAAGAATGGGCCACTCTCAGGAGCTCAGTCAGTTCCAGTGTGGTACTGTGATAGGATACCAACTGTGTACCAAATCTAGTCATGAAATTTCCACACTACTACACAGTCCACAGTCAACCTGTTAGTGGGATTATAACAAAGTGGAAGTGATTGGGAATAACAGCAACTAAGCCATAAAGTGGTAGGCCACATGAAATCAGACAGCGGTGTCAGCGGATGCTTGAGGGTCATAGTGCGCAGAGGTGTCAAGAGTCAGTTGCTACAGACCTCCAAACTTCATGTGGCTTTCAGATTAGCTCAAAAACAGTTCGTGAAGAGCTTAATGGAATTGGTTTCTATGGCTGAGCAGCCACATCCGAGGCTTTCATCATCAAGTTTAATGCAAAGTGTTGAATGCAGTGATGCAAAGCACACAACCACTAGACTCTAGAGCACTGGAGACATGTTCTCTGGAGTGATGAAGCACATTTCTCCATCTGTTAATCTGATGGACAAGTCTGGGTTTGGCTGTTGCCAGGAGAACAGAAATTATCTGTCTTTATTGGGGAAGTGTAAAGGTTTGTGGAGGGTAGAATTATGGCGTAGAGTTGGGTTCGGCCCCTTAGTTCCAGTGAAAGGAACACTTAATGCTTCAACATACCAAGACATTTTGGATAAATTCATGCTCCCAGCTTTGTGGGAACAGTTTGAGGATGGCCCTTTATTGTTCCAACATGACTGTGCACCAGTGCACAAAGCAGCTCCATAAAGACAAATGATGAGCAAGTTTGATGTGGAAGAACTTCACTGGCCTGCACGGAGTCCTGACCTCAACCTGATAGAACACCTTTGAGATGAATCAGAGTGGAGACTGTGAGCCAGGCCTTCTCTCCAACATCAGTGTCTGACCTCATAAATGTGCTTCTGGAAGAATGGTCAAAAGTTCCCATAAACACTCCCATGAGTGGAAAACCTTCCAAGAAGAATTGAGCTCTTATAGCGGCAAAGAGTGAACCAACATCATATTAAACCCTATGGATTAAGAATGGGATGTTACTCAAGTTCAAACACGTGAAATGAACAATTTTCATTTTAAATGTTCATTAAACTTAGTGAGACAAGCAGGAGAAATTTCATACTGAAAAAAGTTTTTCAAGGAATTTTTGTATGAAAGTTTAGCTTTACAATAGTTCAATTTGACCTACAACATAACAGGAGGGTTAAGGGCCAAAAACAACATTAAAGCTGCAAGCGGCGATGATCGGGCCCTCGCACCTGCTGCATGTTGACCTTTGACGCACATGGTTTTCTTCATCGTGATGGTGTACAGAATGTCTGTAACCAATTTCATTCATTTACAGGAAACTATATCTTTAGCTCTCCATATATACCCAAAGCAATATTTGGAGGGTGGCCACGGCTCCAGCAAACAAAATGGAGCATGGGTCTAATTGACTTTTTTGATCAGGTTGATGTCAAGAATGTCTGTAACCAATTTCATACATTTCCAAGAAACTAAATCTTTTGCTCTATATGTAAACCCAATGCAGTATTTAGGGTGTGGTCACGGCTGCGGCGTGCAAAAAGGGGCATGGGTCTGATTGACTTTTTTGATCAGGATAATGTCAGGAATGTTGAAACAAATTTTCATGCATTTAAATTTAGAGAAACTAATTCTGTGGACCTTCATACAAATTTTCATTTGCTTCTCTAGGGGGTGCTATTGCACCTATTGCCTTGAATCTGTATCGGTTCAGCCTGAGTTTGTACATGAATGATTATTTTTTAGACTGATTGGCCAAAGCATGTGCGAATGAGTGCACAAACAATTTTGTGGCAAGGGAGAAAAACGACCGCCAAATTCATTGACCTGGTGTGACAAGGCCTTTGAATATTCTACAAAACCATGAATAACTTTTGATGGGCGACTTGTCTAGATGATCTGGAGCCATTTTGGTCTCACTGGGTGAAATGCCATGGAGGAGATGATTTAAAGAGCATGCCTGAAAATGACAAAAATTGAAACCTTCAATTGAAAATGGCTGACTTCACGTAGGGTTTCAGGTATGGGTCCAAGAGACTTTTTTTGTACATCTTAGGATACTACATGAGCCTGCACAATTTCAGATATGCAGATAAAATGTAGCTCTGGGGCTACGCAAAAAACATGGTATTTAATGATATTTCCAAGTTCCACTAGGTGGGGCTCTAGCATTGTGTTCAGGGTGAGAGGCTTATCAAGCCACTAAAGTTTGACGCAGATTGGGCAATGTGGCTTTGAGTTACTGTGATTTTTGTCTTTATGGCGAAACATCAAACTTTGCCATTCTGCCAGGGTCATGCCCTTTGGTGAAAACTCACAGTTTTGAAAACAATGTAAGGCCAACCCCATAAGGCTTTGGTTCTGCTCAACCACCTTGGAGCTGGACCTCAAAGTGTAAAACATGATATTTCCTGTAACCACTAGGTGGACACAGTGTAGCTCAAAATCAAAATTTCCTAGCGAATGATGCAATTCACTGTTGTGTCATGGCCACGCCCTCTGGTGAAAACTCACCATTTTTTAAATTTAGATTCCCCTTGAGGTGTAGATTAGACAAAGCAAATATGAAGTTGATAACATGCAAAACCTATGAGTTATTAGAGAAAGTATGAGGGCAGGAAATTGCTAAAATCACTTATTTAATTCAAAATGGCAGACTTCCTGTTGGATTTAGGGCATTGTACCCTATGGTCTTTTTTGTTCGTCTGGACATGTTACATGTGTGTACCAAATTTCATACATGTACGTGAAACACAACAGTGGGAATTGAACTAAAGGTGGTGCTGTAGAGGCATTTTGAAAGGGCCATGCCTGAAACCATTAAAATACTTAAATTTTCACCAGACCTGACATGTATGCAAAATTTCATGAGTTTTTGAGCATGTTTAGGCCCTCAAAAAAGCCTTTGTACAGGTTATGCTTAGGCCCTAACTAGCCCTGTGGCCTATCACAAAATTGTTACACCTGTGGGATTAAAAAAAAAAAAAAAGATAATTTATAAAAAACTTTTATAAAGGTTAATTTAAAAGAATAAAACACCAGATGGAGGAATAGCATGGAAAAAGCATTGAAGGAAAATTTTTTTTATAACATAGTATATTAAAAAATATAGAACTAATACTTAACAATCAAAATATGAAAGAAAGTACATGAATATGAAAATTTAGCCAATTAACAAACCAAGAACCAAACAGAGAATACTAAATGAACATGAATTTAAAAGTCCAAAACCTCCAAGCTCTAGGACCATGACAATAATCTAGCAGTAATCATCATTGTGAGTCCTAGACTAATGAGAAACTATTAACTAACTGTGTGTGAGACAGTGAATGTGAAAAACTGAAAGTGTGATAGGTTGTGTTGAGACAGAGAGGAGTGTTATCATGTTGCAGACTGAAAGAGGTTGCTGGGAGGGGGGGAAATAAATTAGCTTTATGAGAAAAAGATCTGATCAGAGCTGCAGCTGCAGCTACCTGATGATGGAGATACAGAAAGGAGCTGAGCTCTGTTTTCCACAACTCCTCAACAGTTCCTGCAGGAAGCCGACACTTCACTGGTCCAAAGCTGTGCTCCTGAACATTGTGCTGTCATGTATCGCTCTGATCACTGCTACTCTCAACCTTCTGGTCATCATCTCAGTCTCTTACTTCAGGTAAGAGACTGAGAATTGAAATGAAACTACAGTTTAACTTGGGAATATGGGAAAATTTTTACAATGTTCATTTGTCTAGACTAAATCATGCTTTTATCATGGAACTTGAAAACATTTTGGTAGTGTGTGATATATACTTTTTTTTTTGTCTCCCTGCAGGCAGCTCCACACACCCACTAACACTCTCCTCCTCTCTCTGGCTGTCTCAGACTTTTTTGTGGGTCTCCTGTTGATGCCATTAGAAATCTTTAGAACCACAACCTGCTGGGTACTTGGTGATCTTATGTGTTCTGTATATATTTACCTAATAGGTAGTCTTATCTGTGCTTCAATAGGGAATATAGTTCTCATATCAGTTGACCGCTATGTGGCTATTTGTGACCCTCTGCATTACCCCACCAGAATCACTGTGGGGAGAGTCAAACTTAGTGTTTGTCTGTGTTGGCTTTTATCTATGTTTTATTGCAGTCTTTACACAAAAGAAGTGCTGATTGAACCAGGCAGGTATAATTCCTGCTATGGAGAGTGTGTGTTTGTCATTAACAATATTGCTGGTATAATTGACCTTGTTTTAACTTTTATTGTTCCAGTTTCTGTCATCATAGTTCTGTATATGAGAGTGTTTGTGGTGGCTGTATCTCAGGCTCGTGCCATGCGCTCTCATGTTACAGCTGTCACACTTCAGCGTTCACTGAATCAAACAAACAGATCTGAGCTGAAAGCAGCCAGGACTCTTGGAGTTCTTGTAGTTGTTTATCTGGCAAGTTTCTGTCCATTTTACATCTACACTCTTGTTAAAGAAAATGTGGTCAATGATCCATCTGTATCTACTGTGATCATTTTCTTTTACTTAAACTCTTGTCTAAACCCATTGATCTACAGTCTGTTTTACCCCTGGTTTAGAAATGCTGTTAAACTTATGATCACTCTGGAGATATTCAAGCATGGCAGCAGTGAGGCAAACATACTATAGAAATACTGTGAAACCTGCTCCAGTAAGCTTTTAATCAAATCAATGCATCCATCAGTTTGTAAATGTAAAATTGCCTTCAACTCTTTCAAGAACATATACAATAAAACAATAAATACAATAAAAGATACAGACTTCAATTAACATTAATGTCATGAAGGCAATTTTCTACTGAAAGAACTAATGAAGTTGATTTTCACTGTTACTGAAACAGACTTTGAATTATGGCTGCATTTAGACACACCTGATGATGAATTTGTTGATTATACTTTTTTAATGCCCAGAATTTCTACAAATGATATATTAATATGAACATGTCTGAATACTAAGTAAAGTTACTGATTCACATGTTCATCATTTGAGCTTGAACCTTTTTATTTTTTTCCAAGTTCAGCCAACATTAGATCCTCAATAAAAATTTCTGGGTCTAATGTTCATACAAACAGTGAAACAGTGCAACAGAAACTAAACAGACTAAACAAACTAAAGAAATGATCATTGGGTTTATTGAAAACAATTGTGCACTCAAAATTTCCACTCAAATTACTTTACTTTCTTTACATGATACTGAACTTGGTAAAAGTCTTTCTGTCAAGCGGCACACGTGACATTTGAATCCCTGGACACAGTGTAGCTCAAACGCAATGCCATTTCTTTTTTTAATACTGATTTTGCAGTCTTCTTAGATTCTATCCAGTTTTTTTTTACTGTTTCTGAACTGTTTGCCACTTTATGGGAACACTAATAATGGTTTGCCAGCTGAAATCCAGTTGTTAAAAATACTCTGAGGTTTATCCAACTCTTGATGTTTGCTCACTACAGGAGGACACATGAAGCAGTAACCAGATAATGTTTTTTTTGACAACACAGTTCCAGTCAAAATGATTAATTGGGTTACTCAAAAATACCAGTGTTAAATGTTTTCATGTGACATTTACCATGGCCATGCATTTGGAATCACTTTATTAGAGTACACATCGGAAAGTATGCATGGATCAGCTCAGAAAGGTACTAAAGATGAAGGTTGTTAATGGCCTTGAATGAAAGTTATTGGGATCTGCACCCGGTTTCTTGAGGATTGGGGTGACTGGTTGCCATCACTTGACCCAGCTGTCTTAGCTAATTGTAGGCCAAGCTCCAACCTTTATTTTCTACCAAAATTCTTGAAAGAGTAGTTGTAAAACAGGTAATGTAACTGATCATCTGCAGAGGAATGGTTTATTTGAAGAGTTTCAGACAGGTTTCAGAATTCATCACAGTACAGAAACAGCATTAGTGAAGGTTACAAATGATCTTCTTACAGCCTCTGACAGTGGACTCATCTCTGTGCTTGTCCTGTTGGGCATTTGATACTGTTGACTATAACATTTTATTATAGAGATTAGAGCATGCCATAGGTATTAAAGGTACAGCACTGCAGTGGTTTGAGTTATATTTATCTAATTTGTAATGGGGGAGTCTTCATATGCTAAGGTTAATTATGGAGTTCCACAAGGTTCTATAGTAGGACCAATTTTATTTACACTATACATGTTTCCCTTAGGCAGTATTATTAGAAAGCATTGCATACATTTTCATTGTTATGCAGATGATACCCAGCTTTATCTATCCATGAAGCCATATGATGAACATCAATTAGAGTTATTGTACTCAGTCCTACAAATCTTAGAAACATTGTCTAACCAGATACTTACTCTGGATGGCATTACCAGGCCCTCACAGAAGGTCCCTCTTCCGTGGAACCATCTTGGAACCAATTTGGATTTGGAAGACAGACACCCTCTCTATTTTTAAGATTAAGCTTATAACTTTACTTTTTGATAAAGCTTATACTTAGGGCTGAATCAGGTGACCCTGAACCATCCCTTAGTTATGCTACTATAGGCCTAGGTTGCTGGGGGTTACTATGATGCACTGTGTTTCTTTTAATTGACCTCTTTTCACTCTGTTTATACACCACTCTGCATTTAATCACTAGTTATTATTAATCTCTCTCCCACAGTGTGTCTTTTGTCCCGTCTCTCGCCCCTCAGCCCTAAACAGTCGCGTCAGATGGCTGCCCCTCATGAGTCTGGTTCTGCTGGAGGTTACTTCCTGTTAAACTCCTGCGACCTTGCGTCCACATATGGGGACATCACATTTTTTCTTTTCTGCACTTATACTTCATTGTGCACCTTATACTTCACCGGACGCGCTGTGAAAAAACAAAACAAAATTCCAAACCTTTCGGATGCGGACTTGTTCTGTAACCTCAAGGGCATAGGAAGGAGTTTATTTATTGGGGGGGACACATATCGGAAACCTGACAGATCTGTAAATGCTCGGCGCAAAGCATAAAAAATGCTATTTATTCTTTTACTTTATTCTTTTTCAAATGTTTCTTGGAAAAATAGTGTTGTGTACAACTATATTATTGCATGTATAATTTACATATATATATATGTTTTATAATCATAAGACGTGGACAAACCACCACACAAAATGGCTTGAGTCTTTTATGAGGCATAATGACCATGTCATTCCAGGCTTACTTTAACAGCTGGCCGCACTGGTACTAGTACAAAGGAGTATTAGGGCCACATAGAGAAAAAAAAATTGTGCATTTTGAGAATAAATTTAAAATTTTGAGAAAAAAGTCAAAACGTGCCGATTAAAGTTGTTTTAAGTCAAACAACTGCCATGACACGCCTGTTATCCCCTCCAGAATGTCTTGTGTTATGAGTTAGTGAAACTATACTTTAGAATCAGTTTTAGTAACAAGGAAATGATTTCTCTTTTAGTACATAAACACGATGTAGTGATAAGTATGAGGACGTTAAAGAGTGCAGAAAGCTGCATCTGCTCAGAAGGAAAAACCACACAAACTGGCAGTGGTTAGATGGAAGAATGGCCGCACCTTCGTACAGCACAGAGGGGACATGTAGAACCACAAGACACAATAACACAGCTGATCAAGTTGTTTCTACCCAAGGCATTTTGTAGAGAGTATAGCAGCTCTGGCCGTTATTTGACTTGAAATGACGACTTCGACGATTTTGACTTTATTCTCAAAATGCATAAAATGATTTTTTTTTTCTCAATGTGGCCCTCACACTCCTTTACTAGCAAGCTAAATATTTCAGTAGCAGAAAAATAATTTAGTAACGCACAGAAGTGCAAAGTTTGATATGTTTTATTGGTCAAAAACATTTAATAATGGTCAAAAATGCATTTATGTAGGTTGACTGGCAACAGAACTGGTTTTTTAATTAAACAACGTTCAGACAAGAAAGAATCCTCACAGATAATGTAATGAACAAATTATTCACTTTTTAATATCAGCCTTAAGTTAAAAAAAAAAGCTATTAAAATATGCCTATTCAGTGTGAATTTCTAATCTAATAAATCAAAATAAATATCAATAAAAATAATAACCAAAAGAAAGAAATAAAAGTGATACCTCTTACATTTAATAGACAAGCCTGTTTACAGCTCTGCATTTAGCCAAACAAAAGGTTAAAAACATTGGTCTAAGCAGAAGAGCCAAAATGATTTTTCCACCTCTCATTTGAAATTCATTGCAAATTGACTTCTTGTCGAGTAAGTAAACTTTATCCTCTGTATGAAAGTAAACTGACAAACAGCCACATTCATGGTAACATTCCCACAGACCGTTTTACCTCATTCAAAGAGTTTCTGACTCCTGCCGCTGTCTCCGCCTCCCAAACACTCGAGCCGCTCAGAGGGGGGCGGGGGGGAGCGAAGGCATGACGCTATGTTGCGCCTTCAAAATAAAAGCACGCAAATTAAAACTTTTTCTCCATGCTGTAATTTTGGGTGGGACAAATGCACCTGTCTCCAATATTCCCCCCCAGTTCCTACGCCTATGTGTAACCTACATACCAGGGTTATTAGAGTTAACGAAAACGAACAAAATAACGAAAACTGAAATTGAAAAAACATTGTTGTTAACTGAAATAAATAAAAACTATAATTAAAAGGAAAAAACGATAACTAAATAAAACTGAATTGTGAGTTTACAAAACTAACTAAAACTAACTGAAATTATCGATAAACTGACTTTCATTTACTTGTTTTTTTTTTTTTTTAAGCCTTGTGGATTGATGTGAAATAATTTTTTCCGCTCTCTGAGTTTAAGCTGGGAGCGCCACAGGACAACTGTGTGAGTGCGTGCACATGTGCGTGCGCTCACCGCGCTGGTCCGCAAAGTAATGGCTGCGGTCTGCCGAGAAAGAAAGCGGCAGAGTCCCGTATGGAGGCTCTTTGAGTACAAGAGCACAGATAGAATCTAAAGTCTTGTTGTGGATGATGAAAAATGTGCGGAACACTTCTCAGTCAGGAAAAACCAGCAACATCAAAGTCCACCTGAGAATCGCACAGCGGCTACAGAAACCGCTCTGATCCTACCAGGTAACCTGGCCTGCGCCTCTGGAGAAACGGGACTACTTGTCGGGTCCATGCAGCCCAGAACGTTGTAACTAAACTGTTGCGTCCTTCTGCTTTCCGTCTACTTTATCAGTCAGAGAACAACAATCAGGAATAATAATCAACGCATCAATATAAGGACTCACAAATGTCAGCAAATTCCTGATAGGAGACTGCTGAAACTGTCAGAATGGACGTGAAGAAATGAAGAAAGTGAAAAAAAAACAGACAAATATGTTTGCAGCCAAAAAAGTGAGCACAAAGAGCAAGGACCAAAAAAGAAGTCCCAGCCTGCACCGCATATAAAACACCTGCACGCGACCACAAGGTAATTAATACACACAATCCAGCTACACAAGCATAAATGTGGACATGAGGTCGACAACTTCCGTAGGCTATATACAGAGGCTGCAAAGACCCTGCAAGTTTAATTAGCGAGCATCTAACCAAACTAGCTCCAAAACAGAAGCAGCATCAGGTGGTGAGAACATCAGGATGCAGCTGGATTTGAGCTTTGACTCCTTCAAAGAGTTTGTTTTTGTCAAACACCACATGTAGGTGTTGTTAATCTGCTGCATTGATGCTGAAGTTTATTGTGGAGTTTATTGTAGAATTTATTGAGTTTGGGAGTTCATGTTTTTCTTTGTTTCTCCCTGTTGATGTTCATGGGTGTCTTTAATATTACACACATTTAGCATGTCTTGTGAACAGTTGGTTGTTGAATATATTTCTTTAAACTGTATCTTTTGTCAAGTTTTCATTACACAATAGTCACTTTTGCACCTTGAATCTTGCACCTGATTAGGTATGAAAATACTAAAACTAATACTGAAACTAACTGAAACTAAGCATGAAACCAAAAATAAAAACTAATAAAAACGAGAAAAACCACTCTGAAAACTAATTAAAACTAACTGAATTAGAGAAAAAAAAGTAAAAACTAACTAAAACTAAACTATAATGTAATATCCAAAACTATTATAACCCTGCTACATACGCAGTGTACTCTTCCGTTCTTTCAAATTAATTGTCCTCAGAAAATGCACTGTGAAAAAATGAAGTTGACATCAAGCGATGATGTAATGAGGTCCTGATGTTTCTAAACAAGAGACGGAAGAAACAAGCAATTCTGAAATCATCCAACTCATAAGAAAGCAGCAGCAGGGAGAGTTTGATGGTTTGATCCCGGCATATTTCAGGATGTCAGGGGGCAGTTTGAGCTCTTGTTGGCAGAGTTGGGATCACATCTGAGGAGGCAGAGAATTATTTCAGACAGTCGACTGACTTGGAGCAGCGTGTAGCTGTGTGTCTGAGGTAAAATATTATTTTACTGTTCCCTCATCACTGTATATTCAGTGCATCGGTGCACGTTTTGCGCTATAAGCTCACATGTTGCTAAATGCAGGGCTCTGATTGGTCAGATCTGCTCGCGAAAGTCAGAAAATCAAACTTGATCCGAAAAAATAAATGCCACATATTTATCCTGTGAAATGATGCGGCCGGTGTAAATGGCTGCATTAAAAACAGGCAAGTCCGAAAAATATTTTTAATGCACAAAACATTTGCACAAAATTTACGCATGTGGTGTGTAAAGGCCTTAACTGTCAAAGTAGAGAATACAGATAAAAATGGGTTTACATGCCAGAGAGCAGCAGGAACAATTCACACCAGTGTTCAGTCATCCCAAAGTAAAAGACAAGATAATGTGCATCTTTTGGGCCCAGAAACACTTTTACCTTCTGTGATTTTAATTTTAGATTGGCATTTATATTTAGCATTCCTGAAACCCTCTAAAACTAACCATTATTTTAATGTGGAAAATAATTCTAACCATTTTCCATTCTCTTTCATGGTGACATTCTGGCTCAATTGCTCAGTCCATGAGGCAAAACAGGCCAAAAGCAAATGCAGAGGACAAAAAAGAGAGTCTTAAAGGTGCTCCATTTTTATATCAGAAAACATTTGGATAATATTAGCTGTGTGTGTTTCAGATAAATCACACTTCATTCATGCAAGTGCCAGGCCACAATATCTCTAAGCAGAGTAAGAGTATACAGTGAACTATTGTGAAAGGTAGTACTGATGTCCACCAAGAAAAGCACAGATTGTGCTGTCCTTCATCTCTTTGATCACTCCTGCACTAAACCTTCTGGTCATTATCCAGTCTCAATTTTGAAATGTACTGCAATCACTTCAGTTCCTAACTCACCTATTGTTACTCATATGCTATGACTGGCAGAAAACAAGATCATGTATCACAGAATAAAACAATGATGACTCCAGAACTGTGTTTTCTGGTGCCAAACTGTGCAGCACTTTTGATCTGACTTCAGGAAAGTAAAGATTGTCAGCAGGCCAGATTCATGACATCATCCTCATTTGAAACACTGAATGTACAGGGTTAATGCTGGTCTTCACATTACAAAATTAAGCTCAAGGGCTGCTGGCAGGGGCCCTGTGCCCTTGATATGCTTTTTGTAGCTGTGCAGTGCTCCAGACAGTTTTAGATGGCTAATGCACATGTTTTTTTTTTTTTTTCCTTGTTTGTTTTTTCAGTGTAATAAACTGTGAGGCATATCTCACTGATGTAGCACTCTACTCTGCTGGTCAAAAATCTGTCTTTCAGAGGGTTCCTTAACGTTCACCATGGAAAAATAATTATTTGCTAAGGGTATCATTAGGGGATTAAGCACATTACCAACTGCTCAGGTAACTTTTTCCAACCCCTTTCAGTGGGATTACATG
The DNA here is from genome assembly GCF_007364275.1 of Archocentrus centrarchus. Lineage (NCBI taxonomy): Eukaryota > Metazoa > Chordata > Actinopteri > Cichliformes > Cichlidae > Archocentrus > Archocentrus centrarchus. The sequence continues at coordinate 32,241,480 of NC_044366.1, forward strand.
TGTAATAACATTCCAACGGTTTCAGATTGTGTCATCTTGTGTGAACGTATGTCATATTCCTCCAGTTCCAGTAGGCCACTTATTTTCATTATGCCATGACACTATCCACTATATATGGGGTATATATAAATATATCAATGTGTGCGTGTGTGTCTGTATATATTTTTTCTTTTTTACTCTCTCTGTAACTGAATATTTGTTTAAGGTGCAGACATTCAACCTTGAACTCAAAGGGTTTAACAGAAGTATTGAATTGTAGGAATTGTAGCCACTTTAGTAAAGGGTAACCTCAGAAAAATGGGCATAATATTTAAATATAAATATTGTTTCATAACCTTGATAAAATACTTTGTGTAAGCACCATTTTGTAGAGTTTATAAATTTATAACTGATTTATGTCATATATTAGTTTCCTTTTGTGTTTCATATTTGTATAAGTAAGTTAAAGGGAAATGTATTTCATTTGTAACATTTGGATTTGAGAACATCTGTTAAGAAGATGTATTTTATGTGATTGAACTACAGAGGGCGCAATTCTGTTGTTAAGGCCCATGAAGAATAAAATGTTGTTGTATTTGAAGATGTAGAAGAATAAAGATGGCCGATGGAGCAACACGGTAGTTTTACCGTGCTGCGGCTGAATGTTGTCACACGCGTAAAACCGGCTCTGTATTGGTCATTCAAAGGAAGAGGTTAAATGGAAATTACAGAAGATCGAAAGAAACTATAGATTAGCCTCTACAATAAGTAAAACTACCGCGCTCAGCAAGAACGAGCCGAGACCGAGCCCAGCGACGTAACCACAACAACGGATCGTCATGGAATCACAAGCTACGAACTGGTAACTTGCCTAAATGAGCCAAGAGAAAAATACAAGACAACAAGGATGTTGTAGTCTTCACTAGATGGCACTTATTTGGAAAGCAAAGCATGCTTTGTGTCATGGACTACTTTATTCGATCTCTTGTTGACGAATGAAAAGAAAACAAGGCAAGATGGCGGATGACGAGTCACAAGAAACCAGAGAGCAAGAAAATGTCTGCGGTACTGAAAACGGCCAAAAGAGGGCGCCGAAATACACGGAAAAGGGCCTGGAGGACCTTTTACAGAGACAAATCGGTTCAAGAAGAGCAAAGCTTTCTCAGGTGACAGCGAAACTGAATAAAATAAGTGCTATGATGAAAAATGATGACGCTGTAGATATTGTTGATGAACATTTAAATGAGTTTTCAAAACTCATAAGTGACTTTGTTCAAACAAATGAGAATGTTCTACAACTGCTGTCAGAGGAAGAGAAAGAGGCTGATCAGACATATTGGTATCAGCCCAAAAAGGAGCATTTCAGCAATTTTATGATGGATGCTGAGAAGTGGACAATCGGCGCAAGGCAGAAACAACAGGACGACGTGGGTCCAGATGACAGCGTGTCTTTGACAGGTGATTCAAGAGGGAAGCGTCCAGGATCCTGCGTGTCCAGGGTCGGGTCCAGCCGCTGTGGTTCAATCATATCATCATCATCATCTGCACGTCGCAAGGAACAAGCAGAAAGAGCTTCTCTGATGGCAAAGGCAGAGAAGTTAAAGGAGAAACAAGCTCTGGAGTTGGAAGAGCTGCAGTTAAAGGCAAGGAAGGAGCAGCTGGAAATTGAAACTCAAATTGCTGCTTCTACTGCAAAGATAAAGGTACTGGAGGAATGTGAGTATGAGGACAACGAAAAGAGAAGTGTAACTTATCGCCGTGCAGACTCATTTAGTGGTTTGCCCCCAGTTGGTGTCAACAGACAGTCGAACACTCACTTAAGTGGATCTCAGTACCAAGTTGCACAGGAGACTCCTTCTCAGAGGGTTGAAATGGACACAAAGGTTAATTTGTGTGAAGTAATGCTGAAACAGAATAGTATTACAGAGATGTTGGTTAAGCAACAAAGACTCACAAATTTACCTCAGAGAGATGTTCCCATTTTCAGTGGTGATCCCTTAGAATTCAAACCATTCCTTAGAGCCTTTGAACATACAATCAGTAGCAAGACAGATAATGATAATGACAAGATCTACTACCTTGAACAGTTCACAAGAGGTGAGCCTAGAGACTTAGTCAGAAGTTGCCAACACATGAGCCCACAAAAAGGCTACCATGAGGCAATGAAACTTTTACATTATCATTATGGCAATGACATCAAAATAGCGACAGCTTACCTGAAGAAGGCTGTAAGTTGGCCTCAGTTGAAAGCAGATGATACCAAAGGTCTTCATAGTTACTCACTGTTTCTAACTGGGTGTAATAATGCCATGCAAGATATTAACTACTTGGAGGAATTAGACAACCCCACAAATCTCAGGGTAATAGTTTCCAAGTTACCCTATAAGATGAGAGAAATGTGGAGAGTCTCAGCTTTCGACATCCAAGAAAACTCTGGAAGAAGAGCTAGGTTTTTAGATTTAGTGAAATTCCTGAACAGACAAGCTAAGATAGCATCAGATCCTTTATTTGGTGACATTAAAGATACCGATGACAAGTGCAAGCAATACTCAAAACCAGAGAAGACATTTAGACCAAAGGGCAGTGCGTTTGCCACTAGTGTGGCACCTGCAATAAATGAAAGGTTGCTAGATGCAAACAAAGGCACTGTGCGTCAGACGATTAATGCCTTTCAAAGACCATGTGTGTATTGTGACAGAAATCACTCACTTGCCGACTGTCAGAAAATAAGAAAACTGCCTCACAAAGAGAGAGTAGAGTTCCTTAAAGGAAAAGGACTTTGCTTTTCATGCTTGAGCAAAGGGCACTTGAGTAAAGACTGCAAGAAACGATTGCTATGTGACTACTGTTTCAAAAGACATCCTAGTTTGCTCCACTATGACACGACAGAGGATGTAGCAGTAAATAACGAACCAAATGATGACACTGGAAGCTCAGATGTTGAAGCTCCCAGCCCTGTCCCCATCACAGGTGGCACATGTGGTGCTACTGGGGCCGGTAATAGCAGTCGAGTTTTGGCTATTGTGCCAGTTCATGTTAAGCTCAAGAAAAACAACAAGATAATTGACACTTATGCATTTTTGGACAATGGCAGCCAAGCAACTTTTTGCTCAGAGAAGCTTATGAGACAGCTTGGCATAGAAGGAAAGAAAACTCAAATCCTTCTCCGCACTATGGGTCAGAAAAGGTTGCAGCCAAGTTACATTGTTTCAGGTTTAGAAGTAAGTGGTGTAACAGAAAATGTGTATATTGACTTACCTGATACGTACACACATAAAGACATTCCAGTTTCAAAGGAGAGCATTCCTATGCAGACAGACTTAGTTAAGTGGCCGCACCTGCACAGAGCAGAACTGACTGAAATAGATGCAGATGTTGGACTCTTGATAGGAGCAAACGCTCACAAGGCAATGGAACCCTGGGAAATTATTCACAGCGTAGATGAGGGTCCATATGCAGTCCGTACAATCCTAGGTTGGGTTATAAACGGTCCTTTGAAAAGAAATGACTCAGAAAGTGAACAAAGTGTTTCGGTGAACCGCATATCAATGTCTGAGATTGAAACATTGTGTGTGAAACAGTTTAACCACGATTTTCCAGAAAAGGCTTCTGAAGAGCGTCATGAAATGTCACGAGAGGATGTGAAATTCATGGACTCTGTCAAGGATACAGTTAAAAAGGTGGAAGGACATTATTGTATAAGCCTTCCTCTTAAACATCAGTCTGTTAAACTACCCAACAACCGTGAGTTAGTTGTGCAGAGAGCAGAAAGCCTCAAAAGAAAAATGCTGAAGAGAAAAGACTTTCATAAAGAGTACACAGTGTTCATTTCTGAACTAATAGACAAGAAGTATGCTGTCCCTGTGTCAAATGAACAACTTGAACGTGATGATGGAAGACTGTGGTACATACCGCATCATGGCGTGTACCATCCACAGAAAAGAAAGCTCCGCGTTGTTTTTGACTGTGCTGCCTCGTTTCAGGGGAAGTCACTGAACGAGGAACTTTTACAAGGTCCTGATTTGACAAACACATTGGTTGGTGTTTTAACTCGCTTCAGACATGACTATATTGCTCTAATGTCAGATATTGAGGCGATGTATCATCAGGTAAAGGTCCCGCCCGAGGATACAGATATGCTTCGATTCCTCTGGTGGCCTGAGGGAAACCTGGATGAACCACTACAGGAGTTCAAAATGACTGTGCATTTGTTTGGTGCAACATCGTCACCAAGCTGTGCCAACTTTGCTTTAAAGAAAACAGCAGAGGATGCTTCAGATGAGGTGTCACCCATGGCCATTAGTGCAGTGCAGAATAACTTTTATGTAGACGATTGTCTTTTATCCGTGTCGAATGAAGATGAGGCCTGTGCTATGGTGAAGGAGCTAACAAAACTATGCGCAAGTGGAGGGTTTCATCTTACAAAATGGAATAGTAATAGCAGAGTTGTTCTTGCCTCTATTCCTGAAACAGAAAGAGCATCTGAAGTTAAGGCATTAGACCTCTGTCATGACAACCTTTCAGATGAGCGAGTCTTAGGAGTAAACTGGTGCATTGAAACAGACTCGTTCAAAATCAAAATCAATGAAAAACCAATGACACAAACTAGACGCGGCATTCTGTCGTTTGTGAGTTCAATCTATGATCCGTTAGGGTTTCTGTCCCCAGTTATTTTCCCAGCCAAAATGATTCTGCAGGAACTGTGTGGAAAGAGATTCTCATGGGATGAGGACATTCCAATTGACATGGCTAAGAAGTCACAACAGTGGCTGTTGGACTTGACAAAACTACAAGGATTTACAGTGGACAGGTGTTTTAAACCAGTTAGATTTGGAAATGTAACATCTGCACAACTGCATCTTTTTGCAGACGCGAGTGAGAGAGGGTATGGTGTTGTTGCATACCTTCGTGTCACAAATGAAAGAGGTGAAGCTCATTGCTCATTTTTGATTGGCAAATCACGAGTATCGCCTTTGAAGCAACTCACTATTCCTAGATTAGAGCTAACAGCGGCGGCTGTAGCTGTAAAAATTGACAAAATGATGAGAGACGAGCTAAGAATGCCACTTGAGGAATCCACATTCTGGTCTGATAGCACCACAGTGTTGAGATACATTGCGAATGACAGTGTCAGATTTAAGACTTTTGTTGCAAACCGAGTTTCACTTATCAGAGATCACTCTAAGGTCAGTCAGTGGAGGTACATAAACTCTGAGTTGAACCCTGCTGACTACGCATCTAAGGGAATGAAAGCAAGTGATTTCCTGTCAAACAAAGCCTGGATTCAAGGTCCAGACTTTCTAGTAAAGGACAATAAACACTGGCCAGCGTCACCGATAATATCCTTGAACATTCATGATGATGCAGAAGTGAAAGTTATGAGTGTTGATGTTGATGTCATGCAAACTGATCCTATCAGTCAACTCATTTGTCACTACTCAGATTGGTACAGACTAAAAAAGGCCTTTGCCTGGATGCTGAGATTTAAACGGCTCCTCCAAGAGCTGTCACGTGAACGCAAATCCTTGTCAGCCAGCGATACTCAATGTCAAAAGAAAATGGCTAAGAAAGTGCAGAAATCAAACAAAGATGGTTATTTAACAGTCACAGAATTAGAAAATTCAGAGATGGAGATTGTTAAGTTTTGTCAAAAACAAAGTTACAAAGATGAGATCTTAACTCTACAGAAGGGTCAAAAGGTTAAAAGGACTAGTCACATTGTGAAACTAGATCCGGTGTTGAACAATGGTATTTTAAGGGTTGGTGGCAGGTTAGATAAGGCTGCTCTACCATCCAATGTGAAACACCCTGTGATACTTCATCAGGACCACCATGTGTCCACATTGATTCTCAGACATATTCATAAACAAACAGGTCATAGTGGCAGAAATTTTGTGCTGTCTAAACTGAGAGAAAAATATTGGATTCCAAAAGCTGATGCAGCTCTCAGGAAAATATTGTCAAAATGTGTACAGTGTAAAAAGCTGTCAGGTAAGCCTGGTGAACAGAGAATGGCAAACTTGCCACGAGACAGACTTGAAACCGACAAACCCCCTTTCACAAATGTAGGGATAGATTATTTTGGACCTTTTGAGGTTAAATGTGGCAGAAGCTATGTAAAAAGATACGGTGTTTTGTTTACATGCCTCACCACAAGAGCGATTCACCTAGAGGTCGCTCACTCACTTGAAGCAGACTCTTGTATTAATGCATTTAGAAGGTTTGTGGCCAGGAGAGGTCAAGTGTCTGTTATGAGGTCAGACAATGGTACAAACCTAGTAGGTGCTGAAAAGGAAATGCGCGAGGCAATCAAAGGTTGGAATGAGATTAAAATTGCTGAGTCACTTTTGCAGAAAGGTGTTACATGGACATTCAATCCACCAGCTGGATCTCATTTCGGTGGGATTTGGGAAAGGCAGATACGTTCTGTCAGAAGAATCCTTACCCAGCTACTGAGACAACAGACTCTTAATGATGAGCATCTTCATACTTTGTTTTGTGAAGTAGAGTCTATTATAAATGATAGACCCATTACAAGAGTTTCTAATGACCCAAATGATATAGAAGCATTAACCCCAAATCATTTGCTTCTCATGAAAAAACAACCTGTGTTGCCACCTGGTTTATTTCAAAAGGAGGATTTGTACTCAAAAAGACGATGGCGTCAGGTCCAATACTTGTCTGATATTTTTTGGAAACGTTGGACCAAAGAGTATCTACCACTTTTACAAGAGAGACAGAAATGGTTAAATGTGAAAAGAAACCTAAAACCTGGTGATGTTGTTCTTATAGTGGATGATAGTGCACCAAGAGGTTCATGGTTAATGGGAAAGGTTGAAAAGGCAATTTGTGATGCAAATGGTCATGTGAGAAGAGTTTTGGTTAAGACAAAAAGCAGTGTTTTGGAAAGACCAGTGGACAAATTGTGTCTTTTACTGGAAATGGATGAGTGATGTGTTTTTGTTTAAAGCCATTGTGTTATGATGTTGTTTACAGTTAAGAGTACTGGTACAGTAACAAAAGAGTTTGAAAATGTTGCTTATGTAATTTTGGTAATTGTCATGCCTCAGCAAGAACAATTAGGGGCCGGAATGTAAGCACCATTTTGTAGAGTTTATAAATTTATAACTGATTTATGTCATATATTAGTTTCCTTTTGTGTTTCATATTTGTATAAGTAAGTTAAAGGGAAATGTATTTCATTTGTAACATTTGGATTTGAGAACATCTGTTAAGAAGATGTATTTTATGTGATTGAACTACAGAGGGCGCAATTCTGTTGTTAAGGCCCATGAAGAATAAAATGTTGTTGTATTTGAAGATGTAGAAGAATAAAGATGGCCGATGGAGCAACACGGTAGTTTTACCGTGCTGCGGCTGAATGTTGTCACACGCGTAAAACCGGCTCTGTATTGGTCATTCAAAGGAAGAGGTTAAATGGAAATTACAGAAGATCGAAAGAAACTATAGATTAGCCTCTACACTTTGGACACAATGACTGCCAGTTTCGAATCTAGTGCTGTTTCCTTCTTTAAAATGCACTGCTAGAACTGTACTGCAGCCACAAAACAATTTCATCATATTGTTAAGGAACAAAATGGTATAGAAACAAGGCTTGGATCAATATAAAGAAAAGAAGAAGAAAACCCTGTGCTGGTAAAAGATGAATTTAATTATAAAAAGATATCAATGCTAACATGATGATAAGTTAATATTTGGCACTCTGTAAACCAGACACTTTACCATTTTATATTACAGGATTATATTATTATATATTGTAAATATTATTACTATTATATTACTGCATATCACTGTATTGTTGCACATCTGCATTTGTACTGAAGATTACCCACTTGTATATGTATATACTGCACTAATGGACCCATTCACATCCCCGTATTCTTTGTTTTGTTTTCTTTCACTAAGCCCTTCTACAGCTTAGTATAGTTTTTATACAGTATAGTTTGTGTAGGTAGTATAATTAGTCTCTTTTGTTAGTATAGTTTGCATAAAGCTACCTTCATTGTTTGTATTCTATCCTATTGCCTGTATTTATTGTGCATGTTGAACTGCTGGATGCCCCAATTTCCTTTGGGATCAATAAAGTATCTATCCTTTCATCCACCTATCTAACATCTATCTGAACATCCTCAGCTTATTAATTATAGTAAGACAATTATCAATGTAACACATAAGTGAATTAAATATATTGAAACTGTACTGTAAATACTAATACTATAAATCTGCATTTTGATAAATAGTGAAGAAGCTGTCTGGCTGTGGAAGATGATGTCAGGTTTTCTTTATGTTGTAGTAATAATAAATACCTTAAAAATTATTTTTCTGAATTATGGCACCCTGTATTCCATTTTAATGCTTTTTTAGTAAACGTATCAATTTATTATTTTTTTTTTTAGGAAAGTGGGCTTTTATCCTTTTTCAGACAAGTTTTATTTTTCTACAGGATGTTGACCTCACAGGAGCCAGGCTGCAGTATGCGTAAAGAGATAATGAGCTTCACTGCTTTTCTGAACCAAGGGTAGAACAGTGCATAGATCAGAGGGTTTAGGCAGGAATTAAAATAGAACAGATAGAGCACAAAGGGTGGAATTAAACTATTGAGTAACGCTTCACCTACAAGATTAACACAGTAATATGGGCAGAAACATATCAGAAACACAGCTACAAGAACCCCAAGAGTCCTGGCTGCTTTCAACTCAGATTTCTTTGTTAGAGTCACTGAGAGCTGCAGTGTGACAGCTGTAACATGAGAGCGCATGGCACGAGCCTGAGACACAGCCACCACAAACACTCTCAGATACAGAATTATGATGACAGAAACTGGAACAATAAACGTTAAAATGACATCAATGGTTCCTGCAATGAAGTCAACGTTATTTCTACATTCTCCATAGCAGGAATGCTGCTTCCCTGGTTGAGTGAAATCAACAAACAGGGTGCTATAGAGACCAGAGCAGAGCCAACACAGACAGACACAGAGTTTAGCTCTTCTGTCAGTGATTCTGGTGGGGTAATGCAGAGGGTCACAAATAGCCACATAGCGGTCGACTGATATCAGCACTACGTTGCCCACTGAAGCAGAGGTAACAATAAAAGACACATAATTGTACAGAGAACATGCGAGGTCACCGAAAAACCAGCAGGATGTGTTTCGGAGGATTTCTCTTGGCAGCAACACGAGACCAACGAGAAAGTCTGAGACAGCCAGAGAGAGGAGGAGGATGTTAGTGGGTGTGTGGAGCTGCCTGAAAGGAGACAACAAAAAACAATCATTCAATCAACAAGTCCTCAAAATTCAAAATCAAAACAAATCAAAAACAAAACTGTTTTTGATGAGGAAAAAACAGTTTGGATAATTTTCTATCACTGCTGGGTGTCAGTGTCTGACAGAATTTTTTTTTTTGCAAAAATAACCAAAACTATGTGTAGTGTGGCATCATTCCTTAGACTGGATAAGCTACAGTAGCTGTTAAAAAAACACTGTGCCTGTAGTGTGAGATTGAGATGATGATGAACAGGTTGAGAGTTACAGTTAGCAGAGAGATGGATGACAACACAACATTAAGGATCACAAATGACCACTCCTCTGACAGAAGAGGTGTAGGTTTCTTGCAGGAACTGTTGAAGAGTTGAGGAACGCAGAGCTCGGTTGTGTCCTGGGTCCCCATCTTCACAGACCTGCAGAGAGCTGCAGCTTTCTCAGCATTACAAACAGAGAAGTTATATAATTGATACTCACACCTTTTAACTCCTCCTCTTGTCTTACTGTCTATCTCCTATCCTTCTCTCTGCTATACTCAGCCTTGCCCCTCCCTAGCTTCTTGTTATTTTACATTCTAAGTGCTGTATGATTTTGAAGGATCAGGGTGCAATTTCTGGGTGAAGAAAAACAAAAATGTGGGGGTGCGGTGTATGATAATAATTCATGAACCTGAAGCCTATTAGTCTGTATTACTAAGCTGCTGTAAATATATCTGCACATTATTATCAGTTCAAAGAACAAATGGTTTAATATGTCAGAATTAAATCCTCCTTCCACTTAGCAGTGTTTGCCACCTCTGCCCTTTAACGTCAAAATTAAATATGAAATACTGTCAAATTTCAACAGCAAAAAGAAAAAAAATTATATCTTGTACATATCTTGGGAAAATTGAGAAACAGTCTGCCTTGATGGTGGACTATTTCTGCTTTCTTTGTAATGTCATCTGCAGCATGCAACCTTCTTTTACCCACATTTTCAAATCTCTGAACAGGGAAGGAGGCATTTCCTGAGCTCAGCAGCAACATTTTCAGAGTTTCAGAGTGAACAAAGACCTGAAAATATTCCAGAATCGCTCTCATCCTCCTGGCAAAGTCCTACCCTGGTCAAGAGTGTGTTGATGTGGCCAAATATAATAGAGCTTGCAAAGGAAGATCTGTATGGTTGTAACTGAGGACTGCCTTCAACTGCATGAAAGGGAACTTATCAATAGGGAAAACACCACCAGCTATTAGCCCCAAAACTACTGGCAGGTGTTGGCTTTAGCCAAACTGGACAGGTCACCATGAAGTGCCCCTACTTCCCACATTAAATGTAGTCTTGGCTCCATCCTTCTTTTCAACTCCTCTGGAGTTGACTTAGTGTGATCAAGCTGCATTGGCTCTTTGGGTGAACCAATAGTGGCCCCAGAGTGGCCACTACTGGTTCACAGAGGGAAGGTGGAGAGAGGCTTCGTACCCTGATCTCACGCATGCTCGCCAAGGTTGTAACGGATTTCCTTATGGTTTGCAGGTGGTAATGTACTTATACCCGTTATGATACCCTTAGAAAACTCTGATTTTGCTATAGTGAAGGCTAAACAACCTTCATGCAAGCAATGAAAGACAGATTTCTGACCAACAGTTTATTACACTGCAAAACATTTTGTGCATTACCCATTTAAAACTGGCTGTGGCATTGTGCATGGCAAATGCTGTAGTCGTAGTCTGCAGCAAACCATGAATTGTAACAATTGCAGTTGTCTGAGGAGCATATCAAGGGTCCAGGGCCCCTGCCAGCAGCCCCTTGAGTCTAATTTTGTGTAATAGAAAAATTTTCATTAGTATCAATATTGTGTTGTAATACAGTGATTTAAGTAGAAATTTTTTTTTTCCACAGTCCATTATTTAAGTATTTACCTTAGGAGCCACCTGATTGAGAATGGTTTGGCAGTGTTCATTAAAAGAGAAAACAAGGAGTTCAACATTATCACCAGGATGAGCTGTAAAATTGAAAAGAGTAAAAAACTCTGATAAAACAGAATCATCAATAAAGCGTCTACGCTTAAAGCAAACTTGGGGAAAAGATTCGGAATCAAAAGTAACATTAAAAGAAATTGATTTATGGTCACTGAAGACAACTTCATTTATGCGCAGATGGTCGAGGGTAACACCATAAGTGAAGACCAAGTCCAGATACACGTTGAACAAAGTTAAAAGAGTCCATGATGCTCAGAAACTCCTTATTGGTGGCATTTGATGGGTCATCAGCATGAATGTTGAAGTCCACAACAATAATAATCCTGCCAAGTTTAATAGTGGAGGATAAAAACTCTTGAAAGTCTGATAAAAAAAAAAAAGATGCAGGAGAGCCAGGGGGATGATAAATTAAAATACCATGCACGGGCTGAACTTGACCAATTTTGATCATAGTCATTTCGAAGGAGTCATAACAACCCGCAGAGATCATCTGGCATAAAAATGTCCAGCTGTTCCACCTAAACAGCTAGAGGTCCGTGGTGTGCCGAAAAATGAACAGTCTCCAGGACACAGTTCTAAAATATGTGAGACTTAATTCTCATGCTGTCAGGTCTCAGAGATAAACATAAAATCCAGCTTCTCACTATGGAACAACTCATTTAAAATATGAGCCTTATTAGCAATAGAGCGGGTGTTTATTACCATCTTTTTGACAGAGGGAGCCTCTGGGTCATGAGCAGAAGCGCCTGGAACAGAGTCCGTACGGCAGAGTAAGCTGTGCAGCAAAACAGGGTTCCTGCCATGTTGAGCCGCAGGTTTCCACACTTTCAGATGGCAGCCCGGAGGTAGACATAAGGAAGCAAGTCCAGGAGGCAAGTCCAGTCCCAACCAGTCTCAGATGAATCTGCCTGTTAGTGGCCAAGAAATGAAGATCCTGTATATCCCCTTGTTTCCAAAGCCGATGAAGCAGCACAAGGAAACCAGCTCTCCTTCCTCGCCTACTCCTATAAGGTCTTCAAAGTAAGGGCAGAGTGACAGGAAACAGTGGAAATATGCTGGGGCCGCGCTCCACTCCAGCAGCAGAAGAAAAACAACCCTGTGTCATTGACTCTGGAAATTATCCATAACAGATTTGATCGCATGTAGCGAATGATGATCATATGTCCATAGGCAGACGACACGGGACGGAAAAGTAACAAAAACACTGATAAAACATAAAATAAACAAAAGCATGGACAGAGGTAGAGGCACAGCCGAACACAGGCGCCATCTTGCCCGCCATCTGCAGCTTAAACACACTTAACAAGCAAACACAGCCACGAAGACAACAAGACTCCGACAAGAGGAAGACTGAAGAAATAAATACACAGAGAGATAATCAGGGAACAGGAAATAGGGGGGGAGCACAGCTGAAAGTAATCACAGTAGATTACTTAAAATCTTGAGCGCTTTCTGGTTTACAGGCGCAGATTTTACAGTCCTTACAGTAGGGGTGAAGCATCCAAGGAAACCCACTGACCCATTGCATGTAAGTTTTGCCATACCACGTCATACCACCAAGCTGGTTACTGCCAGTTTCTGATGGTAAACTTTGTAACAAACAGGGTGTTTGATCCCACAGGTATTTACCTCTGTGACAGCTACTCCGTTTCATAGGGTCCAGGTCACTTTCGTCAGTGGGGTATTACCCTCTCCTGCAACTCTGTGACACTACTTAAGCTGTGGCGGGGTGACTCGTCTGGCTCTAACCACTGATAATCCTAACATCTGCCCCGCTTCTTCTATACTCCGATGCTGCCGGTCAGGAAGGCTCACGCAGCCGGCCCCGAAATATAGCCCAATTAGTTATAGTGGTTCACCCCTTGATCAGTGCACTTGTTACTGGCCAGATTCTTTTATTGGCTCGGACAGTGAGCCCAAGGGACATAAGTAAAGTTGAAGTGGACTACCGAAGACTAGTGTGTCCAAACCAGATCCAGATATTAGAGTTTTACTGTTGCATGGACATAGATGTACCATTAAAGGGGAAAGTAATTCTCAAGAGAATTATACTGACTTTTTAGAGTCAAATTTTATTATGCAGGTTTCAGCTCAAGCAGTTTGCATTCAGCTCAAAATCAATTCTTAATCAACTCTCCAAATTCAACAATCAACTTAATTTCAGAATCCAAATGAATCAATCACAGAGCATATCCTTCAGAATTACTAGATCTGAATCAAGATCGTATACTTAAGCTGGGTTGTTGAGGAAGGGGTTTGAAAATGTCCAAATATTTAAAACTCTTTTTTGGGAAGAAAGGGCTTCGGGTGAGTCACTCGGCCGAAGTGACCACACCCAATGTCCGGTCTGTTACTGCCTCAGTGAAGTTGGGAAAAAAGGAGAAGTCCAAAAGGAAAGATGTTAGTTTTCTTCTGTTCACCGTCCTCTTTTATAATGCTTACTGTTATGCAAAAATCATCCTTGAAATCCAACAGCTTAGGTCCAATCGTCATCTGAATATGCAGGGAGAATGCACTCAAAACCATTCTAAGTCAATTAGTTGTCCACAGCTGGGTTGGCTCTGTCCATTCTGTAGATCAGTCCAGGTGCTGGGAAGGGCTCCCAAGATTCTCTTCCGATGCTTCTGTGCATCGCCTTTTATATTTTAATCTAAGACACATCCTAGTTTTAGAACATCATCATGACAAATTATCACTCCACTGTCCAGCTTCAACTTATGGTATTTGGCTTTGACCATTACTTCATCCCCTCTCCCCTCTGGGTTTTCAGGTACTTTTCCACTCTGAACATGTCTGGACATGTTTTTCTCTTTGCTCTTACTCATCCTTGGTAACAGCTTTCAGTTCCTCATTTTACCCTGCTCAGTGATTCTCCAACATTTCACAATTTATTTAACTTATTGTGCTTAAAAATCATTTCTGTGTTACAGACATTCTTATCAACTTAGAAATCATACAGATTATTTGTTACATTCCATAGAAAACCTGGTCTTGTTAGGAGAGACGGCATCCATCCCACTTTGGATGGAGCAGCTCTCATTTCTAGAAATCTGGCCAAATTTATTAACCCTCCTAAAAACTGACTACCCAGGGTTGAGACCAGGAAGCAGAGTTGCAGTCTTACACGCCTCTCTGCAGCTTCTCTCCTCCTGCCATCCCCCCAAAACCCCATCCCCATAGAGTCGGTGCCTGCTCCCAGACCACCAAAAAACAAAGCTAAAATCAGCAAAAAGCTATTTAAGCATAAAAATTCAAAAACAATAAATAATACAGCTTCATCAACTGCACCAAAGAATAAAACAATTAAATGTGGATTGTTAAACATTAGGTCTCTCTCTTCCAAGTCCCTATTAGTAAATGATTTAATAATTGATCAACGTATTGATTTATTCTGCCTTACAGAAACCTGGTTACAGCAGGATGAATATGTTAGTTTAAATGAATCAACACCCCCGAGTCACAGTAACTGTCAGAATGCTCGAAGCACAGGTCGAGGAGGAGGATTAGCTGCAATCTTCAATTCCAGCTTATTAATTAATCAAAGACCCAGACAAAGTTTTCATTCTTTTGAAAGCCTGACTCTTAGTCTTGTCCATCCTAATTGGGAAAATCAAAAACCTGTTTTATTTGTTATTAATTATCGTCCACCTGGTCCCTACTCAGAGTTTCTGTCTGATTTCTCAGACTTTTTATCTGATTTAGTGCTCAGTTCAGATAAAATAATTATAGTGGGTGATTTTAACATCCATGTAGATGCTGAGAATGACAGCCTCAACACTGCATTTAATCTATTATTAGATTCAATTGGCTTCTCTCAAAATGTAAAGGAGCCCACCCACCACTTTAATCATACTCTGGATCTTGTCCTAACATATGGCATAGAAACTGAAGACTTAACAGTAGTCCCAGAAAGCCCCCTCCTGTCTGATCATTTCTTAGTAACATTTACATTTACTTTAATGGATTACACAGCAGTGGGGAATAAGTTTTATTACAGCAGAAGTCTTTCTGAAAGTGCTGTAACTAAGTTTAAGGATCTAATTCCTTCATTGTTATGCTCTTCAGTGCCATGTGCCAACACAGTGCAGAGCAGCTACCTAAACTCTGCTCCCAGTGAGGTCGATTATCTCGTCAATAGTTTTACATCCTCACTGCGTATAACTTTGGATACTGTGGCTCCTCTGAAAAGGAAAGCTTCAAATCAGAAGTGCCTGACTCCGTGGTATAATTCACAAACGCACAGCTTAAAGCAGATAACCCGAAAGCTGGAGAGGGAATGGCGTCTCACTAAATTAGAAGATGCTCATTTAGCCTGGAAAAAGAGTTTGTTGCTCTATAAAAAAGCCCTCCGTAAAGCTAGGACATCTTACTACTCATCATTAATTGAAGAAAATAAGAACAACCCCAGGTTTGTTTTCAGCACTGTAGCCAGGCTGACAAAGAGTCAGAGCTCCGTAGAGCAGAGTATTCCTTTCACGTTAACTAGTAGTGACTTCATGGATTTCTTTACAAATAAAATTTTAGACATTCGAGAAAAAATTATTCATAACCATCTCAAAGATTATTCTTCATGTTCGGCTGCTTTCAGCACTGCTGGTATTTGTTTAGACTCTTTTGCTCCAGTTGATCTTTCTGAGTTAACTTCAATAGTTACTTCCTCCAAACCAGCAACATGTTTGTTAGATCCCATTCCTACTAGACTGTTCAAAGAAGTCTTTCCTATTATTGATGCTTCAATCTTAAAAATGATCAATCAGTCTTTATTAGTTGGCTATGTACCACAGACCTTCAAGGTGGCTGTAATTAAACCTCTACTTAAAAAGCCATCACTTGACCCAGCTGTCTTAGCTAATTATAGGCCAATCTCCAACCTTCCTTTTCTCTCAAAGATTCTTGAAAGAGTAGTTGTAAAACAGCTAACTGATCATCTGCAGAGGAACGGTTTATTTGAAGAGTTTAAGTCAGGTTTCAGAATTCATCACAGTACAGAAACAGCATTAGTGAAGGTTTCAAATGATCTTCTTAGAGCCTCTGACAGTGGACTCATCTCTGTTCTTGTCCTGTTGGACCTCAGTGCAGCTTTTGATACCGTTGACCATAACATTTTATTACAGAGATTAGAGCTTGCTATAGGTATTAAAGGTACTGCACTGCAGTGGTTTGAATCATATTTATCTCATAGACTCCAATTTGTTCATGTAAATGGGGAGTCTTCTTCACGCACTAAGGTTAATTTTGGAGTTCCACAGGGTTCTGTGCTAGGACCAATTTTATTTACATTATACATGCTTCCCTTAGACAGTATTATTAGAAAGCACTGCATCAATTTTCATTGTTATGCAGATGATACTCAGCTTTACCTATCAATGAAGCCAGATGACACACATCAATTAGTTAAACTGCAGGAATGTCTTAAAGACATTAAGGCCTGGATGACCTCTAATTTCCTGCTTCTAAATTCAGATAAAACTGAAATTCTTGTTCTCGGCCCCACAAATCTTAGAAACATGGTGTCTAACCAGATACTTACTCTGGATGGCATTACTCTGGCCTCCAGTAACACTGTGAGAAATCTTGGAGTCATATTTGACCAGGATATGTCCTTCAATGCACATATTAAACAAATATGTAGGACCGCTTTTTTGCATTTGCGCAATATTTCTAAAATTAGAAACATCCTTTCTCAGAGTGATGCTGAAAAGCTCATTCATGCATTTATTACTTCTAGGCTGGATTATTGTAATTCATTATTATCAGGCTGTCCTAAAAGCTTCCTGAAAAGCCTTCAGCTGATCCAAAATGCTGCAGCTAGAGTACTGACAGGGACTAGAAAGAGAGAGCATATTTCTCCCATATTGGCTTCTCTTCATTGGCTCCCTGTTAAATCTAGAATAGAATTTAAAATTCTTCTCCTCACATACAAGGTCTTGAATAATCAGGCACCATCTTATCTCAAAGACCTCATAGTACCATATCACCCCAACAGAGCACTTCGCTCTCAGACTGCTGGCTTACTTGTGGTTCCTAGGATACTTAAGAGTAGAATGGGAGGCAGAGCCTTCAGCTTTCAGGCGCCTCTTCTGTGGAACCAGCTTCCAGCTTGGATTCGGGAGACAGACACCCTCTCTATTTTTAAGATTAGGCTTAAAACTTTCCTTTATGATAAAGCTTATAGTTAGGGCTGGATCAGGTGACCCTGAACCATCCCTTAGTTATGCTGCTATAGGCCTAGGCTGCTGGGGGGTTCACATAATGCACTGTTTCTCATTCACCTTATTTACTTTGTTTATACTCCACTCTGCATTTAATCATTAATTGATATTAATCTCTGGCTCTCTTCCACAGCATGTCTTTCTCTCCCCTCAGCCCAACCGGTCGCGGCAGATGACTGCCCCTCCCTGAGCCTGGTTCTGCTGGAGGTTTCTTCCTGTTAAAAGGGAGTTTTTCCTTTCCACTGTCGCCAAGTGCTTGCTCATAGGGGGTCGTTTTGACTGTTGGGTTTTCTCTGTATTATTGTAGGGTCTTTACCCACAATACAAAGCGCCTTGAGGCGACAGTTTGTTGTGATTTGGCGCTATATAAATAAAATTGAATTGAATTGAATAAATCAACTTTATCATTTTATATAAATCAGAATTATGATTGTCCACATATTACCAGGCATAAGCCATCGAATAACCAAGATCTCAACTCCTACTGACTTCATTCGACAAGGGTTTCATAAGTTAAAAACGAACGAAATAATGAAAGCTGAATTTGAAAAAAATAATTTTTTTTACTGAAATAAACAAAAAATATAAATAAAAGGAAAGAAAGATAACTAACTAAAACTGTATTGTGACTTTATGAAACTAAGCAAAACTGAAATCATAGATAAAATGACCTTTGTTTTCATTGTTTTATTTAAAACCCTTGTGGATTTATATGAAATTATTTTTTTCCGCTCTGTCAGTTTAAGCTGGGAGCACCATCGGGCAACTGCGTGCATGGTCACCACCCTGGTTCACAAAGTAATGGTAGCGGCCTGCCGAGAAAACAACAGAATCCCTTAAAGGGGTTTGGAGTATGATATCATAGAAAGAAGCGAGTGTCTTGTTGTGGATGATGATAACATGTTCCTCTGATCCTACGACGTCAAATGACGTGCACCTCCATAGAAATTGAACTACAAAGTTGTGATTAACCTGTTCAGTCCTTGTGTGTTTCTGGCTACTAGTGTATGAATTTATCAGTCAGAGAATAACAATCAGGAATAATACTCAAAGTGTCAAAGGACTCACAAATGTCAGCAAATTCCTGGAGAGATTGCTAAAACTATTTACATGAGGGATTAAACAAAGTGAAAAAAACAGGGACAAATATGTTTGCAGCCAAAAAACTGAGCACGAAGAGCGAGGACCAAAAAAGTCCCAGCCTGCACCACATATAAACACCAGCACGTGACCCCAAGGTAATTAACACACACAATCCAGCCACACAAGCATAAATGCGGACATGAAGTCGGCCACTTGTAGGTTGTGTACAGAGGCTGCAAAGACCCTGCAAGTCTAATCAGCGAGCATCTAACCAAGCTAGCTCCAAAACAGAAGCAGCTTCAGGTGGTGAGAACATCAGGATGCAGCTGGATTTGAGCTTTGATTCCTTCAAAAGTTCAGTTTGTTTTTGTCCAGCATTCGCTGTGTTCTGATGTTATACACCACTTGTACTGCACTGACGCTTACGTTTGTTGTAGAGTTTGAGTTTTGGAGTTCATGTTTTTCTTTATGTTTCTCCCTGTTGATGTTCATGTGTGTCCATAATATTACACACATTAAACACTTAATGCTGCTGTTTTCTGAACAGTTGGTTGTTGAATGCAATTTTTTAAATGGTATCTTTTGTCGAGTTTTTATTACAAAATAGTCACTCTTGCTCCTGACAAAGTATGAAAACCTAAAACTAATGAAAACTAAACTATACACACACACACACAGATATATATACATATATATACACTGCTCAAAAAAATAAAGGGAACACTTAAACAACACAATATAACTCCAAGTAAATCAAACTTCTGTGAAATCAAACTGTCCACTTAGGAAGCAACACTGACTGACAATCAATTTCACATGCGGTTGTGCAAATGGAATAGACAACAGGTGGAAATTATTGGCAATTAGCAAGACACTGTGGTGTCTGCAAGGACTGAAATGCTTTGAATCAACACAGTATGGACACCACATGAAGGAGCCAATGGTGTTGGAGAACTACAGTTGATATTCTTATGTTTGGCTGAATTTACATGATAATAAAATATTGCTTCATTGTATATACACCACAGTAACACAATAGTTGGACTTCACTTATGACAACTTTTCATGTATGCATAACATTTTTGGTTAAATCAATTTAAGAATGCTGTCTTTGTCATTTGCTAAATACATGGGGACCTCAGATGTTTTTTTCTTTTGCTCCATTCGAGGGAAAGGGAGGATAGGTAAGGACAGGTCCATAGAGAGGTTCGATGGGTCAACCAACTGATCTAATGGACACTTTTTTTATTTTATTTACTGAGGCTTTCCTGTGTATTTGCTAAATGGTCACATGACAATCAGTAATACTCCCTTTTTTCTTTTTTGAGTTCCTCTGCGGTGCCAAAGGTGATCACTGTGGGCAGCAGGATCGTGGGGAAATTTTTCCAGCCTTGATTGCGTTAAGATGGTCATTTAAGAAAGAAAGCTGCCAGACAGAGGTTTTTGCTCCCACACCTCACAAGAAGTCAGAAAAGGCTTTTGTTAAAATTATGTTATGGGAGAAACTGTATTTTGATGTAAGGTAAATGGTAATGGACTAGTTCTTATATAGCACTTTTCTACTCAGTCAGAGCACTCAAAGCGCTTATACAACACGTTTTTTACATTTACCCATGCACACCCATTCATACAAGCACTTCCATGTTTACTAAGCTAAGTGCTTTTTTAATTATATACCATCCACACACATTCACACTCCGACGGAACGGTCGGAGAGCAACTTGGGGTTAAGTATCTTGCCCAAGGATACATTGGCATGTAGCCTGGAGTAGCCAGGAATTGAACCCCTGACCTTCCGATCAGTAGGTGACCTGCTCTACCTACTGAGCTACAGCCACCCCTGTAGCTCAGTAGGTAAGGGATAATATTTCTGTGTTCTTTGTTTTTCGAGACTTAGTTTGAAGTCTCGAAGGGGGGAAATATGTGGTGTCTGTACTGCTATGTTAAACTCTGTGTATGCATGTATGGTTTCCTCCTTAAGGGTTCATGCAAAGCGTAATTTGATTTGGACATACGCACAAAGGGCCCCTTGTAGGCTCTCTGGCCTTCCATATACGGAATTGACCATATGTCCAGATATAGGTTATGGGTTGAAACTGTTTTTCATAGCCATATATGGAAAGTTAGGATGTGGGGATTTCGCCAACACTGTTTTTTGCAATAAACTTTGTATATATGCATTAAGACTTTGTCAGCGAGGATTTTTTCTTCAAGAACACATCCACTCAAGCCACAACACACTCAATAAAGGAGTGGTTCTGCAGGTGGGGACCACAGACCACTTCTCAGTACCTATGCTTTCTGGCTGATGTTTTGGTCACTTTTGAATGTTGGTGGTGCTTTCACACTCGTGGTAGCATTAGACAGACTCTACAACCCACACAAGTGGCTCAGGTAGTGCAGCTCATCCAGGATGGCACATCAATGCGAGCTGTGGCAAGAAGGTTTGCTGTCTCTGTCAGCGTACTCTCCAGAGGCTGGAGGCACTACCAGGAGACAGGCCAGTACACCAGGAGATGTGGAGGAGGCCGTAGGAGGGCAACAACTCAGCAGCAGGACCGCTACCTCCGCCTTTGTGCAAGGAGGAACAGGAGGAGCACTGCCAGAGCCCTGCAAAATGACCTCCAGCAGGCCACAAATGTGCATGTGTCTGCACAAACGGTTAGAAACCGACTACATGAGGATGGTATGAGGGCCCGACGTCCACAAATGGGGGGTTGTGCTCACAGCCCAACACCGTGCAGGGCTCTTGGCATTTGCCGGAGAACACCAGGATTGGCAAATTTGCCACTGGTGCCCTGTGCTCTTCACAGATGAAAGCAGGTTCACACTGAGCACATGTGACAGACGTGACAGAGTCTGGAGACGCCGTGGAGAGCGATCTGCTGCCTGCAACATCATTCAGCATGACCGGTTTGGCAGTAGGTCAGTAATGGTGTGGGGTGGCATTTCTTTGGAGGACCGCACAGCCCTCCATGTGCTCACCAGAGGTAGCATGACTGCCATTAGGTACCAAGATGAGATCGTCAGACCCCTTGAGAGACCATATGCTGGTACGGTTGGCCCTGTGTTACTCCTAATGCAGGACAATGCTAGACCTCATGTGGCTGGAGTGTGTCAGCAGTTCCTGCAAGATGAAGGCATTGAAGCTATGGACTGGCCTGCCCGTTCCCCAGACCTGAATCCGATTGAGCACATCTGGGATATCATGTCTCACTTCATCCACCCACGCCACATTGCACCACAGACTGTCCAGGAGTTGGCGGATGCTTTAGTCCAGGTCTGGGAGGAGATCCCTCAGGAGACCATCCACCACCTCATCAGGAGCATGCCCAGGCATTGTAGGGAGGTCATACAGGCACGTGGAGGCCAAACACAATACTGAGCCTCATTTTGACATGTTTTAAGGCCTCCATGTGTGCGTGTGACTCTGAGTACTGCTGTGTATTTGTATTGGCATGTGTGTTTCAGAGACAGAGAGAGAGAAGAAAAATTGTTGCTTTGTTTAGTATGTGTGTGCTATGGTTTGTGTATCTGTGTGTGTGCATGTGACAGTAGGACAGAGAGAGAGAGAAATAGGAAATAAGGACAAATATTTTGAGATGAATTACTTTACAAAAGTATGGTGTCATTTGTTGTTTAAATGGGAACAGAGTTTAAATGAATAGGACAATTTTACAGTGGTCATATTAGCTGTTTTGCAATGTCGTAGCTTTGCTGTGTGTGTGTGTATGTGTGTGTTGCTTATAGTGTTGCTGTGTGTGTGTGTGTGTGTGTGAATTTAAGTGAGAGTCAGAGAGACAGAGGTTTGTGTGTGTGAATGAGAGTTATAGCCCTGTAAGCTTTTTTTCTTTTCTTTAATTTGTTTAGATATGGTTGTTGATAAGGGTATGCAGGTCAAAAATTCTCAGAGGGAAGTTTTTGCTTCTGATACATATGAGAGGTAAGCCAATCATAGATGGATTAAAAAAAAAAAAAAAGATTTGAAAAAAATGACAAAAAAAGGAGTCGGGTCAATATCAGTATAAAGTACCTTTTGGTGTCCTCATCAGAATCAATAAATTATTGTTAACATGTTTCAAAATAATGAAAATTTTAGGTATTAGGTTTAGGTTGGCATTTGTGCAAGCAAGATGGCGCCAGTGTGTGTGGCTGCTGGTGCCGGCTGGTGAAGATTAAGTTTTACCTGACGCACTCTTCTGCTTCTACCCGATCAGTGCATGGATCGTTTCTAGGATCTCGTGTGCGTCGGCGTTTCCTGGATCCTGTTGATGCCTGTTTGGTGCCCGTTGTCGGCTTTGAAGGCCTTCGGCCCTGCCACCCACGCCCTCTCTGGCTCAACATGCGCCGACAATGTCTCCGAAACCTGAGACCGCTGTGCTGGGTTTCCCGACTTGTTGGAGCCCATGCTCCAGCTCCTGTCAGGATTGGCCTGGTAAATGCCAGGTCACTGGCGAATAAAACTTTTATTCTTCGGGACTTTTTTAGTTCCCGTTACCTGGATTTTCTGTTTGTGACTGAGACGTGGCTGAGTGTTGGTGAGTCCATTGCTCTGTCTGAGCTTTTACCAGCAGATTGTTGTTATTTTAACTCACCACGGGCTTCAGGGAGAGGGGGAAGCACTGCGACTGTTTACAAACAGGACTACAAATGTAAGCAGTGCTTTCTACAGTCGTCATTCTCCAGCTTTGAGTTTACCTCGTTTGAGATGAGGCACATCAACCCGGTTTTCTGTGCTGTGGTTTACCGGCCCCCCAAATACAACAAAAACTTCATAAATTACTTCTCTGATTTTCTAGCAGGGATTATACATAATTATGAATATGTTCTTATTGTTGGAGATTTTAATATACGTGTGTTGTCCTGATAAGCCACTGGTAAAGGACTTTTAAGCCTTCTTGACTCTTTTAACCTGGTACAGGCCGTACCCGGCCCTACACATGAGCACGGACACACACTGGACCTGGTTCTTTCCTGCGGTCTGCCTGTGACTAATCTGGAAATCTGTGACTCTGTATTCTCGGATCATCTGCCTGTGTTATTCACTGTTAGTCTGACACGCAGTTAAAACTCGCGCTCCTGTTCGGCACTGTCGGGTTATTAACCCGTCCACTGCCGCTCAGTTTTCTACTGCTTTTTTTCACCTCTGTGGTCCATTTGACTTTCTCTCCTCTAATACAGAAGAGCTCATTTCTTGGTTCTACTCTTCCTGTCAAACCATCCTGGACTCGGTGGCTCCATTAAAAACCAGGCAGGCAAAGACTAAACCTGAGCCATGGTTTAATGACAGAACTCGTGCTGTGAGGAGGGAATGCCGCCGAGCTGAATGCAGGTGGAAAAAAGATAAACTGCAGGTGACTCTTCAAATTTTAAAAGACTGCTGGCATCACTACCAGAGCACGGTTAAAGAGGCAAAAAGGGAATACTTTGCAAAAATTATTTCCTCCAACAGCCATAACCCACGTGTTTTATTTAACACTATTGACTCTGTGCTTAATACTCCACAGAATGCCTGTTTGGAAATGTCTCCTGATACGTGCAATAATTTTCTACGTTTTTTTATTGAAAAGGTTGCTAGTACCAGGGCTCTTATCACAGCTCCTGGTTCTGACCCCTCTGTTTCAGTCCCTTCCTCTGCTGTTTTCACTCAGTTTGAGTCTGTGACTCTCTCACTTTTAGAGGATGTGATTGGCCATATTAAGCCATCAGGTTCCCCCCATGATCCTGTCCCTCCACGATTTTTTAAAAGAAATTTTATCTAGAATAGGGCAGCCTGTTCTTACCATTATAAATAGCAGTCTGTCCTCAGGTGTGGTCCCTGCTATTTTTAAACATGCAGTAGTCCAGCCTCTGCTTAAGAAACCTGGTCTTGATCTTGCTGTGCTGGCTAATTATCGGCCTATTTCCAAGCTGCCTTTTCTTTCTAAGGTTTTAGAAAAAATTGTGTACTGTCAGCTGAAACAGCTTTTAGATGAGAATAGCACCCTGGAGGTTTTTCAGTCAGGTTTTAAAACCCTTCATAGCACAGAATCTGCTTTATTAAAAGTTTTTAAGGACACCCTTCTTGCATGTGATTCTGGGAACCATGTTGTTCTGGTTTTACTTGACCTAACTGCTGCCTTTGATACAGTAGACCACAACATTTTAATATCTCGATTACACCACTTAGTAGGCGTTGTGGCACTGTTCTTAAATGGTTCAGTTCTTACCTGGCACAGAGAACTTTTTCTGTGAACATTCTTGATGCTGAATCATCTGCTGCTTCTCTGCCATGTGGTGTCCCGCAGGGCTCAATTCTGGGCCCACTGCTTTAATCACTATATTTACTGTCTCTGGGTTCTATCCTCAGAAAACATGGAATCTCATTTCATTGTTATGCTGACGATTGTCAAATTTATTTGCCGTTGAAGCAGAAAGATATCAATTCCGTAAAACATCTCCTGGCATGTCTAGGTGATATTAAAGCTTGGTTGGCCTTGAACTTTTTAAATTTTAATGAAAAGAAAACAGCGGTAATGGTGTTTGGACCCAGTGGCTCCTGTGAGTCCTCCTCTGTTGACCTGGGACCCTTGGAGGTATATTTTAAACCCATTATTACTGATCTTGGTTTTAAGGTGGACAGTGATTTTAAATTGGACAGCCAAATCAGAGCCGTGGTTAAGTCCAGTTTTTATCATTTGAAGCAATTGGCATCAGTAAAAGCATTTCTATTTAGGCAGCATTTTGAAACAGTGATCCATGCTGGATTACTGTAATTCCCTTTATTTTGGAGTCAGTCAGTCACTACTCTCACGTCTGCAGCTGGTTCAAAATGCTGCTGCACCACTTTTGATGGGAACTCAAAAGACAGAGCTGTCATGTCCTGGGCCGGTGGCCCAGTGTTTTATGTTTTCTTGGTATGGTTTCCGTTTTCTCAGGTTGTTTTGTTATCTGTTATAGTTGCCTTCAGTTATTTCTAGTTCCTTGTGTCTCTCTGTATTCTGTATCAGGTTTGCGTCTCTGTTCCCTTGTCATACTTCCTGTTTTATTTTGATATCCATCCAGCCCCTGTCTGTTGTATTCAGTTTTGCTTCCCTCTGGTCTCGTCTTAGTTATCAGTGTCACCTGTGTTCCCACCTGTTTCCTCTTCCCTCATCAGCCCTTCTGTGTATTTAAGTCCTGCGTTTTCTCTGCCTGTTGTCGCATCGTTAATGTTTCCGTGCCTGCGTGCTCCTGTGCTCTCTGTGTCTTCCCTTCGGCTCACTCAGAAGGTTTTTGTATTCGTTCCCCCGAGCCTAAGTAAACACCTTTTACAGTATGCTTACCTCCGGAGTCCAGCGTTTTTGCCCTTCCTCACCCGTTTCATCGCCGGCCTTGACAAGAGCACATGACCTCTGTCCTGGCCTCACTTCACTGGTTGCCTATACATTTTAGGATTCATTTTAAAATTCTTATGTTTGTTTTTAAATCTTTGCACAATCTTGCACCACCTTACCTCTCTGAGCTTCTTCACCCCTACATACCTTGCAGGTCTCTCAGGTCAGCAGACCAGCTGCTCTTGGAGGTACCAAGATCAAGAAGGAAGCTCAGAGGGGACAGGGCTTTCTCTGTTGTTGGTCCTAAGTCACTGTCCTTCACTGTCCACTTTTAAAGTTCGTCTTAAAACCCATCTTTTTTCTTTGGCTTTTAACTCCAGTGGGATATAATTTTAAACTGTTTAACCTGAAAGAGTTATTTAATTGTTATTTATTTGTGTTTTAATGTACAGCACTTTGTGTCAGCTGTGGTTGTTTTAAAGTGCTTTATAAATAAAGATGGTATGGTATGGTACTATTATGAATGTGGATACACTGACACACACATCAGTACAAAAGCAAGTTTCTTAAAATGAATTTCACTAATTTTATGCATTTTCTTTGGTTGGATGAATCTGTTTTTGCTATGTCCCACACACTGGTCTGCTCCTTTCAAGCAGTGTAATAAGGCAGTAAATGGCACACAATGAAAATACTTTTTAAACGTTCTTATTACTCTTACTAAATTCTTGGGTAAAACAAACCATTTTGATTTTTTATCTCCATTTTTATTATTTTATTTAACATTTTGTGCACGTCCATATAACTACTGTCCACCCTGTCATCATGGAGTAATTGCCCCTTTAAGAGACTAACTAATGAAATCAATAACATCAACACCCTGAATCTGTCTTTCTTCAATGGAGGTTGAAACAGGTGCGGCAGCTACAGTGAGCAGCTACACTTATATTTCCTAATTTTCATGTAATTATGTTGGTAGTTAGGTGTGGTCAACCTTAACATGTCCATCCTGTCAGAGGAAAAGCTGATTAATAGAAAAAGTTTTCAGAAAGTTTAAATATATTTTGAAAACATCATGTGGTCTCCTTCAATAACCAATAACTTTGGTAGCTGATGGTCTATCATGTGCTTCTTAGATACTAAATTAATCCAAAAATGTCCATCCTGTCATTGTCCACCCTGTCGCCAAACCCCACATGACAGGGTGGACTTTGTATTGTATAGTTGGGATTTTCTTTCATTTTTTTTTTTTACATATTTTGATGAGATGGTGATAATTTAAGAGTTCTTTGAACTTTTTGTTTTTCTCAAATTAGGCTCATACTGATCAAAAGGCCAGTCATTGATGAATTTTGTATTGTCTTTTTAGAGCAATGAGTCCAGATGTCGCAGAGACAGTACGGCAATATTGGGAACACCAAGATGCTGCTCCAGACAGAGGAAGAGATGGGATAAAGACAGAAACACTGGAAAGAAGAAGGGTATCCCTGAGCTCAGTGAGACAGAGAAGTGGGGGGAAGGAAAAAAAATGGGAGAAAGAGAGGTGTATCCTGCTGCCTTAACTTGCTGTGGGAGAAATGCATCAGTACAATTGAGATTTTCTTTTTTTTCTTAAGTAACATCCTTGTTGCTACAAGATTCTGTCCAACCATTTTCATTTGACTTTGTCCATGACAGGGTGGACATATTTTACAATGTGCTCATTCTTTATCTGCTTGCAGTAAATTCATAAAAAGTGTGGGAGCTTGACCAACATTCATTTACAACAACCTAAGATCAACTTGATACAATGGATATGAAATTAGTTGAGAAACTGAAACTTTTTTTGGATGATTTGAGAATTGTCAAAAGCACTTTTTGGTGTTATTGACCCAGTCAGGAGTTCAGTGATTTAAAAATAAAAAAATGAATAAAAAAAGCCAGTATAATAGACTAATGTCTTGAAAATCCCCAATTGAAGGTTTTGTTTTGCAAATTATTAGAGGGTTTTTTTTTTTTTTAGAAGATTGTTGTTAAACTTTAAGAAAGAGTTTCTAAAGGAAGCCAAGTTATACTGAAAAGTTTCAGTAGAACTAAATCAATTTAAGAAATGATGATGTCACTAACGAAAATCCCTCAGTTTAATTCTAACAGGAGCCTGAACAACATCACTGGGCCTGCAGAAAAACTGGACTGATCAGTTACCAATAAAGAAACTCTGGTGCGGTACAAGGTGATTTAAGCTCAAGCCAAGATCTCGTGAAAAGACTGACAGCTCCACAGACTCATAAAAAAAGGCTCCTGGTTCCACAAGAAGGAGGAGGCCAACCATCTCACAAACAGGTGACCTGAGAGTTCTTGACCGATGATCTTTGTGTCCAAGTCTGAGCCCAGGGGGAGGGTCAACAACAGGAGACCTCTTCGACATAGGGAACGGTAGGCCTTACGCATGCTCAGTCAAAAGGTCTCAGTGAAGAACCAAAACACACGAGAGGGTCAAAGGTCAAAGAACTCCCAGGCAGAAAGCAATTGATTCCAATGTTTTAATTTCAGTTATGCTATACTTAGTAGTATGACTCATAACTACTATTGTAAGGTCACCCCTACAAGAGCCAGAATTTTGTGGTTTCAAGAGTATAATTTGTTTAATGCTTCCTCCAACACTAACTATTGTTCTCTTATTAATTCCCATGAGGCCTCAGGGGGACACACCCTGATGTCATTTTAGACAACCAAAGATACCAAGTCTGCAGTGAGCTGTATGTAAGGTCAACAAACGATGGTGTTGTGAATATGAACAAAAAAAAAAAAAGCATCTGACTAGAGACTTTGTCCATAACATTTTTATTCTTTGCTTGATTGATTTGTGGTGAAACCCCACTACAGGGGTTTAGATTTAAAAGCATAGAATTGTACAAAATGAAAAGAAAAAAACAGTTAAAGCCTCTATTTCACTGGCAAACTAGTAACAACTGCTGATGTTGTTTTAGGTCGAGGTTATGCATTTTTCCCTTCCATAATTTAGCAATCTGATATTAATAAAGCCATATTTTGTCTGCCATAATTATTCTATTTTTTACTTACAGACCCTTACAGAATAAATATTATTTTGAGTCCAGTATAATCCTTCGAAATGATTTTGATTCTCAATCTCTTTAAGATATTTTATTTCCCCAGATTTTCATACAGTGGAGTCAGATTTGAACAGTAATTTTACAGGTACAGACAAAGTTATCCAAGAGCTATTTAAAATTAAAGCACTTTAAATTGATTATTTTTAGATATTTTGAGATTCATCCCATGTTTTGTTTTTTGTTTTCTTGTGTTCTTTTTGTTCCACTCTAGCTTACATAGAAAGTGTTTCAAATTTTAATTTAAGGATATTAATTTGTATTTTAAATTTTCTGATGTAGGAATAGTAGGAATGGGCTCTAATAAACATGTTGCTGGTTTGGAGGAAGTAACTATTGAAGTTAACTGTTAAAATCAATTGGAGCAAGAGTCTAAACAAATACCAGCAGTGGTGAAAGCAGCCGAACATGAAGATAAATCTTTGAGATGGTTATGATTAATTTTTGCTCTAATATCCAAAATTTTATTTGTGAAGAAATCCATGAAGTCACCACTACTTAAAGTGAAAGGAATACTCGGCTCTACAGAGCTCTGACTCTTTGTCAGCCTGGCTACAGTGCTGAAAAGAAACCTGGGGTTGTTCTTATTTTCTTCAATTACTGATGAGTAGTAAGATATCCTAGCTTTACGGAGGGCTTTTTTATAGAGCAACAAACTCTTTTTCCAGGCTAAATGAGCGTCTTCTAATTTAGTGAGATGCCATTCCCTCTCCAGCTTTCGGGTTATCTGCTTTAAGTTGTGTGTTTGTGAATTATACCACGGAGTCAGGCACTTCTGATTTGAAGCTTTCCTTTTCAGAGGAGCCACAGTATCCAAAGTCGTACGCAGTGAGGATGTAAAACTATAAAACTAACGAGATAATCGACCTCACTGGGAGCAGAGTTTAGGTAGCTGCTCTTCACTGTGTTGGCGCGTGGCACTGAAGACCATAATAATGAATACTGCACGAAAAGACAGGTTTTTGTCCCCGTATACTGACGCTGGCACTGCTAGTAAACGACAGCTTTCGACAGCTTATGGGGCAGCACATATGCGTTCACCTGATACGGACATGGTCGTTTAAGTACCACCAGAAGCAGCCGGCCGGCGGGAGGTGTTAACGACTCTATTTTACATATGAATAGCAGCACTGCAAGCCGAAGCAGCGGCAACAGACCAACGTGGCTTCTCAGTCATTGGATGAAAAAAATGACATCACAATTCATCATTCACGTGTGATTGGTTGGTAGATTTGTTCCCCATTGGCCTTTATAAAGACAGGCCTGGGTAAGCCCCTCCCGAATAAATATTAACCCAGTAATAAAAAGTTTTTTTAATTACGATTTCTGTGATATACCTTATATGTTATGTTGTATTCATGCCATGCCACCTCAACTAAAGGGAATTCAATTAAGAAAAACAAATTGTAAGGGAAAAGTTTTTTGTTTTATTTATACAGCAATATGCACATACACGCTCTCTCAGAGCATGGTCCAGCATACAAACACTTATGGTGCACGGCGTTGTATTTATGGTGAGCTTCTAGTCTGTCTTGCAGTTTGGCTCAGAGGTCACTGAGCTCCTGGCTGGGGAAGCTTGGGGGTCTTAATCCAGCCCGATACACCCTCTGAGACGCCATCCTCCTCATCCAACATGAGGTCAGTGGTGACACCGTCCCAGAAGGCAACCTCCTCCGCTGCCAGGACACTCGTCCTCGCCTCCAGCAGCTGTTGACACAGAGCACACATTAAGTCATTATGAAACTATATGAAATATTGTGAAAAATCAGGAAACTACACTGAAAGTTTGAGTCTCTCGACTTTGAATGCACACATAGCAGATAAGACCCTGAATGCAAAAAAAAAAATTAATCAGCCCATCTTTGTCATCAGAAACAATGGTTATCTGACAAAGTACCAACTCCTGCATCCTGTGAATAAAAGACAAATGAACAAGTACTTTGAAAAAATTTAACACTGATAAAAGTACTTCAGTGATTTTGGTCATTAACCCTTGAGGCACCTTTAAACTGATTATACATTTTTTATCTTTAGGTCCCAAAATGTTACAGCTGCTGAAACTATAAACATTCAGTGTTAATTATTTTCACCTGGACTGCATCACCTTTTTATTAAAAAGGTGATGCAGTGCAGTGGTGGGCCATCAGGGCCTGCAAGGCCTTCTCTGCTGGCCTAAAAAAATATCTGAATCACAGACTGATGTTAATTATATCCTGTCCATCAATACTTGTTAAATTATTCCAAATGGTTTGTACGGTTCCTTTCACAGCTTTTCATGTGGTCGCGCTGTTTTCAGACGTGTATTTTCATATTAAAGCATTTAACCAATCACATTTCAGCCATCATTTGTTGCCAGGGTCAAAGAAATCTGCCTGGAGGCCTTCATAATCAGTTCTGCGGGCCCTGTAGCACAAAAATATCGTCGATCAAACAGTTTAATCAACCAATCAGATTATGAGTTGGCAACACCGAGGCCCTCTAGCAGGCGTACGGTAACGGCAGCATATTCATACACTTTGATTGGATAGTCAGTGTACTAGCCAGAGCTAGCAAACTGCATTTGTAGCCAGCTGCACAAGCAAAAATATAGTTGTGTTGATTTTATAGCTGTTTGTCAACCCACAATGGCTGAAGGAGGAGAAGAAATGGATTTGGTTGCAGATTTATTGTCAAAGCCATTTTCAAGACGGACTTTTCAAGAAAAGCTGGACATCATTAAGAAAGGTCGGGCAACTCCGAAGCTAGCAAGCCTGTCACAACCGGGAAAAGGATGTGTCCACCACTTTCAGTCCACTAATTACGAGCGGTACCACTGGCTCACAGGCCCCGAGGAACACTACAAATTGTATTGCTGGGAGTGCGTGTTGTTTGCCACTGATCGATATGGTGTTTGGAGCCACACTGGGTTTGTAAATTTGACTTGCCTAACCAAGGCAGCAACGAGACACCAAAGCACTGCCGGACACTTACAAGCAAAACATTCGGGGACACCAGAGCGGATCAGCTGAGCGAGCAAGTGCGCAGGGAAGTGGAGCTCCACGACGTAAAGGTGAAGAATAATAGGGAAATCTTAAAGAGACTGTTAGATTGGCTTTTTTTTTGTGGGGGGGGGGCAAGCAGGAACTTTCATTTCGGGGTCACGATGACTAAAATGTTTCTCTCTTAATTTTCTGCACAAAAAGATGTTTTTATTGCCATAAAATAGTTATTGAGGGTGGAGTGATTCAGGCGGATCACTACTGAAGGCCTAGGTGTGAAATGCATGGCCGCCACTGCTTTTTATATACATTTTGGGTTGTTCAGAAGAAGCCAGATTTTATAGAAAGTTAAAAAAACAATAAGTAATATTTTCCAAAAATAAAACTGCATTTCCAAGCTAACTACACAAATACAGCAGACCAACAAAACAATCCAATACGTCTTACCAGCTTCCTTCTTGCACGACACCGGGCAGAGTTTTTAATGGCTGCCGCCTTTTCCGGACCGTGAGGCTGACTGTAGCGGAAGCTGCGGCAAACCGTCTGTAGGTTTTTCAAGAAGCTGGAAAACACTTTTGTACATTGTAAATAAACACAGTGTAAACACAGTGCATACATAAACAATATTCAGGCAAAAAAACACACACACAAACATACAACACCAATAGATACTTACACACAATTATATCACTGTCCACGCATTAGAAACCCACTCGCGTTGTGAGGCGAACAGTCTGTGGAAAAAAACGTGAAAATAAATAAGAGTAAAAACATTTTAAGTTCTTCTCTCCTCCACACATTGAATACTGCTGCTTTGTTTCTGATTCTTACCTCTGCAGAGGATCATTATTGGATTCAGAGTTGTGCAGGCCGCGAACTGCTTCCTGTAAGATGAAATAAAAATAAGAAACCAAATCACAATATGTCTGTCAGCTTACTGTGAACATTCCTCCACTCTTAGTATTTTTGTTTTAGAAACGACCAAGTCTTACCGCAGTTTTCGGATCGTGCTGCCGTCTTTTCCTCGAGTCCTTCTGTAGGTGAGGCTTTGTTAGAGCATCGAGTCTCTAAACAATAGATGCCATGTTGTCTTTCAGTCGCGCTCGTACAAACTTGAGTAACTGAGTCGATAACCCACTCACTGCAGCCAGCAGTGTCTTCTCGTCTGCAGCGGGGCTGGTTGAAGCTGGCCGGTAGAGAGGCCCGCTTTCACCGGGAGCTTCTGGGGTGCTGAAATATAGACGACGTCCTCCATTGTCGTAACGGGAAAGCAGCGTAGACAAAAACCGCCATTCAGTTTGAACGGAAGAGAAGGAAGGCACTGATTGGTCCTACAGACCTTCAGCGTGATCCCTCACGTGATCTGTATTGTCCAATCACAGGCGAGGAAGCTGCCACACGGAAATTAAATTCATTTCATTTCAAGTGAATTCAATTTTATTTATATAGCAGCAAATCACAACAAACAGTCGCCTCAAGGCGCTTTGTATTGTGGATAAAGACCCTACAATAATACAGAGAAAACCCAACAGTCAAAATGACCCCCTATGAGCTGGAAGATGTGTTGTTCACACATCAACTGTCTGTTTAAGCAGGACAACTGAGAAGGTGACTGTTGCATTAAAATTTTCCTTATTTTTTTTTTTTTTTTTACCTTTTACATTTACATTTTTCTCATGAAGATTTTGCTTTTATCTCTTATGTACATCCATGTATAGCAAAATAAAAGTTTATACATTTTCGTATTCCATCTGCCTTGGTAGTCTTTAATGTCATTAATGCATGTGAAATTTCACTGAACGTTTAAAGCAGCGTTCATGGGATGTTGTCTGAATGTTCAATGCTAGCTGGGAAGCCACTGCACAGGAGAGGATGATGGTGTGACAGACTTTTTGTTACAGTGAATTAGACTGAAAACTGAGTATGCTTTTCAGTGAAAATAATGCTTGTAGTGTCACCAAAATCAAGATATAGCCTTTGTTTATCTCCCTCAGTCCACTAAAGTTTGGGGTTCACAAAAATGTCCATGACAAAGGCTCACAGACAGAAGCTCACAGACAGAAGCTCACAGCCTTATTGGAAAAAGGGACAAAAGCTGAAAACTTCCAAAAGTAAATTTCCAACTAGACTAATTTATAAAATAGAATGATTTCTTGTGAATTTAGTCTTGGTTGAAAGTTTTGCTGTATAATAATTTATGTGTAGTCACATTGAAATGGAAAAAGGCTTAAAAGATGATAATGTAAATTTGATTATATATATCTCAAGATAAAAATATGTTGGTTGCAACTGTTGGGAGGGGTAGACCACTGGTGACCACTGGTGAG
Source organism: Archocentrus centrarchus (assembly GCF_007364275.1). Lineage (NCBI taxonomy): Eukaryota > Metazoa > Chordata > Actinopteri > Cichliformes > Cichlidae > Archocentrus > Archocentrus centrarchus. Next base: position 32,275,702 of record NC_044366.1, read on the forward strand.
TACTTGCTTTGCATTTGTATGACTCACAGAAACCTCCTTTACATATGAAAGCCTGCCCAAGACCTGAGGAGAGGGGGGGAGCTGAGAGAGCACTGACACAGAGAGTCCACGGCAGTTTCCCTACAGTTTATTGTTCTGGCCAAAGCCTCCTGCTGAGAGCCCTAAAGCTCAAGGCGTCTTGGGAGGTAGAAAGGTTGGCTGGGTCTTTGTAAACATCAGGGCTTTTGGAGCCCTGGTGTGACTTTTTCACACTACCACACTTTTTCCTGCAAACAGACCCTACTGTCACCTGGGGGGCAATAAATCCATCTGTTGCTCCCCAGTATCATGTTGACCTGAACTTGCAGTTTTTTATTACATATTGTTGCCCTTAAACTCTCATGATGTCAAGCTTATCTAAGTTTTAGCTAATGTTGTCATGGCTACTGAAAGTTACCAGAACCAAGAAGCAGACAAAGCAGCTACTCTTGAGAAGCAACTTTTATTTACAAGTTAAATAAGAAAAACAAAGCAGGGAGAGTGTGTGGAGAAGGAACAAGGAGAATTAGTGAAGGTGAAATATTGATTGTCTTTAAGATGGAATGAGAAATGAAGAATTAGCCTTATTTGTGTTCCAAAGAGTGGGTGCTTTAGGTGGGTAGTCAGTGGGCTGGTTGGGAAAAGTTAACTGAGCAGTGGGCAGGCCAAATTGGCTCTGATTGAAAGAACAGAGAGGCTGGAGGAGTGCATGAGTGTAATGGCTGTGAACTGAAGGTGCTGAGTATACAATGAGCTATTGTGGAAGTTAGTTCTGATGTCCACCAAGAAAAGCTCAGATTGTGCTGTCCTTCATCTCTTTGATCACTCCTGCACTAAACCTTCTGGTCATTATCCAGTCTCAATTTTGAAATGTAGTGCAATCACTTAAGTTCCTAACTCACCTATTGTTACTCATATTCTATGACTGGCAGAAAACAAGATCATGTAACACAGAATAAAACAATGATGACCCCAGAACTGTGTTTTCTGGTGCAGCACTTTTGATCTGACTTCAGGAAAGTAAAGATTGTCAGCAGGCCAGATTCATGACATCATCCTCATTTGAAACACTGAATGTGCAGCGGGAGTGGGCAACTCCAGGTCTCGAGGGCCGGTGTCCTGCAGGTTTTAGATGTATACCTGATCCAACACACCTTAATCACATATACTTGTCACTATATGTGCACCCTCTGCACCCTCCTCATGGAATAGATTACAGAAAGATTGGAAACTGACAGAATTATTTTCACTGAGTGCCTTTAAATCGAGACTGCAGACTTTTGTGGCTGATTCCATAATTTGTACTTGTTTCACCAAAATAATGTTTTAAAATTTTGATTTTTTTTATGTTTTTGAACATGTATTTTAACTATGTAATTTTTCTAACAGTGTTTTACTTGCCTATCTTGGCCAGGACTCCTTTGAAAAAGAGATTCTTAATCTCAACGGGACCTTCCTGGTTAAATAAAGTTTAAATAAAATAAATAAAAATTAGCAGGACTCTACAGAACTTGACTGCGTACTGAGGAGGTAATTCAGCCATTAGATTCAGGTGTGTTGGAGCTTTTGAGAGATGTGCAGTGCTCCAGCCAGTTTTAGATGGCTAATGCACATGTTTTTTTTTTTCTTTGTTTGTTTTTTCAGTGTAATAAACTGTGAGGCATATCTCACTGATGTAGCACTCTACTCTGCTGGTCAAAAATCTGTCTTTCAGAGAGTTCCTTAACCTTCACCATGGAAAAATAATTATTTGCTAAGGGTATCATTAGGGGATTAAGCACATTACCAACTGCTCAGGTAACTTTTTCCAACCCCTTTCAGTGGGATTACATGTGTAATAACATTCCAACGGTTTCAGATTGTGTCATCTTGTGTGAACCAGGGTTAAAATAGTTTTGGATTTTACATTATAGTTTAGTTTTAGTTAGTTTTTACTTTTTTTCTCTAATTCAGTTAGTTTTAATTAGTTTTCAGAGTGGTTTTTCTCATTTTTATTAGTTTTTATTTTTGGTTTCATGCTTAGTTTCAGTTAGTTTCAGTATTAGTTTTAGTATTTTCATACCTAATCAGGTGCAAGATTCAAGGCGCAAAAGTGACTATTGTGTAATGAAAACTTGACAAAAGATACCGTTTAAAGAAATATATTCAACAACCAGCTGTTCACAAGACGTGCTAAATGTGTGTAATATTAAAGACACACATGAACATCAACAGGGAGAAACAAAGAAAAACATGAACTCCCAAACTCAATAACTTCTACAATAAACTCCACAATAAACTTCAGCATCAGTGCAGTAGATTAACAACACCTACATGTGGTGTTTGACAAAAACAAACTCTTTGAAGGAGTCAAAGCTCAAATCCAGCTGCATCCTGATGTTCTCACCACCTGAAGCTGCTTCTGTTTTGGAGCTAGCTTGGTTAGATGCTCGCTAATTAAACTTGCAGGGTCTTTGCGGCCTCTGTACATAACCTACGGAAGTTGTCGACCTCATGTCCACATTTATGCTTGTGTAGCTGGGTTGTGTGTATTAATTACCTTGTGGTTGTGTGCAGGTGTTTTATATGCGGCGCAGGCTGGGACTTCTTTTTTGGTCCTCGCTCTTTGTGCTCAGTTTTTTGGCTGCAAACATATTTTTGTCCCTGTTGTTGTTTTTTTTTGGTTTGTTTTTTTTTTCACTTTCTTCATTCCTTCATGTCCATCCTGATAGTTTCAGCAGTCTCCTACCAGGAATTTGCTGACAGTTGTGAGTCCTTATATTGATGCTTTGATTATTATTCCTGATTGTTATTCTCTCACTGATAAAGTAGCCGGAAACGCACAAGGATGCAACAGTTTAGTCACAACGTTCTGGGCTGCATGGACCCGACAAGTAGTCCCGTTTCTCCAGAGGCGCAGGCCAGGTTACCTGGTAGGATCAGAGCGGTTTCTGTAGCCGCTGTGCGATTCTCAGGTGGACTTTGATGTTGCTGGTTTTTCCTGACTGAGAAGTGTTCCACACATTTTTCATCATCCACAACAAGACTTTCGATTCTGTCTGTGCTCTTGTACTCAAAGAGCCTCCATACGGGACTCTGCCGCTTTCTTTCTCGGCAGACCGCAGCCATTACTTTGCGGACCAGCGCGGTGAGCGCACGCACATGCGCACGCACTCACACAGTTGTCCGATGGCGCTCCCAGCTTAAACTCAGAGAGCGGAAAAAATGATTTCATATCAATCCACAAGGCTTAAAAAAAAAAAAGTAGTAAATGAAAGTCAGTTTATCGATAATTTCAGTTAGTTTTAGTTAGTTTTGTAAACTCACAATTCAGTTTTAATTAGTTATCGTTTTTTCATTTTAATTATAGTTTTTATTTATTTCAGTTAACGACAATGTTTTTTCAATTTCAGTTTTCGTTATTTCGTTTGTTTTCGTTAACTATAATAACCCTGGTGTGAACGTATGTCATATTCTTCCAGTTTCAGTAGGCCACTTATTGTCATTATGCCATGACACTATCCATTATATATGGGGTATATATAAATATATCCATGTGTGCGTGTGTGTCTGAATCTTTAAATAAATAGGATCAAAGTGCAGACATTCAACTTTCAACTCAAAAGGTTTCACAGGAGTATTGAATTAAGCAAATAGGAATTGTAGCCACTTTGGTAAAGGGTAACCTCAGAAAAATATGCATAATATTTTAAATATAAGAATTATTTTTCTAATCTTGGTAAAATACTTTGGACACAATGACCGCCAGTTTGGAATCACCTAGTGCTGTTTCCTTCTTTAAAATGCACTGCTAGACCTTTACTGCAGTCACAAAACAATTTCATCATATTTTTAAGGAACAAAATGGTATAGAAACAAGGCTTGGATCAATATAAAGAAAAGAAAAAAGAAATCTCTTTTTAATTGTATCAGTGAGTTTACAACACATCATAATGCATATAGGGCCTTGGGGGGCAGGTGTGTCACACAGTGGTTAGTGGGTGGCGCTGCTGAGGTGGCACCACTTGTCTGTTCACTCCTGCCTGCTCCTCAATTTTATTTACATTATCGTCATTGAGGGCCTTGGGGGGGGGCAGTGTGGATGGGCGCTGTTATTCAGTGCTCATATTACATCTGTCCCTCCAATTTTAATAGCACCATTGCTTTCACACAATCATAAACATACTTCTCATTACATACACTCATTCACCCCCAACACGTTGGGTGGGAGGAGGGGGTGGGCGGGTCTTCTCACTCCACAGTTTCATGCACCCTGCCTGGGGTGGGGACTGGCTAGTTGTTCGGGGCTGGGTTGGCTACTTCCCTGGTTATGTGCTGGTACCCACTCTCTCAAACTAGGGGTCCATGTATGGCGTGCGTGTGTGCGTGTGTGCGTGTGTGGACAGCTGAGCCTGGGTCTTTGGCTTGCTGAGCCTTGGCACCTGTGGGACACGGTTGTGGAGGGGCGGGGGTTACCCCTCCCTACCGCTCCACGCTGCTCCCCACTGATTGTCATTGCCTCCGCTGGGGTGTGGGTGACCGTGTGTCCTGGGGTATGTGTTCTGGACTCTTGCCCTTTGGCCGTGGGGGATCCGTCTATGGTTTCCCTCCTTCCTCCTCTGGGGTGTGCACACAGTTGCCATCATAATGTGTGGCCTCAGGTCTTTGGAGCTCCTAGTGAGCTGTCGATGGCCTGGGTCCCCTGGGTTGTTTCCTATTCACCTCTGGATCAGGTGGGGGGGGGTTGCAGTTTCTTACCCTCACTGAGTACATTCCATGACAGAGGCGCATAAACACACATTACTGTAAACAGCAAAATTGTGTGTATGTGTATATATGTATATGCATATGTATAGATATGTGAATCTGTGTATATATGTATGTATTTCATCTTTGAGTATTTTTTCTTTCCTTTCTCCACTTTGCCCCCCCTTTCTCTTTTTTTATCTCTCTTTTATATCCCTTTCCTTATTGCCTGTCAGACCTGACATAAATAACTAAATAAGAAAACACAAACATTAACAAGAATACCCTATAGAAAACTTATGGAGCTGTTCTTGTAAAAGCAAATATGTTTGGTACATCAGTGCATTCAGATCATCGTTCCGATTGCAAAAACTGCCAGACATGACAGGCTTTAAAAAAAAAAGAAACAAAGAAAACCCTGTGCTGGTAAAAGATGAATTTAATAATAAAAAGATATCAATGCTAACATGATGATATGTTGATATTTGGCACTCTGTAAACCAGACACTTTACCATGTTATATTACAGCATTATATTATCATATATTGTAAATATTATTACTATTATATTACTGCATATCACTGCACTGTATTGTTGCACATCTGCATTTGTACTGAAGATTACCCACTTGTATATGTATATACTGCGCTAATGGACCCATTCACATCCCCGTATTCTTTGTTTTGTTTTCTTTCACTAAGCCCTTCTACAACTTAGTGTAGTTTTTATAAAGTATAGTTTGTGTAGGTAGTATAATCAGTCTCTTTTGTTAGTATAGTTTGCATAAAGCTACCTTCATTGTTTGTATTCTATCCTATTGCCTGTATTTATTGTGCATGTTGAACTGCTGGATGCCCCAATTTCCTTTGGGATCAATAAAGTATCTATCCTTTCATCCATCTATCTAACACTGAACGTCCTCAGCTTATTAATTATAGTAAGACAATTATCAATGTAACAAGTAAGTGAATCAAATATATTGAAACTGTACCGTAAATACTAATACTATAAATCTGCATTTTGATAATTAGTGAAGAAGCTGTCTGGCTGTGTAAGATGATTTCAGGTTTTCTTTATGTTGTAGTAATAATAAATACCTTAAAAATTATTTTTCTGAATTATGGCACCCTGTATTCCATTTTAATGCTTTTTTAAACTCATCAACTTTTTTAGGAAAGTGGGCTTTTATCCTTTTTCAGACAAGTTTTATTTTTCTACAGGATGTTGACCTCACAGGAGCCAGGCTGCAGTATGCGTAAAGAGATAATGAGCTTCACTGCTTTTCTGAACCAAGGGTAGAACAGTGCATAGATCAGAGGGTTTAGGCAGGAATTAAAATAGAACAGATAGAGCACAAAGGGTGGAATTAAACTATTGAGTACCTTAAACCCTACAATAATAGCACAGTAATATGGGCAGAAACATATCAGAAACACAGCTACAAGAACCCCAAGAGTCCTGGCTGCTTTCAACTCAGATTTCTTTGTTAGAGTCACTGAGAGCTGCAGTGTGACAGCTGTAACATGAGAGCGCATGGCACGAGCCTGAGACACAGCCACCACAAATACTCTCATATACAGAACTATGATGACAGAAACTGGAACAATAAAGGTTACAACGAGATCAGTAGTATCTGCAATGAAGTTAATGATAATACCACATTCTCCATAGCAGGAATGCTGCTTCCCTGGTTGAGTGAAATCAACAAACAGGTTGCTATAGAGACCAGAGCAGAGCCAACACAGACAGACACAGAGTTTAACTCTTCTGTCAGTGATTCTGGTGGGGTAATGCAGAGGGTCACAAATAGCCACATAGCGGTCGATTGATATCAGCACTACGTCGCCCACTGAAGCAGATGTAACAATAAAAGACACATAATTGTACAGAGAACATGCGAGGTCACCTAAAAACCAGCAGGATATGCTTCGGAGGATTTCTCTTGGCAGCAACACGAGACCAACAAGAAAGTCTGAGACAGCCAGAGAGAGGAGGAGGATGTTAGTGGGTGTGTGGAGCTGCCTGAAAGAAAACAAACGAACAAAAAAAATCAATAAATCAACAAGTCCTCAAATTTCAAAATCAAAACAAATCAAAAACAAAACTGTTTTTGATGAGAAAAAAACAGTTTGGATAATTTTCTATCACTGCTGGCTGTCAGTGTCTGACATTTGAATTTTTTTTCTGCAAGAATAACCAAAACTATGTGTAGTGTGGCATCATTCCTTAGACTGGATAAGCTACAGTAGCTGTTAAAAAAAAAACACTGTGCCTGTAGTGTGAGATTGAGATGATGACGAGCAGGTTGAGAGTTACAGTTAGCAGAGAGATGGATGACAACACAACATTAAGGATCACAAATGACCACTCCTCTGACAGAAGAGGTGTAGGTTTCTTGCAGGAACTGTTGAAGAGTTGAGGAAAGCAGAGCTCGGTTGTGTCCTGGGTCCCCATCTTCACAGACCTGCAGAGAGCTGCAGCTTTCTCAGCATTACAAACGGAGTAGTTGTATAACTGATATTCAGACCTTTTAACTCCTCCTCTTGTCTTACTGTCTATCTCCTATCCTTCTCTCTGCTATACTCAGCCTTGCCCCTCCCTAGCGTCTTGTTATTTTACATTCTAAGTGCTTGATGTATGATTGCAGGACCAGGGTGCAATTTCTGGGTGAAAAAAAACAAAAATGTGGGGGTGGGGTGTATAATAATAATTCATGAACCTGAAGCCTATTAGTCTGTATTACTAAGCTGCTGTAAATATATCTGCACATTATTATCAGTTCAAAGAACAAATGGTTTAATATGTCAGAATTAAATCCTCCTTCCACTTAGCAGTGTTTGCCACCTCTGCCCTTTAACTTCAAAATTAAATATGAAATACTGTCAAATTTTAACAGCAAAAAGAAAAACATACATATCTATTAAAGAAGTACATATCTTGGAAAAATTGAGAAACAGTCTGCCTTGATGGTGGACTATTTCTGCTTTCTTTGTAATGTCATCTTCTGCATGCCACCTTCTTTTACCCACATTTTCAAATCTCTGAACAGGGAAGGAGGCATTTCCTGAGCTCAGCAGCAACATTTTCAGAGTTTCAGAGTGAACAAAGACCTGAAAATATTCCAGAATCGCTCTCATCCTCCTGGCAAAGTCATACCCTGGTCAAGAGTGTGTTGATGTGGCCAAATCTCACAGAACTTGCAAAGGAAGATCTGTATGGTTGTAACTGAGGACTGCCTTCAACTGCATGAAAGGGAACTTATCAATAGGGAAAACACCACCAGCTATTAGCCCCAAAACTACTGGCAGGTGTTGGCTTTAGCCAAACTGGACAGGTCACCATGAAGTGCCCCTACTTCCCACATTAAATGTAGTCTTGGCTCCATCCTTCTTTTTAACTCCTCTGGAGTTGACTTAGTGTGATCAAGCTGCATTGGCTCCCCCAAATGCTCTTTGGGTGAACCAATAGTGGCCCCAGAGTGGCAACCATTTGTTCACGGAGTGAAGGCAGAGAGAGGCACGGAGTTTTGTAACCTTATCTCATGCTCGCCAAGGTTGTGAAGGATTTCCTTATGGTTTGCAGGTGGTAATGTACTTATACCCGTTATGATACCCTTAGCAAACTCTGATGTTCCTATAGTGAAGGCTAAACAACCCTCATGCAAGCAATGAAAAACAGATTTCTGACCAACAGGGTCGAATGCTACATCAGGGAGCTATGCCTCACAGTTTATTACACTGCAAAACATTTTGTGCATTACCCATTTAAAACTGGCTGTGGCATTGTGCATGGCAAATGCTGTAGTTGTAGACTGCAGCAAACCATGAATTGTAACAATTGCAGACATCTGAGAAGGGCCCCTTGAGTCTAATTTTGTGTAATAGAAAATTTTTTGTCAATATCAATATTGTGTTGTAAGACAGTGATTTAAAGTCTTTTAAGCCTTTACCAAAAAGATAAACTTCTCATCTGTCTGAACTTACTGACTTCACAAAAGCTACATGTATCCTTTGCAAGCATTTTCACCTGCTCTGGCCTCTGGAGTACAATCAACTATAAACTTCATCTTTCGAACCAATTCTCTGTAGCAGTGGTCCACCAGGCACAGTACACTTGGATAAAAAACATTATCCTGCACACATTTTAAGGTGCCTGGGTGGAAAACCTGGAAGAAATCATTGATTTCACAACTGAAAGTGAATCTTTGTGAGACCTGAGTGATGATGATGATGATGTCCAGTCTGGCATTGAAGATGCTGATTCTGAAATAACTGTCACCATCAGTCAGCCTTTCACCCTATCAAAGCTAATCAAAGTAGAGTTTCACTCTTACAGAGTTATTGAATGTCCAATTTAGATTGTGTGCAGACATTTGTACATATTTGGAAAGCTGTTTCCAAGATTCTGGCTTTATACTTGAGTACACTTTAGTAGACTGCACTCATGTTCACTGTACCATTTTGTGCTGTTTATTATATGAATTTGAATGCTTTGTGTGCTACACTTGAATTAAAAAAAACTTATATATGAAATGCAACAACACCATAATGTTCTTCCTCACTCTGTGACACACCAGCTGAGGAACAAGCTGGTTATTGGTGACTTTGTTTTGAGAAACATGACGTGGTTGTGATCATAAAGGCCTGTATGAACTCCTGCTTCTAAGTACAGAAACCTGAAGTTCTTGTACTCAGTCCCCAAAATCTTAGAAACATGGTGTCAAACCAGATACTTACTCTGGATGGCATTACTTTGGCCTCCAGTAACACTGTGAGAAATCTTGGAGTCATTTTGACCAGGATATGTCCTTCAATGCACATATTAAACAAATATGTAGGACCGCTTTTTTTAAATTTGGCAATATGTAAAATCAGAAACATCCTTTCTCAGACTGATGCTGAAAAGTGAATTCATGCATTTATTACTTCTAGGCTGGACTATTGTAATTCATTATTATCAGGCTGTCCTAAAAGCTTTCTGAAAAGCCTTCAGCTGATCCATAATGCTGCAGCTAGAGTCCTGACAGGGACTAGAAAGAGAGAGCAGATTTCTCTCATATTGGCTTCTCTTCATTGGCTCCTTGTTAAATACACAATTGAATTCAAAATCCTTCTTCTTACATATAAGGCATTGAATAATCAGGCCCCATCTGATCTTAAAGACCTCATAGTATCGTATCACCCCAATAGAGCACTTTGCTCTCAGACTGCTGGATTACTTGTGGATCGTAGCTCCCAGTTTGGATTTGGGACACAGACACCCTCTCTATTTTTAAGACTAAGCTTAAAACTTACCTTTTTGATCAAGCTTATAGTTAGGGCTGGATCAGGTGACCCTGAATCATCCCCTAGTTATGTTGCCATAGCCATATGCTGCTGGGTGGTTCCCGTGTTAATTTTTCATTCATCTCTTTTCACTCTGTTTATACACCACTCTGCATTTAATCTTTCTGTGTCTATAAACATGAATAACTAGCAGCCTGGTGCTGATAATTAAATTTACTTGAATAATTGATCATCAGCAAGTGTGAGCACCTCTATTAAAGCAGAACTTCTGGCAGATTTCTGGTCAACATTCAGGTGTCTGTTAATACACTGCCAAGAAGGAAAGATGATCAGCAGTGAACTTAGAGAAGCAATTGTTGCTTCACATAAGTCTGGAAAGTGCTATACAATGATTTCCAAACCTTTTGATGTCCATCATGCTATAAAATTATTTCATAACAGAAAACCATCAAGGCAGTAAGCCAATCTCAGGAGTCAACAATCCTGCAAATTTATCTGAAGGTCAGATTGTGCAATGCGCAAAGAAATTGGAAAACAAGCAAGAGTTCCAACCAATATCTCAGACTCTACAGTCCTGAGTTAGAATGTTAAATGTTAAAGTTGATGACAGTACAATTAGAAAAAGACTGAACAAGTATAGATTGTTTGAAAGGGTTGCCAGGAGAAAGCCTCTTCTCTTTAAAAAGAACACGACAGCACAGCTTAAGCCAACAATGACTCAGTGAAAGTTCAGACTTCAACCTGAGTGAAATGCTGTGGCAGGACCTTAAGAGAGCATCAAAAACAAAACTGTGTAGAATGAGATGCCTGCAAACCCAGCAGCTCTACAGTCATGGAAAAAGAGAGTTTTCACAAGATTTCATAGAGCCTTGTGATTTTTTTTTTTCACAAGTTTACAATAGTTGAGTTAGAACTTAAATGAACTTGTTACACAAGCTTATATCATTAAGATAGTGTTTATTTGTCACATGCACAGTTATACACAGTACAATGCACAGTGAAATGTATTTTGTACCTGCAACCATATATACACACACATATAAATAAGAAGAATAAAAATTAAAAAAAAGTAATTCACACTATACACTATACTCTATACTCTATATACTATACACTATACACACTTTTATAAATTATAATATTTACATTGTGCAATAATGGTCCAGTTAGGGCTCAGAGTTGAGCAGACGGATGGCTTGTGGGTAAAAACTCTTCTTCAACCTTTCAGTCTTAGTCCTCAGGCAGCGGTAACGCCGGCCTGATGGGAGCAGGGAGAAGAGAGAGTGTCCGGGGTGGCTGGGCTGTTTTAGGATCTTCATGGCCCTCAGCCTGCACTGCTTGGTGTAAATGTCCTGCAGGTTGGGGAGGGTGGTTCTGATGGTCCGTTCAGCTGAACGAACCACCCTTTTTAGGGCCATGAAGTCCTGCTTGCTGCAGTTTCCCATCCAGGTGGTGATGCTCCCACGCATGATGCTCTCGATGGTGCAGGTGTAAAAGTTCCTGAGCACCTTGAGTGGGAGCTTGAAGTCTCTCAGCCGCCTGAGGAGGTAGAGACGCTGTCTGGCCTTCTTCACAGTGATGTTTATGTGATGAGTCCAGGACAGGTCCTGTGAGATGGTCACTCCCAGGTATTTGAAAGTGTCCACTCTTTCCACCTCAGCACCACTGATGACAAGTGGATGGTAGTCCCTCTGCTGCTTCCTGCTGAAGTCCACGATCAGTTCCTTCGTTTTGCTGACGTTGAGCAGGAGGTGGTTCTCCTGGCACCAGTTCTCCAGGCGGGAGACCTCTCTCCTGTAGGCTGTCTCCTCATTGTGAGAGATTAGTCCCACAACAGCAGTGTCGTCAGCAAACTTGATGATGACGTTGGACTCTGACGTGGCCTCGCAGTCATGGGTGTACAGTGAGTACAGCAGAGGGCTGAGCACACAGCCTTGGGGGGATCCAGTGTTGAGGGTGAGGGAGGATGAGGTGAGGTGACCCACTCGTACCACCTGTGGTCTGCTGGTCAGGAAGCTGTGAACCCACCTGCACAGGGATGGGCCCAGGCCCAGGTCCAGCAGCTTAGAGACCAGCCTGGAGGGAACTATGGTGTTGAATGCTGAGCTGTAATCTACAAACAGCACTCTCACATAGTTCCCCTTACCAGTGTCTATGTGTGAAAGGGTCTTGTGGAGGAGGAAGGATATGGCGTCATCTGTGGATCTGTCTGGCCGGTATGCAAACTGTAGTGGGTCGAGGGTGGTGGGCAGTGAGGAGGTGATGAATGTCTTGATGAGTCTCTCAAAACACTTCATTACCACAGAGGTGAGTGCTATGGGCCTGAAGTCATTGGGGCTGCTGGGGTGTGGTTTCTTTGGGACAGGGACTATGATGGACTTTTTTAAAGCAGGTGGGAATCACACACAGTTTCAGTGAGAGGTTGAATATCAGTGTAAACACAGGTGCCAGCTGGTCAGCGCAGGTCTTAAGGACACGTCCACTAATACCGTCTGGTCCAGCCGCTTTCCTGGTGTTTACACGTCTAAACGCCCTCCTCACGTCGCGCTCCGTCACAGTGAGTGTCTCCGCCCCTCCGGCCGGGAGCGCAGCGGGCTGTCGGCTTCCCGACTCAAAGCGCGCAAAGAAGATGTTGAGTTCATCAGCCAGAGAAGCGTCGGCACTCACCGGGTGTGTGTGTGGTGCTTTGTAGTCCGTGATGGTGCGTAGTCCCTGCCACAGTCCCCTGGAGTCAGACTGTTGTAGTTGCTGTTCCAGTCTGCGGCCGTTAGCGATGTTTTGCCTCTTTCACCGCTCTGCGGACGTTGTATGATGCAACCTTGTAGTCCTCCATGTTCCCAGAGGCGAGGCCGGAGTTGTAGGCAACGGTGCGGGACCTCAGGGCGTCGCGGACAGATTTATCCACCCACGGCTTCTGGTTGGGAAAAGTCCTGATGGTCCTCCTAAGTGAAGTGTCTTCAACAACTTTCCCAATAAATCCCACAACAGTTTCCGTAAACTCCTCGATGTCTCCGCCCGCGCTGCTGCGAAACATGTCCCAGTCGGTTGAATCCAACGCACCCTGCAGAGCGGCCTCTGTTTGATCAGACCACCGTGTCACTTCTCTCACAGCAGGGGGTTCCTGCCTGAGCCGTTGTTTGTATTTCGGCATGAGAAGTACAGAGGTGTGGTCAGACTTCCCAAAAGGCGGAAGAGGCTTTGCTTTGTAGCCATCTTTGAATGGAGAATAGCAGTGGTCTAGGGTCCTCTCTCCTCTGGTGGGGCAGTCGATGTGTTGAATAAACTCCGGTATCAGCTTTTTCAAGTTTGCACTGTTAAAGTCCCCGGCTACGATGAGAGCCGCATCACGCTGGTTAGCCTGATAGGTGGAAATCGCCTCATGTAGCTCGGATAGTGCAGTGTTTGTGTCCGCCTGAGGTGGAATATAGACGGCGCTAAAGATGACCGAAGTGAACTCGCGGGGCAGGTAGTTGGGGCGGCATTTCAGGGTTAGGAGCTCCAGGTTAGGTGAACATGATTGTTTCAGAGGGACAACATTCCTACTGTCACACCAGTTGTTATTAATCATTAGGCACACACCTCCTCCTCTTGATTTTCCAGACTCACTCGTTCTGTCCGTGCGATGAACACTGAAGAACTCCGACGGCTGTACGGCGTGGTCCAGGGGGGTCAGCCATGTCTCCGTGAGACAGATGATGTTGCAGTCCCTTATGTCCCTCTGAAACTGTATCCTGGCCCTGAGTTCGTCCAGCTTGTTATCCAGTGACTGGACATTAGCCAACAGGATGCTCGGCAGTGGCGTTTGGTGCGCTCTGCGCCTCAGCCTCTCTCTTACGCCGGCTCTTTTCCCTCGGGGCCTTGTCCGTGACCTGGGTCCTTTGTTTGAGCTGGCCCACTGGAAACGCAGTATCTCCTGAGGCCAAGTCGGGTCGGGAGAAAAAGGTGTCAGAATACAGCACTCTGGCTGTATTCTGATATTAAAAAGAGTCTGTCTGTCATACGTGATATGACACAGAGCAGGCGGAATTATAAAGTCGAGAATTAGAGCTAAACCTAATATATACAAACAAAGCGTAGGAGCAGGTACGACGGCTGCTGACCTCACCGGCGCCATCTTAAATAACATTATCATCTCAAGATATGCTTTGCATTAAATGTATCATCTTCCATGAATTTACCACATCTCTAGTTTTTATAGTAATTCACTTATGTTTACATAAACTGGGGTCTTTAGTGATAAGTTTTTCTAGTTATAATATTTAATGGCAATTTATAATAATGTTGTGGCTGATTGTTAAATTGTATCAGACTTTTGTATTTAATGGATAAATAGCGTTAAACAAGTCTCTACTTTTCTTTCAAAGTACTTCCTTTACGCTGGAACTCTTTATGCAAGCCTGTAGAATAATTTTTTCATTTGACATTAGTCTGTCGTCTGTAATATGATTAGATTGTGTTTATGAAATATACAACAACATAACTAAATATAACAAAGCATCCCTGCATACTGGAAACCACCAAGGGTTGGCCCCAGAGTTCTCCTAGGACATCATCTGTCCTACGAGATAGAAAGGTTGGCTGGGGTCTTTGTAAACATCTGGCTTTTGGGGCCCTGATATGATTTTTTCACACTACCATACATTTTGCCTGCAAACGGACTCTGCTGTCACCTGTGGACCCAAGAAGCAAACCAAGCAGTTACTCTTGATAAACAACTTTTATTTACAAAGTTAAATAAAAAAACAAAAAACAAAACAAGAAGTCCAAAGCATAAGTCTGGCAAACAGGGAGAGTGTGTGGAGAAGGAACAAGGAGAATTAGTGAAGGTGAAATATTGATTGTCTTTAAGATGGAATGAGAAATGAAGAATTAGCCTTATTTGTGTTCCAAAGAGTGGTTGCTTTAGGTGGGTAGTCAGTGGGCTGGTTGGGAAAAGTTAACTGAGCAGTGGGCAGGCCAAATTGGCTCTGATTGAAAGAACGGAGAGGCTGGAGGAGTGCATGAGTGTAATGGCTGTGAACTGAAGGTGCTGAGTATACAATGAGCTATTGTGGAAGGTAGTTCTGATGTCCACCAAGAAAAGCTCAGATTGTGCTGTCCTTCATCTCTTTGATCACTCCTGCCACTAAACCTTCTGGTCATTATCCAGTCTCAATTTTGAAATGTAGTGCAATCACTTAAGTTCCTAACTCACCTATTGTTACTCATATTCTATGACTGGCAGAAAAACAAGATCATGTAACACAGAATAAAACAATGATGACCCCAGAACTGTGTTTTCTGGTGCCAAACTGTGCAGCACTTTTGATCTGACTTCAGGAAAGTAAAGATTGTCAGCAGGCCAGATTCATGACATCATCCTCATTTGAAACACTGAATGTACAGGGTTAATGTTGGTCTTCACATTACAAAATTAAGCTCAAGGGCTGCTGGCTGGGGCTCTCTGCCCTTTATATGCTTTTTGTAGCTGTGCAGTGCTCCAGACAGTTTTAGATGGCTAATGCACATGTTTTTTTTTTTTCTTTGTTTGTTTTTTCAGTGTAATAAACTGTGAGGCATGTCCACTGATGTAGCACTCTACTCTGCTGGTCAAAAATCTGTCTTTCAGAGAGTTCCTTAACGTTCACCATGGAAAAATAATTATTGCTAAGGGTATCATTAGGGGATTAAGCACATTACCAACTGCTCAGGTAACTTTTTCCAACCCCTTTCAGTGGGATTACATGTGTAATAACATTCTCAACGGTTTTCAGATTGTGTCATCTTGTGTGAACGTATGTCATATTCCTCCAGTTCCAGTAGGCCACTTATTGTCATTATGCCATGACACTATCCACTATATGGGTATATATAAATATATCCATGTGTGCGTGTGTGTCTGTATATTTTTTTCTTTTTTACTCTTCTGTAACTGAATATTTAAATAAATATGATTAAAGTGGCAGACATTCAATTTTGGAACCCTCCAAAATGTTTAAACAGAGGTATTGAATTAAGCATATAGGATTGTAGCCACTTGGTAAAGGGTAACCTCAGAAAATTTGCATAATTTAAACATAAGTATTGTTTTTATAAACCTTGGTAAAATACTTTGGACACACTGACTGCCAGTTTAAAATCACCTAGTGCTGTTTCCTTCTTTAAAATGCACTGCTAGACCTTACTGCAGCCACAAAACAATTTCATCAGTTTTTAGGGAACATATGGTATAGAAACAAGGCTTGGATCAATATAAAGAAAAAAAAAAAAAGAAAACCCTTTTTAATTGTATCAGTGAGTTCACAACACATCATAGTGCATATAGGGCCTTGGGGGCAGGGTGTGTCACACAGTGGTTAGTGGGTTGGCACTGCTGAGGTGGTGACATTTGTCTGTTCACTGCTGCCTGCTCCTCAATTTTATTTACATTTTCGACATTGAGGGCCTTGGAGGGCAGTGTGGATGGGTGCCGTTATTCAGTGCTCATATTACAATCTGTCCTTCCAATTTTATAGCACCATTGCTTTCACCAGTCATAAACATTCTTCTCATTACATACACTCATCACCCCCAACACGTTACCACCCCCAATCACTTACCGCTCCACGCTGCTCCCACTGATTGTCACTGCCTCCCCCTGGGGTGTGGGTGCCCGTGTGTCCCGGGGTATGTGGCCGGATGTCTTGGCGTGGTTTCTGACCCGCTCTCTTGCGGCTGGGGGTGGCTTGGGCCTCCTTGGCGCTGGGGGGGGGCTCTGCCGGGTGACAGGGTTGTTCTTGGGCACTTGGGGCCTCAGGATCTGCGTGTTCAGCACGTGCTGGGAGTGCCGGCCTGCAGGGGGCGGGTATCTATCCCTTGCCTCTCGCTCTCTGGACTCTTGCCCTTTGGCCGTTGGGGCTCCGTCTAGGGTCTCCCTCCTTCCTCCTCTGGGGTGTGCACACGGTTGCCATCAGAATGTGTGGCCTCAGGTCTTCTGAGCTCCTAGTGAGCTGTCGATGGCCTGGGTCGCCTGAGTTCTTTCCTATTCGCCTCTGGATCACGGGGGGTGTGGTTGCAGTTTCTTAACCCTCACTGAGTACATTCCATGACAGAGGCGCATAAACACACATTACTGTAAACAGCAAAATTGTGTGTATGTGTGTATATGATATGCATATGTATAGAAATGTGAATCTGTGTATGTATTATGTATGTATATCTTCTTCGAGTATTTTTCTTTCCTTTCCCTGCATGTCCCACCCCTTTTTTTTTCTCTTTTTTAATCTCTCTTTTCTATCCCTTCCTTATTGCCTGTCAGGCCTGACATAAATAACTAAATAAAAAAATATAAACATTAACTGTTAGCTGTTCTTGTAAAAGCAAATATGTTTGGTACATCACTGCATTCAGATCATCGTTCAGATTGCAAAAACTGCCAGACATGACAGGCTTTAAAAAAAAAAAGAAACAAAGAAAACCCTGTGCTGGTAAAAGATGAATTTAATAATAAAAAGATATCAATGCTAACATGATGATATGTTGATATTGGCACTCTGTAAACCAGACACTTTACCATTTTAAATTACAGCATTATATTATTATAATTTGTAAATATTATTACTATTATATTACTTGCATATCACTGCAACTGTATTGTTGCACATCTGCATTTGTACTGAAGATTACCCACTTGTATATGTATATACTGCACTAATGGACCCATTCACATCCCCGTATTCTTTGTTTTGTTTTCTTTCACTAAGCCCTTCTACAACTTAGTGTAGTTTTATACAGTATCAGTTTGTGTAGTCTAGTAATTAGTCTCTTTTGTTAGGTATAGTTTGCATAAAGCCTACCTTCATTGTTTGTTTCTCTCCTAATTGCCTGTATTTATTTTGCATGTTGAACTGCTGGATGCCCCCATGTCATTTGGGATCATTTCATCTATCTATCTAACATTGAACGTCCTCAGCTTGTTAATTATAGTAAGACAATTATCAATGTAACAAGTAGGTGAATCAATATATTGAAACTGTACTGTAATACTAAACTATAAATTGCATTTTGATAATTAGTGAAGAAGATGTCTGGCTGTGGAAGATGATGTCAGGTTTTCTTTATGTTGTCGTAATAATAAATACCTTAAAATTATTTTTCTGACTTATGGCACCCTGTATTCCATTTTAATGCTTTTTTTAAACTCATCAACTTTTTAGGAAAGTGGGCTTTTATCCTTTTTCAGACAAGTTTTATTTTTCTACAGGATGTTGAACCTCACAGGAGCCAGGCTGCAGTATGCGTAAAGAGATAATGAGCTTCACTGCTTTTCTGAAACCAAGGGTAGAACAAGTGCCATAGAATCAGAGGGTTTAGGCAGGAATTAAAATAGAACAGATAGAGCACAAAGGGTGGGAATTAAAACTATTGAGAATGTTAAATCCTACAATAATAGCACAGTAATATGGGCAGAAAACATATCAGAAAACACAGCTACAAGAACCCCAAGAGTCCTGGCTGCTTTCAACTCAGATTTCTTTGTTAGAGTCACTGAGAGCTGCAGTGTGACAGCTGTAACCATGAGAGCGCATGGCACGAGCCTGAGACACAGCCACCACAAACCTCTCCATATACAGAACTATGATGACAGAAACTGGAACAATAAAGGTTACAAACGAGATCAATAGTATTCTCAATGAAGTTAATGATACATACCACATTGTCCATAGCAGGAATGCTGCTCCCTGTGAAATCAACAAACAGGGTGCTATAGAGAACAGAGCCAGAGCCAACACAGACAGACACAGAGTTTAACTCTCTGTCAGTGATTCTGGTGGGGTAATGCAGAGGGTCACAAATAGCCACATAGCGGTCGATTGATATCAGCACTACGTCGCCCACTGAAGCAGAGGTAACAATAAAAGACACATAATTGTACAGAGAACATGCGAGGTCACCTAAAAACCAGCAGGATATGCTTCGGAGGATTTCTCTTGGCAGCAACACGAGACCAACAAGAAAGTCTGAGACAGCCAGAGAGAGGAGGAGGATGTTAGGGGTGTGTGGAGCTGCCTGAAAGGAGACAAAAAAAAAAAAAAATCATTCAATCAACAAGTCCTCAAATTTCAAAATCAAAACAAATCAAAACAAAACTGTTTTTGATGAGAAAAAAACAGTTTGGATAATTTTCTATCACTGCTGGCTGTCAGTGTCTGACATTTGAAATTTTTTTTCCAAAAGTAACCAAAACTATGTGTAGTGTGGCATCATTCCTTAGACTGGATAAGCTACAGTAGCTGTTTAAAAAAAACACTGTGCCTGTAGTGTGAGATTGAGATGATGACGAGCAGGTTGAGAGTTACAGTTAGCAGAGAGATGGATGACAACACAACATTAAGGACCCCAAATGACCACTCCTCTGACAGAAGAGGTGTAGGTTTCTTGCAGGAAGTGTTGAAGAGTTGAGGAAAGCAGAGCTCGGTTGTGTCCTGGGTCCCCATCTTCACAGACCTGCAGAGAGCTGCAGCTTTCTCAGCATTACAAACAGAGTAGTTGTATAACTGATATTCAGACCTTTTAACTCCTCCTCTTGTCTTACTGTCTATCTCCTATCCTTCTCTCTGCTGTACTCAGCCTTGCCCCTCCCTAGCTTCTTGTTATTTTACATTCTAAGTGCTGTATGATTTTGAAGGATAAGGGTGCAATTTCTGGGTGAAAAAAAACAAAAATGTGGGGGTGGGGTGTATGATAATAATTCATGAACCTGAACCCTATTAGTCTGTATTACTAAGCTGCTGTAAATATATCTGCACATTATTATCAGTTCAAAGAACAAATGGTTTAATATGTCAGAATTAAATCCTCCTTCCACTTAGCAGTGTTTGCCACCTCTGCCCTTTAACTTCAAAATTAAATATGAAATACTGTCAAATTTCAACAGCAAAAAGAAAAACATACATATCTATTAAAGAAGTACATATCTTGGAAAATTGAGAAACAGTCTGCCTTGATGGTGGACTATTTCTGCTTTCTTTGTAATGTCATCTGCAGCATGCCACCTTTTTTACCCACATTTTCAAATCTCTGAACAGGGAAGGAGGCATTTCCTGAGCTCAGCAGCAACATTTTCAGAGTTTCAGAGTGAACAAAGACCTAAAAATATTCCAGAATCGCTCTCATCCTCCTGGCAAAGTCATACCCTGGTCAAGAGTGTGTTGATGTGGCCAATTCTCACAGAACTTGCAAAAGAAGATCTGTATGGTTGTAAATGAGGACTGCCTTCAACTGCATGAAAGGGAACTTATCAATAGGGAAAACACCACAAGCTATTAGCCCCAAAACTACTGGCAGGTGTTGGCTTTAGCCAAACTGGACAGGTCACCATGAAGTGCCCCTACTTCCCACATTAAATGTAGTCTTGGCTCCATCCTTCTTTTCAACTCCTCTGGACTTGACTTAGTGTGATCAAGCTGCATTGGCTCCCCCAAATGCTCTTTGGGTGAACCAATAGTGGCCCCAGAGTGGCAACCATTTGTTCACGGAGTGAAGGCAGAGAGAGGCACGGAGTTTCGTACCCTTATCTTATGCATGCTCGCCAAGGTCGTGAAGGATTTCCTTATGGTTTGCAGGTGGTAATGTACTTATACCCATTATGATACCCTTAGCAAACTCTGATGTTCCTATAGTGAAGGCTAAACAACCCTCATGCAAGCAATGAAAAACAGATTTCTGACCAACAGGGTCGAATGCTACATCAGGGAGCTATGCCTCACAGTTTATTACACTGCAAAACATTTTTTGCATTACCCATTTAAAACTGGCTGTGGCATTGTGCATGGCAAATGCTGTAGTTGTAGACTGCAGCAAACCATGAATTGTAACAATTGCAGACATCTGAGAAGGGCCCCTTGAGTCTAATTTTGTGTAATAGAAAATTTTTGTCAATATCAATATTGTGTTGTAAGACAGTGATTTAAAGTCTTTTAAGCCTTTACCAAAAAGATAAACTTCTCATCTGTCTGAACTTACTGACTTCACAAAAGCTACATGTATCCTTTGCAAGCATTTTCACCTGCTCTGGCCTCTGGAGTACAATCAACTATAAACTTCATCTTTCGAACCAATTCTCTGTAGCAGTGGTCCACCAGGCACAGTACACTTGGATAAAAAACATTATTCTGCACACTGTTTAAGGTGCCTGGGTGGAAAACCTGGAAGAAATCATTGATTTCACCTGAAAGTGAATCTTTGTGAGAGCTGAGTGACGACGATGATGATGATGATGATGATGATGATGATGTCCATATTGGCATTGAAGATGCTGATTCTGAAATAACTGTCACCATCAGTCATCAAAGCTAATCAAAGTAGAGTTTCACTCTTACAGAGTTATTGAATGTCCAATTTAGATTGTGTGCAGACATTTGTACATATTTGGAAAGCTGTTTCCAAGATTCTGGCTTTATACTTGAGTACACTTTAGTAGACTGCACTCATGTTCACTGTACCATTTTGTGCTGTTTATTATATGAATTTGAATGCTTTGTGTGCTACACTTGAATTAAAAAAAACTTATATATTAAATGCAACAACACCATAATGTTTTTCTTCACTCTGTGACACACCAGCTGAGGAACAAGCTGGTTATTGGTGACTTTGTTTTGAGAAACATGACGTGGTTGTGATCATAAAGGCCTGTATGAACTCCTGCTTCTAAGTACAGAAACCTGAAGTTCTTGTACTCAGTCCCCGAAATCTTAGAAACATGGTGTCTAACCAGATACTTATTCTGGATGGCATTACTTTGGCCTCCAGTAACACTGTGAGAAATCTTGGTGTCATTTTGACCAGGATATGTCCTTCAATGTACATATTAAACAAATATGTAGGACCGCTTTTTTTAAAATTTGGCAATATGTAAAATCAGAAACATCCTTTCTCAGACTGATGCTGAAAAGTGAATTCATGCATTTATTACTTCTAGGCTGGACTGTTGTAATTCATTATTATCAGGATGTCCTAAAAGCTCCCTGAAAAGCCTTCAGCTGATCCAAAATGCTGCAGCTAGAGTACTGACAGGGACTAGAAAGAGAGAGCAGATTTCTCTCAAACTGGCTTCTCTTCATTGGCTCCTTGTTAAATACACAATTGAATTCAAAATCCGTCTTCTTACATATAAGGCATTGAATAATCAGGCCCCATCTGATCTTAAAGACCTCATAGTATCATATCACCCCAATAGAGCACTTTGCTCTCAGACTGCTGGATTACTAGTGGATCGTAGCTCCCAGTTTGGATTTGGGACACAGACACCCTCTCTATTTTTAAGACTAAGCTTAAAACTTACCTTTTTGATCAAGCTTATAGTTAGGGCTGGATCAGGTGACCCTGAATCATCCCCTAGTTATGTTGCCATAGCCATATGCTGCAGGGTGGTTCCCGTGTTAATTTTTCATTCATCTCTTTCACTCTGTTTATACACCACTCTGCATTTAATCTTTCTGTGTCCATAAACATAATAACTAGCAGCCTGTGCTGACAATTAAATTTACTCTTTGATCACTCTTGTGTGAACGTAGTCATATTCCTCCAGTTCCAGTAGGCCACTTATTGTCATTATGATGCCATGACACTATCCACTATATATGGGGTATATATAAATATATCCATGTGTGCGTGTGTGTCTGTATATTTTTTTTTCTTTTTACTCTCTCTGTAACTGAATGTTTAAATAATATGATTAAAGTGCAGACATTCATTTTGAACTCATAGGGTTTAACAGAGGTATTGAATTAAGCATATAGGAATTGTAGCCACTTTGGTAAAGGTAACCTCAGAAAAATGTGCGTAATATTTAAATATAAGTATTGTTTTTATAACCTTGGTAAAATACTTTTGGACACAATGACTGCCAGTTTAAAATCACCTAGTGCTGTTTCCTTCTTTAAAAATGCACTGCTAGACCTTTACTGCAGCCACATAAAAATTCATCATTTTTTAGGAAACAAAATGGTATAGAAACAAGGCTTGGATCAATATAAAGAAAAAAAAAGAACCCTTTTTAATTGTATCAGTGAGTTCACAACACATCATAGTGCATATAGGGCCTTGGGGGCAGGTATGTCACAGTGGTTAGTGGGTGGCACTGCTGAGGTGGTGACATTTGTCTGTTCACTGCTGCCTGCTCCTCAATTTATTTACATTTTCGACATTGGGGCCTTGGAGGTGCAGTGTGGATGGGTGCCGTTATCAGTGCTCATATTACATCTTCCTTCCAATTTTAATAGCACCATTGCTTTCCACACATTCATAAAACATTCTTCGCATTACATACACTCACTCACCCAGCATGTTGGGTGGGAGGAAGGAGTGGGCGGGTCTTTTCACTTACCGCTCCACGCTGCTCTCCACTGATTGTCACTCACTCCGGCTCTCCCCTGGGGTGTGGGTGCCCCGTGTGTCCCGGTATGGGTTGGCCGGATGTTCGTGTGTGGGTCGTTTCTGACCACTGTGGGGTCTGGGCTGGGTGGCTTGCCTGCGTCCTTTGGCGTTTGGGGGTGGGTGAGGGGGCTCTGCGGTGTCCGGGTTGTCCTTGTTCTTGGGGCACTTGGGGCCCCAGGGTCTGCATGTTCGGTACGTGCTGGGAGTGCCGGCCTGCAGGGGGCGGGTATCTATCCCTTGCCTCTATCTCTCTGGACTCTTGCCCTTTGGCCGTGGGGTCTCCGTCTAGGGTCTCCCTCCTTCCTCCTCTGGGGTGCACACAGTTGCCATCAGAATGTGTGGCCTCAGGTCTTCTGAGCTCCTAGTGAGCTGTCGATGGCCTGGGTCGCCTGAGTTCTTTCCTATTCGCCTCTGGATCACGGGGGGTGTGGTTGCAGTTTCTTACCCTCACTGAGTACATTCCATGACAGAGGCGCATAAACACACATTACTGTAAACAGCAAAATTGTGTGTATGTGTGTATATGTATATGCATATGTATAGAAATGTGAATCTGTGTATGTATGTATGTATTTATATCTTCTTCGAGTATTTTTTCTTTCCTTTCTCAACATTGTCCCACCCCTTTTTTTTCTCTTTTTTAATCTCTCTTTTCTATCCCTTTCCTTATTGCCTGTCAGGCTTGACATAAATAGGTAAATAAAAAAAATATAACATTAACTGTTAGCTGTTCTTGTAAAAGCAAATATGTTTGGTACATCACTGCATTCAGATCATCGTTCCGATTGCAAAACTGCCAGACATGACAGGCTTTAAAAAAAAGAAAAAGAAAGAAAACCCTGTGCTGGTAAAAGATGAATTCAATAATAAAAAATCAATGCTAACATGATGATATGTTGATATTTGGCACTCTGTAAACCAGACACTTTACCATTTTAAATTACAGCATTATATTATTATATTGTAAATATTATACTATTATATTACTGCATATCACTGCACTGTATTGTTGCACATCTGCATTTGTACTGAAGATTACCCACTTGTATATGTATTACTGCACTAATGGACCCTTCACATCCCTGTATTCTTTGTTTTGTTTTCTTTCACTAAGCCCTTCTACAACTTAGTGTAGTTTTTATACAGTATAGTTTGTGTAGGTAGTATAATTAGTCTCTTTTGTTAGTATAGTTTGTGTAAAGCTACCTTCATTGTTTGTATTCTATCCTATTGCCTGTATTTATTGTGCATGTTGAACTGCTGGATGCCCCAATTTCCTTTGGGATCAATAAAGTATCTATCCTTTCATCCATCTATCTAACATTGAACGTCCTCAGCTTATTAATTATAGTAAGACAATTATCAATGTAACAAGTAAGTGAATTAATATATTGAAACTGTACTGTAAATAATACTAAAAATCTGCATTTTGATAATTAGTTAAGAAGCTGTCTGGCTGTGGAAGATGATGTCAGGTTTTCTTTATGTTGTAGTAATAATAAATACCTTAAAAATTATTTTTCTGAATTATGGCACCCTGTATTCCATTTTAATGCTTTTTTTAAACTCATCAACTTTTTTAGGAAAGTGGGCTTTTATCCTTTTCAGACAAGTTTTATTTTTCTACAGGATGTTGACCTCACAGGAGCCAGGCTGCAGTATGCGTAAAGAGATAATGAGCTTCACTGCTTTTCTGAACCAAGGGTAGAACAGTGCATAGATCAGAGGGTTTAGGCAGGAATTAAAATAGAACAGATAGAGCACAAAGGGTGGAATTAAACTATTGAGTACGTTAAACCCAATAATAATAGCACAGTAATATGGGCAGAAACATATCAGGAACACAGCTACAAGAACCCCAAGAGTCCTGGCTGCTTTCAACTCAGATTTCTTTGTTAGAGTCACTGAGAGCTGCAGTGTGACAGCTGTAACATGAGAGCGCATGGCACGAGCCTGAGACACAGCCACCACAAACACTCTCATATACAGAACTATGATGACAAAAACTGGAACAATAAAGGTTACAACGAGATCAATAGTATTCTCAATGAAGTTAATAATACTACCACATTCTCCATAGCAGGAATACTGCTTCCCTGTGAAATCAACAAACAGGGTGCTATAGAGACCAGAGCAGAGCCAACACAGACAGACACAGAGTTTAACTCTTCTGTCAGTGATTCTGGTGGGGTAATGCAGAGGGTCACAAATAGCCACATAGCGGTCGATTGATATCAGCACTACGTCGCCCACTGAAGCAGAGGTAACAATAAAAGATACATAACTGTACAGAGAACATGCGAGGTCACCTAAAAACCAGCAGGTTATGTTTTTGAGGATTTCTCTTGGCAGCAACACGAGACCAACAAGAAAGTCTGAGACAGCCAGAGAAGGAGGAGGATGTTAGTGGGTGTGTGGAGCTGCCTGAAAGGAAACAAACAAACAAAAAAAATCATTCAATCAACAAGTCCTCAAATTTCAAAATCAAAACAAATCAAAAACAAAACTGTTTTTGATGAGAAAAAAACAGTTTGGATAATTTTCTCTAACTGCTGGGCGTCAGTGTCTGACATTTGAATTTTTTTTCTGCAAGAATAACCAAAACTATGTGTAGTGTGGCATCATTCCTTAGACTGGATAAGCTACAGTAGCTGTTAAAAAAAAACACTGTGCCTGTAGTGTGAGATTGAGATGATGACGAGCAGGTTGAGAGTTACAGTTAGCAGAGAGATGGATGACAACACAACATTAAGGATCACAAATGACCACTCCTCTGACAGAAGAGGTGTAGGTTTCTTGCAGGAAGTGTTGAAGAGTTGAGGAAAGCAGAGCTCGGTTGTGTCCTGGGTCCCCATCTTCACAGACCTGCAGAGAGCTGCAGCTTTCTCAGCATTACAAACAGAGTAGTTATATAACTGATATTCAGACCTTTTAACTCCTCCTCTTGTCTTACTGTCTATCTCCTATCCTTCTCTCTGCTATACTCAGCCTTGCCCCTCCCTAGCTTCTTGTTATTTTACATTTTATGTGCTGTATGATTTTGAAGGATAAGGGTGCAATTTCTGGATGAAAAAAAACAAAAATGTGGGGGTGGGGTGTATAATAATAATTCATGAACCTGAAGCCTATTAGTCTGTATTACTAAGCTGCTGTAAATATCTGCACATTATTATCAGTTCAAAGAACAAATGGTTTAATGTGTCAGAATTAAATCCTCCTTCCACTTAGCAGTGTTTGCCACCTCTGCCCTTTAACTTCAAAATTAAATATGAAATACTGTCAAATTTCAACAGCAAAAATTTGTTTATTAAAGAAGTACATATCTTGGAAACATTGAGAAACAGTCTGCCTTGATGGTGGACTATTTCTGCTTTCTTTGTAATGTCATCTTCTGCATGCCACCTTCTTTTACCCACATTTTCAAATCTCTGAACAGGGAAGGAGGCATTTCCTGAGCTCAGCAGCAACATTTTCAGAGTTTCAGAGTGAACAAAGACCTGAAAATATTCCAGAATCGCTCTCATCCTCCTGGCAAAGTCATACCCTGGTCAAGAGTGTGTTGATGTGGCCAAATCTAATAGAGCTTGCAAAGCAAGATCTGTATGGTTGTAACTGAGGACTGCCTTCAACTGCATGAAAGGGAACTTATCAATAAGGAAAACACCACCAGCTATTAGCCCCAAAACTACTGGCAGGTGTTGGCTTTAGCCAAACTGGACAGGTCACCATGAAGTGCCCCTACTTTCCACATTAAATGTAGTCTTGGCTCCATCCTTCTTTTCAACTCCTCTGGAGTTGACTTAGTGTGATCAAGCTGCATTGGCTCCCCCAAATGCTCTTTGGGTGAACCAATAGTGGCCCCAGAGTGGCAACCATTTGTTCAGGAGTGAAGGCAGAGAGAGGCACGGAGTTTCATACCCTTATCTCATGCATGCTCGCCAAGGTCGTGAAGGATTTCCTTATGGTTTGCAGGTGGTAATGTACTTATACCCATTATGATACCCTTAGCAAACTCTGATGTTCCTATAGTGAAGGCTAAACAACCCTCATGCAAGCAATGAAAAACAGATTTCTGACCAACAGGGTCGAATGCTACATCAGGGAGCTATGCCTCACAGTTTATTACACTGCAAAATATTTTGTGCATTACCCATTTAAAACTGGCTGTGGCATTGTGCATGGCAAATGCTGTAGTTGTAGACTGCAGCAAACCATGAATTGTAACAATTGCAGACATCTGAGAAGGGCCCCTTGAGTCTAATTTTGTGTAATAGAAAAATTTTTGTCAATATCAATATTGTGTTGTAAGACAGTGATTTAAAGTCTTTTAAGCCTTTACCAAAAAGATAAACTTCTCATCTGTCTGAACTTACTGACTTCACAAAAGCTACATGTATCCTTTGCACACATTTTCACCTGCTCTGGCCTCTGGAGTACAATCAACTATAAACTTCATCTTTCGAACCAATTCTCTGTAGCAGTGGTCCACCAGGCACAGTACACTTGGATAAAAAACATTATTCTGCACACTGTTTAAGGTGCCTGGGTGGAAAACCTGGAAGAAATCATTGATTTCACAACTGAAAGTGAATCTTTGTGAGAGCTGAGTGACGACAATGATGATGATGATGTCCTATTGGCATTGAAGATGCTGATTCTGAAATAACTGTCACCATCAGTCATCAAAGCTAATCAAAGTAGAGTTTCACTCTTACAGAGTTATTGAATGTCCAATTTAGATTGTGTGCAGACATTTGTACATATTTGGAAAGCTGTTTCCAAGATTCTGGCTTTATACTTGAGTACACTTTAGTAGACTCCACTCATGTTCACTGTACCATTTTGTGCTGTTTATTATATGAATTTGAATGCTTTGTGTGCTACACTTGAATTAAAAAAAAGTATATATGAAATGCACCAACAACATAATGTTCTTCCTCACTCTGTGACACACCAGCTGAGGAACAAGCTGGTTATTGCTGACTTCGTTTTGAGAAACATGACATGGTTGTGATCATAAAGGCCTGTATAGAATAGAATAGAATGCCTTTATTGTCATTATACAGGATGTACAATGAGATTGGAGGCCACTCCTGTTCAGTGCCATGTAACAGAAAATCAAACTCTCTAAATAAAATAAAAATATTATAATCTAGTATAATCAATATAATAAGAATATATAGAATAACAATAAAAAAAATAGAATGTATAAAAATATATACATACATGGTGCATCTGTACATTGTAAGAAAAGTAAATAATGTGTATACATATAATAATGAAGATTGATGAATATTGCACTTGGTGAATGAATATTGCACTAGTTGAATGAATACTGGATATACACATATAGGAATGTTAGATATTGTTCAGTATGAATAATTTAATATTGCACACAGATGTGGGTGTTGCACAGAGTTACGGTGGGTGAGTGGTGTGAGTTCAGGTGGTGATTGCTCTGGTGAAGAAACTGTTCTTGAGTCTGTTTGTTCTGGCTTTGATGCACCTGTAGTGCCTGCCAGAGGGCAGCAGGTCAAACAGGTCAAAGCCAGGGTGTGAGCTGTCCTTGATGATGTTCCTGGCTCTGCTGATGCAGCGGGAGGTGTAGATGTCCATCAGGGAGGGGAGGGGCAGCCAACGATTCTTTGTGCTGTCTTGACTACCCTCTGAAGCCTCACCCTGTCTGCCTCAGTGCAGCTGCCGTACCATACTGTGATACAGTACGTCAGCAGGCTCTCAATGGATGAGCGATAGAAGGTCAGCAGCAGGTTTGAGTCCAAGTTGTTCTTCCTGAGGACCCTCAGGAAGTGAAGTCGCTGCTGAGCCTTCTTGATAACAGCTGTGATGTTATCTGACCAAGCGAGATCAGCAGAGATGAGGACACCAAGAAACCTGAAGGTGTGGACCCTCTCCACACGCTCGCCGTTGATGTAGAGGGGAGCTGGGTCAGTCCTGTGCTTCCTGAAGTCGATGATGATCTCTTTGGTTTTCATGGTGTTCAGTACGAGGTTGTTCTCTGAACACCAGGCTGTCAACCTCAGGACCTCCTCACTGTAAGCTGCCTCATCTCCCTTTGAGATGAGTCCGACCACTGTGGTGTCGTCAGCAAATTTGACGATGAGGTTGTTATTGTGGGCCGGACTGCAGTCATGGGTGTAGAGGCAGTACAGGAGGGGGCTCAGCACACAGCCCTGTGGGGAGCCAGTGCTCAGTGTGCGGGTGGAGGAGAGATGGGGGCCAAGTCTCACAGTCTGGGGCCGGTTGGTTAAGAAGTCCTTGATCCAGGAACATGTGAGAGGGGGGAGGCCCAGGGTGTGCAGTTTGGTGGTGAGAATGTCCGGGATGATTGTGTTGAACGCTGAGCTGTAATCCACAAAGAGCATGCGAGCGTAGCTCTGCTGCTCCAAGTGGCTCAACACAGAGTGGAGAGCTACAGCGATGGCGTCCTCTGTGGATCTGTTTGCACGATATGCAAACTGATGGGTGTCGAAAGTGGGGGGCAGATGGTCTTTGATGTGCTGGAGAACCAGCCTCTCAATGCACTTCATGATTACTGGTGTGAGGGCCACAGGGCGGTAATCATTTAGGCTGGTGACAGATGACCTTTTGGGCATGGGGATGATTGTGGCTGTTTTTAGGCAGGGGGGGATGACTGCTTGGGCCAGGGAGAGGTTGAAAATCCTGGTGAGAATCAGGGTGAGCTGGTGGGCACACGCTCTGATCACCTTGCCAGGTACTCCGTCTGGTCCGGCAGCCTTCCTGAGGTTCACTGCCAGGAGCACGCGCCGTACCTCATGCTCCTGGACAGTGAGTGGGGTGCAGCCTGGTGGGGGGGCAGGACTGGAGCAGGTGGGTGGTCCTGAGGCATCTCAAAGCGAGCAAAGAAACAGTTAAGTTCCTCTGCTAGTGACACACTCAGGTCTCCTGCAGTCACATCACAGCCTCTGAAGTTTGTGATGTTCTGAATGCCCTGCCACACCTCCCGTGTGTTATGCTGGACAGATGGGACTCTATTCTCCTCCTGTAGTCCGTTTTGGCTTTTTTAATTCCTCTTTTCAGGTCAGCTCGAGCAGCACTGTACAGAGCTCTGTCACCTGACCTGAAGGCAGCATCACGGGTTTTGAGGAGTGAACGGACCTGGCTGTTCATCCAGGGTTTCTGGTTAGGGAAAACCCGGATGTTTTTGCTAACAGTCACATTTCCGATACAGAACTTAATGTAGTCCAGTACTGTCCCTGTGAATGTTTCTAGGTCCTCGTGTTCGAATAAGTCCCAGTCTGTGTATGCAAAGCAGTCCTGTAGGTCGGAGTGCGTTTTCAGGCCAGGTTGTAATGGTTTTTACAGTAGGCCTGGCTCTCCGTCTGAGGGGGGTGTATGCTGGGGTGAGCAGCAGGGAAAGATGGTCGGACTGGCCGAGGTGGGGGAGGGGTTTGGCTCTGTAAGCGTGCTTAATGTTGGAGTAAACATGGTCAAGAGTGTTCTCCCCTCTTGTAGAACATTTGACATGTTGGTGGAATTTCAGGAGTACAGTCTTTAAGTTGGCCTTGTTAAAGTATCCCACGATAATAAGAACACCGTCGGGGTGGACCCGCTGCTGTTCGTTAATGGCGTTCAGCAGGAGAGAGAGCGCCATGCTAACGTTAGCATCGGGAGCTATATACACAGCTGTGACGATCACTACTGTTAGCTCTCTGGGTAGAAAAAAAGGCAGACATCTTACAGACATGTACTCGAGGTCTGGGGAACAATGTTTGTCTATGATTGTTCCGTTGTTACACCAGTCCTCATGCACGTAAATACAGAGACCCCCTCCCCTGCTCTTACCGGAGTCCTTGGTCCGATCTCCGCGTAGCAGAGTGCGGCCTGCTAGCTGCACACGAACATCGGGAATGTGAGGGTTTAGCCAGGTCTCGGTGATAATCATTACACAGCAGTCACGAACATAGCGATTTACAGCCAGCTCTAATTCTAGGTTGTCCGTTTTATTTATCATGGACCTGGCGTTGGAGAAATACAGGCTCGGCAGAGGAGGCCTGTGTGGTTGGCATTTCAGCTTCAACATGAAGCCGGACCTGCAGCCCCGCTTCTGCTTCCTCTCCCTCCGCCGTCGGCGGCGCCTTCCAGCCCCGATAACAATCCACGGAGCACCCGGCAGTCTTGCTATGTCGTCTGGGATGTTATGAGTGTAGTGAAAATCACTCGATACTGATATCTTGTGCCAGTAGCCAATGTCCACAAGATCCTGGCGTGTGTAGCAGTTGTTTGCAGAGACAAATGCACCAAAACTAACAAATATGAAATACAAAAAGTACAAAAAAGAGCACCGAAAGGAAGAGCCGTGAGCCACTGCGTCTGTGGGCGCCGCCATTTTGGAGAGATGAGCTCCTGCTCTCCTGCTCCTGCTTCTAAATACAGAAACCTGAAGTTCTTGTACTCTGTCCCCGAAATCTTAGAAACATGGTGTCGAACCAGATACTTACTCTGGATTGCATTACTTTGGCCTCCAGTAACACTGTGAGAAATCTTGGAGTCATTTTGACCAGGATATGTCCTTCAATGCACATATTAAACAAATATGTAGGACCGCTTTTTTAAAATTTGGCAATATGTAAAATCAGAAACATCCTGTCTCAGACTGATGCTGAAAAGTGAATTCATGCATTTATTACTTCTAGGCTGGACTGTTGTAATTCATTATTTTCAGGCTGTCCTAAAAGCTCCCTGAAAAGCCTTCAGCTGATCCATAATGCTGCAGCTAGAGTACTGACAGGGACTAGAAAGGAGAGCAGATTTCTCTCATATTGGCTTCTCTTCATTGGCTCCCTGTTAAATACACAATTGAATTCAAAGTTCTTCTTCTTACATATAAGGCATTGAATAATCAGGCCCCATCTTATCTTAAAGACCTCATAGTATCGTATCACCCCAATAGAGCACTTTGCTCTCAGACTGCTGGATTACTAGTGGATCGGAGCTCCCAGTTTGGATTTGGGACACAGACACCCTCTCTATTTTTAAGACTAAGCTTAAAACTTACCTTTTTGATCAAGCTTATAGTTAGGGCTGGATCAGGTGACCCTGAATCATCCCCTAGTTATGCTGCCATAGCCATATGCTGCTGGGTAGTTCCCGTGTTAATTTTTCATTCATCTCTTTTCACTCTGTTTATACACCACTCTGCATTTTTAATCTTTCTGTGTCCATAAACATGAATAACTAGCAGCCTAGTGCTGATAATTAAATTGTCTTGATTAATTGATCATCAGCAAGTGTGAGCACCTCTATTAAAGCAGAACTTCTGGCAGATTTCTGGTCAACATTCAGGTGTCTGTTAATACACTGCCAAGAAGGAAAGATGATCAGAAGTGAACTTAGAGAAGCAATTGTTGCTTCACATCAATCTGGAAAGTGCTATACAATGATTTCCAAACCTTTTGATGTCCATCATGCTATAAAAACATTTCATAACAGAAAACCATCAAGGCAGTAAGCCAATCTCAGGAGTCAACAATCCTGCAAATTTATCTGAAGGTCAGATTGTGCAATGCGCAAAGAAATTGGAAAACAAGCAAGAGTTCCAACCAATATCTCAGACTCTACAGGCCTCAGTTAGCATGTTAAATGTTAAAGTTGATGACAGTACAATTAGAAAAAGACTGAACAAGTATAGATTGTTTGAAAGGGTTGCCAGGAGAAAGCCTCTTCTCTTTAAAAAGAACAGGACAGCACAGCTTAAGCCAACAATGACTCAGTGAAAGTTCAGACTTCAACCTGAGTGAAATGCTGTGGCAGGACCTTAAGAGAGCATCAAAAACAAAACTGTGTAGAATGAGATGTCTGCAAACCCAGCTCTACAGTCATGGAAAAAGAGAGTTTTCACAGGATTTCATAGAGCCTTGTGATTTTTTTTTTTTTTCACAAGTTTACAATAGTTGAGTTAGAACTTGAATGAACTTGTTACACAAGCTTATATCATTATCATCTCAAGATATGCTTTGCATTAAATGTATCATCTTCCATGAATTTACACATCTCTAGTTTTTATAGTAATTCACTTATGTTTACATTAGGGCTGCATAAAACGATTATTTTAGTAATCGAGTATTCTATCGATTATTCCAGCGATTAATCGAGTAATCGGATAAGAAATACTTTTTTTTATTAACAGTTTATCTGCATATTTTAACTTCCGTAATGCAGTTTCTCGCCATGTGAACAAACAGCGGTGAATGGAGCAGCTACAAAGTTCTCTTTTCTTCACCTTAACACTTGCTGATCAGGTGCTTGATGAAGGACCTCCAGCTGTTTCACAGATTTAATGGTGGTTACTAAAAGAAAAAGCTGCTGTTTTGGACGCTGGAAAAACGTTTCCTTTTTCACTACTTGAGCTCACCGTCACAGCTTCGCCTCTTTGCGCTTGCGCAGTTAAAACCGCTGCCTGCTATGAGTGTTTTGAAAAACTAGTGGCTGCGGGAGCCATGGCGCATGTGTGAGTAATGGTGTAATGCTTTGTATTCACAAGCATTCTCGAAAATACGTTTCTACTGCAGGGCTATATTTAGTCACTAATAAGGGATTAAAGTATAAAAAATATTTTGAAGCAGCCCCTCGGTCCTGGGGGGCGGGCCTTCCGGTACCGAACCATCGCTAGTGCTTAATGGCCCGCGCTCGCTAGCAAACCAGTTCTGGTAGCTACAGCTGAAGTAAAGACAAAAATAGCAGCTGAAATTCTCAGCGAGCACAACACACACAGACACACACAAGAGCAGTGGAGGCGTGGAAATGCATGTCAGCGACAGTTGCCACCCGTCCCGTAAAGTACGGAACACGGCATGTTACGGAGCCGTATTCCACGGAGTCCCGTAACATACGGGGTTCTGTATTTTACGAGACAGGTGGCAACTCTAGTGATGATCCACTCTGTGTTAAATGAAATCCATCGCAGCGACGGAGAGCTTTTTAGAATGTGTGCTTGTGTATACGTGAGTGATTCACACTCCAGTCCAGTAGGTGGCGGTAATGCAGTTCTATGTTGGTTTGCCAGCCCCCAATAAACCCACAAAAAAACGTCAGCACTAATGCTGCTAATGCTAGTGAGGAGCGCCGCTTACACCGAGACAGCTGAGCGCTGCAGAGTTTAAACGAAGCATCGACACAGTAAATTTGTGTCGATAAATTTTTAGAATCGATTTAATCGAGTTAATCGATGAATCGTTGCAGCCCTAGTTTACATAAACTGGGGTCTTTAGTGATACGTTTTTCTAATTATAATATTTAATGGCAATTTATAATAATGTTGTGGCTGATTGTTAAATTGTATCAGACTTTTGCATTTAATGGATAAATAGGGTTAAACAAGTCTCTACTTTTCTTTCAAAGTACTTCCTATTACGCTGGAACTCTTTATGCAAGCCTGTAAAATAATTTTTTCATTTGACATTAGTCTGTCGTCTGTAATATGATTAGATTGTGTTTATGAAATATACAACAACATAACTAAATATAACAAAACATCCCTGCATACTGGAAACCACCCAAGGGTTGGCCCCAGAGTTCTCCTAGGACATCATCTGTCCTACGAGATAGAAAGGTTGGCTGGGTCTTTGTAAACATCTGGGCTTTTGGGGCCCTGATATGATTTTTTCACACTACCATACATTTTGCCTGCAAACAGACTCTGCTGTCACCTGTGGACCCAAGAAGCAAACCCAAGCAGTTATTCTTGATAAACAACTTTTATTTACAAAGTTAAATAAGAAAAACAAAAAACAAAACAAGAAATCCAAAGCATAAGTCTAGCAAACAGGGAGAGTGTGTGGAGAAGGAACAAGGAGAATTAGTGAAGGTGAAATATTGATTGTCTTTAAGATGGAATGAGAAACGAAGAATTAGCAGCACGGTGGCGTAGTGGTTAGCACTGCTGTCTCACAGTTAAAATACCATCTGGAAGGCCTGGGTTTGATTCCACCTTGGCCCAGGCCTCTCCCTCTCTCTGTG
This sequence comes from Archocentrus centrarchus, assembly GCF_007364275.1. Classification (NCBI taxonomy): domain Eukaryota; kingdom Metazoa; phylum Chordata; class Actinopteri; order Cichliformes; family Cichlidae; genus Archocentrus; species Archocentrus centrarchus. Next base: position 32,311,122 of record NC_044366.1, read on the forward strand.
TGGAGTTTGCATGTTCTTGGCTAATCTAAATTGCCCATAGGTGTGAATGAGAGCATGAATGTGAGTGTGAAAGGTCGTCTGTCCCTCTGTGTTGGCCCTGCAACAGGCTGGTGACCTGTTCAGGGTGTACCCTGCCTTTCGCCCTATGACAGCTGGGAGAGGCTCCAGCCCCCCCCGCGACCCTTAACAGGATGTGCGGAAGTGAATGGATGGATGGATGGGTGAAAAAAACAAAACAAGAAATCCAAAGCATAAGTCCGGCAAACAGGGAGAGTGTGTGGAGAAGGAACAAGGAGAATTAGTGAAGGTGAAATATTGATTGTCTTTAAGATGGAATGAGAAACGAAGAATTAGCCTTATTTGTGTTCCAAAGAGTGGTTGCTTTAGGTGGGTAGTCAGTGGGCTGGTTGGGAAAAGTTAACTGAGCAGTGGGCAGGCCAAATTGGCTCTGATTGAAAGAACGGAGAGGCTGGAGGAGTGCATGAGTGTAATGGCTGTGAACTGAAGGTGCTGAGTATACAATGAGCTATTGTGGAAGTTAGTTCTGATGTCCACCAAGAAAAGCTCAGATTGTGCTGTCCTTCATCTCTTTGATCACTCCTGCACTAAACCTTCTGGTCATTATCCAGTCTCAATTTTGAAATGTAGTGCAATCACTTAAGTTCCTAACTCACCTATTGTTACTCATATTCTATGACTGGCAGAAAACAAGATCATGTAACACAGAATAAAACAATGATGACCCCAGAACTGTGTTTTCTGGTGCCAAACTGTGCAGCACTTTTGATCTGACTTCAGGAAAGTAAAGACTGTCAGCAGGCCAGATTCATGACATCATCCTCATTTGAAACACTGAATGTACAGGGTTAATGCTGGTCTTCACATTACAAAATTAAGCTCAAGGGCTGCTGGCTGGGGCCCTGCCCTTTATATGCTTTTTGTAGCTGTGCAGTGCCCCAGACAGTTTTAGATGGCTAATGCACATGTTTTTTTTTTTTTTTTCTTTTGTTTATTCAGTGTAATAAACTGAGAGGCATATCTCACTGATGTAGCACTCTACTCTGCTGGTCAAAAATCTGTCTTTCAGAGAGTTCCTTAACGTTCACCATGGAAAAATAATTATTTGCTAAGGGTATCATTAGGGGATTAAGCACATTACCAACTGCTCAGGTAACTTTTTCCAACCCCTTTCAGTGGGATTACATGTGTAATAACATTCCAACGGTTTCAGATTGTGTCATCTTGTGTGAACGTATGTCATATTCCTCCAGTTCCAGTAGGCCACTTATTGTCATTATGCCATGACACTATCCACTATATATGGGGTATATATAAATATATCCATGTGTGCGTGTGTGTCTGTATATTTTTTTTTCTTTTTTACTCTCTCTGTAACTGAATATTTAAATAAATATGATTAAAGTGCAGACATTCAATTTTGAACTCAAAATGTTTAACAAAGGTATTGAATTAAGCATATAGGAATTGTAGCCACTTTGGTAAAGGGTAACCTCAGAAAAATGTGCGTAATATTTAAATAAGTATTGTTTTTATAACCTTGGTAAAATACTTTGGACACAATGACTGCCAGTTTAAAATCACCTAGTGCTGTTTCCTTCTTTAAAATGCACTGCTAGAACTTCACTGCAGCCACAGAACAATTTCATCAGTTTTTAGGGAACAAAATGGTATAGAAACAAGGCTTGGATCAATATAAACAAAAAAAAAAGAAAACCCTTTTTAATTGTATCAGTGAGTTCACAACACATCATAGTGCATATAGGGCCTTGGGGGCAGGTGTGTCACACAGTGGTTAGTGGGTGGCACTGCTGAGGTGGTGACATTTGTCTGTTCACTGCTGCCTGCTCCTCAATTTTATTACATTTTCGACATTGAGGGCCTTGGGAGGTGCAGTGTGGATGGGTGCCGTTATTCAGTGCTCATATTACATCTGTCCTTCCAATTTTAATAGCACCATTGCTTTCACACAGTCATAAACATTCTTCTCATTACATACACTCACTCACCCCCAACACGTTACCACCCCCAATCACTTACCGCTCCACGCTGCTCCCCACTGATTGTCACTGCCTCCCCTGGGGTGTGGGTGCCCGTGTGTCCCGGGGTATGTGGCCGGATGTCTTGGCGTGGTTTCTGACCCGCTCTCTTGGCAGCTGTGGCCTGGGGGTGGCTTGGCCTCCTTGGCGCTGGGGGGGCTCTGCCGGGTGTCCGGGTTGTTCTTGGGCACTTGGGGCCCCAGGGCCTGCATGTTCAGCACGTGCTGGGAGTGCCCTTGCCTCTATCTCTCTGGACTCTTGCCCTTTGGCCGTGGGGGCTCCGTCTAGGGTCTCCCTCCTTCCTCCTCTGGGGTGTGCACACAGTTGCCATCAGAATGTGTGGCCTCAGGTCTTCTGAGCTCCTAGTGAGCTGTTGATGGCCTGGGTCGCCTGAGTTCTTTCCTATTCGCCTCTGGATCACGGGGGGTGGTTGCAGTTTCTTACCCTCACTGAGTACATTCCATGACAGAGGCGCATAAACACACATTACTGTAAACAGCAAAATTGTGTGTATATGTATATGCATATGTATAGAAATGTGAATCTGTGTATGTATGTATGTATTTATCTTCTTTGAGTATTTTTTTTCCTTTCTCCGCATTGTCCCACCCCTTTTTTTTTCTCTTTTTTAATCTCTCTTTTCTATCCCTTTCCTTATTGCCTGTCAGGCTTGACATAAATAACTAAATAAGAAACAAACATTAACAAGAATACCCTAAAGAAAACTTATGGAGCTGTTCTTGTAAAAGCAAATATGTTTGGTACATCAGTGCATTCAGATCATCGTTCCGATTGCAAAAACTGCCAGACATGACAGGCTTTAAAAAAAAGAAAAAGAAAAAAACCCTGTGCTGGTAAAAGATGAATTTAATAATAAAAAGATATCAATGCTAACATGATGATATGTTGATATTTGGCACTCTGTAAACCAGACACTTTACCATGTTATATTACAGCATTATATTATCATATATTGTAAATATTATTACTATTATATTACTGCATATCACTGCACTGTATTGTTGCACATCTGCATTTGTACTGAAGATTACCCACTTGTATATGTATATACTGCACTAATGGACCCATTCACATCCCCGTATTCTTTGTTTTGTTTTCTTTCACTAAGCCCTTCTACAGCTTAGTGTAGTTTTTATACAGTATAGTTTGTGTAGGTAGTATAATTATTCTCTTTTGTTAGTATAGTTTGCATAAAGCTACCTTCATTGTTTGTATTCTATCCTATTGCCTGTATTTATTGTGCATGTTGAACTGCTGGATGCCCCAATTTCCTTTGGGATCAATAAAGTATCTATCCTTTCATCCATCTATCTAACATTGAACGTCCTCAGCTTGTTAATTATTGTAAGACAATTATCAATGTAACAAGTAAGTGAATTAAATATACTGAAACTGTACCGTAAATACTAATACTATAAATCTGCATTTTGATAATTAGTGAAGAAGCTGTCTGACTGTGGAAGATGATGTCAGTTTTCTTTATGTTGTAGTAATAAATACCTTAAAAATTATTTTTCTGAATTATGGCACCCTGTATTCCATTTTAATGCTTTTTTTAAACTCATCAAATTTTTTAGGAAAGTGGGCTTTTATCCTTTTTCAGACAAGTTTTATTTTTCTACAGGATGTTGACCTCACAGGAGCCAGGCTGCAGTATGCGTAAAGAGATAATGAGCTTCACTGCTTTTCTGAACCAAGGGTAGAACAGTGCATAGATCAGAGGGTTTAGGCAGGAATTAAAATAGAACAGATAGAGCACAAAGGGTGGAATTAAACTATTGAGTAATGCTTCACCTACAATATAACACAGTAATATGGGCAGAAACATATCAGAAACACAGCTACAAGAACCCCAAGAGTCCTGGCTGCTTTCAACTCAGATTTCTTTGTTAGAGTCACTGAGAGCTGCAGTGTGACAGCTGTAACATGAGAGTGCATGGCACGAGCCTGAGACACAGCCACCACAAATACTCTCAGATACAGAACTATGATGACAGAAACTGGAACAATAAAGGTTACAACGAGATCAGTATCTGCAATGAAGTTAATGATACTACCACATTCTCCATAGCAGGAATTCTGCTTCCCTGGTTGAGTGAAATCAACAAACAGGGTGCTATAGAGACCAGAGCAGAGCCAACACAGACAGACACAGAGTTTAACTCTTCTGTCAGTGATTCTGGTGGGGTAATGCAGAGGGTCACAAATAGCCACATAGCGGTCGATGATATCAGCACTACATTGCCCACTGAAGCAGAGGTAACAATAAAAGACGCAAATTGTACAGAGAACATGCGAGGTCACCTAAAAACCAGCAGGATGTGTTCGGAGGATTTCTCTTGGCAGCAACACGAGACCAACGAAAAGTCTGAGACAGCCAGAGAGAGGAGGAGGATGTTAGTGGGTGTGTGGAGCTGCCTGAAAGGAAACAAAAAAAAAAAAATAAAATCAGTCAATCAACATGTCCTCAAATTTCAAGATCAAAACAAATCAAAACCAAAAATTTTTTGATGAGAAAAAAACAGTTTTTTTCTATCACGCTAGGTCTCAGTGTCTGACATTTGAATTTTTTTTCTGCAAAATAACCAAAACTATGTGTAGTGTGGCATCATTCCTTCGACTGGATAAGCTACAGTAGCTGTTAAAAAAAACACTGTGCCTGTAGTGTGAGATTGAGATGATGATGAACAGGTTGAGAGTTACAGTTAGCAGAGAGATGGATGACAACACAACATTAAGGACCCCAAATGACCACTCCTCTGACAGAAGAGGTGTAGGTTTCTTGCAGGAACTGTTGAAGAGTTGAGGAAAGCAGAGCTCGGTTGTGTCCTGGGTCCCCATCTTCACAGACCTGCAGAGAGCTGCAGCTTTCTCAGCATTACAAACATAGTAGTTGTATAACTGATATTCACACCTTTTAACTCCTCCTCTTGTCTTACTGTCTATCTCCTATCCTTCTCTCTGCTATACTCAGCCTTGCCCTCCCTAGCTTCTTGTTATTTTACAATCTAGTGTTTGATGTATGATTGCAGGACCAGGTTGCAATTTGTGGAGAAAAAAAAACATGGGGGTGGGGTGTATATAATTCATGAACCTGAAGCCTATTAGTTTTTATTACTAAGCTGCTGTAAATATATCTGCACATTATTAGCAGTTCAAAGAACAAATGGTGTAATATGTCAGAATGAAATCCTCCTTCCACTTAGCAGTGTTTGCCACCTCTGCCCTTTAACTTTAAAATTAAGTATGAAATACTGTCAAATTTCAACAGCAAAAAGAAAAATACATATCTATTAAACAAGTACATATCTTGGAAACATTGAGAAACAGTCTGCCTTGATGGTGGACTATTTCTGCTTTCTTTGTAATGTCATCTGCAGCATGCCACCTTCTTTTACCCACATTTATAAATCTCTGAACAGGGAAGGAGGCATTTCCTGAGCTCAGCAGCAACATTTTCAGAGTTTCAGAGTGAACAAAGACCTGAAAATATTCCAGAATCGCTCTCATCCTCCTGGCAAAGTCATACCCTGGTCAAGAGTGTGTTGATGTGGCCAAATTAATAGAGCTTGCAAAGCAAGATCTGTATGGTTGTAACTGAGGACTGCCTTCAACTGCATGAAAGGGAACTTATCAATAGGGAAAACACCACCAGCTATTAGCCCCAAAACTACTGGCAGGTGTTGGCTTTAGCCAAACTGGACAGGTCACCATGAAGTGCCCCTACTTCCACATTAAATGTAGTCTTGGCTCCATCCTTCTTTTCAACTCCTCTGGAGTTGACTTAGTGTGATCAAGCTGCATTGGCTCCCCCAAATGCTCTTTGGGTGAACCAATAGTGGCCCCAGAGTGGCAACCATTTGTTTACGGAGTGAAGGCAGAGAGAGGCACGGAGTTTCGTACCCTTATCTCATGCTCGCCAAGGTCGTGAAGGATTTCCTTATGGTTTGCAGGTGGTAATGTACTTATACCCATTATGATACCCTTAGCAAACTCTGATGTTCCTATAGTGAAGGCTAAACAACCCTCATGCAAGCAATGAAAAACAGATTTCTGACCAACAGGGTCGAATGCTACATCAGGGAGCTATGCCTCACAGTTTATTACACTGCAAAATTTTGTGCATTACCCATTTAAAACTGGCTGTGGCATTGTGCATGGCAAATGCTGTAGTTGCAGACTGCAGCAAACCATGAATTGTGACAATTGCAGACATCTGAGAAGGGCCCCTTGAGTCTAATTTTGTGTAATAGAAAAATTTTTGTCAATATCAATATTGTGTTGTAAGACAGTGATTTAAAGTCTTTTAAGCCTTTACCAAAATAAACTTCTCATCCGTCTGAACTTACTGACTTCACAAAAGCTACATGTATCCTTTGCAAGCATTTTCACCTGCTCTGGCCTCTGGAGTACAATCAACTATAAACTTCATCTTTCGAACCAATTCTCTGTAGCAGTGGTCCACCAGGCACAGTACACTTGGATAAAAAACATTATTCTGCACACTTTTAAGGTGCCTGGGTGGAAAACCTGGAAGAAATCATTGATTTCACAACTGAAAGTGAATCTTTGTGAGAGCTGAGTGACGACGACGATGATGATGATGATGATGATGATGATGTCCAGATTGGCATTGAAGATGCTGATTCTGAAATAACTGTCACCATCAGTCATCAAAGCTAATCAAAGTAGAGTTTCACTCTTACAGAGTTATTGAATGTCCAATTTAGATTGTGTGCAGACATTTGTACATATTTGGAAAGCTGTTTCCAAGATTCTGGCTTTATACTTGAGTACACTTTAGTAGACTGCACTCATGTTCACTGTACCATTTTGTGCTGTTTATTATATGAATTTGAATGCTTTGTGTGCTACACTTGAATAAAAAAACTTATATATGAAATGCAACAACACCATAATGTTCTTCCTCACTCTGTGACACACCAGCTGAGGAACAAGCTGGTTATTGGTGACTTTGTTTTGAGAAACATGACATGGTTGTGATCATAAAGGCCTGTATGAACTCCTGCTTCTAAGTACAGAAACCTGAAGTTCTTGTACTCAGATCCCCGAAATCTTAGAAACATGGTGTCAAACCAGATACTTACTCTGGATGGCATTACTTTGGCCTCCAGTAACACTGTGAGAAATCTTGGCGTCATTTTGACCAGGATATGTTCTTCAATGCACATATTAAACACATATGTAGGATCCCGCTTTTTTTAAATTTGGCAATATTAAAATCCAGAACATCCTTTCTCAGACTGATGCTGAAAGTGATTCATGCATTTATTCGGCGAGGGCTGGACTGTTGTAATTCATTATTATCAGGCTTGTCCTAAAAGCTCCTGAAAAGCCTTCAGCTGATCCATATGCTGCAGCTAGAGTACTGACAGGGACTAGAAAGAGAGAGCAGATTCTCTCATATTGGCTTCTCTTCATTGGCTCCCTGTTAAATACACATTGAATCAAAAATCCGTCTTCTTACATATAAGGCATTGAATAATCAGGCCCCATCTGATCTTAAGACCTCATAGTATCGTATCACCCCAATAGAGCACTTTGCTCTTCAGACTGCTGGATTAACTATGGATCGTAGCTCCCAGTTTGGATTTGGGACACAGACACCCCTCTCTATTTTTAAGACTAAGCTTAAACTTACCTTTTGATCAAGCTTATGTTAGGGCTGGATCAGGTGACCCTGAATCATCCCCTAGTTATGTTGCCATAGCCATATGCTGCTGGGTGGTTCCCGTTAATGTTTTCATTCATCTCTTTTCACTCTGTTTATACAACCACTCTGGCATTTAATCTTTCTGTGTCCATAAACAGTAATAACTAGCAGCCTGGTGCTGATAATTAAATTGACTTGAATAATTGATCATCAGCAAGTGTGAGCACCTCTATTTAAAGCAGAACTTCTGGCAGATTTCTGGTCAACATTCAGGTGTCTGTTATACACTGCCAAAAGGAAAGATGATCAGCAGTGAACTTAGAGAAGCAATTGTTGCTTCACATCAATCTGGAAAGTGCTATACAATGATGTCCAAACCTTTTGATGTCCATCATGCTATAAAAAACTTCATAACAGAAAACCATCAAGGCAGTAGTTGTGTTGTCATTAAGACATAATGTTGGTCAGCTTTTATTGTGAAGGGTGGACTCTTATTTTGGGGAGTGTTTGTCCAGTTTCCGCTTCCTTTTTGCTTTGTTTTGGTTTTCCGTCTTTGGTCACCGCATGGAGAAAGGCGAATCGGTCCGCAATTTTTACATCCAAGCCATCCACCTTGTAAATGTCAAAGAGGGTGATGTCGTAAGTGTACAATTTAATGATTAAGCATGTCAAAGGTTGTATTAAGATGCATATTGTAAGGATATTCATTTGCATGTAAGATTATTTACTTATGTCTGTGTTTGTTTGGTACAGTTTTCACTCTGTCTGTGAAGTGATACAAGGAGCCACAGTAAAGAGAAAAGAATTAAGCTTACTACGCCTCCTCTTCATTTCTACGGGCAAGAGTTTAGCTGGTTGGATAGCTGCAGTTTACACTGCAGGGAAGACAAAACAGTGAAAAGACACTGAAGGTTGGCATTGTACTTTGAGGTGAAATGGATTCAAAACATAGTGATAAGAGTTCCGTCGTGAGCAGGAAAAGTTCACGGTCGTCTGCATCATCAGCTAGCTTGCTAACACAAGCACGCGCTAACGCAGAGGCAGCAAAGCGCGCCTTGCATTTGCAGACGAGGAAGCTAAAGCTAAAATAGAGAGGCTGCTAAGGAAGCTGAAGCAAAGCTGGAAAAGGCAAAAATGGATGCTGAGTTAAAACTCTCGCTATGCGGAAAGAGGCAGCAGCTGCTGAAGCCGAAGCAGCTGTGTGGGAAGCAGCTGATGTGAAGGAAAAGTATATTTTAGTGGATGAGGTGGGGCCGTCAGAGGAAGATATAATGCAGCGAACAAGCGACTACGTCCAATCCCAAACTTCTGCACAACCCCCAGTTCAAATGAGCGTCCACCCATACTAGCCCGTTAGCATTTCAGGCCCCCATCCTCCCAAGTGCGTCCAACCTTAAGCCACCCTGCATTAGCCAAAGTAGGCTATGCTGATGGGTATGCGCCACCAGAAGCGAAGGTGGAAGCTGAGACTCCATACGGAGAATGTGACCAATGGGGAAATTCAAGACCTTGTCATAATAAATCAGCCTTCCCAGCTACGGTTGTCACAGACAGCTAAACATGATGCTCCTGCAACAGCACATCTAGCACGGTACTTAGCTCGCGTGACTTGCTGAGTTCCTGTTTATACCAATTTGACGATAAGCCGGAAAACTTGCGTGTTTGGAAATCATCGTATAACAATGCCACCCTAGGGCTAGGCCTCACACCTACTGAGGAACTGGACCTCATGACTAGATGGCTCGGTAGAGAGTCGGGTGAACATGTGAAACGATTAGGTCAGCACACATTACGAATCCAACCACAGCCCTCAGGAAGGCATGGGACAGGCTGCAAGAGTATTATGCAGCACCTGAAGTGATTGAAAAAGTCCTTTTTAAACCGACTTGACAATTTCCCAAAGGTTTCTGCAAAAGAGCACACAAGGCTACGGGAATTAGCAGATTTGCTAATAGAGCTACAATGTGCCAGGGAGGATGGCTACCTCCCAGCTTTGACCTATCTGGACACTGCACGTAGTATTGAACCCATAGTAGCAAAGCTGCCTTATGGGCTCCAAGAAAAATGGATTTCTGATGGTTCTAGGTTTAAGGACGAAAACCATGGACTATTTCCACCATTTGAATTTTTTGCTAGATTTGTGTGTTACGAGGCACGTAAGAGGAATGATCCCAGCTTTTCTCTATTGAGTGCTACTAACTCACCTGTAAAGCCTGAGAAACCCTCCTTCAAAAGTACAAGAAATCCCATTATGGTTCACAAGACAGATGTTGTGTCAACAGCTTCAAACGCAAGTGGTCATGTGAAAAATACCAGCGACCCAAACAGAACTGCCCAATACATGGCAAGCCGCACCCACTCAAGCGGTGCAGAGCCTTCAGAGCTAAGAATTTGGAGGATAGGAAGATCTTTCTTAAGTAAGAGGAATCTGCTTCAAATGTTGCAGCTCAACCACTCACGTGCCAAGGACTGCCTAACTGTAGTCAATGCATGGAATGTGATAGCATCAATCATGATTCTGCGATGCATCCAGGCCCTGCACCCCAAGTCAAGGTTCCCTCACTCCACCACATGATGGCGGGGAGGGAGAAAGAATCGACAGTGCGAAAACCATTGTCGACTCCAGCTGCACTGAAGTGTGTGGTGCAAGACAATCAGCCGCTCGTGTTCAAAGATTTGTCTTGCAAAGGTATATCCCAAGGATCAGCGAGACAAAGCTATCAACGCTTATTTCATCCTGGATGAACAAAGTAATAGGTCGCTGGCAAGATCTAGTTTTTCAAGCTGTTCAATGTCAAAGGTAAAGCCTTGTTCTTACTACCTGAGAACATGTTCTGGCACAATTGAAACATATGGCTGCAGGGCTGAAGGCTTTGTGATTGAGTCACTCAATGGTAAGGTCACAATCCCACTCCCACCGCTTATTGAGTGCGATGACATACTCGATAATCGATCAGAAATTCCAACACCAAATGTAGCTCTCCACCACCCACATTTGGCCAGAGTGGCAGAGCACATCCCAGAGGTTGACCCTACTGCAGAGATCCTCCTGTTACTTGGCAGAGATATAATTAGAGTGCACAAGGTACGAGAACAAGTTAATGGCCCTCACCACGCCCCTTTTGCCCAGCGCCTAGATTTAGGTTGGGTGATAGTTGGGGAAGTCTGCTTGGGGAATGTGCACAAGCCTACTGTCAACGCTTTCAAAACAACTGTGCTCGATAATGGCTGACCATCAATCTTCCAACCCTGCACAAATTTTTTGCAGATTAAAAAGCTGATACATAAAGCACCAGAGATGATATTGGGAAAGACTGTATTCAACCACACTGAACATGATGACAAGAGGGCATCTTCAATTGAAGACGAAATCTTCTTGAAGCTGATGGACAAGAAAGTCTATAGAAATTATTCAAATAGTTGGGTAGCCCCTCTCCCATTTAAAAAGCCAAGACCTCGCTTGCCCAACAACCGAGAACAAGCGATGAAATGGTTTGCATCACTCCAAAGAAACTTGACTAGGAAGCCAGAAATGCAAAAGCAGTATGTGGCTTTTATGGGAAAAATATTTGAGAATGACCATGCCGAAGTAGCACCACCATTGAGCCAAGGGGAGGAATGTTGTATTTGCCAACATTTGGCGTGTTCCACCCCCCAAAAACCAGGCCAGATTAGGGTGGTGTTTGACTCGAGTGCCCAGCATTCCGGCATTTCTCTCAATGATGTGCTTCTCACGGGCCCCGACCTGAATAACTCACTCCTTGGAGTCTTGATGAGGTTCAGGAAGGAAAAGGTTGCGGTCCTAGCTGATATCCAGCAAATGTTTCATTGTTTCTTGGTCCAAGAAGAGCACAGGAATTACCTGAGATTCTTGTGGTACAAGGACAATGATGTGACAAAAGAAGTCATAGACTATAGGATGAACGTCCATGTTTTTGGAAACAGCCCATCCCCGGCTGTAGCTATCTATGGGCTTAGAAGAGCTATCAGGGAGGGTGCACAAGAACACGGAGCTGACACAGTACACTTTGTGGAGCGCCACTTCTATGTGGACGATGGCCTTTGCTCTGTACCAACTGAGGTTGAAGCTATTGACTTGCTCCGCAGAACGCAAGCTGCACTTGCTGAGTCGAATCTCCGGCTTCACAAGTTTGTTTCGAACAGTCAAGTGGTCTTGGAAGCTTTTCCACCTGAGGACTGTGCAGTAGATGTCGAAGACATAGATCTCAGTGGAGAAGCCGTGCCAGCCCAACGAAGCCTGGGCCTGCTGTGGGAAATAACGAGAGACAAGTTCACCTTCTACGTGTCCATTGAGACCAAACCTTTACCCCGCCGGGGGGTCCTATCTACAGTGAACAGTGTTTTTTTTTTTTTTTTTTTTTTTTTAAAGCCTGTCATGTCTGGTAGATCTTGCAAGCAGAACTGTGATCTGAATGCGTTGTTGTGCCAAACATATTTGCTATTTCAAGATGAGCTCTATAGGTTCTCAATAGGCTCTTCTTGTTGATGTTTTAACCCTTTATTTATTTATCTGAGTTATTTTTCACATACAATGTAACAGCCAGAGCTGACAGGCTGAAGAAGAGGAAAATAAAGAAAAGAAAAAGGGAGAGAGAAAGGGAGCAAAAAAAGGAGAGAAGAAAAAAAAAAAAAAAAAAAAAAAAAGGGAAAGAGCACAAGTCTATTAATCAGATAGTTCCATCACTTTAACATAAAAAAATACTATCAATACTTGCAAAATAAATTTGTGTGTGAAAAACAAAACTAACAAAGCATGTTACGCACACCAACAATTTTGTTGAGTTGTGATTGTTGGGGCGTTTGTGTCTGTGTCATGTTTGTGTCTGTGTCATGGATCGTACTTACCAATGAGGGCAAAACGCTGCAGCTCCACCCATCAGAAGCTAGAGGCAGGTATGGAAAGCCCCCGGAAACCCAGGCCACCAGCAGCCCACCAAGAGCCAGGAAGACCCTTGGCTACTCAGTCCAAAGACAACCGCACACCCACCCCAGCAGGACGGGAGAGGGTGGTCTCAGACGGAGCCCCCCCCGTCGAGGAGCAAGGGCTCCAGGGAACCCAAGGCGATGAGAAGCCAGTCCCCCCCCAGCGGCCAGCCCCCTGCACTGGCCGGCGGCAGGGCCCCCCGGCCCACGGCACCCAAGGACCGCCCGACCCTCCACAGAGCCCCCCCCCACGCCGAAGAAGCCAACGCAGCCCCGCACCGCACCCCCAAGGGGGCAGGCCAGCACCCACGCCAGAACATCCACCAAGTTCTACACTGACAGCAAAGTGGTCCTTGGCTATATATACAATGAATCCAAACGCTTTTACGTCTATGTACACAATAGAGTTCAGCGTATTCGCCAGAGCACAAGACCGGAACAGTGGCACTACGTGCCTACGAAAGACAATCCTGCGGACCATGCATCTAGTCGGTTCCTGCTTCAACGCTTGATGCAGACAACATGGTTCACTGGACCTGACTTTCTGCTCAAACTTACCAGTGATCCCAAACCGGCGCAGTCATTTGACTTGGTCGAACCAGAACTCGACGTTGAAATCCGTCCACAAGTGAGGACTTACGCCACACAGCTACATGGGAGAAGCCTCGGCACGGAACGGTTTAAGAGGTTCTCAAAGTTCAGTAGTCTTGTCCGTGCAGTAGCCCTCCTAATTCACATTGCAAGGTCCTACAAGTCTTCTGACAGCATGGACAACTGTAAAGGATGGCATAAATGCCATCTGTGGCACACGCCAGATGGACTGTCACGAGCAAAAGAAGTTATCATTGGAGCTGTTCAGAGGGGTGCGTTTGCAAAAGAGTTGGAGGCTTTGGAGACAAACAAGCCGATCCCTCGAAACAGCAGCCTTGGTCACCTTAGCCCAATCTTGAAGAACAACCTTATCCGTCTCGGAGGTAGACTGAGAAATGCTGACCTGAACATCGGAGAAAAGAACCCAATAATTCTCCCGAAAGATAGCCATGTTTCCTTGCTGCTCGTCAGACATTATCACACTCAGGTTAAACACCAGGGCCGCCACTTTACAGAAGGTGCCGTCAGAGCAGCAGGGCTATGGCTCCTGGGAGGGAAGAGGCTTGTCAGTTCAGTCCTACACAAGTGTATAACCTGCCGTAGGCTCAGAGGCAAGCTGCAGGAACAGCGCATGGCAGACCTGCCACCAGAGCACCTTGCCACTTGCTCTCCTTTCTCATATGTGGGGTTGGACGTCTTTGGACCCTGGTCCATCACTGCCAGACGTACAAGGGGAGGACATGTTGAGAGCAAGCGGTGGGCTATATTGTTTTGCTGTATGAGCTCCAGAGCCGTGCACATCGAGGTTATTGACTCAATGGACACTTCCAGCTGTATCAATGCTATAAGGCGATTTTTTGCATTAAGAGGACCCGCCAGGCAACTAAGATCTGATTGTGGGTCAAACTTCGTGGGGGCTTGCAAGGAGCTTGGAATGAGGGAGGATGGATCAGATACCCCTGTGCAAAGATTTCTAAGCCAGCAGGGGTGTACGTGGGTCTTTAACCCGCCACATGCTTCTCACATGGGTGGTTCTTGGGAACGTCTGATTGGTGTGGCTCGAAGAATTCTCGACTCCATGCTTCTAGAACAGCACTCTCGCTTAACCCATGATGTTCTGTGCACTCTAATGGCAGAGGTGACTGCGATCATAAATGCACGGCCACTAATCCCAGTTTCAACCGATCCAGAGAATCCATTCATTCTATCACCTTCAATGCTCCTGACTCAGAAAATAAGAGTCCCTCCTCCACCAGGAGACTTTACAGGCAAAGACCTCCTCACCAAACAGTGGAAACAAGTACAAAGTCTTGCCAACAAGTTCTGGAATCGTTGGAGAAGAGATTACTTGTTTACCTTGCAACTCCGAAAGAAATGGACAAAGTTCTACCAAAACCTACAAGTAGGAGACATTGTTCTTCTCAAAGATAGTCAAGCTGCTCGCAACAGCTGGCAAATGGCTATGATCACAAAGACCTTCCCTGGAGATGATGGAAGGGTGAGGAAGGTGGAAGTAAAGACCACAGTCCAAGGTCATTCAAAGATATTCTTTAGACCAGTTTCAGATGTTGTGTTGCTCCTAGCTAATGCTAATAACCAGAAAACTGCTGCTACTATGAGTTCATAGTTCAGCTAAGTAATGACCTCACAGAGGCCAGGCGGGGAGTGTGTTGTCATTAAGACATAATGTTGGTCAGCTTTTATTGTGAAGGGTGGACTCTTATTTTGGGGAGTGTTTGTCAGTTTCCGCTTCCTTTTTTGCTTTGTTTCGGTTTTCCGTCTTTAGTCACCGCATGGAGAAAGGCGAATCGGTCCGCAATTTTTTACATCCAAGCCATCCACCTTGTAAATGTCAAAGAGGTGATGTCGTAAGTGTACAATTTAATGATTAAGCATGTCAAGGTTGTATTAAGATGCATATTGTAAGGATATTCATTTGCATGTAAGATTATTTACTTATGTCTGTGTTTGTTTGGTACAGTTTTCACTCTGTCTGTGAAGTGATACAAGGAGCCACAGTAAAGAGAAAAGAATTAAGCTTACTACGACTCCTCTTCATTTCTACGGGCAAGAGTTTAGCTGGTTGGATAGCTGCAGTTTACACTGCAGGGAAGACAACACAGTAAGCCAATCTCAGGAGTCAACAATCCTGCAAATTTATCTGAAGGTCAGATTGTGCAATGCGCAAAGAAATTGGAAAACAAGCAAGAGTTCCAACCAATATCTCAGACTCTACAGGCCTCAGTTAGCATGTTAAATGTTAAAGTTGATGACAGTACAATTAGAAAAAGACTGAACAAGTATATATTGTTTGGAGCGGTTGCCAGGAGAAAGCCTCTTCTCTTTAAAAAGAACACGACTTCCTTTTATGCTGGAACTCTTTATGCAAGCCTGTAAAATAATTTTTTCATTTGACATGAGTCTGTCGTCTGTAATATGATTGATTGTGTTTATGAAATATACACAAACTAAATATAACAAAGCATCCCTGCATACTGGAAACCACCCAAGGGTTGGCCCCAGAGTTCTCCTAGGACATCATCTGTCCTACGAGATAGAAAGGTTGGCTGGGTCTTTGTAAACATCTGGGCTTTTGGGGCCCTGATATGATTTTTCACACTACCATACATTTTGCCTGCAACAGACTCTGCTGTCACCTGTGGACCCAAGAAGCAAACCAAGCAGTTACTCTTGAGAAACAACTTTTATTTACAAAGTTAAATAAGAAAAACAAAAAACAAACAAGAAATCCAAAGCATAAGTCTGGCAAACAGGGAGAGTGTGTGGAGAAGGAACAAGGAGAATTAGTGAAGGTGAAATATTGATTGTCTTTAAGATGGAATGAGAAACGAAGAATTAGCCTTATTTGTGTTCCAAAGAGTGTTGCTTTAGGTGGGTAGTCAGTGGGCTGGTTGGGAAAAGTTAACTGAGCAGTGGGCAGGCCAAATTGGCACTGATTGAAAGAACGGAGAGGCTGGAGGAGTGCATGAGTGTAATGGCTGTGAACTGAAGGTGCTGAGTATACAATGAGCTATTGTGGAAGGTAGTTCTGATGTCCACCAAGAAAAGCTCAGATTGTGCTGTCCTTCATCTCTTTGATCACTCCTGCACTAAACCTTCTGGTCATTATCCAGTCTCAATTTTGAAATGTAGTGCAATCACTTCAGTTCCTAACTCACCTATTTTTACTCATATGCTATGACTGGCAGAAAACAAGATCATGTAACACAGAATAAAACAATGATGACCCCAGAACTGTGTTTTCTGGTGCAGCACTTTTGATCTGACTTCAGGAAAGTAAAGATTGTCAGCAGGCCAGATTCATGACATCATACTCATTTGAAACACTGAATGTACAGGGTTAATGTTGGTCTTCACATTACAAAATTAGGCTCAAGGGCTGCTGTCTGGGGCCCTCTGCCCTTTATATGCTTTTTGTAGCTGTGCAGTGCTCCAGCCAGTTTTAGATGGCTAATCCACATGTTTTTTTTTCTTTGTTTGTTTTTCAGTGTAATAAACTGTGAGGCATATCTCACTGATGTAGCACTCTACTCTGCTGGTCAAAAATCTGTCTTTCAGAGAGTTCCTTAACGTTCACCATGGAAAAATAATTATTTGCTAAGGGTATCATTAGGGGATTAAGCACATTACCAACTGCTCACACTCAAAAAAGTGAAATAGGTGGGTTGTGCACTTTATATTATTTTGATGTTTTCAGTTTACTTAAAATACATGTCTTTGTTAAGTTGAAATATTTTTTTCTAATAAAGTCCATGTAATTTTGTCTTTCGTTGTGAGTACAAAATAATTACGTGCTGGTTAATCACAAACCATTTAATTAAAATGAATTATGATTGCAATACTTTCTACACCCGGAAGGTGGCAGTAAGAAGAGGAATGAAGTGCTTCAGACTACGCATGTGCAAACTCTCTCTTTTTCGCTGCTTTTTGGCGATTAAGCATGCGGTGAAGTTGCTAAGTGCTAACGGTATTCATTGTCCGACTTGAGAGAGGTAAGAGGACATTTTTCATCCATACCTGTTGTAGTAATTTCATATTGACCAAGATTAAATTTTGTGTTTGTGATACAACACTTCTATATTTCCAAAGTATTTGTGTTTCAGAGAGCAGCTAACAAGTGCACAATAACGAGCACCCCCCCCCCCCCCCCCCCCCCCCCCATCCCCTAAACACGTTAACAGGGTTTTCCTTTTTTTTTGTGTTTGATATACGCTATATTAGCTCTGAAAACTGCTTTAACTAGGTCAGTGTGGTTTGGTGAGTCATTTTACTGTCGTATTCTATCCATGGATATTTTAAGAGAACAATTCTATCCTGTCTGAGATGTCAAGCGTTATTTCACCAGCGATTTATCCCATACCTGGCTGCTTCAAGTTTTCCATTGGCAGACTAGTGGGGGGCATGGCACTCATCAGTTTCGTGGCAGTACAACAGGACTGATCCACTTTTGATGAATTTGAAAGTTTACTTTGTATATTTATGTACACTATAAAATCTTTCGGGGTGCTTTTAGCCAAATCTGTAAAGTGTTGTTTTGTTATATTTTTTCATTGAATTGAGTGCATGAAAGCCATGTTGAGGACTGACATGGAAGTAGATTTAAAGTAAATATCTGGATTGAAGCACATGCGTAGTCTGTACATAGCACACTAACGATTAATCTGTGAACCTGTTTATATATTTTTTTCTCTTTCTCTCTTTTTGTAATAATCCTGTTGCAATTTTTCAGGTCCTGATTTGATTTGAGTGAGTCCTGATTCTTGCTTCCACCTGCCTGCTCATTGCACTGTATAACAGGTATGATTACAACGAGCTACTTTAACTACTGTGAATTAAATTGCCAGAATTTTTATTTTAAGAAACATTTATCAGGTGACAGATTAATTTTCTTGCCCTCAATCTGAATGTGTGTTTTATTTTGTATTACATTAATTTATGGATCCTTTAAACGTGATGAATTTCAGATCCTGGGTGTGACAGCTGTTTCCTAACTCATTGATGTGGTGTAGACGGCACTGCTGAGCTTGCCCGTGGTATGTTAACAGTCAGACTTTTCTTTCTTAAAACCATTCTATAAATTGAGTTTCCTTTACCAATACATTCTTTGTGGGTTTTTTGTTTGTTTTTTTTGTTTGTTGTCAGTTGGTTTCTTTCTAATTTTAATGCTTTTAATCTATACATATTTAATTACTTTATATGTGCTTTTTCATCTTCTCCAGACTGATGCATTTGGGTGATGGCTGCACCAGTAAAACTGCGGATTATCCTTGGTTCCAACAATGCTGAAAAACTGACCATAGAATCAGGCTTGCCAGCATCTGTTGAGGATCTTACAAATGAGATCAAACGTCAGTTTGATATAGAGGGGGACATTAGACTTCAGTACATGGACAGTGACTTTGACAATGAGTTTGTTAACCTTAACCAAATTTGTGACATTCAAGACAAGAGCACAGTGAAAATCATTCACTTGTCAGATGCTCTAGACCTCAGCCAAGGCAGCATGAATCAGAGTGGAGAAGAAGCATCGTTCTCATCTTCTGACACAATAATACTCTCCTCTGATTCAGAATCTCCTCGATCATCACATTGGCCGACAGAATTCCAAATTCCAAAGTTTTCATATGACGTAGAGATGCAACTTCGAAGTGCAAACCAGGACTTCATATCAAATGGAGTTCTTCTGACACCCGGTCATAAACTTAAATCAGACATCTTGGAAAGTCTGGCTCAGGAAATCATCAAGTTCAAGGCATATCCCTCAAACTTGGAAATTGAATCTGTTGCTGAAGCTTTGATCAAAGCACATCCATGTTTGAGAGAACAGGGATCCTTCAGTGGTTTCTACGGCTGGAAAATAAGCCTTAAGTATAAGATAGCAAACTACAGGACAAAACTTAGAAAGTTGGGGTGCCCAGAACTGAGCATCAATTCCCTCAAGCACAAACCTGCAGATAGATGTCAGCCTGCCTACGATGTCAAAAAACCAAGGAAAGCCGAAGTAAATTTTTGTCCTCCCTATCCTGCTGGAGAGACCCAGGACAGCCTTGAAGGGGAAAGATTGGCGTTGTTATCTGAGGTCAAGAAGAGACATAATGATAAAGTTATCAAAGAAAAGATGGCTAAGACGTTCGCATACAGAAGGCAGGAGGTTGTCAGAGACAAGCCCATGATGGCAGAGTTCAAGATCAGATGGCCAGGACTGTTCACTGTGGCAGAGGTATGAAATGCTTTTTAAATCAGCTATAGTCAACAATTTTTTTCAATTATGCTGTAGCCCCTTAACTGGCAAGGGCCCGGTGACGGGCCGTTTGTAGTCCCTTTTATATGGCAGGCTAGACCCTCCCATTTTTATTGACACGTCATTCGGCCAATCATGTAACTGGCTGCACCAAATCACCTGACAAAGCTACGTGACGCCCTCTGAGTATTATTGGCTCTGGGAAACCCATTTCTTAACATGATTGGCCGAATGAGGTGTCAGTCAAAATGGGCGGGTCTAGCCTGCCATATAAATGCACTTCATTCGGCCGGCGGACCAGACGCAGCCAGTTAATAGGCTATGAAATGGGTTGTTCAGAGCCAATAATAACCAGAGGGTGTTATGTAGTTTTTGTCAGGTGATTTTTTTGCTGCCAGTTAAGGGGTTAATGCATAGTGACAGTGTAGAGACAGGGAGTTCAGGGGAGAGAGTTGTTATGGCTTCCAGTTACACGGGAATGTTAATCATTTTATGTAAAAATAACACGGGAAATGCTATTGTATTGCAGCACAGCCTGTTTTTTTGTACATTCTTGTGAGAGTATTTCTGTTTTAAATGTTAAATGTTTTATGGTTTTGTGGACATTATGTTTTCAGGTGGAAGCAGAATTTGTGAGGATCACTACTGCCCCCCTTGTCTCAAGGTTCCATGCACAGCTTGACCAACACACTGCCCAGCTCATCAAAGTGTTCAAGAAGAAAGGGGGCTTTGCAGGGACTAACATTAGCAGGATTTTGATCCCAATCACACAGGTATGTTTTGCTATTGGTAGTGAACAATATGGAATTATAGAGAATAGAATAGAATAGAATAGAATAGAATAGAATAGAATGCCTTTATTGTCATTATACAGGATGTACAATGAGATTGGAGGGCCACTCCTGTTCGGTGCCATGTAACAGAAAATCAAACTCTCTAAAATAAAAATATTATAATCTAGTATGATCAATTTAATCAAGAGATATACAGAAATAAACAATGTGTAAAATATACAAAAAATAAAATGTATAAAAATATATACATACATTGGTGCATCTGTACATTGTAAGAAAAGTAAATATGTGTATACATATAATAATGAAGATGATGAATATTGCACTTGGTGAATGAATATTGCACTAGTGAATGAATACTGGATATTACACAATATAGGAATGTTAGATATTGTTCAGTATGAATAATATAATATTGCACAGTTACAGTGGGTGAGTGTGTGAGTTCAGGGTGGTGATTGCTCTGGCGAAGAAACTGTTCTTGAGTCTGTTTGTTCTGGCTTTGATGCACCTGTAGAGCCTGCCAGAGGGCAGCAGGTCAAACAGGTCAAAGCCAGGGTGTGAGCTGTCCTTGATGATGTTCCTGGCTCTGCTGATGCAGCGGGAGGTGTAGATGTCCATCAGGGAGGGGAGAGGGCATCCAACGATTCTTTGTGCTGTCTTGACTACCCTCTGAAGCCTGACCCTGTCTGCCTCAGTGCAGCTGCCGTACCATACTGTGATACAGTACGTCAGCAGGCTCTCAATGGATGAGCGGTAGAAGGTCAGCAGCAGGTTTGAGTCCAAGTTGTTCTTCCTGAGGACCCTCAGGAAGTGAAGTCGCTGCTGAGCCTTCTTGATAACAGCTGTGATGTTATCTGACCAAGAGAGATCAGCAGAGATGAGGACACCAAGAAACCTGAAGGTGTGGACCCTCTCCACATGCTCGCCGTTGATGTAGAGGGGAGCTGGGTCAGTCCTGTGCTTCCTGAAGTCGATGATGATCTCTTTGGTTTTCATGGTGTTCAGTACCAGGTTGTTCTCTGAACACCAGGCTGTCAACTTCAAGACCTCCTCTCTGTAAGCTGCCTCATCTCCCTTCGAGATGAGTCCGACCACTGTGGTGTCGTCAGCAAATTTGACGATGAGGTTGTTATTGTGGGCCGGACTGCAGTCATGGGTGTAGAGGCAGTACAGGAGGGGGCTCAGCACACAGCCCTGTGGGGAGCCAGTGCTCAGTGTGCGGGTGGAGGAGAGATGGGGGCCAAGTCTCACAGTCTGGGGCCGGTTGGTTAAGAAGTCCTTGATCCAGGAACATGTGAGAGGGGGGAGGCCCAGGGTGTGCAGTTTGGTGGTGAGAATGTCCGGGATGATTGTGTTGAACGCTGAGCTGTAATCCACAAAGAGCATGCGAGCGTAGCTCTGCTGCTGCTCCAAGTGGCTCAACACAGAGTGGAGAGCTACAGCGATGGCGTCCTCTGTGGATCTGTTTGCTCGATATGCAAACTGAGGGGTGTCGAAAGTGGGGGGCAGGTGGTCTTTGATGTGCTGGAGAACCAGCCTCTCAAAGCACTTCATGATTACCGGTGTGAGGGCCACAGGGCGGTAATCATTTAGGCTGGTGACAGATGACCTTTTGGGGACAGGGATGATTGTGGCTGTTTTTAGGCAGGGGGGGATGACTGCTTGGGCCAGGGAGAGGTTGAAAATCCTGGTGAGAATCAGGGTGAGCTGGTGGGCACACGCTCTGATCACCTTGCCAGGTACTCCGTCTGGTCCGGTAGCCTTCCTGGGGTTCACTGCCAGGAGCATGCGCCGTACCTCATGCTCCTGGACAGTGAGCGGGGTGCAGCCTGGTGGGGGGGGGGGCAGGACTGGAGCAGATGGGTGGTCCTGAGGCATCTCAAAGCGAGCAAAGAAACAGTTAAGTTCCTCTGCTAGTGACACACTCAGGTCTCCTGCAGTCACATCACAGTCTCTGAAGTTTGTGATGTTCTGAATGCCCTGCCACACCTCCCGTGTGTTATTGCTGGACAGATGGGACTCTATTCTCCTCCTGTAGTCCGTTTTGGCTTTTTTAATTCCTCTTTTCAGGTCAGCTCGAGCAGCACTGTACAGAGCTCTGTCACCTGACCTGAAGGCAGCATCACGGGTTTTGAGGAGTCAAGGCAGCATCACGGGTTTTGAGGAGTGAACGGACCTGGCTGTTCATCCAGGGTTTCTGGTTAGGGAAACCCATCAGTTTATCAATTATAAACTGATGTTGACTAGTCAGTTTTGACAAGTATGCTGACAAGTTAACAGTCAGAATAATATTTCTGTGTTTTTTTCTCTCTTTAGAATGAAAGTATTGAAAAGAGGAGGGAGTGCATCCTGAGGGCGCTTTGTATCTACCTCAACGAAGACCCGAACATCCTCTTCAAAGAATACCTGGTTTGTAATTTTAAGTTTATTTTCTACCTATAATAAATCAATTTTAATCTCTGTGGGGGTGTTCCCAAGACCACTGATGTTGGTGCCTTGGGTGTGGCTTCGTTAGTGCTTCATTCTTTTATAACGACTGCCAACACTAAGATATCTATATTAGATGAAATAACTCAGTTGACAGATTCATGCTAACCACTCTAAAATTTTGATGGAATCACTCAGCGCTGCTTTATCTTATTTTTACACAAATAGCACTTTTTGAAGTATCATGCTGTTTTCATTCAAAGGAAACCTGAAAGGCAAAAGTTGTTCTTTGGAATTCTACAAAATCTGTGATTTCATAGATTGATTGTCTTTTCTTTCTCCCCTATGTAAAGGATACTGATGGTACGGCTGTAGAGGGAGGCCTTGAGGAGCTTACCCTGGGCATCTACATCATCAAAGTCGAGGGAGGTGATGCCACCACTCCTCCAGCTGATGTTGGAATTGTCATTGAGGGTGTTGAAGTTCTACATGACCTGGGAGACGTCGCCTCTGCATGTGCACTCTTAATGGGTGCAATATATGCAATGAACCTCAGTTATCCTAAGGAACTGAGGTACTTCTTTAAAGTACTTCAAAAGCTCTTCCTTCAACTGGATGCTGTCAAACTTTCACCCAAGGTACAGATGCTCAAGAACAAACTGTTTGAATGAACCAAACATTGATTTGAATGCTCTGGTAAAAAGAAAAAGTTTATACAATTTTTTTTTCCCTTCCACACTACTAAATTAAAGCATGTGTGTTGTTATAGTTTGACCATTATGCTGTCTCCAAAAAAAAAAGAACTACAAGTTTCTTATATTGTTATATAATAGTATTGGCAAATTGGATGTTTTGTAGGATGTTACATTTGTTTATGCTGCATCAAGGTGGTTTATAATTGTTAATATTGGGTAACAATGCTGCAACACAAGTTGACATTTTGGTAACATAATTACATTTCAAGATAGTCCCTCCACAATATTAAAATGAAAGTTGACAACATGTGTTGTTATGGTTGATATGGTTAGATTATTATGTTGTTACAAAAAAGAGAACTGCCTGTACAAAGCCTGTTCTATTGTTGGAATGCATAAATGCTGTTTACAACTGTTGGTGTCGAACCGCTGCACCCTAATGTCTGCTAAGGGTTATATTTTGGACCAAGTGGCAGCAAAATGTTAAATTAATATTAGTGAATAAAGGAAATAACAAAATATGTTGGTTGTATGAAATTCATTTATGTGGAACCTGTTGACAAACTAGAATTAGGTCAAGCCAATTAGTATAAAATAAATTGGATGGAAACGTATTTTAATTAATTGAACTTAAATTTATTATTTTACTGCTATGAATACAATATATGTTTGAAGGACAAATGTAAAATATGTAGCCTGTAAATATATTGTTTATGTCCATGTAACATAACTAAATTTGATTGGATAAACTTAAATAATTCTTGTTAAACAAAAGTAATTTTATCTAGGTGGTACAATTCACATTGTGTTAATGTAATACAAGTTCATAAAGTTAGATTACCTTAACATTTTTGGTTTTAACTAACATAATACACTTTCGTGGAACCTGTTGACAAAATAAATTTAATTAAAGCCAATGTTTCAATTTTTTGAGTGCAGGTAACTTTTTCCAACCCCTTTCAGTGGGATTACATGTGTAATAACATTCCAATGGTTTCAGATTGTGTCATCTTGTGTGAACGTATGTCATATTCCTCCAGTTGCAGTAGGCCACTTATTGTCATTATGCCATGACACTATCCACTATATATGGGGTATATATAAATATATCCATGTGTGCGTGTGTGTCTGTATATATTTTTTTCTTTTTTACTCTCTCTGTAACTGAATGTTTAAATAAATATGATTAAAGTGCAGACATTCAATTTTGAACTCAAAATGTTTAACAGAGGTATTAAATTAAGCATATAGGAATTGTAGCCACTTTAGTAAAGGGTAACCTCAGAAAAATGTGCGTAATATTTAAATATAAGTATTGTTTTTATAACCTTGGTAAAATACTTTGGACACAATGACTGCCAGTTTAAAATCACCTAGTGCTGTTTCCTTCTTTAAAATGCACTGCTAGAACTTCACTGCAGCCACAGAACAATTTCATCATTTTTTAGGGAACAAAATGGTATAGAAACAAGGCTTGGATCAATATAAAGAAAAAAAAAAGAAAACCCCTTTTAATTGTATCAGTGAGTTCACAACACATCATAGTGCATATAGGGCCTTGGGGGCAGGTATGTCACACAGTGGTTAGTGAGTGGCACTGCTGAGGTGGTGACATTTGTCTGTTCACTGCTGCCTGCTCCTCAGTTTTATTTACATTTTCGATATTGAGGGCCTTGGGAGGTGCAGTGTGGATGGGTGCCGTTATTCAGTGCTCATATTACATCTGTCCTTCCAATTTTAATAGCAGCATTGCTTTCACAGTCATAAACATTCTTCTCATTACATACACTCACTCACCCCCAACACGTCACCACCCCCAATCACTTACCGCTCCACGCTGCTCCCCACTGATTGTCACTGCCTCCCCTGGGGTGTGGGTGCCCGTGTGTCCCGGGGTATGTGGCCGGATGTCTTGGCGTGGTTTCTGACCCGCTCTCTTGGCGGCTGGGGGTGGCTTGGCCTCCTTGGCGTTGGGGGGGGGCTCTGCCGGGTGTCCGGGTTGTTCTTGGGCACTTGGGGCCCCAGGGTCTGCATGTTCGGTACGTGCTGGGAGTGCCGGCCTGCAGGGGGCGGGTATCTATCCCTTGCCTCTCGCTCTCTGGACTCTTGCCCTTTGGCCGTGGGGGTTCCGTCTAGGGTCTCCCTCCTTCCTCCTCTGGGGTGTGCACACAGTTGCCATCAGAATGTGTGGCCTCAGGTCTTCTGAGCTCCTAGTGAGCTGTTGATGGCCTGGGTCGCCTGAGTTCTTTCCTATTCGCCTCTGGATCACGGGGGGTGTGGTTGCAGTTTCTTACCCTCACTGAGTACATTCCATGACAGAGGCGCATAAACACACATTACTGTAAACAGCAAAATTGTGTGTATGTGTGTATATGTATATGCATATGTATAGAAATGTGAATCTGTGTATGTAAGTATGTATGTATATCTTCTTCGAGTATTTTTTCTTTCCTTTCTCCGCATTGTCCCACCCCTTTTTTTTTCTCTTTTTTTAATCTCTCTTTTCTATCCCTTTCCTTATTGCCTGTCAGGCCTGACATAAATAACTAAATAAAAAAATATAAACATTAACTGTTAGCTGTTCTTGTAAAAGCAAATATGTTTGGTACATCAGTGCATTCAGATCATCGTTCCGATTGCAAAAACTGCCAGACATGACAGGCTTTAAAAAAAAAAGAAAAGAAAGAAAACCCTGTGCTGGTAAAAGATGAATTTAATTATAAAAAGATATCAATGCTAACATGATGATATGTTGATATTTGGCACTCTGTAAACCAGACACTTTACCATTTTAAATTACAGCATTATATTATTATATATTGTAAATATTATTACTATTATATTACTGCATATCACTGCACTGTATTGTTGCACATCTGCATTTTTACTGAAGATTACCCACTTGTATATGTATATACTGCACTAATGGACCCATTCACATCCCCGTATTCTTTGTTTTGTTCTCTTTCACTAAGCCCTTCTACAGCTTAGTGCAGTTTTTATACAGTATAGATTGTGTAGGTAGTATAATCAGTCTCTTTTGTTAGTATAGTTTGCATAAAGCTACCTTCATTGTTTGTATTCTATCCTATTGCCTGTATTTATTGTGCATGTTAAACTGCTGGATGCCCCAATTTCCTTTGGGATCAATAAAGTATCTATCCTTTCATCCATCTATCTAACACTGAACGTCCTCAGCTTATTAATTATAGTAAGACAATTATCAATGTAACAAGTAAGTGAATTAAATATATTGAAACTGTACCGTAAATACTAATACTATAAATCTGCATTTTGATAATTAGTTAAGAAGCTGTCTGGCTGTGGAAGATGATGTCAGGTTTTCTTTATGTTGTAGTAATAATAAATACCTTAAAAATTATTTTTCTGAATTATGGCACCCTGTATTCCATTTTAATGCTTTTTTTAAACTCATCAACTTTTTTAGGAAAGTGGGTTTTTATCCTTTTTCAGACAAGTTTTATTTTTCTACGGGATGTTGACCTCACAGGAGCCAGGCTGCAGTATGCGTAAAGAGATAATGAGCTTCACTGCTTTTCTGAACCAAGGGTAGAACAGTGCATAGATCAGAGGGTTTAGGCAGGAATTAAAATAGAACAGATAGAGCACAAAGACTGCAACTGAACTATTGAGTAACTCAAGCCCTACAAGAATAGCACAGTAATATGGGCAGAAACATATCAGGAACACAGCTACAAGAACCCCAAGAGTCCTGGCTGCTTTCAACTCAGATTTCTTTGTTTGAGTCACTGAGAGCTGCATTGTGACAGCTGTAACATGAGAGCGCATGGCACGAGCCTGAGACACAGCCACCACAAACACTCTCATATACAGAACTATGATGACAGAAACTGGAACAATAAAGGTTACAATGAGATCAATAGTATCTGCAATAAAGTTAATGTTATTTCTACATTCTCCATAGCAGGAATTCTGCTTCCCTGGTTGAGTAAAATCAACAAACAGGGTGCTATAGAGACCAGAGCAGAGCCAACACAGACAGACACAGAGTTTAACTCTTCTGTCAGTGATTCTGGTGGGGTAATGCAGAGGGTCACAAATAGCCACATAGCGGTCGATTGATATCAGCACTACGTCGCCCACTGAAGCAGAGGTAACAATAAAAGACACATAATTGTACAGAGAACATGCGAGGTCACCTAAAAACCAGCAGGATGTGTTTCGGAGGATTTCTCTTGGCAGCAACACGAGACCAACGAGAAAGTCTGAGACAGCCAGAGAGAGGAGGAGGATGTTAGTGGGTGTGTGGAGCTGCCTGAAAGGAGACAAAAATAAATAAATAAATAAAATCAGTCAATCAACATGTCCTCAAATTTCAAGATCAAAACAAATCAAAACCAAAAATTTTTTTGATGAGAAAAAAAACAGTTTTTTTCTATCACCGCTAGGTCTCAGTGTTTGACATTTGAATTTTTTTTCTGCAAAAATAACCAAAACTATGTGTAGTGTGGCATCATTCCTTCGACTGGATAAGCTACAGTAGCTGTTAAAAAAAAACACTGTGCCTGTAGTGTGAGATTGAGATGATGATGAACAGGTTGAGAGTTACAGTTAGCAGAGAGATGGATGACAACACAACATTAAGGATCACAAATGACCACTCCTCTGACAGAAGAGGTGTAGGTTTCTTGCAGGAAGTGTTGAAGAGTTGAGGAAAGCAGAGCTCGGTTGTGTCCTGGGTCCCCATCTTCACAGACCTGCAGAGAGCTGCAGCTTTCTCAGCATTACAAACAGAGTAGTTATATAACTGATACTCACACCTTTTAACTCCTCCTCTTGCCTTACTGTCTATCTCCTATCCTTCTCTCTGCTGTACTCAGCCTTGTCCCTCCCTAGCTTCTTGTTATTTTACATTCTAAGTGTTTGATGTATGATTGCAGGACCAGGTTGCAATTTGTGGAGAAAAAAAAAACAAAAGCATGGGGGTGGGGTGTATAATAATTCATGAACCTGAAGCCTATTAGTCTGTATTACTAAGCTGCTGTAAATATATCTGCACATTATTATCAGTTCAAAGAACAAATGGTGTAATATGTCAGAATTATTTCTGCTTTCTTTGTAATGTCATCTGCAGCATGCCACCTTCTTCTACCCACATTTTCAAATCTCTGAACAGGGAAGGAGGCATTTCCTGAGATCAGCAACAACATTTTCAGAGTTTCAGAGTGAACAAAGACCTGAAAATATCCCAGAATCGCTCTCATCCTCCTGGTAAAATCATACCCTGGTCAAGAGTGTGTTGATGTGGCCAAATCTAATAGAGCTTTCAAAGGAAGACCTGTATGTTGTAACTGAGGACTGCCTTCAACTGCATGAAAGGGAACTTATCAATAGGGAAAACACCACCAGCTATTAGCCCCAAAACTACTGGCAGGTGTTGGCTTTAGCCAAACTGGACAGGTCACCATGAAGTGCCCCACATTAAATGTAGTCTTTGCTCCGTCTTTCTTTGCAACACCTCTGGAGTTGACTTAGTGTGATCAAGCTGCATTGGCTCTTTGGGTGAACCAATAGTGGCCCCAGAGTGGCCACTACTGCTGCTGCTCAGTAACTTCACAAAAGCTACATTTATTTTTTGCAAGCATTTTCACCTGCTCTGGTCCCTGGCGTACAATCAACTATAAACTTCAACTTTTGAACCAATTCTCTGTAGCAGTGGTCCACCAGGCACAGTACACTTGGATAAAAAACATTATCCTGCACACATTTTAAGGTGCCTGGGTGGAAAGCCTGGAAGAAATCATTGATTT
The DNA here is from genome assembly GCF_007364275.1 of Archocentrus centrarchus. Lineage (NCBI taxonomy): Eukaryota > Metazoa > Chordata > Actinopteri > Cichliformes > Cichlidae > Archocentrus > Archocentrus centrarchus. Next base: position 32,340,382 of record NC_044366.1, read on the forward strand.
CACACCTGAAAGTGAATCTTTGTGAGAGCTCAGTGATGATGATGATGATGATGATGATGATGATGATGATGATGTCCATATTGGCATTGAAGATGCTGATTCTGAAATAACTGTCACCATCAGTCAGCCTTTCACCCTATCAAAGCTAATCAAAGTAGAGTTTCACTCTTTCAGAGTTATTGAATGTCCAATTTAGATTGTGTGCAGACATTTGTACATATTTGGAAAGCTGTTTCCAAGATTCTGGCTTTATACCATACCATACCATCCCATCTTTATTTATAAAGCACTTTAAAACAACCACAGCTGACACAAAGTGCTGTACATTAAAACACAAATAAATAACAATTTAATAACTCTTTCAGGTTAAAAAAAAAAAAAAAAAACAGTTTAAAACTAGATCCCGCTGGAGTTAAAAGCCAAGGAAAAAAGATGGGTTTTAAGACGAACTTTAAAAGTGGACAGTGAAGGGGCCGCTCTAACCTGCAAAGGCAAGTCATTCCATAACTTAGGACCAACAACAGAGAAAGCCCTGTCCCCTCTGAGCTTCCTTCTTGATCTTGGTACCTCCAAGAGTACACTATACTTGAGTACACTTTAGTAGACTGCACTCATGTTCACTGTACCATTTTGTGCTGTTTATTATATGAATTTGAATGCTTTGTGTGCTACACGTGAATTAAAAAAACTTATATATGAAATGCAACAACACCATAATGTTGTTCCTCACTCTGTGACACACCAGCTGAGGAACAAGCTGGTTATTGGTGACTTTGTTTTGAGAAACATGACATGGTTGTGATCAAAAAGGCCTGTATGAGCTCCTGCTTCTAAATTCAGATAAAACTGAAGTTCTTGTACTCGGTCCCGCAAATCTTAGAAGCATGTTGTCTAACCAGATACTCTGGATTGCATTACCTTGGCCTCCAGTAACACTGCACATATTAAACAAATATAAAGAAAAAAAAATTTGGCAGTATGTAAAATCATAAACATCCTGTCTCAGAGTGATGCTGAAAAACTAAATTATGCATTTATTACTTCTAGGCTGGACTGTTGTAATTCATTATTTTCAGGCTGTCCTAAAAGCTCCCTGAAAAGCCTTCAGCTGATCCAAAATGCTGCAGCTAGAGTACTGACAGGGACTAGAAAGAGAGAGCAGATTTCTCTCATATAAGCTTCTCTTCACTGGCTCCCTGTTAAATACACAACTGATTTCAAAATCCTTCTTCTTACATATGAGGCCTTGAATAATTAGGCCCCATCTTATCTTAAAGACTTCATAGTATCGTATCACCCCAATAGAGCACTTTGCTCTCAGACTGCTGGATTACTTGTGGATCGTAGCTCCCAGTTTGGATTTGGGACACAGACACCCTCTCTATTTTTAAGACTAAGCTTAAAACTTACCTTTTTGATCAAGCTTATAGTTAGGGCTGGATCAGGTGACCCTGAATCATCCCCTAGTTATGCTGTCAGAGCCGTAGGCTGCTGGGTGGTTCCCGTGTTAATTTTTCATTCATCTCTTTTCACTCTGTTTATACACCACTCTCCATTTATTCTTTAGTAATTGTTAGTGCTGATAATTAAATTGACTTGATTAATTGATCTCCTCCGTGAATCGCCACCTTATCGTGGTGGAGGGGTTTGTGTGTCCCAGTGATCCCAGGAGCTATGTTGCCCGGGGGCTTGTCCCCCTGGTAGGGTCTCCCATGGCAAATTGGTCCTGGGTGAGGGTCCAGACAAAGAGCGGTTCAGAAGACCCCTATGTCTATAAAAGCAAGGGAATAGTTTACCCTGCCTGGGATAGGGTTACCGGGGCCCCACCCTGGAGCCAGGCCTGGGGAGGGAGCTCGAGGGAGAGCGTCTGGTGGCTGGGCATTAGCCCGTGGTGCTCGGCTGGGCGCAGCCCGAAGAGGTTACATGGGCCCGCCCTCCTGTAGGCCCACCACCCGCAGGAGGTGTCGTAGGGGTCGGGTGCAGTGTGTGTCGGGCGGTGGCCGAGGGCGGAGGCCCTGGCGGACTGATCCCCGGCTATCAAGACTGGCTATTGGGACATGGAATGTCACCTCTCTGGTGGGGGAGGAGCCTGAGCTAGTGCGTGAGGTTGAGAGATACCAGCTAGATATTGTTGGGCTCACCTCAACGCATGGCCTGGGCTCTGGAACCAGTCTCCTGGAGAAGGGCTGGACTCTGTTCCAGTCTGGAGTTGCCCTCAGTGAGAGGCGGCAAGCTGGGGTGGGTATTCTTGTATCCCCCCGGCTTGCTGCCTGTACGTCGGAGTTTTCACCGGTGGACGAGAGGGTAGTTTCCCTGCGCCTTCAGGCCGGGGAACGGGTCCTGACTGTTGTTTGCGCTTATGCGCCGAATGACAGTTCAGAGTACCCACCCTTTTTGGAGTTACTGGGCGGGGTGCTGGAGAGTGCTCCATCTGGTGACCCCATAGTCTTGCTGGGAGACTTCAACGCTCACGTGGGCAATGACAGTGAGACCTGGAGGGGTGTGATTGGGAGGAACGGCCTGCCCGATCTGAACCCGAAGGGTGTCTTGTTATTGGACTTCTGTGCAAACCACAGTTTGTCCATAACAAACACCATGTTTAAACATAAGGATGTCCATAAGTGCACATGGCACCAGGACACCCTAGGTCGCAGGTCGATGATCGATTTTGTAATCGTATCATCAGATCTGCGGCCGTATGTTTTGGACACTCGGGTGAAGAGAGGAGCTGAGCTGTCAACTGATCACCACCTGGTGGTGAGTTGGATCAGGTGGCGGGGGAAGATGCTGGACAGACCTGGCGCACCTAAACGTATTGTGAGGGTGCGCTGGGAAAGCCTGGCAGAAGCCCCAGTCCGGGAGATCTTCAACTCCCACCTCCGGCAGAACTTCGACAGCATTCCGAGGGAGGCTGAGGACATTGAGTCCGAATGGACCATGTTCCGCACCTCCATTGTTGAGGCTGGTGCTCAGAGCTGTGGCTGCAAGGTGGTTGGTGCCTGTCGTGGTGGTAACCCCCGAACCAGATGGTGGTCACCGGAGGTGAAGGGAGCCATCAAGCTGAAGAAAGAGTCCTATCGGGCTTGGTTAGCCTGTGGGACTCCGGAGGCAGCTGACAGGTATCGACAGGCCAAGCGGAACGCAGCTCGGGCAGTCTCTGTACAACCGCAGTGAGAGCTTTGTCCGCATAGCCGGTAATAAGTCGAATTCGTTCCTGTGGGTGTTGGACTCCGCCAAGGCTGCCCTTTGTCACCGATTCTGTTCATAACTTTTATGGACAGAATTTCTAGGCGTAGCCCGGTGGCGGAAGGCTTCTTCCTTGGTGGCCTCAGAGTCTCGTCTCTGCTCTTTGCAGATGATGCGGTCCTGTTGGCTTCATCAGGGGGTGGCCTCCAGCTCGCAGTGGAATGGTTCGCAGCCGAGTGTGAAGCGGCCGGCATGAGAATCAGCACCTCTAAGTCTGAGGCCATGGTCCTCAGCCGGAAAAGGGTTGAGTACCCTCTCCGGCTCAGGAACGAGTTCTTGCCCCAAGTGGAGGAGTTCAAGTATCTCGGGGTCTTGTTCACGAGTGACGGGAGAAGGGAGCGGGAGATCGACAGACGGATCTTCTGCAGTAATGCGGACGCTGCACCGGTCTGTCTTGGTGAAGAGGGAGCTTAGTGTAAAAGCAAAGCTCTCGATTTACTGGTCGATCTACGTTCCTACCCTCACCTATGGTCACGAGCTTTGGGTAGTGACCGAAAGAATAAGATCGCGAATACAAGCGGCAGAAATGAGTTTCCTTCGAAGGGTGGCTGCCCTCTCCCTTAGAGATATGGTGAGGAGTGCGGCCATCAGGGAGGGGCTCAGAGTAGAGCCGCTGCTCCTCCACATTGAAAGGAGCCAGTTGAGGTGGCTCGGGCATCTGATTAGGATGCCTCCTGGCCGCCTCTTGGGTGAGGTGTTCCGGGCATGTCCCAGCGGGAGGAGGCCCCGCGGCAGACCCAGGACACGCTGGAGAGATTATATCTCTCGGCTGGCCTGGGAATGTCTTGGGGTCCCCCCGGATGAGCTAGAGGAGGTGGCTGGGGAGAGGGAAGCCTGGGCTTCTCTGCTTAGGCTCCTGCCCCCGCGACCCGGCTCCGGATAAGCGGAAGAAAATGGATGGATGGATGGATGGATTAATTGATCATCAGCAAGTGTGAGCACCTCTATTAAAGCAGAACTTCTGGCAGATTTCTGGTCAGCATTCAGGTGTCTGTTAATACACTGCCAAGAAAGAAAGACATCAGCAGTGAACTTAGAGAAGCAATTGTTGCTTCACATCAGTCTGGAAAGTGCTATACAATGATTTCCAAACCTTTTGATGTCCATCATGCTATAAAAACATTTCATAACAGAAAACCATCAAGGCAGTAAGCCAATCTCAGGAGTCAACAGCCCTGCAAATTTATCTGAAGGTCAGATTGTGCAATGCTCAAAGAAATTGGAAAACAAGCAAGAGTTCCAACCAATATCTCAGACTCTACAGGCCTCAGTTAGCATGTTAAATGTTAAAGTTGATGACAGTACAATTAGAAAAAGACTGAACAAGTATAGATTGTTTGGAGGGTTGCCAGGAGAAAGCCTCAACCTGAGTGAAATGCTGTGGCAGGACCTTAAGAGAGCATCAAAAACAAAACTGTGTAGAATGAGATGCCTGCAAACCCAGCAGCTCTACAATCATGGAAAAAGAGAGTTTTCACAGGATTGCATAGAGCCTTGTGATTTTTTTTCACAAGTTTACAATAGCTGAGTTAGAACTTAAATGAACTTGTTACACACGCTTATATCATTATCATCTCAAGATATGCTTTGCATTAAATGTATCATCTTCCATGAATTTACACATCTCTAGTTTTTATAGTAATTCACTTATGTTTACATAAACTGGGGTCTTTAGTGATACGTTTTTCTAGTTATTAATATTTGATGGCAATTTATATTAATGTTGTGGCTGATTGTTAAATTGTATCAGACTTTTGCATTTAATGGATAAATAGGGTTAAACAAGTCTCTACTTTTCTTTCAAAGTACTTCATTTTATGCTGGAACTCTTTATGCAAGCCTGTAAATGTATTTTATTCGTTTGACATGGGTCTGTAATCTGTAATATGATTAGATTATGTTTATGAAATATACAACAACATAACTAAATATAACAAAACATCCCTGCATACTGGAAACCACCCAAGGGTTGGCCCCAGAGTTCTCCTAGGACATCATCTGTCCTACGAGGTAGAATGGTTGGCTGGGTCTTTGTAAACATCTGGGCTTTTGGGGCCCTGATATCACACTGCAAAAATTGACTGTCTATCTAAGTCTAATAATCTTACATTGAGCCAAAAAGTATTTTTGTTCTTGTTTTGAGAATGATATACTAAGCAGGAGCTGAATGTGTAAGATTATAAAACTTGTTTTTAGAATATATTTCTTTTATTTCTTACTTAGTTACTAAATCCTTAAACTAGTTACTTTACATGCATTTTAGGCTAAATTGTATCACAGACACTGTTTGAGGTCACATTATATATTTCACAACCATTTTTAGATGTGAAAGCTTATTTTAAGGCCTCTCAGTAATAAGTCGCTTAGGCTTTTGTTGGCCCATCATTAACACATTTATTTACAATATTTACAAAGCTGCAGTGTAACATTTTATGTAGTAAAAATCCACAGCCACAACATAGGCAATAAATCACAGCACATCTTCCACTGTTTCATTTCAACTTTTAAGTGCAATGACATCATCAAGGTTATATTTTGCCAGAGTATACATACTGCATTTGAAACTGACTGGATAATATGATGTAGGATCAACTAGCTTTTCAGCATCTATAAACTCTGTTACTTGGGCGAGACTACGAACTACAATTTCACATGCTAAAAGATCTGTATTAAAGCCCACAGTCTCACAAAGCTGGTATAATGAACTGTCTACCACATAAATGTTTTTAATAAGTCCAAAAACAGGAACTGTGTCACTCACACTGGTGATTATTAGAGACTTTTCACTTATGTACTTGTTCCCATTGAGAATAAGCCATTTTACTTTGACTCCATGTTCTATGCCACCTATCCCCAAAAAATCTCTTATCTTTGCTGCAATATACTCAGGATTTGTCACTTCAGAGACAGGACCCAATTCCTTCTCATGTACAAATATTGGATGCTCAGTGCCCATTTCATTTTGACAGCATTCAGAAAGCTAATTATGGTTCACAAGTGACTTACAGACATTTCTGAAGTTCAATTTAGATGCCCATTGTTTAAAATTTTTAGCCTAATGAAAATCTTCAATCAGAATCAAGTCTTGCTAGCTCTACAACACACGTTCGTAAACCTCTATTAGAAATGTAAATGTAAATGTAGCAGAAGAAAGTGGACAAAATGTTCAGTCTAAGAAGCAAGACCAGAAACAAATACCTAACTGCTTCACATCACTTTTGAGCTGTTGTTGGCGGGCTCATACAGGCGCTGCAGGTCATTACCAAATCTGGAGGGGGGTCGGTTACATCAAAACTCTCATTAAATCTAGTTTAAACTCTAGTTATTGTGATTCAGAAATGGACCACAACAGGAGTAATAATTAACATGTAATTTATAGTTATAATATCCCCCTATTATGCCTGTTATTACTTTACAAGTTTTAGAAAGATTATTATGGTCTGCACCTACTCCCCCCTGACTGCCCTCATGTGGTCACGTCTGTCCTGTAACCATTTGAAGGAGAGGGAAGAAGCAGGCTTGGACTGCATGCTGCTGAGGTAAGGAGAACTTTTTTCAGCATTTGATTTAAAAATTTTGTACTACTGGGAAAACAGCAGCCTGGTCCAGCATTCAGTTTACCCATGGATGGACTATCAGTTCTCATAATACGTCCACAAGTTTTTTGCCACTGTAGCCTAAAAGCCAGCTAGCTAAGCATGCTTAGCTAATATTAGCTAACAGGTTTGGTGCGGCAATTTACGTTACAATGCGATTTTTTTTTTTTTTGTTTACCATGACTAACCAATAGTGTTACAAGTTTGAATATAATTTTCCACATAAAATATGTACATGTTTGATGTAATTAACAGGACATGCAGACAGACTTGGTACTAATGAAAGTAGGAACAGCAGATGCAGATCAGAGGCAGGTGTGCATGTCTTAGCTGAGGGACCTATGCAGGCTGTGGAGGAAAACGCTGATAGTTTAGTTTCTGCACTAGTTGAGGCTCCTGTCAATCACTCCGGGTCCACTGTATACAGAAAGAAAATAATTATGTTGCATTTGAAAAATCCATAACGTGTTGTACTGTTTGAGTGGTCTAACATTTTTGAGCATGATTTTTTGAGCCTTGGCTCAATGTCATGTTTTTTTCATGCCTGCAGATAAAGGCACAGTTAAAAGGAAGACACAAGAAAATCATGGATGGACTAGATGATGTTACAGTATCAGTTCTAAATGGTATGTCAAGTTTAAGTGTCTAATAAAATAAAGTTGTCCATGCTGATATTGGTTTCAAATTTGAAATTAATTTAACTATTTATGTAATCTCAAAGCACCCAAATGTCAAAATTTTATTCTATTTACATTTATTTGTAGATGGGAGATAAAACAGTAAGAGGAAAATTTGGTTTTTAATTTGCCCTGTCAAGTTGAATACCATTAAATTTAAAAGCTCCACGTTTTTTAACTCTAAAAGGTTTGTTACTATTTGACCTCTCTTTACAGCTGCCAACATAGATGAGGTTTTAATCCACACCCTCAGTCGTGATGATTTAAGAGATCTTTTTCCTGGTCCAGAAAACTTTCTCAGGAGGAAACAGTTGTGGGCTCATCTTCACAAAGAGGCAAGTTTTTGCTGCCTTTGATCTAAAAATGCGTAGTGCAATTTTGTTTGTAACACCTACAATATTTATGTTTTGAATTATTTTCTTAGGAGGACTATTCCACCTTACCAGACAAAGCTGGCCCTGGTGAAGCAGGAACTAGGTCTTCACCTAAACAAACACCTCCAACAAAGATTCTAGAGGCATATCCATGTTTCAATGAGCTTCACAATGTAAGTGACTTACTTTTTATTGTGGCTTTCCTACAAAGCAAGCACTGGTGCAGGTTTTAACATTTACACTTGCACCATAGGTGATGGATGAGCTACAGCGGATCCTGGATAAGAACAACAACAAATTCATAACTGAAGTAAAAGCCAAGATGGGAGGACTTCTGCTCCATGGTTCAGTTTTATGGTCTTTGGAAGAAGGTGTTAAAGCCACCGATGAACCAAAATAGAAGTTAGTCTTTGTGCTATCTTTAATACATCATGTAGCTGTTTTCAGAGACATAAATATGTATATAATTGTGTATGATAGTACTGATTACAAAACAAAGGACGGACCAGGTCACGGACAAGGCCCCGAGGGAAAAGAGCCGGCGTAAGAGAGAGGCTGAGGCGCAGAGCGCACCAAACGCCACTGCCGAGCATCCTGTTGGCTAATGTCCAGTCACTGGATAACAAGCTGGACGAACTCAGGGCCAGGATACAGTTTCAGAGGGACATAAGGGACTGCAACATCATCTGTCACACGGAGACATGGCTGACTCCCCTCATACCGGACCACGCCGTACAGCCGTCGGAGTTCTTCAGTGTTCATCGCACGGACAGAACGAGTGAGTCTGGAAAATCAAGAGGAGGAGGTGTGTGCCTAATGATTAATAACAACCGGTGTGACAGTAGGAATGTTGTCCTTCTGAAACAATCATGTTCACCTAACCTGGAGCTCCTAACCCTGAAATGCCGTCCCCACTACCTGCCCCGCGAGTTCACTTCGGTCATCTTCAGCGCCGTCTATATTCCACCTCAGGCGGACACAAACACTGCACTATCCGAGCTACATGAGGCGATTTCCACCTATCAGGCTAACCAGCGTGATGCGGCTCTCATCGTAGCCGGGGACTTTAACAGTGCAAACTTGAAAAAGGTGATACCGGAGTTGATTCAACACATCGACTGCCCCACCAGAGGAGAGAGGACCCTAGACCACTGCTATTCTCCATTCAAAGATGGCTACAAAGCAAAGCCTCTTCCGCCTTTTGGGAAGTCTGACCACACCTCTGTCTTTCTCATGCCGAAATACAAACAACGGCTCAGGCAGGAACCCCCTGCTGTGAGAGAAGTGACACGGTGGTCTGATCAAACAGAGGCCGCTCTGCAGGGTGCGTTGGATTCAACCGACTGGGACATGTTTCGCAGCAGCGCGGGCGGAGACATCGAGGAGTTTACGGAAACTGTTGTGGGATTTATTGGGAAAGTTGTTGAAGACACTTCACTTAGGAGGACCATCAGGACTTTTCCCAACCAGAAGCCGTGGGTGGATAAATCTGTCCGCGACGCCCTGAGGTCCCGCACCGTTGCCTACAACTCCGGCCTCGCCTCTGGGAACATGGAGGACTACAAGGTTGCATCATACAACGTCCGCAGAGCGGTGAAAGAGGCAAAACATCGCTACGGCCGCAGACTGGAACAGCAACTACAACAGTCTGACCCCAGGGGACTGTGGCAGGGACTACGCACCATCACGGACTACAAAGCACCACACACACACCCGGTGAGTGCCGACGCTTCTCTGGCTGATGAACTCAACATCTTCTTTGCGCGCTTTGAGTCGGGAAGCCGACAGCCCGCTGCGCTCCCGGCCGGAGGGGCGGAGACACTCACTGTGACGGAGCGCGACGTGAGGAGGGCGTTTAGACGTGTAAACACCAGGAAAGCGGCTGGACCAGACGGTATTAGCGGACGTGTCCTTAAGACCTGCGCTGACCAGCTGGCACCTGTGTTTACACTGATATTCAACCTCTCACTGAAACTGTGTGTGATTCCCACCTGCTTTAAAAAGTCCATCATAGTCCCTGTCCCAAAGAAACCACACCCCAGCAGCCCCAATGACTTCAGGCCCATAGCACTCACCTCTGTGGTGATGAAGTGTTTTGAGAGACTCATCAAGACATTCATCACCTCCTCACTGCCCACCACCCTCGACCCACTACAGTTTGCATACCGGCCAGACAGATCCACAGATGACGCCATATCCTTCCTCCTCCACAAGACCCTTTCACACATAGACAGTGGTAAGGGGAACTATGTGAGAGTGCTGTTTGTAGATTACAGCTCAGCATTCAACACCATAGTTCCCTCCAGGCTGGTCTCTAAGCTGCTGGACCTGGGCCTGGGCCCATCCCTGTGCAGGTGGGTTCACAGCTTCCTGACCAGCAGACCACAGGTGGTACGAGTGGGTCACCTCACCTCATCCTCCCTCACCCTCAACACTGGATCCCCCCAAGGCTGTGTGCTCAGCCCTCTGCTGTACTCACTGTACACCCATGACTGCGAGGCCACGTCAGAGTCCAACGTCATCATCAAGTTTGCTGACGACACTGCTGTTGTGGGACTAATCTCTCACAATGAGGAGACAGCCTACAGGAGAGAGGTCTCCCGCCTGGAGAACTGGTGCCAGGAGAACCACCTCCTGCTCAACGTCAGCAAAACAAAGGAACTGATCGTGGACTTCAGCAGGAAACAGCAGAGGGACTACCATCCACTTGTCATCAGTGGTGCTGAGGTGGAAAGAGTGGACACTTTCAAATACCTGGGAGTGACCATCTCACAGGACCTGTCCTGGACTCATCACATAAACATCACTGTGAAGAAGGCCAGACAGCGTCTCTACCTCCTCAGGCGGCTGAGAGACTTCAAGCTCCCACTCAAGGTACTCAGGAACTTTTACACCTGCACCATCGAGAGCATCATGCGTGGGAGCATCACCACCTGGATGGGAAACTGCAGCAAGCAGGACTTCATGGCGCTAAAAAGGGTGGTTCGTTCAGCTGAACGGACCATCAGAACCACCCTCCCCAACCTGCAGGACATTTACACCAAGCAGTGCAGGCTGAGGGCCATGAAGATCCTAAAACAGCCCAGCCACCCCGGACACTCTCTCTTCTCCCTGCTCCCATCAGGCCGGCGTTACCGCTGCCTGAGGACTAAGACTGAAAGGTTGAAGAAGAGTTTTTACCCACAAGCCATCCGTCTGCTCAACTCTGAGCCCTAACTGGACCATTATTGCACAATGTAAATATTATAATTTAAAAAGTGTGTATAGTGTATAGTATATAGAGTATAGTGTGAATTACTTTTTTTTATTTTTATTCTTCTTATTTATATGTGTGTGTATATATGGTTGCAGGTACAAAATACATTTAACTGTGCATTGTACTGTGTATAACTGTGCATGTGACAAATAAACACTATCTTATCTTATCTTATCTGATTAAATAAAACTGGAATAATAGTGCTGTTCATGGTGACGCCTTATTTTCTGTGGTCTCAAGATTAAGTTGCCAATCAAATTTAGGTCATTTAGGATTGAACTAAACATGGATTTATTTTGTTTCAGTGGAGTACAACATAGCCCTGTTTAGGGCACTCCCCACACTCTTCCCCTCACCAACTGCGCCACCCAAGAAGCTGGAACATGCCAGTGAGGCATTGCTTCATGTCCTTCAGGTCAGAGTTTGTTCATGTTGTTATCAGTTAATATATAGATATTTTATCGATCCCGAAGGAAATTAGGGAATGTATGTCTGCAAGGGCTTTCACTTTGCATTTTGGCAATTTATTTGGTCCTTTTTAAGCATCTCTGCTCCTAAAAATAATAGAATTTACATTTGAAAATTGATACTGAAATTTCTGCAGCACTATGTTGGTCAGAGGACAGTGTGGCCTGCCAAAATACAAATACAGACCAATGTCTACAGGAAACACTAATAAATTGATTAAAAATAACTAATTAAACTAAAATTCACAAATCTTCATCAAAATCATAAAAATTCACAAAAACAAACTGGAAGTACCGTATTTTCCGGAGTATAAGTTGCACTTTTTTTCATAGTTTGGCTGGGGGTGCGACCTATACTCCGGAGCGACGTATATGTGACATTTATAACACATGAACCAAAATACTCCAGCCACTTGACATCTCCGTGAACTGCAGCTTTAAGGCAGTCTTGCGTAACCTGTGGGCGCAGTGGATGATGGACGGAGAGCACAGCTTAACGGCAACTGGGAGAATGCGCCACCCAACTTTCCTGGAAGTCATTGGATGGATCAAGAAAACATGGGCTTCAGTGACAAACCATCCTGTTGGGATTCAAAAAGGCTGGAATAACTGGAACTGCAGCTGACGACGAGTCTGACTAACGCGACACAGAAGAGGAAGCGGTGCTTCGTCTACGGAGTGTACGGAGTTGTTTAGAAGTGACACCGAGGATGAAGAATTCAATGGATTGATGGTTTGGTTAACTTGTTAGTATGTTCTTTATGCTATGGTTATCTGAAAAACTTAATGTTACGTTAACATACCGAACACGTGTTCGTTGTGCGTCATGTAGCTGAATGTGTTACAGATGCAGCCACCTAATGTTGCCGCATCCAGCCAGACGTCGGCCAGCTGAAGTCCAGCTCCCAGCTGGCCGACATCCGGCTGTCGTCGGGCTGGAAGTCCCCCTCCTTCTCCTGGGCGTATCTACTTTCCAGCATGAACACACCCCTTTCCCTCAATTGTAGACTGTCACCAAAAGGTGGCGCCTTCTTAACAAAAACGTTGAGTTCTGTGATTCAAAAAAGTTTTGGTGAAGTATCAAGTTTTGAAAACCTAAAATAGATGCCTAAAATTTTTGTCAGTATGACCTTTCACACATTTCCATTGCGAATCACCAAAAGATTCCTTTGTTCCACTTCATCTTTTAACTAAATAAGTAAATAAATACAGTAGGTTAAAAAAGAAGCGGTGCTGCGCTGAGCCAACCCGGTCTCACGGCAGTTCGTGCAGTAGTCACGAAATTTAATCTATTGATTCGTGCTCATGAACACGAATTCCCTCTTTTTTCGTGTTACTCGGCACGACTTCTAACCTGCCTGAAATGCAGTGGGATAAAGTTCGTGCCTCTGAGCACGGCTTCTAAGCTGCAGTATAGTTTTTTTGTTTTTTTTTTTGCCCCTGTCCCCCTTTTTTCCCCCCTTTTCTTTTGAACTGGAAGCTCAGAAGCTGAATTATGCCTTTAATTGCGATCCTTAACTGCCACTTTTCCTTTTGACATGAATTTCTCCTTGTTTCATTTAATGTGGGGTGCTGCTTATGGTTGTAACGATGACATTTGTGGGGCTTTTTAGGTCTAAATTTATATTTACGTGTTTATGGTTAGTGCTATATTCGGTGTCCAATTTTTTCTGTGAGTTCCGTGGTCTGAAGCCGTTTTTCCTCTGTGTTAAATCCATGAACTAACGATGAATAAATAAATGAACTACAGTACCCATCACCCCATCGGCCGTAACCATGGTCACGCGTATTCCCGTTGCTGTCCAGGTAAATTGCATTAGTTCACCCGCTTCGGATGTTATCAGGTAATTACTGACTTTATTAGCGGTTTTCAGGCCTGTAGATATGGGCCAGCAAGGGCCGTCTGCACCTCGTAGTCAGTCGAGAAGGTAGTTATCGTTCTAACGGAGGATCACTGACAGAGAAGGACTACAGACGAAGGACTACAGAAGCCATGCTCGCTGACTTCCGGCGGATGCTGCAGTGTTCAGGTAAGAGGATTTCAATGGACAGCGTTTATATAGTGATATTATTAAGGCAGTGAGTTCAATAAGCACTTGAAATTAGATTAATGTGGTGTAAGAGAGCGCTGATATCCCAACTCTGAGATGCATTTGTAGAGATTATTGCGGGTTTTGCCGTCTTTGAGACGCTAGCTTAAATTTTCTGTGCAAATGTTAGCGGATATCGTAGGAAAGCGTTCACTATTTAAACAATGTTATGACAGAAATATGAGCTTCTGGACTTACTAGTTAAGTAAAATGATTATTTTCAGCCACAGATTCCAAATAAATATCCTGATAAGCTTCAGTGCATCCATATTCAATATCTGCGAGTACAGTGCTTCATTTAATCTGCATTGAACTGACCCAGGCTTATCACAATGTAAAATAAAATGATACTGGTCTGAACACAGTTGCTGGATCAGGTGACCCTGAAGCCTCTCTTAGTTATGCTGCTATAGGCCTAGACTGCTGGGGAGGTTCCCGTGATTTCTTTATATTCACTGTAAACAAACCTTATATTCGCAAGTTTCTTATATTCACTATTTAAACAAAGAGCAGTCTGTTTATACTTCAGACTGCTGGCTTACTTGTGGTTCCTATGATACTTAAGAGTAGAATGGGATGCAGAGCCTTCAGCTCTTCTGTGGAAAGAGCCTTGAGGTGACTGTTGTGATTTGGCGCTATACACATACAACTGAAAGTCTGGCTGCCTTTAATCCTCTGTGACAAACCTGAGGATCCATGAAACCTGCCAGCACCTGAGAATGAGCTGAAACTTACAGTGTATTACAGTGTATTACTTACAGTGTATTAGCTTCCAGACTCTGGGAATCCTGTCAGTGAGCAGGGACTGATTCACTGTCCTCAGCTTTAAACAAACCCAGTCTCCATCTCAGGTTTTGACTCAGCCTGCTTTGGAGTCATTAATCTAGAAGCATCAGGCTACTTACTTTCAACACCATAATTTTGTTACTGATTCATTAATATGTTTTACATTGTTGTTGTTTATCAGTGGAGGGAGCAGATTTGAGAACAGCAATAAGAACCACTAAATCTTTTTTTTTTTTTTTTTTTTTTGTGGAAGAGGAGGTTCATCTTTAATACTTCAGGCTATATCAGCTACCAGTTTATAAACCTGTTTAGTGCTGCAGCAACAATCAAACATGTCCAGTTCATACATCATTGTAGTTTGTGTCTTTGCTCTTTCAGAACTGAATTGGAAATCCAAAGGTGCTGGAAAGCTTCTTCTCCAACCCTCAAAGCCAAACTTCACCCATGAGAGCTGACAGCATGCAATCATTTTGAGAAGTGACATTCTCATAAATAAAGGTGAGCAATGATACTTAATGTGTACTTTTTGATTATCATGTTTAAAGGTTTGTCATTGCTCACAGTGGCCTTGTATTCATTAGGCATTTCCAGAATAGTATCCAGCAGTTTCTTGTGAGCTGAGCTGAATCATTTTTCTTTTAATACATGTTTAACATTCACTTGAGTATTACTTGTTATACATAACTGTGGCTCTGAAACAAAGGCTCTCCTGAAGGAGAAGAAGAGAACCTTTAGATCAGGAAATAAGGAGGAGCTGAGAGCTGTGCAGAAGGATCTCAGAAGGAAAATCAGGGATGGAAAAAACACCTACAGAAAGAAGATGGAGGACCAGCTACTGCAGAGCAACACCAGTGGAGTTTGAAGAAGCTTGAACTCAAGTTCAGGCCACAAACCAAGCCCTAAGGATTTAGGAGACTGTTGTAGGAGGTTGGAGGAGTGGGTGAACAACTTGGACCACTAGAACTACCAGCATTTTCACACTACTCCTTTTTCTACCAAGCACCTCCAAATGGCAGTTTACATCTCATTAGGCCACCTTTTGTTATGTACACGGGGCCAGTAGATCGGAATGTGTGTGGGATGGGTGTGGGGGTGGGGATGGGTTACCACTGATGACCCAGGGTTGCCAGGTGTATAAAAAGCCAGGTCACAACACATATTTCACCTTTAATAAGAACATATTTGTGATTGTGATCTCAAATTTGGAAGAGATGTTTTGTGTTCTCCGTGCTTCAGGTTCACTGCAGATGGAAGGAAACTCAAACAGCCACTAATGTAGCCGTTGTGCTGACTGTAGACTGAGGGATCTCTTCAAATTGTTGTATTCCTCCTCTTCCTCGTCACCCACTGCTTCAGATCTTGCTGTCACTGTCAGACTGCAGCAGTTATGTTATTTAGCCATGAAACATGTCGTCACCCTCCCTTGATTTTTTTCAGGCTTTTCAGAAAACACAAAAAACTGAACCGAATGTTGAAAATTTAATTTAGACAAAAAATTTTAAAAATGTCTTTGACCATTTTTTTAGGAGGGTGACGATATATAACCTTGTTCAGCCTGTTTAAGAATGCACTAAGATCAATAACCTAATTTCCAACGCAGATCTGGAGAAACAGCAAAAACCAACGGGACCCTACACAGCCACAGATGCTGCTCCAGAGCTAGAAGTTCTAAACCATAAACACCAACCTGGGAAACTTGCTAAGTGTGACAGGTCCAACGTAACCCCAGATACAGCCCAGCCACAGGGTGAACCAAATCTTTCAGATAATGACAACAGAGAACGAAACGCACCTCCCTCCTAAACTCACCAGCCTGCACCAACCTGACATTTCTCCTCCCTGAGTTAAATAGATGAATGGAAGTTAAGTGGTTACAAACATAAAAACCACGGGTCCACAGACAGGAGCAGTGAGCTGAAATCAGCACAAAGCTACCTGAGAGGCTGTATTGAACTACTATATATAAGTTAATCATTTGTCCTGACTGGTTTCACCTCAGATGTTCTTTCTCCTTTTGGTAGATTTCTCCCTCCTCTGTTTTGATGCCAAGAAGAAGAAGAAGAAGAAGAAGAAGAAGCTGCTTCAGAGAAGTGTGCTTCATGGTCTCAGTGCACAGGCTGCCAGTCACACTCACACAGCAACATGTGTTTTCACTGCCACAATCAAAACATTGAACAAAATCTATGTATTGTTGTTTGGAAATGTGTCACATTACTACATGCTAAGGTGTGTTATTAAAGAAAAAAATGAGTTCTATTTTTCTGGTTTGATGATATCCCAAACTTTTGTTTCAAAACGATTATTTTCCACTGGACAAAATATTTACTGTTGCACATTTATTTCTCATAGGGATTTTTTCTTTCCATATTTCAGTCTCTGGTTCTTGAGAGTCATGGCTCTGTCTGGTCTCTGACAGAGATCCTTAAAAATATTATTGGAAAGTACCTATAAATTTTACTTTCAAACAGTTTTATGTGAATGTTATCTTTTCATTTATAATTTTTAATATATTGATCACAGTGTAGTGTACCGTAGAGGCATCCAAAAATGATGAGACTGGGCTGCTTGTGTGTGATTTGGAAGGTTTGTGTCTGTCTGTGACTCTGCAGAGGTTAAAGCTGTGATCCAGTCTCAGTCTCTGACTGAAGGTTGCTGAGACTCTGATTAGATACACAATGTGAAGTTCACAATTCTCTAACCAAATAAAATGGTAATGACAAACATGAACAGCTGTACTTATTTCAGAGACACGAATGTTTACAAACATAATTTTTATTTTAAGGATTGGACTTCATAAAGCGCACTGATGTTAGAGTGTATGTTCATATTGAAATCATTTTGTGGGCTGAAATTGTAACGGTGGACCTGAGATGGTCCAGAGAAAGTAAACACATGTTAATTGGAGTAATATCAACAACAGACTGAGACAGACAGCTGTGAAATGCGCACACAATGACGTCACCTCATTCACTGCTAGCTACACTGCTAGCTACATCGTATCATTCATGATCATCTATGTAAACAACGTTTAAAGAAGCCGCCACCGCTCTGCAGCTGTAACTGTTTCAAATCATATATTTTTGTTCGTTTGAACTCTGAGGATGTTTTTAAAACGGTCTTAAAAGGCTGTTTCTATGGTGGTTGTCATGGACGCCTCAGTAGCTTATTAGGCTAACCTGGCGCGTCCGGTTCCTGCTGCTAGCTGTCTGCCGCAGGAAGGCTGCGTCCCATTTCAAAGAGCCGCCGCTCCGCCGTAACTTTGGCTCAAACACCACTTTATCCTTTAAGAAAATCCTTTTATAGCCACTGATGACACACACACACTAATGCACGTCACTGTCACAGTGTGACTTCACGAAAACCTCTAAAGTATTGTTTATAAAATGGAAAATGAATGGTAAATGGTAAATGGACTAGTTCTTATATAGCGCTTTTCTACTCAGATATGAGCACTCAAAGCGCTTACACAACAAAATGAACCGGGCATTGATCTGATGATGGAGACTGGGGCTCTGCAGCTGACGTTTCACAATCCTGATTGACTCGCTGTACATTCATATAATTAATCAGAGCAGAGTTTAGACTGCACAGTGCGCTGCGCTCACTGTTACTGTGTCAGCTGCTGCCTTCATATATGTTTACTGCTGAGGTTTGATGAAGCAGGTGGAGGAGAGTCAAAGAATGCTTTGTTAGATTCAGCAAAGGTAATATGGATGACATTTAGTCTGAATTACTAACCCTAACCCTAGCTCAGCATACAATAACGACTGCCAGTATTATTAGTTTGAGAAGCAGTCATTTTGGTCGCAGTTTTGATTATAAAATAAAAGCGAAAATATAAACAAACAAAAAGCTTAACATTGTGAAGACTTGGAAGAACAATGTGACACTGATGAGAGGATTAGGCTTCCCAGGTCATTCCCAGGCCAAACCAGCTGGTGATCAGAATTATTTTATTTATTTTTTTACCCAGTTTCGCTGGCGGTGCAGCGCTCACAGCCTGTCCGAGGTCCCGGGCTGAACTTCAAGCCCAGCCCGTCCCTCCAGACAATACTCACCGCTCCACTATAATGACTGCTTTAATCTCATCTTTCTATTGTTTTTAATGGACAGTTCCGCTTACAATTACAGTTCAATGATGTGAGGATCCTTGGTACAGTATACAGCGGGCTGTAAATGAATGCGCTTCCACTATTACTGCTCCTCCTGGTGGATAAACAAGACATTACCACCATTTTCCCCAAATGCTGCTTAGGGGCGTTCCCACCAGTGGCCGGAATTCCTACGTCATTAGCGGGGGATCACGTTTAGGCCAAGGTTCGGCCATGAATCGGCCAAGGACCGGCCAAGGTCGCGTCACGGATCGGCTGGCCATTTTCGGTGGCTGCATCTGTACGTTAGCATAACGTAGGCGTAACCGTGTTCGTCCTGTTCGTTAATCCATTATTATTTTAAATTGCCATTCAAGATGGAATTTCTGCTCTGGGGCTCGGATTCTATCAACCCCCCCCCAAAAAAAAGTGCGACTTATAGTCCAGTGCGACCTATATATGTTTTTTTCTTCTTTATTATGCATTTTTTGGCTGGTGCGACCTATACTCCGGAGCGACGTATAGTCCGAAAAATACGGTAATAACAGATTTAAACCATTGCAGTTGCAGTATCTCTGTCATTTCCCAAAGTATGTAGAGAATGACTACTAACAGTGACTAAGAGACAAGTTATTCTTGTCATAGTTATTTCATTGGCAGGCATATTTGACATTTTCTGTAGGGCATTTTTCAACCTAAAGAAACAGAAAATGATATTAAGATGTGCTGCACCACATGTATTTTATGATTGTGCTCATTCATATATATATATATATATATATATATATATATATATATACATATAATACATACATATATCATTAATATGTACATATATACATAATAGTGTCTCAGTAGTTTGACTGCTCAGCTAGTTTTTTAATGTCTCTCTTCTCTGTTTTGTCCTTTTTTCTTTAGCCAGCAGAGGATCCAGCCATCTACCTTCAGAGGAGATCTCTCTTCAGCCCTGTTTTGCTCTTTGATGGGTCCCACTGTATTATGGCAATTGGAACCACACCCATCACCACATTTGCCAAAGAAGACCTCCGTCAAGGTTTGCTGTATCTGATGGCATACTACTACACCTTGCATCTCACATATCCAAAGTGTGTGGCAACCCTTCTGTCTGTCATTCAGACTGAAGTGTTAAAGGACAGTATCCATGAGCGAGACACCACAGGCTCATACAAAAAAGCCATGGCAGAGTGGAAGGCTTTTATTCAGGAGTAGAGTTGTTCAGGTACACAAGTCTGTGTTGGAAAGTTTTATCCTGACATAAGAGCTGTAAAAAAGACATTTAAATTCTTCATTTTTGTTTATCTAATACAAACACATCATCTGTTCTTCAAATGTTCTGCTTTATAATGTGAGTTTCAGTAGCTTTAAATGTTGATACAGTTAATTAACTTTACCAGTTTTTAGCTGTAATTGAAAGTTACTATTAGTTCAATGACACCATGTATAATGTATGGCATTACTTGCATTACAACCTCAAAATGGTTTGTTTTGCACATTCATGTGTGCAATGCTGTAAACTATTGTTGCTATTTGAGAAGCAATTTAAATAAAGGCTGTTGTGTATTGTAGTGTTTTCGAATTCATTTAGTGTAAATGCTTTCTTATTTTAAGACAGAATACGTAGAATTAGCAATTCTTGAATTCAGAAGAACATCTGTTAGTTCCTCTTGTTTTAAGAGTTTTTCTCTCAAAGTCAGAAGGAAAAAAAACACTGAAAGAAGCATTGGCAGGCTAGTTTTGAGTTTATTTGACTTAATAAAGCACTTCGAATGAGTGTTTCACAACTTCTTTTAAGTTATTTCTCAGTTGTCTAAAGACTATATATTTTGTCTTATTTCAAGAAATCTTATCAAGTGTAATTATCTCAATCCACTGGCAGAATATTTAACTTGATTATAGTCTGAATCTTTCCAAATTAAGTAGTTTTTTCCTTATATTTAGACAGGTAATTTTTGCAGTGCACTTTTTCATGCTAACACATTTTGCCTGCAAACAGACTCTGCTGTCACCTGTGGACCCAAGCAGTTTCTCTTGAGAAACAACTTTTATTTACAAAGTTAAATAAGAAAAACAAAATGAGAAATCCAAAGCATATCCATAGCATGTTCCATATTCCATATTCCATAAAACACATTCCCAGCCAATTAAGAAGGTTAAGCGAAATGTCAAAAAAGTAACTTAAAGGGCCAAATTGTATGTTATTTTTGACACCAATTTGCAGCCCAGAAGCGGCCCATAAGCTGGGACTTTTACACCCCTGATCTACATGGATGTTAAGTTCACCCGCTATACAGTGGTATGCAAACGTTTCAGCACCCCTGATAATTTTCATGATTTTCCTTTATGAATCATGGGTTGTTTGGGTCAGCAATTTCAGATAAATATATCATATAGCAAACGAACACCGTAATATCTGAGAAGTAAAATGAAGTTCATAGGATTTACAGAAAGTGTGCAAGAATTATTTAAACAGGCATTGCATGGATGATTTTTTTTTTTTTAAAGCCTGTCATGTCTGGCTGTATTCGCAATCGGAATGGTGATCCGAATGCAATGATGTATCAAACATATTTGCTTTTACAAAAACAGCTCTATAGGTTTTCTATAGGCTATTCTTGTTAATGTTTGTATTTTTATTTTTTATTTAGTTATTCATGCCAGGCCTGATAGGCAATAAGAAAAGGGAATAGAGAAAAGGGGAGAAAGAAGAAAAAAAAAAAAAAAAAAGGGAAACAAAAAAACAAAAAAAAAAAAAAAATTAGGGGTGGGGGGGGGGCAAAAGAGAGAAAGGAGAGAAAGGAAAGAAAAAATACTCAGATATACATACATACACACATTCACATGTCACATTTTATTTACATTTTAGACATTGAAGGCCTTGGGGGCTGCCCCCCCATGGGCACTGTTATTCAGTGCTCATATTACATCTGTCCCTCCAATTTTAATAGCACCATAGCTTTCACACAGTCATAAACATTCTTCTCATTACATACACTCACATCACCCCCCCACACGTTGGGTGGGAGGAGGGGGTGGGTGGGTCTTCTCACAACCCAGTTTCTTGCACCCTGCCTGGGGTGGGGACTGGCTAGTTGTTCGGGGCTGGCTTGGCTGCTTCCCTGGGTTGCTGCTAGCTCTGTGCTGGTACCCGCTCTCACACACTAGGGGACATGTATGGAATCCGTGTGTGTGTGCCTGTTCCCTTCCCATACTGCTCCAACCGCTTCATCTGAAAGCTCCTTAGAACACTCCTTCATGAAGGTATTGATGTCAAGGGAGCAATATCGGCATCAAAGCTGACTTTCCCTAATTGATACTTTATGTCAAAGTGGTAATCTGCTAATTGCACCACCCAAGGATGTCCACCCGTATTTAGTTTTGCTGTGCTTAGCACATACTTAACAGGATTATTGACTGTAAAAATGGTGAAATAGGAGGCACAGAAATGGTAGTCCTTAACTTAAACTTGTCACAAACTGCCCACTTGAGGGCTAAAAACTGGTAGTTTTTTTCAACAGGTGTCAATGTACGGGACCCGTACCCAATTGCTCTCATTTTGTCATCCTGCTTTTGCATCTCAGAGACGTCTGCTCCCAGATCTTTCTGAGATGCAAACATGTGGAGTAAAAAGGGCCGGGTGAAGTTTGGGTATGCTAATACTGGTGGTTGGGTCAACATGTCAATCAACTGTTCAAGTATTTTGTACAGTAGTTTGGTTAATGTTCTGTATTTGTTACTTATACTTATTTATATTGAATGCCTGTTCCCTGTGTGGAACAGCCATGCCTCTCCTGTACTTCTGTCATTTCCCTATTTTCATGTCCTTTGTCTCATATGGTGTTATTTTCCTGTGCTGTGTGTCTAGTCTGTGTTTTTGTCTCCGTCTAGTTGTTTCCTGTTTTACTTTGTTAGTTTTTGTCTCGTGCTCTGTTTAGCTTTGCTTCCTCTCTCATTTTGTGATTGTGTTCAGCTGTGCTCCCCACCTGTTGCCTGTTCCCTAATTATCCCTTCATATATTTATTGTCTAAGTTAGATTGTTGTCTCTGTGGCTGTGTTCTACTCCCTGGTTCTCTGTATTCCTAGTGTTTCCATTTAAACTCCAAGTTTAGATTTATTTTAGTTTGTTCATTTTCCTTGGTGTGTTCACCACTTCATAATGCAGCCTCCGAGAGGGCTTTCCTTACTCTTTATCCTACTGTTTCTTACACTGTATTCTTTTTCTGTTTCTCGTTTTCTTTTTATCTCCCTTGGTACTCTTTATTAGGGTGGCCCAGAGGTGTCAGGTCAAATACAAAAGCCACAACACAAATACAAAAGCCGCAACACAAATACGAAAGCCGCAACACAAATATGAAAGCTGCAACACAAATACAAAACCTGCCACACAAATACAAAAGCCGCAACACAAATACGAAAGCCGCAACACAAATACAAAACCTGCAACACAAATACAAAAGCCGCAACACAAATACAAAACCTGCAACACAAATACAAAAGCCGCAACACAAATACAAAACCCACAACGGATATCGAAAACCACAACGGAAGTGATGCAACCTGCAACATAAGTAACAGTGCCTGTTGAATGAAACAACACGAAGAGAAGCTTTGCTTGCTAACAGAGACGATAGTCGAGAGACGCAGCAGCTAGAGCACGTGTCAGGCTCAGTGTCCGCGGGTCACATCTGGGTCGCGATATAATTTTATACGTCCGTAAGATGATTTCATATCACTATTATTAATGGCTAGCGGGTAACTTGCGCTCCCACCGTATACTACAAATCCCACAATGCACTGAACAGCTGCCGCGCAGGCCAAGACCTGTGCACAAACTCATTTTCTGTTGCCAATGACACAATGATCAGTTATCAGCTGATAAAAACAACTATCATCATGTTTTACAGTGACATTCAAGCTAGCCTGACACCCCCCCCCCCCCCCCCCCCCCGCAAAAAAAAAAAAAAGGCCAAATGAAAAGTGGAGAATGGATCTTTCAAAACGGGAGCAATGCAAAGGACCTGATTGCTAACATCGGAGGTAAACCGTGTGTTTCTTTTCCTCGCCCGCTATGTTTGATATGGGAGAAAAAGCAGAGGGAGACCTGCACAGGTGAGCTGACAGTGCATCACTGCATCACACAGCAGACAGAACGTGTCAAGCACCGCAACACAGACAGTGAACTTTATAAGTGGCAAAGATTTAAATCACCGGCAGTTTTGGATGAAATAGTTTATGAATTTGGTGACGTTCTTTATTACACAGGTGCCATGAGCTACTTGAGGAAATCTGTCAAGTTCATGAAAAGTATAGGCTGAAGTCCCAGCAGGGCTTCGGGATGAAAGGTGGCTGTGGGAGTCAGCTTCTCTCTGCGACACAATGAAGCAATTCCAGTCTTTATTTGGAAATGGCAGCACCCTGTGCGGCTGCAGCTGCATGAGTTCATGACAGTAACGGACTTTTTAATCAAAATATGCCACATAGGATTTTAGAATCAGTTAAAACAAATCGGGTGTTAGTGTATGATCATCAGCAATTGTTGGAATTACGAACTTTTAGCAACTTTGGCTCTGTTACCACGACTACTAAGAAGTGGCTGCGTAGCTTCGGAGTGCTACAGAAAGACCAAGCGCCCTACGGAACAGTGGACTTGGCCAGCAGAACTAGCCGACAGAGGAGCAGGCGGAGGCGGTGCGACCATAAGCGGAAGCGCAGTTGTCGAGCAGGGCTAACAGCTAAGCTAAAAGCAAACCCTTACAGAACGCAGCTTCCTTCCATCTTTCTCTCCAACGTTCGCTACCTGGAAAATAAATTGGATCATCTACGGCTGGAATTATCTACAAAACAAGAGAAGGGAAAGTGCTGCGTAATAATCTTGACAGAGACATGGCTCAACTTATCAATCTCGGATAATGCTGTTAACATTATCCATATCCAACATTATATATATATTCCCTGCTGATAAGAGCTGCGCTTTCAGCAGTAAATCCCGAGGCAGAGGTCTGTGTATATACATGAATAACAACTGGTGCAGGAACACTAAGTTTGTCTCAAGCCACTGTTCACCGGACATTGAGTTTATGACTGTAATCTGCAGACCATTCTATCTGCCTAGGGAGATTACTCTAGTGTCCATCACTGCTGTTTACGTACCTCCAAGTTCTAATACAAAGGAAACTGAGTGTTCTCTACCGTACTATCAGTGAGTTGCAATCAGCCCACCCTGAAGGCTGTTTCATTGTTGCCGGGGATTTCAACCAGGCTAATAGGAAGACAGTTCTTCCAAACTTCTATCAACATGTGGACTGTGCAACCAGAGGTATGAACACATTAGATTTGGCCTACACCAACATGAAGAATGCATTCAAAGCAGCCCCCTGCCCCCACCTTGGCTCTTCAGACCATTTATCTGTTATGCTAATTCCTGCATATAAGCCTCTGCTGATTAGAGAAAAACCTACAGTAAGGCAGGTGAGGGTGTGGCCTGAGGGGGCTATGGAGGCATTACAAGGAAGCTGCCACTTGCAATGACCACATCCACATGGATGAGTATGCCATGACTGTGTCAGCATATATAAACAAATACATGGAGGACGTCAGCGTCACAAAGACCAACATCACCCATGCCAACCAAAAACCATGGATGACCGATGAAGTACGCAAAATGCTCAAAGCTAGAAACTCAGCCTTCAACTCTGGTGATGAGAATGCATCACCAGAGAACAACGAGAGCCAACTTAAATCATGCTATTAAATTAGCAAAGCGTGCTCTTGGGAAAAAAATTCATGATTTTTTTCTCGACTCCTCTAACACCAAGGACATGTGGCATGGCATACGGACAAATTACAAGGTAGCCCCTCCTGTGTGTGATGATGATGTGGACTTTTTAAATGGACTAAACAACTTTTTTTGGGAGATTTGAGGCACTAAATAACACCCAAGCAGTAAGAGCTGTTCCCCATCAGGATGAGGAGGTACTCTGCCTCGACATTGTGGATGTACAGAGGACTCTGAGGAGAGTCAACACACGGAAGGCCCCTGGCCCTGACAATATACCAGGTCAGGTCCTCAGGGAATGTGCAGACCAGTTGACTTATGTTCTAACAGACATTTTTAACACCTCACTGGATCTAGCCAAAGTCCTGTTATGTTTTAAGTCCGCCGTCATCATTCCAGTGCCAAAAAAACCTCATATCTCATCTCTAAATGACTACCGTTCCGTTGCACTAACTCCAATTATGATAAAGTGCTTTGAGAAGCTGGTTAGGGAGCACATCATCTCCAGACTACCCATCACATTTGACCCCTTCCAGTTTGCCTACCGGCCAAACCGCTCCACTGAGGATGCCATCTCCTCTGCTCTTCACCTGAGCCTTGCACATCTGGAGGAGAAAAACACTCATGTGAGGATGCTGTTCCTGGACTTCAGTTCAGTGTTTAACACCATAATTCCACAGCATCTGGTGAACAAACTGAAATCCCTGGGCTTCAGCACCCCCCTGCGGAACTGGCTGCTAGAACGACCACAATCAGTAAGGGTTGGACAGACATCTCCAGTGTCATTACCCTCAGCACAGGATCCCCTCACGGATGTGTACTGAGCCCCCTGCTGTTCACCTTGATGACTCACGACTCTGTCCCTAAGTCTGCCACCAACTACATCGTGAAGTATGCGAACGACACTACAGTGGTGGGTCTCATCAAGGATGACAATGACCTGGCATACAGAGAGGAAGTCGAGCTGTTGGCGGGTTGGTGTAGTGCCAACAACTTGATCCTGAACGTGTATAAAACAAAAGAGATTATCATCGACTTCAGAATAGAATGAATAGAATAGAATAGAATAGAATGCCTTTATTGTCATTATACAGGATGTACAATGAGATTGTCTGGGATGAAGAACCATCCCAGACATGCTCCACTTTGCATTAACACCATGGCTGTGGAGGTGGTCAGCAGCGTAAAGTTCCTGGGGGTGCACATCACAGACAACCTCACCTGGTCTGCAAACATCACATCACTGGTCAAGAGGGCACAGCAGCGTCTGCACTTCCTGCAGAGAATGAGGAGAGTCCACCTGCCCCCACCCATCCTCATCACAGAGGCACCATAGAGAGTATTCTGACGAGCTGTATCTCTGTGTGGTGTGGAGGCTCCAGTGCCTCTGACTGGAAGAATGAGGCGACAGTTTGTTGTGATTTGGCGCTATATAAATAAAATTGAATTGAATTGAAATTGAATTGAAGAATGTGAGGAGAGTGGTGAGGACAGCGGAGAAAATCACCGGGTCTTCTCTTTCCTCCATTCATGACCTCGCAACAGCGTGCTGCTTATCCCGAGCACACAACATCATCAGTGACCCCTCGCATCCTCACTGTGGATTGTTTTCCTTGCTGGCTTCTTGTAAAAGATTCAGGATTCCCTGGTAGGCTAACCAAGCCTACCTCAGAATATGAGTGAGAGATACATGATTGAAGCCATACCAGCTCGGACATCGCCCGGATTAACAAGTTGCGTGTCAGGTGTTGAGGAACCAGGGCATTCTGATGATAAGTGGGCTACTGGAACTAGAAGGCATAAGTGGACACGAAATGAGAACCGGGAACTGTTGGAATGCTACTATACATGTAATCCCAGCGAGAGGGGTTACATGAAGAGAATGTGGGACCTATGGATTCTTCAAAACCCAACATCCAAACTGACGGCGAAACAACTCGTGGCTCAGTGTTCCAACATACGAAGGAAGCAGCTGCTATCGCAGCTAGAGATTGATGAGGTACAACACAAATGCTACGGCAAGGGGGAGCCAGGATGACAGGTCAGGGGGGAGATTTCATCATCCCCACACTCCGAGATTGGGTACCAAGCCCCAATAATAACAACAAGTACACTGAATACCAAAGCAGCTGACCTGAATGATAAGATCATGGCTAAGAAGGCAAACTGGACCCCTCGATGCCGACTACCAAGACTATGTGAAGTACTATCTGAAGACCTACTAGAAGATGCGAATGCAGCACTACGGACAATCCCTACCACTACCATCACTGAAACCAATCAGTTGATGTATAACACGGCGGCAGTGATCCTTGAGATGCTTGACTATAAGATGAACAGCACTAAGGAGCAGTACCCTCCATAGAACTGTCGATTGGAGGCTAAGATCAAGGAAGCATGGAGGGAAGTTAGCCAGCTCTCAGAGTTGCAGAAGAAAGCAGTGCCGAAGAAGTACAACAGGCTGTCCATACCTGAGGCCTTAGAGACTGCCAAGCAAAGACTTACAGCCTTGGCTAACTGCCTGAAGCGGTATACCAGAGAGATAGAAGCCAGGAAAATAAACCGGATGTTCTCCACCAAAACATCCAAGTTATACTCTCAGTGGCAGGGGAACAATATGAGAACAGCACCCCCGCCAAGGCTGGAAACGGAGCAATACTGGAAGAGCATATGGGAGAAGGATGTGTCACACAACACCTCTGCTCAGTGGTTAGTGGATCTAAGAGCAGACCACAGCAACCTCCCAGAACAGGCCCCAGTAACCATCACAGTGGCAGACATCCAAGAAAGAGTCTCACACATGACGAGCTGGACAGCACCAGGCCCTGATATGATTCACACCTACTGGCTAAAGAATCTAACTGCACTCCACGAGCACCTGGCAGCACAAATGAACCAGCTGCTAGAGGCTAAGACACACCCAGAATGGCTGACTGAGGGCCAGATGGTCCTGATCCCCAAGGACCCCCAGAAGGGACCAGTCCCATCCAACTACCGGCCCATAACCTGCCTCAGTACAACATGGAAAATCCTGTCAGGCATCATAGCAGCTAAGATGAGTAGGCATGTGGCACAATACATGAGCGAGGCCCAGAAAGGGATAGGCAGAGAGACCAGGGGAGCAAAACACCAGCTACTAGTAGATAGAGCAGTCACTCGAGTCACCGCCTGGATTGACTGCAAGAAAGCCTATGCCGCACACATGGATCCTGGAATGCCTAGAACTGTATAAGATCAACAGGACCCTAAGAGCCTTCATCAAGAACTCAATGGGTATGTGGAGAACAACACTATAGGCCAACTCCAATCCCATTGCACAAGTCAACATCAAGTGTGGGATTTACCAAGGAGATGCCCTGTCCCCACTGCTGTTCTGCAAAGGCCTGAATCCCCTTAGCCAGATCATCAACAAGACTGGCTACGGATACCGACTACGGAACGGAGCAAACATCAGCCACGTCCTGTACATGGATGACATCAAGCTGTATGCTAAGAATGAACGAGATATCGATTCACTGATCCACACCACCAGGATCTACAGCAATGATCTCGGAATGTAATTCGGACTGGAGAAGTGTAGTCGGATGGTAACTAAGAGAGGAAAAGTAGTCAGAACTGAGGGGATTACACTACCAGAAGGCAACATTGCAGATACTGAGGACAGCTACAAGTACCTTGGAATCCCACAGGAAAATGGGAACCTTGAAGAGGCCGCTAGGAAAGCTGCAACCCCCAAGTACCTGCAGAGAGTAAGACAAGTCCTGAAGAGTCAGCTGAATGGGAAGAACAAGATCCGGGCTATCAACACCTATGCCCTGCCAGTTGTCAGATGCCCTGCTGGGATAATATGCTGGCCAAAGGAGGAGATGGAAGCCACTGATGTTAAGACAAGAAAGCTCCTTACCATGCATGGAGGGTTTCACCCCAAATCCAGCACCCTGAGACTGTACGCTAAGCGGAAGGAAGGTGGCCGAGGACTAGTGAGTGTCAGAACCACTGTCTGACATGAAACAATGAAGATCAATGAATACATCAGGAAGATGGCCACAAAGGGTAATGTGCTTAGTGAGTACCTCAGGCAGCAAAAACCTGAGAAAGAAGATGACAAAGAACAATTCAATTCAATTCAATTCAATTCAATTTTATTTATATAGCGCCAAATCACAACAAACTGTCGCCTCAAGGCGCTTTGTATTGTGGGTAAAGACCCTACAATAATACAGAGAAAACCCAACAGTCAAAAACGACCCCCTATGAGCAAGCACTTGGCGACAGTGGAAAGGAAAAACTCCCTTTTAACAGGAAGAAACCTCCAGCAGAACCAGGCTCAGGGAGGGGCAGTCATCTGCCGCGACCGGTTGGGCTGAGGGGAGAGAAAGACATGCTGTGGAAGAAAGCCAGAGATTAATATCAATTAATGATTAAATGCAGAGTGGAGTATAAACAAAGTAAAAAAGGTGAATGAGAAACAGTGCATTATGTGAACCCCCCAGCAGCCTAGGCCTATAGCAGCATAACTAAGGGATGGTTCAGGGTCACCTGATCCAGCCCTAACTATAAGCTTGATCATAAAGGAAAGTTTTAAGCCTAATCTTAAAAATAGAGAGGGTGTCTGTCTCCCGAATCCAAGCTGGAAGCTGGTTCCACAGAAGAGGCGCCTGAAAGCTGAAGGCTCTGCCTCCCATTCTACTCTTAAGTATCCTAGGAACCACATGTAAGCCAGCAGTCTGAGAGCGAAGTGCTCTGTTGGGGTGATCAGAATCAGAATCAGAATCAGAAGGTTTTTATTGCCATATGGGTGAACAGGTTCACAGCATTAGGAAATTGCTGCGGTACTTCGTGCTTACAGAAAAAAAACAAAAAACAAATAAGTATAAAAACTATAAGACAATATACAAGTATACAAATTGCAAATATACAGATATATTAGAGCTTACAAAATATACAGTGCAGAGACTAATTAAAAGATAAAGGAATGTAAACTATATTCCACTAATATGTACATCAGTGCAGTCAGACAGGTGCATAGACATAGGGTCATCAGCATTTGTGGAGGGTGGTGGTAACAGTCTTAGGGTAATTGTTCATGAGTCCAACAGCAGAGGGGAAGAAACTGTTCTTATGGCGGGAGGTTCTGGTCCGTATGGACCGTAGCCTCCTGCCTGAGGGGAGAGGGTCAAAAAGTCTGTGCCCAGGGTGAGAGTGGTCGGCTGTGATCCGACCTGCACGCCCCAGTGTCCTGGAGGTGTACAGGTCCTGGAGAGATGGGAGGTTACAGCCAATCACCTTCTCAGCAGAGTGCACAACGCGCTGTAGTCTCTGTTTGTCCCTAGTGGTGGCTCCAGCGTACCACACAGTGATGGAGGAGGTAAGGATGGACTCAATGATGGCAGTATAGAACTGCACCATGGTCCTTGCTGGCAAGTTGAATTTCTTCAACTGCCGCAGGAAGTACATCCTCTGCTGGGCCTTTTTGATGACAGAGGTGATGGTGGGCTCCCACTTGAGGTCCTGGGTGATGGTAGTTCCCAGGAAGCGAAAAGAGTCCACTGTGGTGATGGGGGTGTCAGTCAGGATGATGGAGGGTAGAGGGGCTGTGTGCTTCCTAAAGTCCACTATAATCTCCACTGTCTTCTGGGCGTTCAGTACCAGGTTATTGTGGCTGCACCAGGACACCAGACGTTTGACCTCCATCCTGTAGGCCGACTCGTCCCCGTCTGAGATGAGTCCGATGAGAGTCATGTCGTCTGCAAACTTAATAAGCTTGACAGACTGGTGGTCAGAGGTGCAGCAGTTGGTATACAGGGAGAAGAGCAGAGGAGAGAGGACACAGCCCTGAGGAGTGCCAGTGCTGATGGTCCGGGAGTCCGAGACATTCTTCCCCAGCCTCACGTGCTGCTTCCTGTTCATCAGGAAGTCAATGATCCACCTGCAGATGGGATCTGGCACGTTCATCTGGGACATGCCAGATCCCATCTGGATATGGTACTATGAGGTCTTTGAGATAAGATGGTGCCTGATTATTCAAGACCTTGTATGTGAGGAGAAGAATTTTAAATTCTATTCTAGATTTAACAGGGACCCAGTGAAGAGAAGCTGATATGAGAGAAATCTGCTCTCTCTTTCTAGTCCCTGTCAGTACTCTAGCTGCAGCATTTTGGATCAGCTGAAGGCTTTTCAGGGAGCTTTTAGGACAGCCTGATAATAATGAATTACAATAGTCCAGCATAGAAGTAATAAATTCATGATTTAGCTTTTCAGCATCAGTCTGAGAAAGGATGTTTCTAATTTTAGAAATATTGCATGAGTGTAAAAAATTAGTCTTACAAAGTTGTTCATATGCACATTGAATTAGATATTCTGCTCAAAAATGACTCCAAGATTGCTCACAGCGTTACTGGAAGCCAAAGTAATGCCATCCAGAGAAAGTATCTGGTTTGACACCATGTTTATTAGATTTGTAGGGCCGAGTACCATAACTTCAATTTTATGTAAATTTAGAGGCAGGAGGAAAACCCGGCCTTTAAGGTCACGAATATGGTTACTGTTGTTACTAGCTTCACATTTCTCAAAACAGAGTCACCAATAACCAGTTTGTTCCTTGGTGGGTGTCTCACTGAGTGTCGAAAAAAATGGTTTGTTGTTGCATTTTATATATATATATATATATATATATATATATATATATATATATATATATATATTACATTTATGTGTAGCAAACAAATTCACATATAACAAACAGCACACAATGGCAGAGGCAGAGCTTTCCAAAGATGTACAAAGGTCTGCACACAATCTAAAGTTGACACTCAGTGACTCTGAGAGCGAAACTCTGCTTTGATTACCTTTGTGGGAATGAAAGGCTGACTGATTGAGATCATTATTTCAGAATCAGCATCTTCAATGCCAGCCTGGACATTATCATCATCATCATCATCATCATAGTCATCATCATCATAACTCTCACAAAGATTCACTTCCAGGTGTGAAATCAATTACCTCTTCCAAGGTATCCAAACAGGCACCCTGAGCAGTGTGAAGGATAATGTACAGGATGATGTGCTTTATCCAAGTGTGTTATGCCTGGTGGACTACTGTCACAGAGACTTGAACACTTTCTCAGAATGACTTCTTTCTTCCAGAACCTGTTTCAAGTCTGAGGTAGGGAAAAAAAACTGCCTGTGATGGATCTTGCAAAGATGTTCATCACAGACCAAAGCTTAGTAATGTTTGTACAGTCTTCTCCATACGTCTCACTATACCAGTGGCTGTTGCACATTCAGTGTGTTCTTTTTCCAAGGTTGAACTGACTTATTTAAAAAGCAGTATGGGTCAGGAAGTACTCACTTGGATTGCAATACCTTCAACTGAGCCATGATTTTAGATTTGAGCAGTATTGTTGCTGAGCACAAGGTTCAAAAGATGAAGTCCATTGTTGATTGTACTCCAGGGGCCAGAGGAGGTGGCAGAGAAGAACATCTGAAACTGCTGGCAAAGGATAAAAATAGCTTTCATAAAATAATATGAGAAGTTGATGAAATTCTGATTAGTGAAAATGTTATCTTTTTTTTTTCTATAAAGGATTAAAACATTTTAATTTAAGAAAAAATCAAGAGGAGGCTTTTAAATACTCAGGTTAGCTTAAGTTGCTAGTATTAAAATAACAGGTCACTGTTCTGCAACTGTGTGCTGTAGTTAAAATATAACAGATCATAACAAGAAAAAAATTTTTTAAATAAAATTTAAAAAATAAAAAGCCTAAACAGGGTCTCCCTACTTAGGCTGCTGTCCACATGACCCGACCCTGGATAAGAGGAAGAAAATGGATGGATGAATGGAAAATGAAGCATTTTTAAAATGTGTCCGCATGCACCTCAGAAAGTATATAGCTGCGTCCATGCAGGACCATGACAATAATCTAACAATAATCAGCATCATGGATTCCAGATTGATGACAAACTATTAACCAACTGTGTGAGACAGTGAGTGTGAAAAGGGGAAAGTGTGATAGGTTGTGTTGAAAGAAAGAGGAGGGTTATGTTTCAGATTCAAAGAGGTTGTTGGGAGGGGGACATAAATCAGCAGGAGCTGCAGCTGCCTGATGATGGAGATACAGAAAGGAGCTGAGCTCTGTTTTCCACAACTCCTCAACAGTTCCTGCAGGAAGCCGACACTTCACTGGTCCAAAGCTGTGCTCCTGCACATTGTGCTGTCATGTATCGCTCTGATCACTGCTGCTCTCAACCTGCTTGTCATCATGTCAGTCTCTTATTTCAGGTACGAGACTGAAAATTGAAATGATTTGAAACTACAGTTTAATTTTAGACATGTAAAAGCTTAGATTTACATCACATGAATTTAAGGATGAATGAAGTGAACTTGGGGCATTATTGTGTATTGTAACCATGACTATAATGTTCATTTGTCTAGATTAAATCATGCTTTAATCATGGAACATTTCACTGAAGACATTTTGACATGACTAATGTGTAATATTTGCTTTGTTTCTTGTCTCCCTGCAGGCAGCTCCACACACCCAGTAACAGCATCCTCCTCTCTCTGGCTGTCTCAGACTTTCTCGTTGGCCTCCTGTTGATGCCATTAGAAATCTTTAGAAACACAACCTGCTGGATACTTGGTGATCGTATGTGTTCTCTTTATATTTACCTAATAGGCAGTATTACTGGTGCTTCAATAGGGAACATAGTACTCATATCAGTTGACCGCTATGTGGCTATTTGTGACCCTCTGCATTACCCCACCAGAATCACTGTGGGGAGAATCAAACTCAGTGTTTGTCTGTGTTGGTTTTTTTCTATGTTCTACTACAGTCTGTATACAAAAGAAGTGCTGATAAAACCAGGCAGGTATAATTCCTGCTATGGAGAGTGTGTGTTTGTCATCAATGATATTGCTGGTATGCTTGAGCTTGTTTTATTCTTTATTGTTCCAGTTTCTGTCATCATAGTTCTGTATATGAGAGTGTTTGTAGTGGCTGTGTCTCAGGCTCGTGCCATGCGCTCTCATGTTACAGCTGTCACACTTCAGCGTTCACTGAATCAAACAAACAGATCTGAGCTGAAAGCAGCCAGGACTCTTGGGGTTCTTGTAGTTGTGTTTCTGACAAGCTATTGTCCATATTACTGCTACACCCTTGTTGAAGAAAATTTGGTCAATGATCCATCTGCATCTACTGTGATCATTGTCTTTTATTTTAATTCGTTTCTAAACCCCTTGATCTATACCCTGTTTTACCCCTGGTTTAGAAATGCTGTTAAACTTATCATCACTCTGCAGATATTCAAGAATGACATCAGTGAGGCGAACGTACTATAGAAATACTGTGAAACCTGCTCCAGTAAGATTAAAAAAAAAAAATCAATACATTCATCAGTCTCTAAATTTAATATTGTTTTCAACTGTATCAAGAGCATATAGATAAAAGGATACAGATTTTTTTTAACCTTTGTGTAATTATGACAGTTAAATTAATGTAAATGTCCAGAGTGCAATTTTGAATGTGTGTAGTTCATTTTCACTGTGTTGCTGAAACAGACTTTGAATTATTGCTGCATTTAAACACACCTGATGATGAATTTGTCTATTATACTATTTTAATGTGAAGGATGCTTTGCAAGCTTAGGCAATATTGGATCCTAAAATATATCCTGGGCCTAATGTTCATACAAACATCCATGACATACATAAAAAATCAACACTGATATGAGTGGATAAGAAAAAGATCATGTAACACAGAGTAACGTGATGATGAGATGAGGTAAGCATTATTTGATGGGCTGAGGAAAACACAATGCAACACAAACTAAACGACTGATTCAATTTTATTTTTATAGCACCAAATCACAACAGTCACCTTGTATTGTAAGGTAAAGACCCTACAATAATTACATTGAAATCCTGACAGTCAAAACGACCCACTATGAACGAGCACTTGGCTCAGGGAGGGGGGGTCATCTGCTGTGACCGGTTGGGGCTGAGGGGAGAGAGACAGGACAAAGACACACTGTGGAAGAGAGCCAGAGGTTAATAATAACAAATGATTAAATGTCGAGTGGTGTATAACCAGAGTGAAAAGAGGTGAATGAAAAATAAACACTCATGGGAACCACCCAGCAGCCTAGGCCTATAGCAGCATAACTAAGGGATGGTTCAGGGTCACCTGATCCAGCCCTAACTATAAGCTTTATTAAAAAGGAAAGTTTTAATCCTAATCTTTAAAATAGAGAGGGTGTCTGTCTCTGAATCCAAACTGAGAGCTGGTTCCACAGAAGAGGCCTGAAAGCTGAAGGCTCTGCCTCCCATTCTACTCTTAAGTATCCGAGGAACCACAAGTAAGCCAGCAGTCTGAGAGCGAAGTGATCTATTGGGGTGATATGGTACTATGAGGTCTTTGAGATAAGATGGAGCCTGATCATTTTAGACCTTGTATGTGAGGAGAATTTTAAATTCTATTCTAGATTTTTTTTTTTTTTAGCCTGTTATGTTTGGCAGTTTTTACAATCAGAATCATGATCCAAATGCACTGTTGTACCAAGCATTTGCTTTTACAAGAAGAGCTCCATAAGTTCTCTATAGGCTACTCTTGTTAAAGTTTGTCTTTTCCTTTCATTTATTCATTCATTTTGATTATTGTTCACAGAGTGAACAATAATCACTCTGTGAACACAGTGATTTCCTTCCTGCCTGTCAGACCTGGCCAGGTCTGACAGGCAGGAAGGAAGAGTAAGAGAAGAAGAGAGAGAAAATAAGGGAGAAAACAGAAGAAATACAGTGGTACCTCGAGATACGAGTTTAATTCATTCCAGAGCCGAGCTCGTAAGTAGAGCAGCTCATATCTCGAACAAATTTTCCCCATTTAAAATAAAGGAAATAGATTTAATCCGTTCCAGCCCTCTGACAGTCATGTCCTCAAAATATCCCAAATTATGAAAAAATAACGGAGAGCTGCTGAGGAGAGAGGGAGGAAGGGATACTGGCACGGTATAAAGCGTAGATACAGATACCACCAGTGTTGCCAAGTCCGCTTATTATAACCGACTTTGGGCATGTTATTTTTCTATAGTCGCTTGCAAATCTCGTGAGTCGCAGGTTGCGGTTTTTTGGGCTTGTTTTTGAACGTGAAGTTGCGTATTTAGGGTTGATTTTCTTTCCGAGTGAAACTCCTTGATTATCCCATAATAAAGCAAAGGATGAGTGGTAAGTAGTTTGTCCCTTTCAAGCCCCATTTCCTGTTTATCGCTCCCGCACAAGTTGACCGGGCGCACACCCAAACAAACATAACAGCCCAGAGTGAGGAGAATAAGAATGAGCTCCAGTAAGTGGGGAAAATATAGAAAAAAAACTATAAGAGTGGGAGAAAGAGAGCGCACTTAAAAAATGGATCTGAACTCAGATGGGAGACAGTGGCGGGAAAAAGTGGGTATGCACTATATGCAATGCATAGGGGCGCCTTACAAGGGGGGCTAAAATTGTGTCCACATACACCTCAAAAAGTAGCTGCGCTCCTGATGGGAGACGCATCAAAGGCACTCTGCAGATTTTGCAAGTGTGAAATATGTTCTCACCATGCTGATTTAATTCAAGGTGCTAATACCGAGAAGCACACACACGCACAAAAAAACAAAACTGTGCACCCTTCTCTTCTGAGGCTAAGAAACATGGATTTCACTGCTCCAAAACACAGTGAGACAAAACAAAGAAATGAGCTGTACTGTTTAAAAGCGGCCTCAGTTTAACACAGTGTTGTGGGTTGCCATTTGGGGTTTTTTTGGGCTTGTTCTCAAAGAGCTGGTTGCATGTTTCTATCGCAAAATCTGGCAACACTGCGCAGGTAAAAAGTGAGAAGATCTCGATGAATGTGAGAGGATTGTGGTACCGAGTGCCGACGTGCCAACTATCGGTGGCGTCCCAAAGCTTTTGCTTGAGCCGCGGCTCGTATCTCGAAAAACTCGTCTGTGGAGCAGCTCACTTGAGGTACCACTGTAAGGGGACTAGATACGCACATAAACATATTCACATATATATATACACACCAGAGGCGATTGCTCCAAGACTGCAAGGGAAGCTCAGCTTCCCCTAAAATGTCAAAAAATAAGTGGTCAAATATATACTGTTGTGTGTACATGTCACTGACTAAATATTCGATACAACGCGCTCAACTTTTGTTCAGAATCAGCTTCTTATCACTGGTAACGACGCGGCTCTCCTCTCACCCGTTCGCGCAGCTTCACATCGCTTTAAACAGCGTAGACGCTGAGCGTCTACAGAGTTCAATAGCGAAGCTAAGACTGCAGCGAAACGAGACGAGTCATTGGATAAATGCTGGGTTTTGTCCCGCCCATCGGACGCTCAGCGTCTCTGGGGGTCTATGGGGCAGTGGGCTGGCCTCGGCCGGCCCGGACGCTCAGCTTCTGCATGATGATTGGATGATCTGTCTGAGGCTGAATCCCTTTTTGATTGACAGCGAAATGAGCGAATCAGCGATCTTTTGGTGTAAACATCCGTGGGAGCATTTTCATTCTGTTCTGAGTTGAACCGGAGACTTTCCTAATCCTCTTAGCGGCATTTTCTTTGTTAAAAACGACTAGCGACAAATCGAGCTTCTATTTCTGGTGGGTTTTTTGTAGCTGCTTGTGTTTGGAGACTGACTTCTATCACTCTTTCTGACTTCTATCGCAGTTTCTGTCCAGCGGGTGCTGCTGTATAAATAAACTGACACATTTTATGATGTAGGCCGAAATTGAGCTTCCCCTCATTGAAAGACCAGCATCCGCCACTGATACACACACATGCACACACAATCTTGCTGTGTAATGTTGTACTGTATGCATGTGCGTGTCACTGTCATGAAATGTACTCAATAATGAGGGCTAAAAGCCACAACGACGCCCCCCGGGATCTAGAGGTAAATAGGGAAAGACCCAGGAAACCCAGGACATCCACAGCCCACCAGGGGCTCAGAATACCTGTAGCCACACATCCCAATGATATCCGCATGCACACCCCAAAGGAGGAAGGAGAGAGACCCTACACAGAGTTCCCAAGGCCAAAGGGCAAGAGTCCTAAAGAGCCAGAGGCAATGAGCAGCCCCCTGCCCCCAGCGCAAGCCGAGAACGCGGCCGCATACTCATACACACAAACTCATATATGCCAGTCACGCACTCTCTCTCACACACACACACACACACACACACACACACACACACACCCTTACATGGACATGAAGTGTGGACGAGTGGGTACCAGCAAAGAGCTAGCAGCAACCCGGGGAAGCAGCTGACCCAGCTCCAAACCACTAGACAGTCCCTACCACAGGTAGGCTGCAGGAAACTGGGGTGTGGGAAGACTCACCCATCCCCTCCTCCCACTCATTGTGTTTGGGGTCATGTGTTGGGTGTATGAGCTGGTGTATGTGAGTGTATGTAGTGGGGAGGATGTGTAAGACTGTGTGAAAGCTACTAGCTATTAAAATTGGAGGGACAGATGTAGCATGAGCACTGACCAACAGTAGCCATCCCCCCCAAGGCCTTCATGTCTAAGATGTAAATAAAATTGATGAACAGGCAACAATGAGGAGACAAATGTGGCCTCTTCAGCAGCTCCACCCACTAACCACTGTGTGACACACCTGTCCCCCAAGACACTATGTAAGTAAATAAGCAAATAAGTAAGTAAATAAGTAAAGTTTATTTATATAACACTTTACAAGACCAAAGTTCACAAAGTGCTTTACAATACAGAATAAAATGTAACATTATAAATGGAATAAATATTTAAAATTAAATAAAAGCTAGCCTGCACATGTGGGTCTTCAGTTTCTTTTTAAAGGTATGTGTACTGTGATATGTCGTGAGCCATAATGGCTCTGATGTAATTCAAAAAAAGGAGGGGGGAGGACATCGTGCAGCACAATGAGCAGCCAGGGGACTGGCCCTGCTCACAGCAGTACAAGTCAACCCCCCCACCCCCCCCACCCCCACCCACACTGTAAACAAATTGTGGACACAATTTTAGCCCCCCTTGAGGAGGGGAAGGGTCAAGATATATATGACTGGGAGCTAGAAGACTACTAATTGCTGACTCATTGAGCATCCCGGTTCCCTACACTACAGGGCAGGGAAGGCAGGTCCAGGGCCTGAAGTGACCACACCTCAGAGCCCCACTGCACTCAAGGGCAGCACCCCCACCCAAACTGTAAACAAATATGGCACAAACACACCCACACACAAACACCCATCCACACACAAAAGACAACAAACATCACACCCACCCCACCAGAAAATGGGCAATCCCGGGCGCCAGAGCCCCAGACCCGGTGCCCTGACCCCCGCAGCACTCCAGCCCCCACACCCCCCAGACAATAAGAGCATCCACCCAAGCCCCCACCACCAAACACCAGGGCCTGAGCACAGACACCACAAAATGGCAGCCACAGTCCAAGGGGCCATTAGACACCCAAATCCCCTCAGCCCACCCCCAGTCACCTGCCAGACACATGGTGAGATGAGATTACAGCAATCACCCCCACTAAGTGATGGAATTGATCAGTGGAGACCAGAGAATGCTAAGGCTGGTACAGACTACACTGACAAGGACCCGACAAAGGACAAAGACGAAGACGAAAGCAAACAAGAAATACACCAGGGCTAATGAGGAGAGGGACAACAGCTGGGAAGATAGCTGACCGTAATTACACAGACAAGACAAAGGGAAGCAAAACTAAACACAAAGTACAAGGAACACAAGACTGTCAAAATTAAACAGAAAGTGACCAACCATGACTCACGCGCAGACTTCACGCTCCAAAGCTATGGGAGAGGGAATCTAAATGCCACACAAGGAAACAACATGAATGGAACCTAAAGGCAAAAAAACCAAGACACAGGGACAAAACAGACACAGGGCCACAAAAAAAGGCAAACCCAAGTAACATACAAATAACTAAATAATAAAACACCCAAACAACAAACTGAGAAACTAAACTGAAAGGAAATTTAAGAAAATATAACTACAAAATACAACAAAACAGCACTTCACAAAAAGAACTCAAAACACTGGGCCGACATCATATTAAACATGGATTAAGAATTGTAAAAGTTTATTACACTTACTACGCTAAGTAGGAGATGTTTCATCCTGAAAAAAGGCTAAAGAATTTTTTAATGAAAGTTTTACTTTACAAAAGGTAAATTTGACCCACAACGTTACAGGAGGGTTAAGGGCCCAAAACAACATTAGCCCTGTGGCTTATCACAGACACCTGTGGGATTAAAAAAAAAAAAATTTATATATATATATATATATATATATATATATATATATATATATATATATATATATATATATATATGGACATTTATGGACAGAATTGGACATTTTCAAGCCCCTTCTTCATCGACCCAGCTCATAAATATTTATTTTAATCAGGGTTAAGTGATTGATTCATTCTGATTCTGAAGTTCAGATTTTAAGTTGATTGTTGAATCTTGAGAGTTAATTGAGAATTGATTTTGAGCTAAATGCAAACTGCTTGAGCTGAAACCTGCATAATAAAATTTGACTCGAAAATGTCGGTACGCATAAAACCATGCAACAGTAAAAAAAATAGGCAAGTTAAGCTATAACATCTAGGTTCTATCTGGACACACTAGTCGTATGTAATCCACTTCAACTTTACTTATGTCCCTTGGGCTCACTGTCCGAGCCGATAAAAAGAATCTGGTCGGTGACAAGTGCACAGCAACTAACTAATTGGGCTGTATTTCGGGGTCGGCTGTGTGAGCCTTCCAGACCGGCAGCATCGGAGTACAGAGGAAGCGGGGCAGATGTTAGGATTATCAGTGGTTAGAGCCAGATGAGTCTCCCCATCACAGCTTAAGTAGTATCACAGCAGTCGGAAGAGGGTAATACCCCGCCGCTGACGTGATCAGGACCCTATGAAACGGAGTAGCTGTCACAAAGGTAAAATACCTGTGGGATCTAACAATATATATATATATATATATATATATATATATATATATTTAAAAGAAGAAAAAACACCAAACAAAGAAAGAGCATGCAGGAAACACTGAAGAAATTTTTTATATATTGTACTATATTAACAAAGAGTAGAAGTAATACTTAGATTCAAACTATGAATATGAAAATATGAATATAGCTCTAGGACCAAGACCCAGGATCATGACAATAATCTAACAATAATCAGCAACGTAAGTCCTAGAATAATGACAAACTATTAATAAAACTGTGTATGAGACAGTGAGTGTGAAAAAGTGAAAGTGTGATAGGTTCTGTTGCGAGAAGGAGGTTTATCATGTTGCAGACTGAAAGAGGTTGATGGGAGGGAAGAGATAAATCAGCTTTATGAAAAAAGTTCTGATCAGAGCTGCAGCTGCCTGATGATGAAGATACAGAAAGCAGCTGAGCTCTGTTTTCCACAACTCCTTAACAGTTCCTGCAGGAAGCCGACACTTCACTGGTCCAAAGCTGTGCTCCTGCACATTGTGCTGTCATGTATCGCTCTGATCACTGCTGCTCTCAACCTGCTGGTCATCATCTCAGTCTCTTTCTTCAGGTAAGAGACTGAGATGAATTGAACTGAAACTACAGTTTAATATTAAATATGTGAAAACTTGAACCATAGATATGTGAAAGTGAACTTGGCACATTCTTGTTTATTTTAACTATGACTATAATGTTCATTTGTCTAGACTAAATCGTGCTTTGATCATGGAATATTTCATTGAAGACATTTTGACATAATTAATGTGTTCTATTTGCTTTTTTGTTTCTTGTCTCCCTGCAGGCAGCTCCACACACCCAGTAACATCCTCCTCCTCTCTCTGGCTGTCTCAGACTTTCTTGTGGGTCTCCTGTTGATACCATTAGAAATCTTTAGAAACACAACCTGCTGGGTATTTGGTGATCTTATGTGTTCTGTTTATGTTTACCTAATAGGTAGTCTTATCTGTGCTTCAGTAGGGAATATAGTTCTCATATCAGTTGACCACTATGTGGCTATTTGTGACCCTTTGCATTACCGCGCCAGAATCACTGTGGCAAGACTCAAACTCAGTGTTTACTTGTGTTGGTCTTTTTCTATGTTTTATTGCAGTCTTTATACAAAAGAAGTGCTGATTGA
The DNA here is from genome assembly GCF_007364275.1 of Archocentrus centrarchus. Taxonomy (NCBI): domain Eukaryota; kingdom Metazoa; phylum Chordata; class Actinopteri; order Cichliformes; family Cichlidae; genus Archocentrus; species Archocentrus centrarchus. The sequence continues at coordinate 32,382,925 of NC_044366.1, forward strand.
ACCAGGCAGGTATAATTCCTGCTATGGAGAGTGTGTGTTTGTCATCAACAATAATGCTGGTATATTTGACCTTGTTTTAACTTTTATTGTTCCAGTTTTTGTCATCATAGTTCTGTATATGAGAGTGTTTGTGGTGGCTGTGTCTCAGGCTCGTGTCATGCGCTCTCATGTTACAGCTGTCACACTTCAGCGTTCACTGAATCAAACAAATAAATCTGAGCTGAAAGCAGCCAGGAATCTTGGGGTTCTTGTAGTTGTGTTTCTGGCAAGTTACTGTCCATATTACTGCTACACTCTTGTTGAAGAAAATGTGGTCAATGATCCATCTGCATCTACTGTGATCATTGTCTTTTATTTTAATTCATGTCTAAACCCGTTGATCTATAGTTTGTTTTACCCCTGGTTTAGAAATGCTGTTAAACTTATCATCACTCTGCAGATATTCAAGAATGACATCAGTGAGGCAAACATACTGTAGAAATACTGTGAAACCTGCCCCAATAAGATTTTAAATCAGTAAATCAATGCATCATCAGTCTGTAAATGTGAAATTCAATCAATCAATCAATCTTTATTTCAAACATGAACATTAATACACATAAAAAAAAAATCAAGTCCACATGCAATCTACACACACACACACACACACACACACACACACACACACACACACACACACATATATACATACACACACACATACACACATATACATACATACACACATATACACATACATATACATACATACACACATATACACATATACATATATATATACACATACAAATCCATATAGATACACACACCTACATGTGTACATACATACATATACACACATGTATGTATGTATGTGTGTATATGTATATGTATACACACCTAGTGTATATGTATATGTCTAATTGCCTTCAACTCTTTCAAGAATGTATAAATAAAAGATATAGACATTTAAACTTGTGTAAATTATGACAGTTACATTAACGTTGATATCCAGAGTGCAATTTTCTTGATTTTTACTCTTACTGAAACAGACTTTGAGTTATGGATACATTTAGACCAGGGCTCACCAACACGGTGCCCGCGGGCACCTGGTCGCCCGCAAGGACCACATGAGTCGCCCGCAGGCCCGTTCTAAAAATAGCACAACTCACTAGTGAGCTGTGTCTAAAAAAATTTTTATTCTGTTGCTATTCTTTTTTATAATCACACTTGCATTTATATAGCTTTAAAAATGACAGTATCTTAAAAATATCCTCATTATACATGACGTTTAGAAAAGTTAGGGTGAACTCTGACTTACTCTAGTTCTAATTCAATGGTCAGTATTGTGCGCATGACAAAACCAGTGCTAATGGAACGTAGGCTAGCGGACACAGCGAAGATGGGCGCTGAGTGCAGTTTCTTTCCCCAAAAATATGGCTGAAAAAAGAAAGAAAACTTATCACTTTAACGAGGAATGGGAGACGGAGTTCTTTTTTACGGTTGTGAAAGAAACCTGCGTGTGTCTCATTTGTGGGGCGACCGTAGCGACGGCAAAGCGGCACAATATTGAGAGACATTTCACTACGGGTCACAAAAATTACCATGCTAACTACCCACCGGGAAGCGCACTACGTGCAGAAAAAGCCAGTGAGCTAAAGGCAGCTTTGGGTAAGCAACAATCTTTTTTCACGAGGGCGGGAAAAAAGTCACTAAAAGCAACCGAAGCCTCGTTCAGAGCTACACATTTTCTGATCAAGAAGAAGAAGGCATTTTCAGATGGAGCAGTTGTCAAAGAAGCAATGATGATAATAGCTAACACTGTACTTAAAGACGACAAAAATGGAACCGATCTAATCTGTACTCTCTCCGACGTCCAACTGGGGGCATCTACGATGGCTAGACGAGTGTCAGCTATGTCTGGTAACCTGGCCGATCAGCTGGACCGGGATCTGGCAAAGTGCAGGGGGTTTAGCATCCAGTGCGACGAGTCCGTGGACGGCAGCAGTACAGCGCAGCTATTGGTCTTCATCCGGATGGTGTTTGAAGATTTCTCCACAAGAGAAGAACTCCTGACACTACTGCCCTTAAAGACAACTACGAGGGGAGTTGACATTTATAACACGCTGAAGGAGTTTTTCGTGCAGAAGAAGGTAGCATTGGAAAAACTGGTGGCGGTGACAACAGACGGGGCTCCTGCTATGATCGGCCGACATACAGGTTTCATCGCTCACTGTAAAGGTGACCCAGACTTCCCAACATTTCTGCATTATCACTGTGTCATTCACCAGCAGGCGTTATGTGCAAAAGTGATCGGCTTTGAGCACGTGATGACTCCCGTTGTAAAAATAATTAACAACATCCGCTCCAAAGCTAAACAGCACAGGATTTTCAAGGTGCTATTGGAGGAGATGTCAGCTGAATATGGTGAACTGCTGCTACACACAGAAATCCGATGGCTCAGCAGAGGACGAGTTTTATTTCGTTTTTTGTCACTTTTGGGTGAAATCAAAGAGTTCATGCAGTCCAAAGGCGAAGACGTCTCACTGCTAGAAGACACAGAGTGGACCCTTGACCTTGCATTTTTGACGGACATTACTGGGAAACTAAACGTCTTGAACTGCGAGCTGCAAGGCAAAGGTAAAACTGTTGTTGATATGATAAGTGCTTTAAATGCATTTAAAGCCAAGATGAACATTTTCTCTGTGGATTTACAGAGAAAAAAAGTGCTGCACTTTCCCTCTGTGCAGTTGGTGCTGAAAAACAATGCTTCTGCATCTGACACATTTGACAAAGTTGCAGAAAAGTACTGTGAAGTCATAAACAGACTTGGGCAAGAGTTTGAGAATAGGTTTTGTGATCTTGATCAGCTTGAGCCATGTGTGTCATTCATTTCCAATCCTTTCATGAATGTGGACACAACATACTTTGCTGAGAAACTAAGTGCAACATTCAACTTGGATGCTGGACAGGTGGAGATGGAAATCATAACATTGCAAAATGACCTACACCTCAAAGTTTACCAGACTGCACCAAACTTTTGGTCCCTTGTTGACACAGAGAAGTACAGTGGTGTATGCACAGCAGCTATGAAGGTTGCCAGCCTGTTTGGTTCAACCTATCTCTGTGAATCAGCGTTTTCTGACATGAACTTCATCAAGAACAAACACAGAACATGCCTCACTGATGCACATCTGAAAGATGCACTCACAGTTGCAGTTTCAAGTTACACACCAGATTACAGTGCACTGGTGAACAGCATGCAATGCCAGTCTTCTCACTAATAAAGAAACCAATGCCAGATGTTAGTGGCAACATGGCAGTGTCATGGCAAAGTTTAATTAAAATATTGAGGAATTGTGTTCAATTTAAAAGTGTGTTCATGACATATAAGTTATAATTTTGTTAAAAATGCAGCAGATTTGGTCATGAGTTCAAAATGTGACAAGATTTATTTAAAAATATGTAAGTTGATTTTTCTTTAACATTACATAATAACTTTTTGAAACATGGTGCAACATAGTTCATGATTTGCTAAAAAAATGTTTGTGAATGGCTAGTGAAAATTGGACATTTTTCCTATGAAATGTAGTGATGTAAGTGATTATCTAAAAATGTGACAATTACTGAGATTAAAAGAGATAAAGTGCTGAATATTGATATGTTTCCCACCTTGTTTTCATTGCTAATTATTGGGAGAAACCATTAACATGATCAGTGTCTTCTCATAGATGAGTATCATTAATCATTATTGATAATGTATAACTAAAGGCAAACTGAGTAAATTTGTTATTTCAGAAGAGCGTGTCAAACTGGTGCCCTTTGTATGACTCAGTACCCATGAAGTAGCTCTCAGTTTCAAAAAGGTTGGTGACCCCTGATTTAGACACACCTGATGATGAATTAGTTGATTATATTTTTTAAATAATATATATATTTTTTTATATATATATGAATAAAATTGATTTTAATTGATTTAACAGAGAACATTACCAGAGGAGAGAGACAAATGAGCAATGTCAGTTATTAGAGGCTTCAGAGAGTGAATGGAAACTTTAACCAAAATAGCAGCTGACAAACTATTGGAGCTGACAAGTAGATAAGATAAGATAAGAAATAAGATAAAACTTTAATGATCCCATGATGGGGAAATTTGCACATTACAGCAGCTCAGTACAGAGAAAAATGTAAAGGATGAGTAAAAAACAAATGAACTAAAAATAGAATAGAATAAAATAAAATAAAATAGAAAAACACTATACACATATACATAAGCATTATATACATAAAATATATATATCTGTATATAGTTGGCTTTGATTTGCAGGTAAGGTTTGGTATCAGCTGATGACCACAGAAAATAGTGCTTGTTTATTTCCGTTTCCTTTTCTGATTAAATCTGTTTAATAACTGGATTGTACAGTGGAGAGAGACTCCTTATAGAGGAGAAAGTCAATCTTAAACATGTCCTTATGAATAGTGAGTCCAGTTATTCTGTAGAGTTGTTTCAGCCTTCAGCCTTTTAGTTTAAAGTTGATGAGGTTGGATGTAAACCAAGGTGCAGAGTGTGTGAAGGAGACAGTTTGTGTTTTTAAAGGAACCAAAGTGTCCTTAATATTTCAAAATCAAATGACACAAGATGGTTTTGTTCTAGAGACTGTATCAGTGAACATGAAATTAAATAAGAATGCAATTAGACATATGGAGGTCCACAGCAGAAGAGTTACAAGGAGACCAGTGCAGCAGAGAAGGTCCAGAGCATGAACCTTTGAATGGGTTGGAAAATGTATGAACTGCTGCAACCCAAAACTGTCAAGGCAGGTTATAAAGACCGTTTTACCTCATTCAGAGTTTCTGACTCCTGCCGCTGTCTCTGGCTCCCAAACACTCTGAGCAGTTCAGAGGGGGGCAGGAGGAGCGCAGTGGCATGACGCTATGTTGCGCCTTCAAAATCAAAGCACGCGAATTAAAAATTTTTCTCCGTGCTGTAATTTTTGGGTTGGACAAATGCGCCTGTCTCCAATATTGGGGGTGACACGTACCCCCGTCCCTCCCGGTTCCTACGCCTATGGTTGCCATGTTTCTACCAGATACAAAAAGTTATACTTACTGTTGCTGATGAGATCCTGGAGGACAGGTGTTTTGCCCGACAGTGAGCAGACGTTAAACAGTCTGACGTGAACCAACCTGGCCAGCACATTGTGGTCCTCTCTTCTATGGGATTGTCTTGGTTGACCAGATGGAAATGGAGTCATCAGTGTTGATGCTCCACTGCGACCCACGATGCATGTATTTCCGACAAGAAAGATGAGTGATATCCAGGCAGAGGTGCAAGGCCAATGGTGGGACAAACAGCAGAAAGCAGAGTTTGAGGAGCTCAGCAAATGAGTATTGGAGCAGGGTAGTCGAGAAGTTTGTCAGGAGAAGTACAGCAAAGAAGACAAGTATAGTCCATATTTTTGAAATGTTAATCCACAGTCTGGTTCACTGGATGGATCCAAAAAAGTAGCCGGATGAGGAATACAAGCCAGGGCATCACATGTAGACTACTAGAGCTAATAAAGCCACTAACTAAGGGTGATAATTATAATATGCTGATAAAAATATGATATGCTGCTAAATAAAATGGCCAAGCGGTAGTAGACTTGGAAAGAATAACCATCAAAGAAATGGAGAATACAGATAAAAATGGGTTAACATGCCAGAGGGCAGCGATTCGCTCCAGTATTCACTCAACCCAAAGTAAAAAACAAGATAAACGTGCATTTTTTGGGCCTAGAAACACTTTTACCTTCTGTGATTTTGGCATTCTGGCTCCATTACTCAGTCCATGAGGCAAAACAGGCCAAAAGCAAATGCAGAGGACCAAGAAAAGAGTCTTAGGGTGCCCCATTTTCACATCAGAAAACATTTAGATAATATTAGCTGTGTGTATTTCAGATAAATCACAATTCAACCATGCAAGTGCCATGCCACAATATCTCTAAGCAGGGTAAGAGTATACAGTGAACTATTGTGAAAGGTAGTACTGATGTCCACCAAGAAAAGCACAGATTGTGCTGTCCTTCATCTCTTTGATCAATCCTGCACTAAACCTTCTGGTCATTATCCAGTCTCAGTTTTTAAATGTACTGCAATCAGTGAAGTTTGTAATTCACCTGCTGTTATTTATATAATATGACAGGCAGAAAACAAGATCATATAATAAAATAATGACTTGAGGTGAATACATGGGCACTACGGTGGCGTGGTGTTTAGCACTGTTGCTTCACAGTTAGAATAACATCTAGAAGGCCTGGGTTCAATTCTACAGGCCTCTCTCTCTCTCTGTGGAGTTTGTATGTTCTCCCCATGTCTGCGTCAGTTTCCTCCCACAGTCCAAAGACATGCAGTTACTGGGGTTAACTGCATGCAACTGGCCACTCTAAATTGCCCATAGGTGTGAATGTGAGTGTGGATGGTTGTCTGTCTCTCTGTGTTAGCCCTGCAACAGGCTGGTGACCTGCACAGGGAGTACCCTGCTGCTCGCCCTATGTCAGCTGGGATAGACTCCAGCCCCCTCATCACCCTGGACAGGATAAGTGGAAGAGAATGGATGGTAAATACATATAATGCGCTGAGGAAAACATAATGCTTTCACTATTTTCCACTTAAATCACTGTCTTACAACGTGATATTTATGTTGATGAAAATCTTTCTATCAAGCAGTACGCATGTCAGGTGCAAGCTCAACTTCAAATGCAGGTGCAGTTTATAACATGTCATTGCTGTTTCTGCTTACGGCCCCCAGAACTGTGTTTTCTGGCGCCAAACTGTTCAACACTTTTGCTCTGACTTCAGGAAAGTAAACATTGTCAACAGGCCAGATTCATTACATCTTCCACATTTGAAAGACTGAATGAACAGGGTTATTGCTGGGCATCACATTTCAAAATTAGGCTCAAGGGCTGCTGGCAGGGGTCCTGTGCCCTTGATATGCTTTTGAGAGCTGTGAAGTTGTTACTGTTCACAGTTTCCTTCAGTCTGCAGTTGTAACATTTACCAGGTGCAATGCCCCAGCCAGTTTTAGATGGCTAATGCACAATTTGTTTTCAGGTGAAATAAACCGTGAGGCAAATCTCACGGATGTAGCACTCTACTCTGCTGGTCAAAAATCTGTCTTTCAGAGGGTTATTTAACCCTCATCATGGAAAAATAAGAATTTACTAAGGGTATCATGAGGGGATTAAGTACTTTACTATCTGTAAACGCTAAGGAAATCCTTCACTTCACCTCGGCATCTTCAGTTAACAGCCATTACACTCATGCACTCCTCCAGCCTCTCCGTTCTTTCAATCAGCGCCAACTTTGCCTGCCCACTGCTCAGTTAACTTTCCCCAACCAGCCCACTGACTACCCACCTACAGCAATCACTCTTTGGAACACAAATAAGGCTAATTCTTTGCTTCTCATTCCATCTTAAAGCCAATCAATATTTCACCTTCACTAATTCTCCTTGTTCCTTCTGCACAGACTCTCCCTGCTTGCTGGACTTATACTTTGGACTTCTTGTTTTGTTTTTTGTTTTTCTTATTTAACTTTGTAAATAAAAGTTGTTTCTCAAAAGTAACTGCTTGGTCTGCTTCTTGGTTCTGGTAACTTTCAGTAGCCATGACAACATTAGCTAAAACTTAGATAAGCTTGACATCATGAGAGTTTGAGGGGAACAATGTGTAATAAAAAGTTTCAACTTCAGGTCAACATGACACTGGGGAGCAACAGATGGATTTATTGCCCCCAGGTGACCGTAGAGTGTGTTTGCAGGCAAAATGTGTGTTAGCATGAAAAAGTCATATCAGGGCCCCAAAAGCCCTGATGTTTACAAAGACCCAGCCAACCTTTCTATCTCGTAGGACAGATGATGTCCTAGGAGAACTCTGGGGACAATCCCTGGGTGATTTCCAGTATGCAGAGATGTTTGTGTTATATTTAGTTATGTTGTTGTATATTTCATAAACACAATCAAATCATATTACAGATTACAGACCCATGTCAAATGAATAAAATAAATTTACAGGCTTGTATAAAGAGTTCCAGTGTAAAAGGAAGTACTTTGAAAGAAAAGTAGAGACTTGTTTAACCCTATTTATCCATTAAATGCAAAAGTCTGATACAATTTAACAATCAGCCACAACATTAATACAAATTGCCATCAAATATTAATAACTAGAAAAACGTATCACTGAAAACCACAGTTTATGTAAACATAAGTGAATTACTATAAAAACTACAGATGTGTAAAATTATGGAAGATGATACATTTAATGCAAAGCATATCTTGAGATGATAATGATATAAGCTTGTGTAACAAGTTCATTCAAGTTCTAACTCAACTATTGTAAACTTGTGAAAAAAAAAAATCCCCAAACTCTATGCAATCCTGTGAAAACTTTCTCTTTCCATGACTGTAGAGCTGCTGGGTTTGCAGGCCTCTCATTCTACACAGTTTTGTTTTTGATGCTCTCTTAAGGTCCTGCCACAGCATTTCACTCAGGTTGAAGTCTGAACTTTCACTGAGTCATTGTTAAGAGAATAGAATAGAATAGAACTTTAATGTCATTATACATACAACAAAATTGTTCATTATACAACAAATTATATAACGACATTCCGTCATAATATAACGAAATTGCGTTCAGAACAGCCATCAAGAGAAGAACAGACAAGACTAACATAGGGAGATGGGTGTCCGCAGCAGCTGCAACTACAATCAGTCCCTGGAAAAGGAAACAAACACACATCATGGGGTAGTTAGGTTAAAAAAAGTCATCCAAAAAAAAAACACCTTAGCAAAGCATCTTTGCACATTTAAAGCAAGGATAGCAATATGGTGCGGTGGGGGGGGGGGGGGGGGGGGGGGGGGGGGGGGGGATGCACACGGAGACGAGAGGGTGGGGGCATTGTGGAGCCAGATGCCACCAGATTGTTAGCTTAAGCTGTGCTGCCATTCTTTTTAAAGAGAAGAGGCTTTCTCCTGGCAACCCCTCCAAATAATCTATACTTGTTCAGTCTTTTTCTAATTGTCCTGTCATCAACTTTAACATTTAACATGCTAACTCAGGACTGTAGAGTCTGAGATATTGGAACGCTTGCTTGTTTTCCAATTTCTTTGAGCATTGCACAATCTGACCTTCAGATAAATTTGCAGATTGTTGACTCCTGAGATTGGCTACTGCCTTGATGGTTTTCTGGTAGAAAATGTTTTTATAGCATGATGGACATCAAAATGTTTGGAAACATATCACTCCAAACACGTTGAGTGGAAGGAGGGGGAGGGCGGGTCTTCCAAACCCCAGTTTCATGCACCCTGCCGGGGGTAGGGACTGGCTAGTGGTTTGTGGCCGGGTTGGCTGCTTCCCCGGGGTGCCACTGGCTCTGTGCTGGTACTCTCTCACTCACACTCTGTGTCCATGTAAGTTCTGTGTGTGTGCGCATGAATGTGTGACAGTCATATGTGTGAGTAGGAGTATATGATTTGTGTGTGTGTGTGGTGCATGTGTGTGCGTGTGTTTGTGCGTGCATGTGTATGGGTGTGTGTGTGTGTGTGTGTGTGTGTGTGTGTGCGTGCATATGTGTGTGTGTGTGTGTATGTGTGTGCGAGTGTGTGCGTGTGTGTGTGTGGACAGCAGGGCTTGGGCCTGTGGCTTGCTGAGCCTTGGCACCTGTGGGACATGGTTGCGGAGGGTTGGAGTCACCCCTCCCTATCACTCCCTATCGCTTCCTGCTGCTTCCTGCTGGTTGCCACTGCTGCCCCTGGGGTGTTGGGCTCCCGTGGGTCCCGGGGTTCATGGCCGGATGTCTTAGTGTGGCTCTTGACCTGCTCCCTTGGCGGTTGTGGCCTGGGGGTGGCTCGGGCCTCTTTGGCGTGGGGGGGGGGGGCTCTGCTGGGTGTCGGGCGGTTCTCAGGCGCCTGGGGCCTTGGGGCCGCATTCGCGGCTCGTGCGGGGATGCCGGCCTGCGGCGGGGGTTGGCTACTCATTGCCTCTGGCTATCTGGACTCTTGCCGTTTGGCCGTGGGGGGGTCTCCCTCCTTCCTCCTCTGGGGTATGTGTGCGCAGTTGCCATCGGGATGTGTGGCCTCTCGTCTTCTGATGTCCTGGTGGGCCGTGGATAGGCCGCGTCCCCTGGGTCCTTCCCTGTTCGCCTCTGGATCACGGGGGGGGGGGGGGCAGTTTCTTGCCTCCATTGGTGAGTACATTCCATGACAGAGGCACATACACACATTACTTGCAAGCAACAGCAGGATTGTGTGTGTGTGTGTGTGTGTGTGTGTGTGCGTGTGTGTGTGTGTGTGTGCGTATGCGTATGTGTATATATATGTGCATTCCCACCTTTGTTTTGTTTTTCTTTGTTTTTGTTTCTTTTCTCTTTCTCACTCCTTTTCCTACCTTTCCTTTCTGCCTGTCACGCCTGGTATAAATAAATAAAATTAAATTAAAATACAAACTAAATACATATTAACAAGAGTGGCCTATTGTAAAACTTACAGAGCTATTCTTGGAAAAGCAAATATGTTTGGTACACCAGCGTATTCGGATCATATTCTCGTTGTGAAAACTGCCAGACATGACGGGCTTAAAAAAAAAAAAAAAAAAATGTTTGGAAATCATTGTATAGCACTTTCCAGACTGATGTGAAGCAGCAATTGCTTCTCTAAGTTCACTTCTGATCATCTTTCCTTCTTGGCAGTGTATTAACAGACACCTGAATGCTGACCAGAAATCTGACAGAAGTTCTGCTTTAATAGAGGTGCTCACACTTGCTGATGATCAATTAATCAAGTCAATCTAATTATCAGCACCAGGCTGCTAGTTATTAATGTTTATGGACACAGAAAGAGCCATTAACAATAACTAAAGAATAAATGCAGAGCACTGTATAAACAGAGTGAAAAGAGATGAATGAAATATTAACACTCAGTGCATCATGGGAACCACCCAGCAGCATATGGCTATGGCAACATAACTAGGGCATGATTCAGGGTCACCTGATCCAGCCCTAACTATAAGCTTGATCAAAAAGGTAAGTTTTAAGCTTAGTCTTAAAAATAGAGAGGGTGTCTGTGTCCCAAATCCAAACTGGGAGCTACGATCCACTAGTAATCCAACAGTCTGAGAGCAAAGTGCTCTATTGGGGTGATACGATACTATGAAGTCTTTAAGATAAGATGGAGCCTAATTATTCAAGGCATTATATGTAAGAAGAAGGATTTTGAATTCAATTGTGTATTTAACAGGGAGCCAATGAAGAGAAGCCAATATGAGAGAAATCTGCTCTCTCTTTCTAGTCCCTGTCAGTACTCTAGCTGCAGCATTATGGATCAGCTGAAGGCTTTTCAGGGAGCTTTTAGGACAGCCTGATAATAATGAATTACAATAGTCCAGCCTAGAAGTAATAAATGCATGAATTCACTTTTCAGCATCAGTCTGAGACAGGATGTTTCTGATTTTACATATTGCTAAATTCAAAAAAGCGGTCCTACATATTTGTTTAATATGTGCATTGAAGGACATATCCTGGATCAAAATGACTCCAAGATTTCTCACAGTGTTACTGGAGGCCAAAGTAATGCAATCCAGAGTAAGTATCTGGTTCGACACCATGTTTCTAAGATTTGTGGGACCTAGTACAAGAACTTCAGTTTTCTGTAAATTTATAAGCAGGAGCTCATCGAGGCCTTTATGATCACAACCACGTCATGTTTCTCAAAACAACCAGCTTGTTCTTCAGCTGGTGTGTCACAGAGTGAGGAAGAACATTATGTTGTTGCATTTCATATATAATTTTTTAAATTCAAGTGTAGCACACAAAACATTCAAATTCATATAATAAACAGCACAAAATGGTACAGTGAACATGAGTGGAGTCTACTAAAGTGTACTCAAGTATAAAGCCAGAATCTTGGAAAAAGCTTGCTAAATATGTACAAATGTCTGCACACAATCTAAATTGGACATTCAATAACTCTGTAAGAGTGAAACTCTACTTTGATTAGCTTTGATAGGGTGAAAGGCTGACTGATGGTGACAGTTATTTCAGAATCAGCATCTTCAATGCCAGACTGGACATCATCATCATCATCATCATCATCATCACTCAGGTCTCACAAAGATTCACTTTCAATGATTTCTTCCAGGTTTTCCACCCAGGCACCTTACACAGTGTGCAAGATAATGTTTTTTATCCAAGTGTACTGTGCCTGGTGGACCACTGCTACAGAGAATTGGTTCAAAAGTTGAAGTTTCTAGCTGATTGTACTCCAGAGGCCAGAGCAGGTCAAAATACTTGCAAAGGATAAATGTAGCTTTTGTAAAGTTTGTAAGTTCAGACGGATGAGAAGTTAATCTTTTTGGTAAAGGCTTATCTTTTTAATTAAAATGTTTTAAATAAATAAAACTTAGTTGGAAATTCATATAAGCTAAAACTAGAACTAATACTTAGACTCAAAATGCAACTGAAAATATATGAACATGAAAATGTAGCCAAAAAGACAAACTAAGAACTAAACAGAGAATACTAAATAAACATGAATTTAAATGCGCAAAAACTTAAAACGCTATTGTCATGGTCCTGGGTCTTGGTACTAATCTAACAGTATCATGAGTCACAGACTGACAAACTATTAACCAACTGTGTGTGAGACAATGACTGTGAAAAAGTGAAAGTACAATAGGTTGAGATAAAGAGGAGGATTCAAAGAGGTTGCTGGGAGGGGGGGACTTAAATTAGCAGGAGCTGCAGCTGCCTGATGATGGAGATACAGAATGAAGTAGAGCTCTGTTTTCCACAACTCCTCAACAGTTCCTGCAGGAAGCCGACACTTCACTGGTCCAAAGCTGTGCTCCTGAACATTGTGCTGTCATGTATCGCTCTGATCACTGCTGCTCTCAACCTTCTGGTCATCATCTCAGTCTCTTATTTCAGGTAAGAGACTGAGATGAATTCAATTGAAACTACAATTTAACTTTCATACATGTGAAAGCTTAGATTTACATAACATGAATGAACAAAGTGAACTTGGCAAATTCTTGTGTACTATATCCATGATATAATGTCCATGTTTCTAGACTTAATCATGCTTTAATCGTGGAACATTTCACTGAAGACATTTTGACATGATTATTGTGTAATATTTCTTTTTTTTTCCTTATCTCCCTGCAGGCAGCTCCACACACCCACTAACATCCTCCTCCTCTCTCTGGCTGTCTCAGACTTTCTCGTGGGTCTTGTGTTGATGCCATTAGAAATCTTTAGAAACACAACCTGCTGGTTCCTTGGTGATCTCATGTGTTCTGTATATATTTATCTGATTGGCATTCTAACCTGTGCTTCAGTAGGGAACATAGTTCTCATATCAGTTGACCGCTATGTGGCTATTTGTGACCCTTTGCATTACCCCACCAGAATCACTGTGGGGAGAACCAAACTCAGCGTTTGTCTGTGTTGGTCTTTTTCTATGTTCTACTACAGTCTTTACACAAGAGAAGCGCTCATAAAACCAGGCAGGTATAATTCCTGTTATGGAGAGTGTGTGTTTGTCATCAACAATATTGCTGGTATAATTGATTTTGTTTTAACTTTTATTGTTCCAGTTTCTGTCATCATAGTTCTGTATATGAGAGTGTTTGTGGTGGCTGTGTCTCAGGCTCGTGTCATGCGCTCTCATGTTACAGCTGTCACACTTCAGCGTTCACTGAATCAAACAAATAAATCTGAGCTGAAAGCAGCCAGGAATCTTGGGGTTCTTGTAGTTGTGTTTCTGGCAAGCTACTGTCCGTTTTACTGCTACACTCTTGTTGAAGAAAATGCGGTCAATGATCCATCTATAGCTACTGTGATCATTGTCTTTTATTTAAACGCTTGTCTAAACCCGTTGATCTACACTCTGTTTTACCCCTGGTTTAGAAATGCTGTTAAACTTATCATCACTCTGCAAGTATTTAAGTATTACACATCTGAGGCAAATATACTATAGAAATACTGTGAAACATGTTCCAATACTATTTTAAATAAATCAGTACATCCATCAGTCTCTAAATGTAAAATTGTTTGACTGTATCAAAAACATATAAAAAATAAAGACTTTTAAATCTTCTCGTAAATTATGACAGTTAAATTAATGTTAATATCCAGAGTGCAATTTTGAATAGATGAAGTTGTTTTTTAGGTTTACTGAAACAGACATTGATTAATGGCTGCATTAAGACACATTTGATGATAAATTTGTCTATCATACTTTCTTAATGTGAAGGATGTTTTACACATTTTTTGGTAATATTTGATGCTAAAATATATTTCTGGCCTAATGTGAATGCAATTGTCCATGTAATAAACAAAAATTAAAAACTGATATAATGGAATGAGAAAAAGATCATGTAACAGAGTAAGTTGCGTTAAACATTTATTTGATGGGCTGAGGAAAACACAATGCAACACAAACTAAGGCAATGATCACTGGGTTTATTGAAAACAATTGTGCAGTGAATATTTCCACTTTTGGTAAAAGTCCTCAAATCAAGCAGCACAAAATGTCATTCAAACTCCTGCACACAGTGTAGCTCAAATGTAATGGCCTTATTTGTTTGTTTTTAATCTCGACTTTGCAGACTTGTTACGATTCTCTCCAGTTTCTTTACTGTTTCTGATCCTTTTGCCACTTTAGGGGAACACTAATATAACAAGTGATTTGCCAGTTCAAATCCAGTTGTTAAACATGCTCTATGAGATTTACCCAACTCTTGTTGTTGGGTAAACAACAAGAGTTGGGTAAACACAAGATAATGTTGTTTTGTGACAATACAGTTCCAGTCAAAATAATTGATTTGGTTATTGAAAAGTACCAGTGATAGACCCAATAGCCAGTCTCGATAGCAGGGAATCGGTCCGCCAGGGCCTCCGCCCTTGGCCACCGCCCGACACACACACACACACACACACACACACTGCACATGACCCCTACGACGCCTCCTGCGGGTGGTGGGCCTACAGGAGGGCAGGCCCATGTAACCTCTTCGGGCTGCGCAAGGCTGGGCACCACGGGCTAATGCCTGGCCACCAGGTGCTCTCCCTCGACTTCCCTCCCCAGGCCTGGCTCCACGGTGGGGCCCCAGTAACCCTATCCCGGGCAGTGTAAACTGTTCCCTCATTATTGCAGACATAGGGGTCTTCTGAACCGCTCTTTGTCTGTACCCTCACACAGGACCAGTTTGCCATGGGAGACCCTACCAGGGGGACAAGTCCCCGGGCAACATAGCTCCTGGGATCACTGGGAGCTATGTTAAGGTGGCAATTCACGGACGAGGCTTGCTGGGAGACTTCAACGCTCACGTGGGCAGTGACAGTGAGACCTGGAGGGGCGTGATTGGGAGGGACAGCCTACCCGATCTGAACTCCAATGGTGTTTTGTTTTTGGACTTCTGTGCAAACCACAATTTGCCCATAATAAACACCATGTTCCAACATAAGGATGTCCATAAGTGCACATGGCACCAGGACACCCTTGGTAGCATGTTGATGATCGATTTTGTAATCGTATCATCCAATCTGCGGCCGTATGTTCTGGACACTCGGGTGAAGAGAGGAGCTGAGCTGTCAACTGATCACCACCTGGTGGTGAGTTGGATGAGGTGGCGGGTGAAGATGCTGGACAGACCTGGCGCACCTAAACGTATTGTGAGGGTGCGCTGGGAACGCCTGGCAGAAGCCCCAGTCCGGGAGATCTTCAACTCCCACCTCCGGCAGAACTTCGACAGCATTCCGAGGGAGGCTGAGGACATTGAGTCCGAGTGGACCATGTTCCACACCTCCACTGTTGAGGTTGCTGCTCAGAGCTGTGGCTGCAACATACATAACAGAATCGTAGCATTAAAAAGGAAGATGAATAAATAGAACTATAAACTCCAAAACTTGAATTAGATGCAATTTTATCAGTGACAGGAGATTTTATTTTCATTCTCTGCTTTTGTAAGGTGCTCAGTTCTGTCAAATTAGATTTTTTTTATGATTTTGCATTTATAGATATTTTATAGATATTTATAGATATTTGTATTTATAGATTTATTTATATTTATTTTTTTATATGAATTTTTTATATCAATTTTTTTTAACTTTCCAGTGATTTTTATTTACAGGACCTGCTTTAATTTCTTTCAGAAAATAAGATAAATTCAGAGTATGTTCTTACTCCTGGGAGTACATCTGCAGGATGATTTGACCTGGAGTATCAATACGACCAGCATTGTCAGGAAGGCCCAACAGAGACTGCATTTCCTGAGGGTTCTTAGGAGCAACTATCTGACCCAGAATCTGCTGGTGTCCTTCTACCGTTGCTGTGTAGAGAGCATCCTGACCTACTGTCTGTGCGTGTGGTTCAACAGCTGCACACCAGCAGACAGGAAAACACTCCAGCGAATCATAAACACGGCTCAAAAGATCATAGGCTGTCCCCTGCCCTCCCTCCAGGAACTGTTCAATGCCCGCTGCCAGAGGAGGGCACAGAACATCCTCCAGGACCCCTCACACCCTGGACACTCCTTGTTTCAGCTACTGCCATCAGGCAGACGTTTCAGGACAATGAAGGCCAGAACAAACAGACTGAGGAACAGCTTTTATGCCAGGGCTATCATTGAACTGAACTCTGTGTGGTTTGGACAGTGATGTGGGGTGGTAGTGCTGACTGTGTGCGTGCGTTGGTGTGTGTATTGGGGCTAGATTCGTCTTAATTTATTATTGTGCACTGTATTTTAGTAATCATTTTTATCACTCATATTTTTATTATTTTATTATTTATTGTCTGAGGCACCTAAAAGGAATGCATTTTAAATTTCGTTGTGTAACTTCTGTGTACAATGACAATAAAGATTCTGATTCTGATTCTTAAACAAAAAAGTGATACGTGAAGTAACTGTTACAGTTATCACCTAAGTTTTCAACACTACTTTGTTGTTGGCTAGATGTTTGTGAATGTGTTTTTTGGACTTTTATCAACAAATCCCGTGGAATGGGATTCATGAGTTTAATTTGAGTTAATATGACACAACACATTTTTTTTTCAACCAACCCATATAAACATACTGTTCAGTTTCATAGACAATTGAAGCTTTTTTATTTATTCATTTAATTTTATTAATTAATCAATTTTTTTTTGGAATAGCACAATGTTCAAGAAACCTCATTGTTTGCCAGCAATTAAAAAAAGGAAAAAAAAAAAATCAAGAACGTCAGTGTTGTTTTTTTCCCTCCCTTTACACATGAATGCCATCTACAAAATTTATAAATGCCGTACAATAAGGATTAAACAGTAGACTTACCATATTCTTTGAATATGTCTCTTTCAAGTACCAGAACAGCTCAGTTTTACTGTCTTCTAATAACATAAATATCTGATTTATTTCAAATGTTACTTGACTGGTGAGTGTGATGAATACACACCTATGCTTCTTATGCAGATATTTCAAACATGTTGCAAATACTGACACTGTAGTATTGTAGTTATCTGGTCTTCATAAGTCACGTATATTCGAAAATATTGTGTGTATCTCTGGGTCTCACAATTCACTTAGACATGAAATAACTGTGTGAGAGGTTATAGTCCTCATAAGTCACATAAACCAGACAATGTCCCCATAAGTCACATAAAAATCAGGTTTGACCAAAATATACCTTTGGCTAAAATCTCAATAGATGAATGTTTTCCTCGAAGCATGGGTCCAAAACCATTTGATTTTCAGGCCTCTAGAACCTTTGGAAGGCACGTACCCATTTGTCCTATTTTTGTTATACGTCCTTATATTTCACGAAAACGTGTGTGTGAGCGCGTGCGTATCGGTAAAACAGGTCTGCGGATTGGCCAGGCGGAGGAGGTGCCTGCCGATTTGATAATTGGATGGAAAGCTGCCTCAAATGCTCAGGCTGAAAGCCACCTTGCCCCTGTCCTTTGCCTCCTCCAGGCCCAACAACAGTCACCACTTTGCCTGGGATTTGAGTGTGCTCATCTGTGCATGCTAGTCTCTAGTTTTGTAAATAGTAACCTGTGAAAGATCCATCCATCCGTCCATCTATCCATTCTCTTTCATTTATCGTGTTCAGCATCAAGGGGGAACTGGAGCCTATCCCAGCTATCATTGGGTGAGAGGCAGGGTACACCCTGTACAGGTTGCCAGCCTGTCGCATTCACACTCACACCTATGGGCAATTTAGAGTGACCAATTAACCTAACCCCGGTAACTGCATGTATTTAGACTGTGGGAGGAAACCCATGCAGACACGGGGAGAACATGCAAACTCCACACAAAGAGGCCCAGGCCAGTGATTCAAACCCAGGATCTTCTAGCTGTGAGTCAGGTCTTCTAGATGTGATTGAAGCTCTGAGGCAGCAGTACTAACCACTGTGCCACCATGCTGACCTGTGAAAGATAACCACTGTAAATATTGAGCACTGCAACAGGTATGTAGGAGCGCAAAGCCATTTTTGTTTGTCTCATGTTTATGGGTAGGAACACAGGTCAGATACCTGTCTTTTGTTTGCTTTTTGTTTGTAGGTTAGATTAGGGACACTCAGCACGTTTTGTTTGTTGTTTTGGAACTGCTCACCTCTTAAGCAAATAAGCTACTACATACTACAAATAGTTTTGCTGGCTTTTCTTGGCTGTGGTTGGAGTGGAGAAATAGTGCTCCGTGTTATGCCCTGTTTTCCCCTAGACCTTGGGATGTAACACAAGGTAAATAATATAAATATGGAATGAACAGTTTAGGATGTGGAGTAATGGCAAGTTAGAGACCCGTGGTGCCACAGCAGTGACTTACACAAATGACAGCAGGATGAAAGTATGCAGAGTTGTGCAAGAGCAGTACAGATACACAGCCCCACCAGAGTTCTTACAGCTTCAGGGAAGAAGCTTCTTCACTTGAAGAAGCATTTTGTGGAAGAGTGTTCTAAGTGACATTAGTGATGGTCAGATATTCAAATCCAATGAATTCTTTGTTCAGAATCCATCCCTTTTCAAACTAATGTTATACCAGAATGTTTTTGAGGTTATTAACATCACAAAGACAAAACAAAGTATTAGCTGTTTATGTATCTTTTGCTTATCTGCCAATCCATCTAACAGACACCACATGTCACTGTTTTAGTGTAAAGAGAAAAAGATCTCAAAGAATTTGGGCATGCTAAGGTGTTCACTGAATTACTGGTAGACTTGAGGAACTGGAGGAAAATGGGATTGTACCATCAGATAAAATGGTAGTCAAAGGGACCTTATAGTGCATTGCAGGAGTGTCAGGGTTCAGGGTGTTGCAATGTGGGTGTGGTTTTGTTTTCCTTTTTTCCCTCCTAGGCTGGGTGGCTGGGTCTCCTCCCCTGCAGGACGGAGCTGGAGGTTGTTCCCTTGGCAACCATCACACCTGGTGCTCATCAGTAATTCCACCAGCTTTTAAGGACCAGCTTGAGCCTCCTCTCTCTGCCAGAGTGTTAACCTTCCAGTAACTAGCTTCCAGCCTTCTCTTGCTACATTTTGGATTTGTGCCATGTTTCAAGTTTCATGTCCCTTTGTGAATTTTATTCATTTATTTTTTTGGTCACGCACAGTTTCTCGCATTCTCGCTCCAGGTCAGCTACTTCCCTCATGGATTACCAAGCCCCCAGCCTGCCTGTCCTTCTGGACATTTTGGACCAACAACCACCCACATCACCTCCTCCACAGGACTTGTATTGCAGTCATATTTCCCTCCCTGGTGCCATTAATGTGCTATCTCCGTTCCCTTCTACATCCACTAACCACTATTTCCCTCTGTGTAGACTTCACTCACCTGCCTGTACATCGCCCCGGTAATCCGCCCGTGAGCCGATTGTCTGGTGCCTGCACTCTCCTTGTCCCAGTTAAAAGCATTTAAGTCATTTGTGATTCTGTGAAGTTAGTGTGATTAATAGAGAAGAGACTTGTGTTTGTTTATGCTCCACTGCTGAGTCTGCTTTTGGGTCCACCCCTTGTTTACCCTCTGGCTTGACAAGGAGATAATTTGTGCTCACATTGCACTGGTGGTTTCTCAGAAAAGTTCAGTCACTCTTCTGTAGCTATTGTATAAAAAACAGATCTGAATTTTAAGGATAGTGATCCAAATCTGTGTGGACCAGTGTGAACCATTTACAGCAACAGTTCTGCTGTTGACTGCCTCCAGAAGGGTAAAACTTAAGTCAGTATTCAACTCTTTGAAACATTTTAATGTATGCCAGCCCAGTCTTCCACCTTGTCCAGGACAAGATATATTTGACAGTGTTTTGCAATTTGATGTTGCACTTTATCTTAACTTGATTAAAAAAAGGGCATAGTTCACTTACTCCACTCTGAATGCTTCTGCAAAGCCATGTGAAGTCAGCACTTCAGCAGATTAACTCTCAGGACAGGCCATGCAGAACTGGAATTTTATAAGGCTGCTGTCTATCATTATTGGTGACCAAGTGAAAGATACAGCAGATGAGGTTTGGCATTTGACCCTGCAACTGAAAGACATTGTAGACATGATATGTGCTCAAAATCTCTGTGTCTTTAGTGACATATCTCAAAATCAAGAAGATCCCATAGAGTAATTAAAAAATAAATAAATAAAACATTTACATCCTTACCCAGCACTTATTCTTACTATGACTGACTATGGACAATGTGCTTTATAATTATACACAGTTATATCATGAGACACCAGCGAAATTCAATCCAGATTATTGTCTCTGGGATGGTGATTGACTGTATGTCTTTGAGTAAACAAGCCTCTACAGAAACTGCCAAAAAAAAAACAAAAACAAATTTATTAAAAAAAAAAAAAAATGGCCATGTACCCACAGTCCCAGCAAGATATCATAGCAGCTGATGTGGTCGTATCAGGATATCATTCACTGGCCAAACAGTTACAAAACCAATAGAAAATGTAAAGCGATATACAGCACCAAAGATAATGAAATGAAAACAGGGATCAGATGAGTGGAACACAAATTAAATCCTACCTAAAAAAGAAAGAAGCAGCTTTTCAAGACACACATGGCTACAGAAAGTGGTGCATAAAATTCATGCCAGTGAGTGAGACACTGAAAAGCCAAGAGGAGAAAAAGACAAAATGAAGATGCTCAGTGAAGAGACAAATTTTAGGCCAGAAGAGATAAAAACTCTAATGACGTGCACCTGCTACTCCCAATACAAAGCTATAAACAAGGGGACGGATGTCCATTTTCTTTTTGGTTTTTTTTTATGTCTATTTTCTGATGGAGTAGTGGCCTTTTTAGTTCAAGGAAATTGGTGCAACAGTCCACTTCCAAGAGCTCACTGGAGTATCACTAAAAGGAGACTTTCCTCAGCAGTGTAGAAAAAAGAAGGAAAACCGTTCTCAGCTTCATGAGGACTATTTGTGCAGAAAAGAATCACAAAGTTGAAAATTCTGAGAGGACAGTTGGAGCAGTCCTCCGAAGAGGTCAAGTATGTGGTGAAGAAGAATTGATCTATTATAGTTAGGGCTGGATCAGGTGGCCCCAACTCTCCCATAGTTACACTGCAATAGACCTAGGCTGCGGGGCAGGTTCCTATGA
This sequence comes from Archocentrus centrarchus, assembly GCF_007364275.1. NCBI lineage: Eukaryota > Metazoa > Chordata > Actinopteri > Cichliformes > Cichlidae > Archocentrus > Archocentrus centrarchus. The sequence goes on from NC_044366.1 coordinate 32,404,514, forward strand.
TGCACTGAGTATTTTTCCATTACTCTCATTTTCTCTGTTTATACCCCACTTCGCATTGAAACATTAACTACTATTAATCTCTGGCTCTCTTCCACAGCATGTCTTTTATCCTGTCTCTCTCCCCTCATCCCCACCCAGTCGCAGCAGATGACTGCCCCTCCCTGAGCCTGGTTCTGCTGGAGGTTTCGTCCTATTAAAAGGGAGTTTTTCCTTCCCACTGTCGCCAAGTGCTGCTCATAGGGTGGTCATTTTGATTGCTGGGTTTCTTTTTAATTGTTGTAAAATTTGATTTAATTGAACTGAATTATGGTGCTCACCAAAACTTGGGATGATGCTATTGATATTATGCTATAGCTTCATACGATGTCAAATAGTATGAGAGACAGAATATCAGTGTGGTTGTTTGGGTATGACGTGGCATTAATGAAACCTAATATAAGCAAAAACTGAAACTAATACCTGAGACTCAATACAGTATATGAATGAAAATACATTGAGATGAACATGTAGCCAAAAAACAAACCAAGAACCAAACAGAGAATATGAAATAAACAGAAATTTAAAAAGTCCAAAAATGAAAGCTCTAGGACCAAGACCCAAGACCATGACACTAATCTAACAATAATCAGCATCAAGAGTCCCAGATTAATAAACTTTGTGTGAGACAGTTAGTGTGAAAAGTGAGAGAGGTTGTGTTGAGAGAGAGAGAGAGAGAGAGAGCAAGAGAGAGAGAGGAGGGTTATGTTGCAGACTTAAAGAGGTTGCTGGGAGGGAGGAGATAAATCAGCTTTATGAGAAAAAGTTCTGATCAGAGCTGCAGGAGCTGCAGCTGCCTGATGATGGAGACACAGAAAGGAGCTGAGCTCTGTTTTCCACAACTCCTCAACAGTTCCTGCAGCAAGCCGACACTTCACTGGTCCAAAGCTGTGCCCCTGAACATTGTGCTTTCATGCATCCCTCTGATCACTGTTGTACTCAATCTGCTGGTCATCATCTCAGTCTCTTACTTCAGGTAAGAGACTGAGATGAACTGAATTGAAACTACAGTTTAACTTTTGGATATGTGAAAGCTTAGATTTAAGTCAAATGAATTTAATGATGAATGAATGAAGTGAAGTTGACTATAATATTCATTTCGTTAGAGTAAAGCATTATTTAAACATGGAACACTTTCACTGATAAGATTTTGACATGATTATTGTGTAATATTTGCTTTTTTTTTTTCCTTTTCTTTCTTGTCTCCCTTTCAGGCAGCTCCACACACCCAGTAACATCCTCCTCCTCTCTCTGGCTGTCTCAGACTTTTTGTGGGTCTCCTGTTGATGCCATTAGAAATCTTTAGAAACACAACCTGTTGGGTACTTGGTGATCTTATGTGTTCTGTTTATTGGTATCTGTTCGGCATTCTTACCTATACATCAACAGTTAATATAGTTCTCATATCAGTTGACCGCTATGTGGCTATTTGTGATCCTCTGCATTACCCCACCAGAATCACTGTGGGGAGAGTCAAACTCAGTGTTTGTCTGGGTTGGCTTTTTTCTATTTTCTACATTATTTATTATGCGAAAGATATCCTGATTGAACCAGGCAGGTATAATTCCTGTTATGGAGAGTGTGTGTTTGTCATCAACAATATTGTTGGTATGGCTGACCTTTTTTTAGCCTTTATTATTCCAGTTTCTGTCATCATAGTTCTGTATATGAGAGTGTTTGTGGTGGCTGTGTCTCAGGCTCGTGCCATGCGCTCTCATGTTACAGCTGTCACACTTCAGCCTTCACTGAATCAAACAAACAGATCTGAGCTGAAAGCAGCCAGGACTCTTGGGGTTCTTGTAGTTGTGTTTCTGGCATGCTTCTGTCCGTTTTACTGCTACTTTCTTGAACAAGAAAGTGTGGTCAGTTTTTCACCTACATTTCTTGTGCTCATGTTCTTTTATTTTAATTCATGTCTAAACCCTCTGATCTACACTCTGTTTTACCCCTGGTTTAGAAATGCTACTAAACTTATCATCACTCTGCAGGTATTCAAGTATGACATCAGTGAGGCAAACATACTGTAGAAATACTGTGAAACCTGCCCCAATAAGATTTTAAATCAGTAAATCAATGCATCATCAGTCTGTAAATGTAAAATTGTTTTTAACGAGAACATATCAAGAATGTAGAGACAAAAAGATACAGACTTTTGAACCTTTGTCTAAATTAAGACAGTTTAATTAGTGTCATTATCCAGAGTGCAATTTCCAGGTTAACAGTGAACAGTGTGAACAGTGTGAACTCCAAAGGCAACACTGATTTTAGAGAGGCTTTATTGCTGAACGTCCAACAAAAAAATTGTGTGTGTGTGTGTGTGTGTGGGTGCGTATGTTTATAATCCCTTGTGGGGACAATTTTCCTGACATATACTACGTTGTGGGGACCAATTGCTCCTTGTGGGGACTGGAACCTTGCCCCCACAAGGGGAAACCCTGTTTTTGGGTCAGGGGTCAGAGTTAGGGCTAAGGTATGAATTGAGTTTAGGTTAGGGTTAGGGTTAGGTATGTGATGGTTAGGGTTAGGAAAAGGGTAAAGGTAAGGTTTAGGCTGTAGAAATGAATGGAAGTCAATGGAAATTCCCCACAAAGATAGCAAAACACACTTGTGTGTGTGTGTGTGTGTGTGTGTGTGTGTGTGTGTGTGTGTGTGTGTGTGTGTGTGTGTGTGTGTGTGAAAAGAGGGAGAGAGAGAGAGGTAGCAAATAAAGCCGGTGAATGGGCCCTTAGGGTGAGCACCCAGCGCTGTCTGCACCCACATTCCCACACATTTCACCTTCTGTCTTGCGGAAACCAATCTTGTGGATCTAACAATATAAATAGCTCTGCCAGCATGGTTCTATACCACAACTGATCAAGATGGCAAAGTGATTCACTGTTCAGACTGCCTTATAGTAATTTCTACAGAAATGTAGAGAAAGAAATTTCAGAATATGAGGATCACATTTCTGAGTTTGACACTCAGTTTGAAAAGGAGGATAAGCATTAGCCAGCTCCAAAGCACAAAAGAGTCTAAAGGCCAGTCAGTGGCAGAATTGAATGGTCTTCCTGCTCAAGAAATCAACCCTGCATGGATGCCAATATGCCAATACCAGCACCTACACCAGGAATCCTCAAATCCAGGTCTTAAGGGCCGGTGTCCTGCAACTTTCAGATGCGTCTCTGCTTCAACACACCTGAGTCAAATATAGAAGTCATTAGCAGGACTCTGGAGAACTTGACTGCATACTGAGGAGGTAATTCAGCCATTTGATTCAGGTGTGTTGGATCAGGGACACATCTAAAACCTGCAGGACACCAGCCCTACACGCTTGGCAGTCACTCATGCACAAGACATCAAGTCTCCTTTTGACCTTTTCATTCCATACGCTATCAGGAAAATCATCCTGGATTGCACATATTTAGAATGAAGCAGAGTTTTGGGAGAGAAGCAGAAGTTTATGGACGAAACCAATTTCGATGCTTACTTTGAGATTTTTATGCTTGCTGATGTTTTCAGGTCCAAGGAGAGGCCATCAAATCCCTGTGGGATGAAAAAACTGGCAGAGAACTTTTCCGGTCAACGCTGTCTCTGAAAACTTTCAAAATAATTTCCTGTGATGCTGCTTCATCTTAATTACAAAAAAAAAATTAACAAAATCGAGTGGTGCTTCTTTTCATAAATGTGATTTAACAACGTTAAAGGGAACAAATTTAACATATGTGTTATGTTACTTGCAATTGGGATGAAGTAAACATCTGCTGAGTATATTAGCAAAAATGGTTTATGTTGTATAAAAGCCTCAAAATGCAATGGGTCCACCACACCCAGGAGGGACTCCTTGTACAACAAAAAAAACAAAAAACAAAGACCCTATGGTTAAATCATTGTATCAACATGATATTGATGTTGATGAAAATCTTTCTATCAAGCAGCACTCATGCCAGCTAAATCCCCCTAAACAAAGCTCAACTTCAGATTGAGGTGCAGTTTATAGCATGGTCTGTGTTTCTACCCACAAACCCTCAGAACTGTTTCCTGGTGCCAAAGTGTGCCACACATTTGCTCTGATGTCATCAAACAAGACATTCTCAACAGGTCAGATTCATGACACCTTCCTCATTTGCAACACTGAATGCACAGGGTTGATGCTGGCCATTACATTACAAAATTAGGCTCAAGGGTAGCTTCCAGGGGCCCTGGACCCTTGACATGGTTCTGAGAGCTCTGCAGTTGTTACAGTTCCTGCAGTCTACAATTACAGCATTTGCCATGTGCAATGTCCTGGCCAGTTTTAAGTGGCTAATGCACTTTTTTTTTCCCAGTGTAATAAACTGTGAGGCACTTCTCACTGATGTAGCACTCTACTCTGCTGGCCAGAAATCTTGCTTGCAGGAGGGTTTTTTAACCTTCGCTGTAGGAAGATAAGAATTTGCAAAGGGTATCATAAGGGGATGAAGTGCATTACCAGTCAAATATTTGGACACACTCACTAAATGTGTTCAATAAAATAACAATAAAATACAATTAAAAGACATAACAGCTGTACAATGAACCACAAGCTACATTTTAGGGCCAACGGGGCCTGATGATGAATGCATTTAAGTCACTGTCTTACAACACAGTATTGATGTTGATGAAAATCTTTCTATCGAGCACCATTTGTGCCAGCTGAAGCCCCCAAAGAAAGCTCAACTTCAGATTGGGGTGCAGTTTATACAGTAGCATGGCATGGCCTTGTTGTTTCTACCTACAGCCCCCAGAAATGTGTTTCCTGATGCCAAAGTGTGCCATACTGCAGAAGCAGACTGTGTAGAACGTGGAGGAATCAGGACCCAAAAGCAGGACGAATGGAGGTAACCAGGGTCAAACTGGAAGTCTTTTATTGGACTTGAGGCGAAGAATACCAAAGGAAATGCAAAAGCCAAACAGAACTAGAAACCAATATGTCATGGCCGGGGAGGAAACGGGCGAGGAAGGGCAAAAACGCAGGACTCCAGAGGTAAACATAACTTAAAAGGGCGTTTATTCAGGTAAGGGGGGAACACAAATACCAAAAAAAACCTCGGAAGGGAGATTGAGGGCAGGCACAGGGAACACAGGAACACACGGGCACACAACGTCAACGACGCGACAAGGAACACATGGAAACTGAGGGCTTAAATACACACTGGGTAATCAGGGCAAGAGGATACAGCAGGGAACAACAGGTGAGGCAAATGAAACTAATTACACAGGGAAGCAAAGCTGAACACAAAGCACAGGAAAACCAGACTGTCAAAATAAACAGGAAGTGACAAACCAAGGAACATACTGACTAAACACGGGGAACAGGCACAGACTCAGGACAGAGACGCAGACATATCACAACACTAGGAAACACAAGACATCAACCTACTGGGAGGACACACTCAGGAAATAAACTAACACAAAACGCTGGGCCAACGGCCCAGGACATGACACAATAAATGTAATGCTGGGAATGCTGGGAAAAATGTTCTCTTCAGCTCAACATGATGTTGGGGAGCAACAGCTGTATTCATTGCCCCCAGGTGACCTCAGAGTGTGTTTGTGTGCAAAATGTGTGGTAGACTGAAAAGACTAATGACACAGCCCCAGAGGCCCAGCCAGCCTTTCTATCTCATAGGACAGATGATGTCCTAGGAGAACACTGGGCAGTTTCCAGTATGACTCAGTGCTATTGTTTACACTTTCTACATTTGTCTCCAGAGAAAGGGTCAGACACTTCTAAGAAACATCCTTCCTCAATGCAGAGAGGTTTGTGTTTCAAAACACCATCTGATCATATATGTCACGTTTACAGACCAATATTGAATGAATGATACAGACTTTACAGGCTCACGCCAAGAGTTCCAGCTTAAAAGGAAGTGCTTTGAAAGAAAAGTAGAGATTGGTTTAAGCCTTTTAATCCATTAAATGCAAATACCGGATTCAATTTAACAATCAGCCACAAAATTATATGATTTGCCATAAAATATTAATAACTAGAAAACCATATCACTAAAGATCACAGTTTATATAAAGACAAATGAGTTACTGTAAAAACTACAGACAGAAAAATTCATGGAAGATTATAGATTTAATGTAAAGCATATTTTGAGATGATTTGGTAATGTGACTGATATGAGCATGTGTAACAAGTTCCTTTAATTTCTGACTCATTTATTGTAAACTTGTTAAAAAAACAGTCCTGTAAAAACTTTTCTTTTCTTAAGACTTTAGAGTTGCTGAGTTTGCAGGCTTCTCTTTCTACACAGTTTTGTTTCTTCACAGCTCACTTAGGGTCCAGCCACAGCACTTCATTCAGGTGGAGGTCTGAACTTTCACTGGGCCATTGCAACACCTTGATTCTTTTCTTTTTCAGCAGTTCTGTTGTAGGTGTGGAATTGTTGTCTAGTTGTCACGACCCAGTTTTGTCCAAGCTTTAGCTATTGGACAGATGGCATCAAATATGAATCTAGGAGTTCACGGCCATCTAAGTGACTGCAAGGTGCCCAGGTCCTGTGGCTGCAACAAGCTTAAATCATCAGCTTTCCAGCACCATATTTGACAGCTGGTGTTAGGGATTACTCAGTGAATAAAGGACAAATGTTTAAAGGTAAACTCCAGTAAATTAATTAATAAGCAGTGGATCAACCAAATAATAAACAATTAAATAATACATTAGACAGAGAGCAACTGATCAGAATGTACTAGACTACCTTCTCTGTTTCAATGCATCTTATCTTGAGGACTGGCCAAAAGGACGCATAATTAAAACATCAGGAAGATGATGTGCTTCATGACTGCACAGCTGAGGAATCATGAGTCATAAAAACCAGCTTGAACAAGACTGAGTGACAAAGATCAACTCGTAGCACCCAGAGATTGTTTATGTATAGATAAGAGGAGGCTGTCAGTACAAAAGTGTTATGGTTAGACAGGAACACGGGCTCAGAGAGAGAGAGAGAGAGAGAGCACACAGAGGCCTGTCTCTTCTGAGTCCCCACATGCATGTGTATTTTCCTGATTCTTTAATATATTAAATGCCTTACTTTTTAATTAAAGTGTTTCAGGAGTCTTCCTTCATAAAAAAACCTGTTTACCTGTCACTGGTATAATAATAATTTAATAATTAAAGTCTGTTTCAGTAACAGGTCATCAGCCTGTCGAAGGGCTAACACAGAGAGACATTCATTCACACAGTCAAACCTACAGGCAATTAAAATCACTAGTTAACCTAACATGTCTTTGGACTGTGGGAAGAAAATTACCACGACACGTGTTCTGTTCAGGGTCAAATTGACCCAGTGACTTAAACTCAAGTTGTTTTGTTTTTGCCAGTGCATCAAACTCTGGTGTTAGTTTTGTTGTAGCAATGCTCAGAATTTTCAACAGTCATAATTATGATATGATTTGATTTGATTTGGGCAATTCTGTACCAATCTTCAGCGGCCCGGAATAAAAAGACCAATCTTTTGTGGTCCATGGCCCGTAGTTTGCCCACCCCTGCTTTAAAGCTATTGAGAACATAAGGATACATGATACAATGGAAATCTAAACACAACACACAGGGAAATGACGGGAAGTGAAACTAAACACAAGACAAAGGGCCAAGACATGAGGATAAGACAGACACAGGAACACAGAGATGCAGGGAAGACAAGTACAAAGGGATACCAAAATGAGATACAATAACTACAACAAACTAATAATATAACTGTAAGCAAAATGAAAACACAGCAGAGATACAAAACCAGAACCTCACAGGGAAAACACAACACTGGGCAAATGGCTCAGGATCATGATAGTCCCAGATTAATGACAAGCTATTAACCAAGGGTGTGTGAGACAGTGAGTGTGAAAAAGTGAAGGTGTGATAGGTTGTGTTGCGAGAGAGAGGAGGGTTATCCCGTTGCAGACTGAAAGATATTGCTAGGAGGGAGGAGATAAATCAGCTTCATGAGAAAATCAGAGAGCTGCAGGAGCTGCAGCTGCCTGATGATGGAGATACAGAAAGAAGCTGAGCTCTGTTTTCCACAACTCCTCAACAGTTCCTGCAGGAAGCCGACACTTCACTGGTCCAAAGCTGTGCTCCTGAACATTGTGCTGTCCTTCATCTCTCTGATCACTGTTGTTCTCAACTTGCTGGTCATCATCTCGGTCTCTTATTTCAGGTAAGTGACTGAGATGATATAAAAATACAGTTTAACTTTTGGATATGTAAAAAATTAGATTCATATCATATGACTTTAATGATGAATTAATGAAGTGAACTTCAATCATGATTATAATGTTCATTTGTCTATACTAAATCATGCTTTAATCAATTAACTTTATACTGAAGACATTTTAACATGATTAATGTGTAATATTTTCTTCTTTTTTTTTTTTCTTTCTTGTCTCCCTGCAGGCAGCTCCACACACCCAGTAACATCCTCCTTCTCTCTCTGGCTGTCTCAGACTTTCTTGTGGGTCTCCTGTTGATGCCATTAGAAATCATTAGAACTACAACCTGCTGGTTCCTTGGTGATCTCATGTGTTCTGTATATATTTATCTGATTGGCATTCTTACCTGTGCTTCAGTAGGGAATATAGTTCTTATATCAATTGACCGCTATGTGGCTATTTGTGACCCTCTTCATTACCGCGCCAGAATTACTGTGGGGAGAGTCAAACTCATTGTTTGTCTGTGTTGGTTTTTTTCTATGTTTTATTGCAGTCTTTATACAAAGAAGTGTTGACTGAACCAGGCAGGTATAAATCCTGTTATGGAGAGTGTGTGTTTGCCATTAGTAACATTGCTGGTATAATTGACCTTGTTTTAACTTTTATTGTTCCAGTTTGTGTCATCATAGTTCTGTATATGAGAGTGTTTGTGGTGGCTGTGTCTCAGGCTCGTGCCATGCGCTCTCATGTTACAGCTGTCACACTTCAGCGTTCACTGAATCAAACAAACACATCAGAGCTGAAAGCAGCCAGGAATCTTGGGGTTCTTGTAGTTGTGTTTCTGGCAAGCTATTGTCCGTTTCACTGCTACACTCTTTTTGAAAAAATGTGGTTAATAATCCAGCTATATCTACTGTGATCATTGTCTTTTATTTTAACTCTTGTTTAAATCCTCTGATCTACACTCTGTTTTACCGCTGGTTTAGAAATGCTGTTAAACTTATCGTCACTCGGCAGATGTTCAAGTATGACACGTCTGAGGCAAATATACTATAAAAATACTGTGAAACATGTTCCAAAACCACCATCAGTCTGTAAATGTAAAATTGCTTTCATCAGTATCAAGAACGTATGTGTAAATCATGATAGCTAAATTAATGATAATTTCCAGAGTGAAATGTTGAATGACCCTGATTTTTACTGTGTTAACTGACTTTGAATTATGGCTTCATTTAGACACGCCTGGTGATGAATTTATTGATTAGACTTTTTTAATGTAAAGGATTTCTGTAAATGATTTATTAATATAGGGCCATATTCCTCAGATAGGGTGAGGCATGCGGCCATTCAGAAGGAGCTCAGAGTAGAGCCGCTTCTCTGCCACATCGAGAGGAGCCAGTTGAGGTGGCTTGGCCATCTGATTAGGATGCCTCCTGGGCACATCTTGGGTGAGGTGTTCTGGGCATGTCCCACTGGGAGGAGGCCGCGGGGCAGACCCAGGACATGCTGGAGAGGTTATATCTCTCGGCTGGCCTGGGAACGTCTTGGGTACCCCCAGATGAGCTGGTGGAGGTGGCTGGGGAGAGGCAAGGCTGGGCTTCTCTGCTTAGGCTGCTGCCCCTGCGTCCTGGCCCTGAATGAGCGGAAGAGGATGGATGGATGGATGATTTATTAACATGAACATGTGTGAATAGTCAGTAAAGATCCTGACTCATGTGTTCAACATTTGATGTTGAGCATTTTTTTTTTTTTTTGCAAGTTTAGGCAATTTTTTTTTTTTTGCATGTTTAGGCAATTTTTGATCCAAAAAAAAATTTTATGGACCTCATGTAAATACAAACATCTATGCAATAAATAAAGGTCAACACTGATGAGATGAGATTAAGTAATGATGGGCTGGCTGAGGAAAACACAATGCAACACAAAGAATCACAAAAGTAATAATCACTGGGTTTCTTTAAAACAATCATGCACTGCACATTACCCCTCAAATCAGTGTTGCAACATAATATTGATCTTGGTGAAAGTTTTTCTGTCAAGCAGCACAAATGACATTCACACTGCTGCACACAGTGTTGCTTGTAATGGCATTTTCTGTTTTATTTTGTTTCATTTTCAATACTGACTTTGCAGATTTTTTAGATTTTCTCCAGTTTTTACTGTTTCTGACCCTTTTGCCACTTTAGGGGAACACTAATATAACAAGTGGTTTGCCAGGTCAAATCCAGTTGTTCAACATGCTCTATGAGGTTTACCCAACTCTTGTTGTTTGCTCACTACAGGTTGAAGCAGTAACCAAATAATGATGTTTTGTGGCAATACAGTTCCAGTCAAAATGATTGATTACTCAAAAGTATCCGTGATAGAAGTTTTCATGTGACATTTAATGTGTTAGCTACACTCAAAAAAAAAAGTCTTTGCTCTCATAAACATGAAGGAATCATTTTTAAAATGTAACTGAACTATAGAGAAATGTATTTATTCAAATAATGAATCCTTAAGGAAAATACCCTTGGTGTAAATGGAATGTATACCACATTGTAAATAAAGTCTGAAAAAAACCTGTCAAATGTGAAAGGTAGCAGACCGTAAAATCTCCATAGTAGAAACATGTCATTACTGTAATCAAAAAAGAAATATACATTACTTACTGTCATAACATGTATAAACAAGTTAAAGTCTAGTTAAAGTCATGGTTATCACTGATGTTCTCATAAACAAGGCTTTCTTGGGTTTTGGGGAAGCAGTGGACATGTCAGTTTGTGGATTGCAAGGAGGATCATGGACAGTGAAGAGAATAAAGGGTTTGAGCTGAGTAAGTGTAGAGGACAGGGTTACCATGGCACAGTGAACATGAGTGCAATCTACTAAAGTGTACAAGCCAGGATCTTGGAAATTGAACAGCTTTCCATATATGTACTGTAGTGCACACAACCTATATGCAGTGCTTGTCCTGTTGGACCTCAGTGCAGCTTTTGATAATGTTGACCATAACATTTTATTACAGAGATTAGAGCATGCCATAGGTATTAAAGGCATGGCACTGCAGTGGTTTAATCATATTTATCTAATAGACTCCAATTTGTTCAAGTAAATGGGGAGTCTTCTTCACACACAAAGCTTAATTATGGAGTTCCACAGGGTTCTGTGTTTGGATCAATTTTATTTACATTCTACATGCTTCCCTTAGGCAGTATTATTAGAAAGCATTGCATAAATTTTCATTGTTATGCAAATGATACTCACCTTTATCTATCCACGAAGCTAGATGGCACATCAATTAGGTAGCCTCTTAACTGGCCATGTCCCGTCCGCGGGATGTATGTAGTACATTTTATATGGCAGGCTAAACACTCCCATTTGATTGACACCTCATTTGGCCAATAATGTTATGTAGTGTTATGTTGGTCTTCTTGAAGAGCTCTGAATGGCTGTTGGGTTTTCTCTGTAATTATTGTAGGGTCTTCACCTAAAATACAAAGTGCTAGCCTGTCTGTCTAGCCTCCTAAGTAGAGCGTGACTCTCAACCAGAGCCAATCGTCCGCAAGCAGGAGGGCACCGCACCAACTGCAACCAGGCACTTTCACAGATGAATTAGCATGTCACACATATGCATACCTGCAGATGTAAGTAAAATTTATTTATATAGCACTTATCACATATAAAAATCACAAAGTGCTTCACAACAAAAGACAAAAATAAAAGTACAACAATATAAAACAATAGAATATAATATAACATGTTAATTAAAAGCTTGTCTGTATAAAAATGTCTTCAGCTGCTTTTTAAAAGAGTCAGTGGAGTCTGTAACAACCCCATCCACAAGAATTAAGCACTCTGTTTGATTCCAACTTCTAGACAAGACATGTGCAAGCACATTGATGGCTCTTTTTTTGTGGTGAATCTGCAGGTTTAAATCCTGCAAAAGCAGATACTAGAGCATTAACCTTGAGTTGTGCATCTCGGAAAGGAACACCAACAGGTTATGATCGGTGAAAACCTAAACCAGTTCCGCATTAAACCCAACGTAATCCTCGAAACGCCGTAGCACTAGTATCATAGCAAGTGCTTCTTTCTTGATAGTGCTGTATGTTGGTGTTTATTAAACTTTTTAGAGAAGCAGCAGACAGGGTGACCTACACTGTGTTGGTCTTCTTGAAAACCTCCATTGGCTGAAATCCAACTCCTGTTTGAAGGGAAGTGTTAAATTTGGAGCGATAAGAACTGGCAATCAGCATAACAGTGTCTTAGCGGATTCAAAAGCAGTCTGACATACAGATAGCCACAAGAAAGGCCTTAGGCAGTTGACTAGGTTAGTAAGGGGAGCTACTACACTAGAAAAGTTCTTATAAAATCCCCTGTAATAACCACATATTCCGAGAACATATATATACATATATATATATATATATATATATAGATATATATATATACATATATACATATATATACATATATATATATATATATATATATATATATATATATATATATATATATATATATATATATACAGTATATACCTCAAAAACATAAAGGGAACACTTAAACAACACAATATAACTCCAAGTAAATCAAACTTCTGTGAAATCAAACTGTCCACTTAGGAAGCAACACTGATTGACAATCAATTTCACATGCTGTTGTGCAAATGGAATAGACAACAGGTGGAAATTATTGGCAATTAGCAAGACACACTCAATAAAGGAGTGGTTCTCCAGGTGGGGACCACAGACCACTTCTCAGTACCTATGCATTTTGGCTGATGTTTGGTCACGTTTGAATATTGGTGGTGCTTTCACACTCGTGGTAGCATGAGACAACTCTACAACCCACACAAGTGGCTCAGGTAGTGCAGCTCATCCAGGATGGCACATCAATGCCAGCTGTGGCAAGAAGGTTTGCTGTGAAGCGCTACCAGGAGACAGGCCAGTACACCAGGAGACGTGGAGGTGGCCATAGGAGGGCGACAACCCAGCAGCAGGACCGCTACCTCCGCCTTTGTGCAAGGAGGAACAGGAGGAGCACTGCCAGAGCCCTGCAAAATGACCTCCAGCAGGCCACAAATGTACATGTGCCTGCACAGACGGTTAGAAACCGACTCCATGAGGATGGTATGAGGGCCCGACGTCCACAGATGGGGATTGTGCTCACAGCCCAACACCATGCAGTACAATTGGCATTTGCCAGAGAACACCAGGATTGACAAATTCGCCACTGGCAACCCTGTGCTCTTCACAGATAAAAGCAGGTTCACACTGAGCACATGTGACAGACGTGACAGAGTCTGGAGACGCCGTGGAGAGCGATCTGCTGCCTGCAACATCCTTCAGCATGACCGGTTTGGCAGTGGGTCAGTAGTGGTGTGGGGTGGCATTTTTTGGAGGGCCGCACAGCCCTCCATGTGCTCGCCAGAGGTAGCATGACTGCCATTAGGTTACCGAGATGAGATCCTCAGACCCCTTGTGAGACCATATGCTGGTACGGTTGGCCCTGGTTCCTCTAATGCAGGGACAATGCTAGACCTCATGTGGCTGGATTGTGTCAGCAGTTCCTGCAAGATGAAGGCATTGAAGCTATGGACTGGCCTGCCCATTCCCCAGACCTGAATCTGATTGAACACATCTGGGACATCATGTCTCGCTCCGTCCACCAACGTCACGTTGCACCACAGACTGTCCAGGAGTTGGCGGATGCTTTAGTCCAGGTCTGGGAGGAGATCCCTCAGGAGACCATCGGTCACCTCATCAGGAGCATGCCCAGGTGTTGTAAGGAGGTCATACAGGAAAGTTTCATTCATTCAGATCTAGGATGTGTTATTTGAGTGTTCCCTTTATTTTTTGAGCAGTGTATATACAGTGGCTTGCAAAAGTATTCATGCCCCTTGAACTTTTCTATATTTGTCACATTACAACCACAAGCATAAATATATTTCACTGGAATTTAATGTGAAAGACCAACACAAATGGTATACAATTGCGACGTGTAAAGAAATTATACATGATTCAAAACATTTTTTACAAATAAAAAACTGAAAAGTGCGGTGTGCAAAAGTATTCAGCCCCCTTTCTCTGAGTGCAACCAATTGCATTCAGAAGTGCTATGACTAAAAAGAGTCCACCTGTGTATAATCTAATCTCAGTACAAATACAGCTGCTCCGTGACGGCCTCAGAGGTTGCTTAAAAGAATATTGGGGAGTAAATAGCATCATGAAGTCCAAAGACACACCAGACAGTTTAAAGCAGGCTTAGGCTATAAAAGATTTCCCTATAAGATTTCCTAGCATCTTCTGACAATTTATGCCAGCCATGAGATTTTGGTTGGCTGGGAGGTTCCAAGCCAGGAACTCAAGCTCGAAATAGTGCAGTGAACTGGACCAATTACCTGCCCACTTTATTTATGTGTAGTGAGCGTTTATGCCTTCCAAGCCAGTATAGCATTAACCAGGCTCTGTTGAAGACAAGATGGTGTGTCTAAATCTGTTGAGATTGGTTGGTCTTGTTTGAAATCTCAGTGTTATGGTGTTCCTTTGGTTGAATAACTGAAGTTCAAAATGGCAAGGATGTTTGAATACCAAGTCATTTAATTGTTAACCAATCAACTTTGGACACATATTGTTCATTAATCACATTGTCTTGACATAAAGTATAACATATTCCTTGAGTTAACTATTTGAAAGATTTCTCAAGCATCCATGTAATACATGTGGTTTTTTGATGCAAGATTCCCAAAATTAGGGGCATTAAAAAAAAAAAAAAAAATTAGGGGCATAAAAACAAATTTTGTCCTTGTTCTTGTTATACATTAAAGATCATAAAGGAAACATTTGTCATCAGTTCTTAGACAGTATATATGGAATAATGTTTGTGTTATACATTTGTACATGTTTAGACTTTTTAAAAAAAAAATAGTTATCAAAATATGTCATTAAAGACACTGACATTATATATCTAATTTGTCACAAGTAATGTTTCAAGCTGCTGCAGAGTATCAATGTAAATGTCCATGCCACTAGACTCTGAGGGTTGTAAACGGTCAATTTGTTCCCGCAGCATCTCCATCTGATGATCTGTGAGTGGGCTGTCTAACTCTGGTACTCGCACTTCAGCATGCGGATCAGGAACTAGACCACTCTCCTCCAGTTTATATGGGGAATCTGCACCACATACAAAAAATAAAAATTTATGAATAATTTGTGATTCATTAGTTGCAACAAATAATCAAATTCATAAGATGCAAGTACCTCTGGATCAACCGCTGGATGGTTTATCTGTCCCAGTTCCCACAGCTGAGTGGGTGTGAGATTTTGTTCAGTTCTCAGTGGGTGAGTGGGTTACGAATATGTCAAGGTTCACTTCCAGCGAGGCAAGAAAACATAATGACAGCAAACAAGTGCAGAGGGTTGCTGAGATCCAAAGATCCTGCTCTTCAAGTTGGAACAGCCATCACAATAGGTGGACCTCGGTCTGGATCCGGACCGAAATGATGTCTCAAGCGGACCCGGACCTAATACCAAAACAGAAATAACCACTTAATTAAAATCTTGTTGAGCACTTTCTGGTTTACCGGCGCAGCTTTACACTCCTTACGGTAGTAGTGAAGCGTCCAAAGAAACCCACTGACCAATTGCATGCGTGTTTGGCTATACCACGTGATACCACCAAGCTGGTTCCTGCCGGCTGGTAAACTTTGTAACAAACAGGGTTATTATAGTTAATGAAAACGAACTAAATAATGAAAACTGAAACTGCAAAAAACATTTTCATTAACTGAAAGAAATAAAATCTATAATTAAAAGCAAAAAACAGTATTGTGAATTTATAAAACTAACTAAAACTAACAGAAATTATAGATAAAATTACCTTTGTTTTCATAATTTTATTAAAAAAAAAAAAAAAAACCCTTGTGGATTGATATGAAATCATTTTTTCCGCTCTAACAGTTTAAGATGGGAGCACCATCGGGCAACTGTGTGCGTGCTCACCGCATCGGTCCGCAAAGTAATGGCAGCGGTCTGCCGAGTACAGCACTGATCCTTCAACGTAACCTGATGTGCTCCTCCGGAGAAATCAAACTACATGTCGGGTCCACACAGCCCATAAGGTTGTTATTAACCTGTTCAGTCCTTGTGTGTTTCTGGCTATTTTTTGCTGCAGTGTTTGAATTCATCAGTGAGAGAATAACAATCAGGAATAATAATCAAAGCATCAATATAAGGACTCACAAATGTCAGCAGATTCCTGGAGGGAGACTGCTTAAACTATCGGAATGGATGTGAGGAAATGAAGAAAGTGAACAAACTGGGACAAATATATATATATATATATATATAAGTTATATAATATTATATATATATATATATTGAATGCCCCTGGTGTAGAACATTGTAGAAAACACGTGACCCCATCCACAGATCACGCCAGAGCCTCTCTATCCTGTGTGAAACCATATCAAATGATTTTTACACACACACACACACACACACACACACACACACACACACACACACACACACACACACACAGGTGTGATAAAATTTTGGTGGTGTTTGTTCCCTTCCTTTTTTTTTTTGGCATTTTTGCCATGCATCAGTGATTCTGAACATCAAGCCAGTTTAAAGATTGATCAAAGACAACACAAGTAAAAATGCTATTTTTAAATGCAGGTGTTTATTCATAAGGGAGGAGAAAATCCAAACATACATGGCCCTGAGTGGTAAAAGTAATTCACCCCCATCCCCTTAAAACAGGGGTATTCAACTCCAGGCCTCGAGGGCCGGTGTCCTGCAGGTTTTAGATGTGTCTCTGCTTCAACACACCAAGTCAAATATAGAAGTCATTAGCAGGACTCTGGGGAACTTGACTGCATACTGAGGAGGTAATTCAACCATTTCATTCAGGTGTGTTGGATCAGAGACACATCTGAAACCTGCAGGACACCGGCCCTCGAGGCCTGGAGTTGAATACCCCTGCCTTAAAAACATGACTTTCCTGTTCTCAATCCAAACATCACTTCAATACAGGGGTGTTCAAACTTTTTGTCACATGGGCCAAAATGGTCAACCACAGAGGACTTGAGGGCTTAAACTTAATCAACAGTAAGCTGTCTCTTTTTGTTATAATCTTAATAAAAATCTTTTGTTTTACCAATTTTGCTCGTCTCCTTTTGTCAACCCGGTCACTTTTTGTTACTTTTCCCAAACCTCCTAGACTTTTTTTTTTTAGGGGGAATGTAACAAGTGGGGGCTCATCCGAGATTTGAACCCGGGACCTCTCCCGGACAAGCCCCCACTTGTTACGTCCCACAAACCATATGTTACGTCTAGGGGACAAGGGAGCAACATACGCTTTAAAAAGAGGAAAACACCACACAGCTAAAACCAGCCCAACACTCTCCAAACAGGAGATGCTACCTGTCCGGGTAAAAGGCTAAAAGCGAGAATAGCGCTAAACGGACACCACACTCAATGAAAACCTGTTTCTCCGGATCCCCGGACCACGTCTGTTGTCAGCCAACAGATAAGCCACCCTCCCACCGAGAGTAACGCAACCCTCACACGAGCACTTGTCCGCTGCACCTGGCCCTCGCCACGCTTTTTCCTCTCTCCCTTTCCACGTCTCACATCCACCTCTTTATACCAGGTGTCCTTAATCGGAAGTGGACACACCTTGCGTTTGGCCCGGGCTGGGGAGAGAGAGAGAGAGACTGTGATCCCACGCATACCAACACAACACGGCACGCAGCCGTAAAAGTGTCAAGATCTGAAAACTGCTGTTCACAAATGCTCTCCATCTAATCTGACTGAGCTTGAGCTGTTTTGCAAAGAAGACTGGGCAAAAATTTCAGTCACTAGATGTGCAAAGCTGGTGGAGACATACCCTAAAAGACTTGCAGCTGTAATTGCAGCAAAAGGTGGTTCCACAAAGTATTAACTCAGGGGGGCTGAATACTTTTGCGCACTGTACTTTTCAGTTTTTTATACGTAGGTTTTTATATTTTTTTATTATTTGTCTATAACTTATCAATTTATCATGTTAGTTACCTTCAATAACTAATGTCCTAGTGTGCATGAGAAATAAATATTTCAATGTGAAATTTTATTAAATTAATGAAGTTTAAAATTTACAGGCCATCAGTCGAGACAGTGTGCAAGTAAAGCACCTGAAAAGGGGACTTAAAGAAATAGGTATCTGGCCACTGATCACCTCTAGACCTGAGGTTGTTCCACCCCTCTTCCCCAGAAAAGGAAAGTGGCAATCACACCCCAGGTGGATGCACAGTCTGTTTAAACATTACAAAGATGTATCTAATAATGTGATTTTAGTCTAAAAAAAACCTACTGTTATTTAATTTCTACCATTACAGATGGTCCTGCAGTCAATCATTTGGCACCAACAGCAACAGCGATGACTTGGAATCAGAAACTTTGCAGGTGGCAGGGTTATTCTGTCAGTTTGTTGAAGAAGGTAAAATGTCTGCATGGAAATTTGGACAATGTTTCTCCACTATACAGGTTAATCACTACATGGCAACAGGTATTCAGATGGTTCATATTTTTACAGAGCAAAATTCCAACATACATGTTGTGTAGATCGAAAAAGGTTTCAGATAAAGTAATATATGATTTCAAAGTTGACTTTATGAATGACTCAGTTCTACAGGAAATTGAACATACATTATAAAACACCAGATGTCTGTATCTGTACTCCTAGCTTCTTCTGACAATTTATGCCAGCTCATGAGATTTTGGTTGGCTGGGAGGTTCCAAGCCAGGAACTCAAGCTCGAAATAGTGCAGTGAACTGGACCAAGGCAACACACCTGAGTCAAATATAGAAGTCATTAGCAGGACTCTGGGGAACTTGACTGAATACTGAGGAGGTAATTCAACCATTTCATTCAGGTGTGTTGGATCAGAGACACATCTAAAACCTGCAGGACACCGGCCCTCGAGGCCTGGAGTTGAATACCCCTGCCTTAAAAACATGACTTTCCTGTTCTCAATCCAAACATCACTTCAATACAGGGGTGTTCAAACTTTTTGTCACATGGGCCAAAATGGTCAACCACAGAGGACTTGAGGGCTTAAACTTAATCAACAGTAAGCTAGACATTCAATAATGTAGTTGAGCAAGTAGTCACATTTGTTGTAGATACTTTAGTTAAATGGGGCTTTTCCTTATTAAATGAATTTTTTCTAATTTTCTAGGTATCCCTTTGAAAAAAAAAGTTAGTCAATTCTTAGCAATAAAATCAGAATCAGAATCAGAATCAGAAGGTTTTTATTGCCATATGGGTGAACAGGTTCACAGCATTAGGAAATTGCTGCGGTACTTCGTGCTTACAGAAAAAAAACAAAAAAAAACAAATAAGTATAAAAACTATAAGACAATATACAAGTATACAAATTGCAAATATACAGAGATATTAGAGCTATAACTATAGCACAATATTACAAAATTACAAAATATACAGTGCAGAGACTAATTAAAAGATAAAAGAATGTAGACTATATTCCACTAATATGTACATCAGTGCAATCAGACAGGTGCATAGACATAGGGTCATCAGCGTTTGTGGAGGGTGGTGGTAACAGTCTTAGGGTAATTGTTCATGAGTCCAACAGCAGAGGGGAAGAAACTGTTCTTATGGCGGGAGGTTCTGGTCCGTATGGACCGTAGCCTCCTGCCTGAGGGAGAGGGTCAAAAAGTCTGTGCCCAGGGTGAGAGTGGTCGGCTGTGATCCGACCTGCACGCCCCAGTGTCCTGGAGGTGTACAGGTCCTGGAGAGATGGGAGGTTACAGCCAATCACCTTCTCAGCAGAGTGCACAACGCGCTGTAGTCTCTGTTTGTCCCTAGTGGTGGCTCCAGCGTACCACACAGTGATGGAGGAGGTAAGGATGGACTCAATGATGGCAGTATAGAACTGCACCATGGTCCTTGCTGGCAAGTTGAATTTCTTCAACTGCCGCAGGAAGTACATCCTCTGCTGGGCCTTTTTGATGACAGAGGTGATGGCGGGCTCCCACTTGAGGTCCTGGGTGATGGTAGTTCCCAGGAAGCGAAAAGAGTCCACTGTGGTGATGGGGGTGTCAGTCAGGATGATGGAGGGTAGAGGGGCTGTGTGCTTCCTAAAGTCCACTATAATCTCCACTGTCTTCTGGGCGTTCAGTACTAGGTTATTATGGCTGCACCAGGACACCAGACGTTTGACCTCCATCCTGTAGGCCGACTCGTCCCCGTCTGAGATGAGTCCGATGAGAGTCATGTCGTCTGCAAACTTAATAAGCTTGACAGACTGGTGGTCAGAGGTGCAGCAGTTGGTATACAGGGAGAAGAGCAGAGGAGAGAGGACACAGCCCTGAGGAGTGCCAGTGCTGATGGTCCGGGAGTCCGAGACATTCTTCCCCAGCCTCACGTGCTGCTTCCTGTTCATCAGGAAGTCAATGATCCACCTGCAGATGGGATCTGGCACGTTCATCTGGGACAGCTTGTCTTGGAGGAGATCAGGGATGATGGTGTTGAAGGCAGAGCTGAAGTCCACAAACAGGATCCTGGCGTAGGTTCCCTGGGAGTCCAGATGCTGTAGGATGAAGTGCAGAGTCAGGTTGATGGCGTCGTCCACAGACCTGTTGGCTCTGTAGGCAAACTGCAGGGGGTCCAGAAGGGGGGCTGTGAGGGACTTGAGGTGGGACAGCACCAGACGCTCAAATGACTTCATGACCACAGAAGTCAGTGCCACAGGTCTGTAGTCATTTAGTCCAGTGATCCTTGGCTTCTTGGGGACAGGAACAATGGTAGCGGTTTTAAAGCAGACAGGCACGTGGCAAGCCTCCAGTGAGGAGTTGAAGATGTTCGTGAACAATGGGGCAAGCTCGTTAGCACAGTGTCTCAGTGTGGCAGGTGAGACACCATCTGGACCTGGAGCTTTGCGAGCTTTGACACTCCTGAACTGCTTTAGCACCTGGTCCTCCTGAATACAAAAGACTGTGGGGGTGGGGGAGGAGGGGGACTCTGGGGTGGGAGTCCTTGATGATGTGGGCTTCTCTGAGGTGTGGGGAGTGGGGGAGGTTGGGGGGTGAATATTTCTGTTGGCTGTATTGTAGTTGGGACTGGTGGAGGTGTGAAGGCTGCTGAACTGACCATCAAAACGACAATAGAACTCGTTCAGTCTATTTGCAGTTTGTAGGTCGTCTGTGGAGTGGGGGGTTTTAGGCTTGTAGTTGGTAATCTGCCTAAAGCTTTTCCATACAGAGGCCGCGTCGTTCTCTGAGATCTGCTGCTGTATATTCTCAGAGTGATGTGATCTAGCAGTGGCCACTTCCTTGCTAAACCTGTACTTGGCCTCTTTGTAGCAGTCTTTGTCCCCACTTTTAAAAGCCTCCCTCTTCTCTATCCACAGCTGCTTCAGTTTGGGAGTAAACCAGGGTTTGTCACTGTTATAACTCACCCTGGTGCCTGATGGCACAATGCTGTCCTCGCAGAAGTGGATATACGAGGTTACAGTGTCCGTGTAGTCATCCAGACTGTCACAGGCAGCCCTCATTGAGTCCCAGTCTGTAGTTTCGAAGCATGTGCGGAGCTCCTCCACAGCCTCACGGGTCCACTGCTTTGTTGTCCTCACCACAGGTTTTGAGAGCTTCAGCCTCTGTCTGTACGCGGGAATCAGGTGGATCATGTCGTGGTCAGAGAGTCCGAGTGCAGCGCGGGGCACTGCGTGATAAGCCCCGCTTATCGTGCTGTAGCAGTGGTCTAGTGTCTTCTCCTCTCTGTTCGGACATGTGATTATTGTTTATATTTGGGAAGTTCCTGTCTCAGGCTGGCTTTATTAAAGTCCCCAAGTACGATGATAAGAGAGTCCGGGTATGTCCGCTCCATGCACAGAATCTGCTCTGTGAGCGCGCACTGGGCCTCGTGCACGTCCGCGTCCGGCGGGATGTAAACAGCAGCCAGTATGAATGAAGCGAACTCCCGCGGAGAGTAGAACGGTTTACAGTGAATGAAAAGATATTCCAGTGAGGGAGAGCAGTGCTTAGCAATCACTGTCACATCCGTACACCAGCCACTGTTTATGTAGAAGCAGACTCCTCCACCTGTAGCCTTGCCGGAAAGCGCAGCTTGCCGGTCTGCGCGGAGGAGATGAAATCCCTCCAACTGGAGCGCGCAGTCCGGTATCTCCTCACACAGCCATGACTCCGTGAAGCATAACACACAGGATATGGAAAAGTCTCTATTCATGCTCCTCATCAGTGTCAGTTCGTCCATTTTGTTCCTAAGTGAACGCACGTTGGAGAGGAAAATCCCAGGTAAGGCTGTGCGTAATCCACGTCTCCTTAGCCTCACAAGGACGCCAGCGCGCTTCCCTCTCTTTCGGCGTCTCACTTTCTGGGCCAGAGTGTGTAATAAATCCGCCGCAGATGCGACAAAAACAGGAAATAAATCCGAAGGTGTTGTGGACCTAATGTTGAAAAGCTCTTCTCTGGTGTAAGAATACCCAGAAGAGTGTCCAGACACAGAAATAACGCACAAAAACAAACAAAACAGAGCGCACCGAAGTACCAGGGCATCCATTCGCGGCGCCATCTTGGAAGTATTGATTGAGGTCACATTTTGAAGACACTTTCTGTATTGCACAAAGGTCTGCTTTTGAGTAAAAGTCACTGGATAGATAGTTCTTTTGTATTCCTGTCAAAAGAACACAAAAAGCCTAGTTATTTTAATTTCTACATATGTGGAAAAAGGACTCTGTCCCAACATTTGCTTTTGTGGACAGGAGAAATATTTAGTCCAGACCTTAATCCTATGGAGATGCTGTGGCATAAACGTCAAAAGGCTGTTCATGCTGGAAAATCCTCCAATGTGGCAGAATTACTATTTAAAGTGTTTTGATGTTCTTAAATACAAAAGAGCAACAAGCATACAAAAAATAGTAGGAAATCAGGAAGGGGACAAACACTTTTCCCTTTCTTTCTCTCTCATATAAATAACATATATATTTATAAAGATTTATATTGGTAAAATGCCATATTTACCACACACACACATAGATAGATAGATAGATAGATAGATAGATAGATAGATAGATAGATAGATAGATAGATAGATAGATAGATAGATAGATATTCGTATAAATATGATGAAGAAAAAATAACAGTATTTCTCTTGAATTATGTGAAGTTCTGATTCATGATTAACATAGTTGGCATATGTTTGCAGGGTTCACAAACCTTTGGTTGTGCACATGTTTGCCAGCAGAAAAGCTTCTATTTTCAGGACCCCGCACAGTCAACATCAGACGTGCCACTCCGACATTCTCTCCACCATGATCAGCTCGCACCCTAAAATTGTTCATGGTATTACTGCTTGCAGAAATATACAGTTTTTGTTTGATATGGGCTCTTTTAACCACTTCCTGAAATGTACAAATTATATCAAATAATGACTCATAATTTTCTTGCTTAGTTTTCCTTTAAATAAATACTGATCGCAAAAAGCCTGTTACCTGAGTGGATACCCAAATTCTTCCACAGCATGAGAAAAGAAGGCCAATGTTGTGTTTGAGCGATTATTCTTTGCAGCTCATTACCTATGGAAAATAAACCAAAGTGGCCCAAAACTAGTTTATAAGGATCGAGCTATTTAATTTAATACAAAAAAAGAGTAGAGATGATGTTGAAATTAATCACTTCTTGATTTCTGACAACTTTGTCAGTAGCTTCTTACCTTGTGAGAATAACCATCAATCCCGCCAAACAATACAGTGTTGTACCTGTCGAAAAACAAACATGGAGAAACTGCGTATTACATTTCTGTTTGCTCTGGGGAAATGTTAATTATTGCTCTTGAAACAATAAACCAAAAGTGGGGATGTAGATTTTAGTGTAAAATATTCTTGAAATGTAAGCATTTCATTTTAGCATTTAAAAAGTTAACATTTACAAAATGAGCAATAAAATAAATAAAAGGTAAACAACTATACTAAAAGTCTCTGGATGTATAGCTAACTTAAATTTTGTATAAGTGCCAAGGTGAATTCTTATCACACAAATAAAAAAACACAATGGTTAGGTGAATTGAGATGCAACACAGCTATAGGGTTGTCTAAATATTTCTAATAGTAAATTATAATGCTCCCATTGCCATTACTATGTCATAGCACCGTATTGGTGTTTTACGTAACCCCAAAACATTGTCATTAGATGTCATGGGTCGGGGCGGGCCGTGTACTTGGGAGTGTTTTCTGTCTTCCAGGTGGTCCGTTGGGGCAGGCAGCTGTTTCCAATTGCTCATCAAGGTCAGGAGTATATAGGAGGGGCTGAGACGCTGACTCACCGCCAGATTGTTGCTCTGCTCTTCGTGGTAGTAATCCGACTACACAAAGTAAAAACTAGTTAAGGTTCGTTTACTGAATATTCATACATGTACTTACCAGCCTTGCCTTCCTCCCGTTTAGCTATCCTCCCTGGTGTACCAGCCCTCGCTTCCCTGCTCTGGATTCCTTTCTCCCTACCTGTGAGCGGCGATTCTTGCCACCACCACACCGGAACCCATCCACTCGGACCTGCACCTCCTGCCTTCATCTGACTCTGTCTGCCTGCCCCTCGGACCACCTCGTCCCAGCTCACTCGCCAGCCTCATCCCCATCGACCTGACTGTTAAACCTGAGTTTCGAATTCTCCGTACTTGCCAGAAAGTCCTCACTCACCCCTGTTTTCCCTGTCACCATTATTTTGTATTAAATACTCTGTTTTCTGTTCACTGTTGCCTCTGCATCTGGGTCCGTTTTCTGCCGGCCACCATGACAGAACAGTCTGGCCAAACTGTAGACCCAGCAGATGTAACAGTTCTCCGCACAGCGATCACGGGCCAGGGTACGATCGTAGACGAACATGATCAGGCCTTTGGTACAACAGACCGGGCAAGTCTCTCGTCACCTACAGCAATTAGATGCATCTCTACAAAACATCCTGGCAAAGCTTTCTCTCACACCTGAAGCCCCTTTAGCCGTCGGAGCTGCTCCACCCCCACCTCCCGCGTCTTCAGTAGCAGGAGCGGCGGAGACGATTCATGACTTCTCTTCCCCCAAGCTTGAGCCTTTCTCGGGGGAGTTAGGTCGCTGCCAAGATTTCCTCTTGCAATGTTCTCTTCTGTTTAAAGGCCTCCGGGGCAGTTTGCCAATGACTACGGTAAGATTTTGCATCTTGTTATTTTGTTGCGTGACCGCGCTTTAACATGGGTGCGTGCTTATCTCTCTACTAATCCTATTGAATCTGTTTTGTTTGATAACTTCATCAGTGCCTTTAAGGCAGTTTTCGATCATCCTCTTAGGGAGGATGAGATTGCTCGTCGGCTTTTTGCGCTCTGCCAGGGAGATAAGTCTGTGGCGGAGTTTTCCATTGACTTCTGCGTTTTGGCCGCTGAGTCCGGTGTGACACAAAACCCCTCAAGGGAGCATTTTACCAAGCCTTGGCCAGTCCCATTAAGGATGAATTGGCTACTCGCGATGAGCCCACCACCTTTAGAGGATCTAATCGCACTCGCGATGAGAATAGACAACCACTTGTGGGAACGTGCTCGTGAACGCGGCAACAAAACACGACCACCACGCTCCCGGGTTTCCCTGTCTCACTCGCCCTGTGCTACCACCTCCAGTTCCGCTGTGGAGGGGATGCCACTCCTCCTGGAGGAACCAGCTGGGGAACCCATGCAGCTGGGTCGGGCCAAATTAACCCCAGAGGAACGTCAACGCAGGTTCTGTATTTATTGTGGCTCGCTGGGTCATTTTTTTGGCAGCCTGTCCTGTTTGGCCAAAGACAGCACCCGCCAATAGTCATGGGGATGTTGGCGAGTGGTGTGCAGTCCATGAATACATCCCCCTGCACGCAGCTTAAGGCCACCCTTAGTTTCGCCCATTCGGATCTACATTTGTTAGCATTGTTAGACACTGGTGCTGAGCAAAATCTGTTAGACTCTCAAGTAGCAGCTAAATGTCCCCACGGTTCTCCTCGATCAACCAGTATCGGTCATTGCTTTAAACAGTCTTAAGCTCTCCTCCACTGCTCAACAAACTGTCCCCCTTTCTCTCACAGATGAGTGGAACACAAATTAAATCCTACCTAAAAAAGAAAGAAGCAGCTTTTCAAGACACACATGGCTACAGAAAGTGGTGCATAAAATTCATGCCAGTGAGTGAGACACTGAAAAGCCAAGAGGAGAAAAAAGACAAAATGAAGATGCTCAGTGAAGAGACAAATTTTAGGCCAGAAGAGATAAAAACTCTAATGACGTGCACCTGCTACTCCCAATACAAAGCTATAAACAACAGGACGGATGTCCATTTTCTTTTTTTTTTTTTTTATGTCCATTTTCTGATGGAGTAGTGGCCTTTTTAGTTCAAGGAAATTGGTGCAACAGTCCACTTCCAAGAGCTCACTGGAGTATCACTAAAAGGAGGCTTTCCTCAGCAGTGTAGAAAAAAAAGGAAAATGGTTCTCAGCTTCATGAGGACTGTTTGTGCAGAAAAGTCAGTCAGTCAGTCAGTCAGTCAGAATACTTTATTGATTCCAAAGGGAAATTACTACTGTTACAGCTGCAACCGTTTCATTTAAACGAGTAAACCTAAAACACAATAACATACACTAAAGGCATAAAAGTATAAAGACTAAAGAGATATTTTGACTATATACACATCTATCTACATAGATGTAGATCTATACACATATGAAAATTGTGAGTGCAAAAATTTTTAAATAGGTGTCATTATATATATATGCACAGTCCTTTTTTACAATGTATAAGTGTATGTACAATGTACAATGTATATAGTGTATGTACAATGTATATGGAAATTTAAACAATTTTATGTACAATTGAATACTGATAAGTGAATGACACTGATGAACCACAATGTCACCTATTAAGGGAGGAGTTATAGAGTCTGATGGCCACAGGTAGAAATGACCTCCTGTGGCGCTCTGTGGTGCATTTTGGTGGGATGAGTCTTGCACTGAATGTGCTCCTGTGTCCCATCACTGTGTTGTAGAGTGGGTGGGAGCCATTGTTCATAATGGCCTGCAGCTTAGACAGCATCCTCCTCTCCGACACTGCCATAAGCGAATCCAGCTCCACTCCCACCACATCACTGGCTTTGTGGATCAGTTTATTGAGTCTGTTGGCGTCTGCTGCCCTCAGTCTGCTGCCCCAGCATGCAACAGCATAGAGGATGGCACTCGCCACAACAGACTCATAGAAGATCCTGAGCATAGTCCGGCAGATGTTGAAGGACCTCAGGCGTCTCAGAAAATAGAGGCGACTTTGGCCCTTCCTGTAAAGGGCATCAGTGTTCTTAGCCCAGTCCACTTTGTTGTCAATGTGTACTCCCAGATATTTGTAGTCCTCAACGGTGTCCACACTGACCCCTCCGATGGACATAGGGGCCACCGGTGCCTTGTCTTTCCTCAAGTCCACCACCAGTTCCTTTGTCTTTGTCACGTTGAGCTCTAGATGGTTCCGCTTGCACCATGTGACAAAGTCCTTCACTGTCCTCCTGTACTCATCCTCATCACCCCTGCTGATACATCCAACTATTGCAGAGTCATCAGAAAACTTTTGAAGATGGCAGGTCTCTGAGCAGTAGCTGAAGTCTGTGGTGTAGAGAGTAAAGAGGAAGGGAGAGAGGACAGTCCCTTGTGGGGCTCCAGTGTTGCTAACTACTCTGTCAGACACACAGTGCTGCAGCCGTACATACTGTGGTCTGCCAGTCAGGTAGTCAACAATCCAGGACACAAGGGGGACATCTACCTGCATCGCTGTCAACTTATCACCCAGAAGAGCAGGCTGAATGGTGTTGAATGCACTTGAGAATCACAAAGCTGAAAATTCTGAGAGGACAGTTGGAGCAGTCCTTCGAAGATGTCAAGTATGTGGTGAAGAAGAAATGATCTATTATAGTTAGGGCTGGATCAGGTGGCCCCAACTCTCCCATAGTTACATTGCAATAGACCTAGGCTGCGGGGCAGGTTCCTATGATGCACTGAGTATTTTTTCCATTACTCTCATTTTCTCTGTTTATACCCCACTTCGCATTGAAC